>NC_089491.1:232079314-232713917 GCF_036850765.1 Saccopteryx bilineata | reverse complement strand
ATATTTATTCTTCCTGTCCAAGAACAAGGAATATTTTTCCATCTCATTGTATCTTTTTCGATTTCCCTTAACAATGCTTTGTAATTTTCATTATATAGGTCCTTTACGTTCTTTGTTATGTTTATTCCTAGGTATTTTATTTTTTTTGTTGCAATCGTGAAGGGGATTATTTTTTTGAGTTCGTTTTCTAATATTTCATTGTTGGCATATAGAAAGGCTATGGACTTTTGTATGTTAATTTTGTATCCTGCGACCTTACTGTATTGGTTTATTGTTTCTAATAATCTTTTTGTGGAGTCCTTCGGGTTTTCGATGTATAGGATCATATCATCAGCAAAAAGTGATAGCTTTACTTCTTCTTTTCCGATATGGATGCCTTTTATTTCTTTGTCTTGTCTGATTGCTCTGGCCAGAACTTCTAGCACCACGTTGAATAAGAGTGGAGAGAGTGGACAACCCTGTCTTGTTCCTGATTTAAGGTAGAAAGTCCTCAGTTTTATGCCGTTTAATAGGATGTTGGCTGATGGTTTATCATATATGGCCTTTATCATGTTGAGATATTTTCCTTCTATACCCATTTTGTTGAGAGTCTTAAACATAAAATTGTGTTGTATTTTATCAAAAGCCTTTTCTGCATCTATTGATAAGATCATGTGGTTTTTGTTCTTTGTTTTGTTGATATGGTGTATTACGTTAACCGTTTTGCGTATGTTGAACCATCCTTGAGATTCTGGGATGAATCCCACTTGATCGTGATGTATTATTTTTTTAATATGTTGTTGTATTCGGTTTGCCAGTATTTTGTTTAGTATTTTAGCATCTGTATTCATTAGAGATATTGGTCTGTAGTTTTCTTTCTTTGTGCCATCCTTGCCAGGTTTTGGTATGAGGGTTATGTTGGCCTCATAAAATGTGTTTGGAAGTATTGCTTCTTCTTCAATTTTTTGGAAGACTTTGAGTAGAATAGGAACCAAGTCTTCTTTGAATGTTTGATAGAATTCACTAGTATAACCGTCTGGGCCTGGACTTTTATTTTTGGGGAGATTTTTAATAGTTTTTTCTATTTCCTCCCTGCTGATTGGTCTGTTTAGGCTTTCTGCTTCTTCATGACTCAGTCTAGGAAGGTTGTATTGTTCTAGGAATTTATCCATTTCTTCTAGGTTGTTGTATTTGGTGGCATATAATTTTTCATAGTATTCTACAATAATTCTTTGTATTTCTATGATGTCTGTGGTGATCTCTCCTCTTTCATTTTGGATTTTATTTATTTGAGTCCTGTGTCTTTTTTCCTTGGTGAGTCTTGCCAAGGGTTTGTCAATTTTGTTGATCTTTTCAAAGAACCAGCTCCTTGTTTTATTGATTTTTTCTATAGTTTTTCTGTTCTCTATTTCATTTATTTCTGCTCTGATTTTTATTATCTCCTTTCTTCGGCTGGTTTTGGGTTGTCTTTGTTCTTCTTTTTCTAGTTCCTTAAGGTGTGAAGTTAAGTGGTTTACTTCGGCTCTCTCTTGTTTGTTCATATAGGCCTGAAGTGATATGAACTTTCCTCTTATTACTGCTTTTGCTGCATCCCAGAGATTCTGATATGTCGTATTTTCATTTTCATTTGTCTGTATATATCTTTTGATTTCTGCACTTATTTCTTCTTTGACCCATTCATTTTTTAAAAGTATGTTGTTTAGTTTCCACATTTTTGTGGGTTTTTCCCCCTCTTTTTTGCAGTTGAATTCTAGTTTCAAGGCTTTATGATCAGAAAATATGCTTGGTACAATTTCAATTTTTCTAAATTTGCTGATATTGTCTTTGTGGCCCAACATATGGTCAATTCTTGAGAATGTTCCATGTACACTAGAGAAAAATGTATACTCTGTCGCTTTGGGATGAAGTGTCCTGTAGATGTCTATCATATCCAGGTGTTCTAGTATTTCGTTTAAGGCCACTATATCTTTATTGATTCTCTGTTTGGATGACCGATCTAGAGCCGTCAGCGGTGTATTGAGGTCTCCAAGTATGATTGTATTTTTGTTAGTTTTTGTTTTAAGGTCAATAAGTAGCTGTCTTATATATTTTGGTGCTCCTTGGTTTGGTGCATATATATTAAGGATTGTTATGTCTTCTTGATTCAACTTCCCCTTAATCATTATGAAATGACCATTTTTGTCTCTGAGTACTTTTTCTGTCTTGTAGTCAGCATTATTAGATATGAGTATTGCTACACCTGCTTTTTTTTGGGTGTTGTTTGCTTGGAGTATTGTTTTCCAGCCTTTCACTTTGAATTTGTTTTTATCCTTGTTGCTTAGATGTGTTTCTTGTAGGCAGCATATAGTTGGATTTTCTTTTTTAATCCATTCTGCTACTCTGTGTCTTTTTATTGGTAAGTTTAATCCATTTACATTTAGTGTAATTATTGACACTTGTGGGTTCCCTACTGCCATTTTATAAATTGCTTTCTGTTAGTTTTGTATCTAGTTTCATTCCTCTCTTTTGTTTTTCTATCATTTGTTTTTGTTTGTTTGTGTTCCATACTTCTTTCCTCTGTTGCTACCTTTTTTAAGTCAAGTGTTTTTGTGGTGGTTTTTTTAAGGGTGGTTACCATTAAGTAATGAAAAGGGTACCTAC
The DNA here is from genome assembly GCF_036850765.1 of Saccopteryx bilineata. Taxonomy (NCBI): domain Eukaryota; kingdom Metazoa; phylum Chordata; class Mammalia; order Chiroptera; family Emballonuridae; genus Saccopteryx; species Saccopteryx bilineata. The sequence goes on along the minus strand of NC_089491.1, from coordinate 232,711,298 downwards.
CATATTCATTGTAGTACCCTATCTTATAAGTATTTCTGCACTTCATCATCCTTTGCTACTGTTAATCTCCATCCTCTCCCCCCTTTTTTTCCTTTGTTGTCACAGTTTAAGTTTGGTTTTATTGTGTTCTTGGTGGAGCTGTTACTTGTGGTGTTGTTTTCTTTTGTTCTTTGAATCTGGTTGGAAAACCCCCCTTAGTATTTCCTGGAGTGGGGGCTTTCTGTTGATAAATTCTCTCATCTTTTCTGTATTTGTGAATGTTTTTATATCTCCTTCATACTTGAAGGATAGCTTTGATGGGTATAGTATTCTTGGCTGAAAGTTCCTCTCTTTCAGGGCTTTAAATATTGGGGTCCACTCTCTTCTAGCTTGTAGAGTTTCTGCTGAGAAATCTGATGATAATCTAATAGGCCTTCCTTTATATGTTGTACTCTTCTTTTCCCTGGCTGCCTTGAGAATTTTTTCTTTGTCATTGGTTTGTGTCATCTTTATTATGATGTGCCTTGGAGTGGGTTTGTTGGGGTTAAGAAAACTTGGTGTTCTGTTTGCTTCTTGAATTTGAGGCTTTAGTTCCTTCCACAGGCTTGGGAAGTTCTCGTCTATTATTTGTTTGAGTATATTCTCCATTCCATTTTCTTTCTCTTCTCCCTCTGATATACCTATTATTCTTATGTTATTCTTTCTGATGGAGTCAGACAATTCCTGTAGGGCTTTCTCGTTTTTTATTATTTTTGAGTCTCTTTCTTCTTCTCTCTGTTGTGCCTCAAGTTGTTTGTCTTCTATTTCACTAATCCTATCTTCAATCTGGGCTGTTCTGTTAGCTAAGCTTGTTACCTCGTTTTTCAGCTCGTGAATTGAGTTTTTCATTTCTGTTTGATTTGTTTTTATAGTTTCAATTTCCTTGGTAATATATTCTTTGTGTTCATTGAGTTGTTTTCTGATCTCCCTATATTGCCTTTCTGTGTTTTCTTGTATATCTCTGAGTATTTTTAAGATTTCCAGTTTAAATTCTCTGTCATTTAGCTCCAAGGCTTCCAATATGTTTAGTCTTTTCTCCATAGATTTTTCCACATCTATTTGTGTTACCTCTCTTTCTTTTGTATCCATAATATTCGATTTCCTCTTTCTTATCGGCATCTGAGGGTGGTCTTATTGATAGCACTAATTAGAATTAATAAAGAGTAAAAAGAAAGAAAAAAAAAAAGGGTAAAACACCCCACAAAAAAAAACAGTAATAATTTATTATTTCCCCCTTTTTTCTCTCTTCTCTTTCCCTCCTCTCCCCTCCTCAGGGAAATATCGTGCCTATAATGGAGGGCCTGATTTGGGGTGAAGAGTTCAAGGGGCAAAAAAAGGGAGTAGGGACCTACTAAATGCAAAAAAAAAAAAAAAAAAAAAAAGGAAGAAAATCTTAGACAAGCATAAGATGATTTGCTTGTAAGTGATGGTCAACTAAGAGATATAATGAGAGGGATAAAAGGGAATCAGAAAAAAGGACCAAAAAAGAATAATAAAGAAGAAAAAATAAAAATAATAAGTAAAAATCTGTTGTATTAAGTGGAGCGAAGACTAAATACAATGGAGACCTTGGGTTGGGAGGACCCAAAATGCCACAAAAATAAACAAACAAGAGAAAAAAAAAAAAACAAAAGCAAAAAAGAGAAATAAAACCAAAAAAAAGCCTTGAGTCCCAAATTAACTAATTTGTTCGTGATTGAGGATTATATGGGAGGAAAGTAAAATGAGAAAAGAAAAAACAAATAGAAAGGAAAAAATAAGAGAAAGAGAAAAACGAAGGAAGAAATAAAATAGGAGGAGAAAAAAACAAAATAAAGCAAGACAAAAAAAAAAACAAAAGAGGAGAGAGTGAGAGTTAAGTGTTTTGGAGTATAACCTTAAAGGAGGGTGAGGATGAAGAAGAAAAATAAAATGCAACACTCATGGGTAGTGTAGTTCAAGAAAGGGGAAGCATAAGATGGGCAGAGAATAGAAGGACCGAGGTGGAGGAAATAAAGGCAAAAAGATAGAAGAAACAAGCAACAACAACAACAAAAAAAAAATTAGTGGATCAAGTTGTAAAGTCTGTGGGTTTTTCTTGATTTTGAGAGGTTAACTTCTTCCTTTTTCTTTTCTCTCCCTCTTCCTAGTCGGTGACTCTGTACCCCAGGCTCTGCCCCTGTGTCACTCTTAGTTAGGGATTTGCAGTTGATGGGATTCTATGGCAATGTCCTATAATTGGCTTTAGTCTTGCTGGTAGTCAAGGCTTGTTGGCGTTTGCAGGGTCCAACGATGAGAGAGTTTGCTTTCCTGGATTCTCTCTCCTAGTCCCCCCTTTCTGAATTAGCAGCCTGGTGATCCAGCTATAAGGCTGCAACTGCTTCTGCCTGGGGAGTAAGAGGCTCAAAGAGCTGGGAAATCCCCACTCTATCCCCACTCAGTGCAAGGCTTTGGGAAAGGCTCTGACAGTCAGGGCCTCCAGTGTAATCAGACGGGGGTGGGAGTCAATTGTTGTCAAGGTGACTGTTCAGCACCTATCATTTAGTTGGACCTCTCAACCCAGGCTTTCCACACTTTGTAGCCTGTTTTTGCAGGGAAGAAGAGGCACTAGTCTCTGCTTACGACTAGTGTAGTATAGACCTTATTATCTGCCAAGTCCTTCTTGTTAGCGTTTATCCCTGAATATGGAGGCTCTATCAATCAGAAGTTGCCCCCGCCCCTTTAGCGAGAGGCACTAAAAAATATCACACCTCTTGTCTTGGATCGCTGAACTGAGAGAGATCTTATTAGAACCGAGGGTGCGCAGATTTTATGGGTTAAGCTAATTTCAGTGATTGGGTCGCAGCTGTGTTTCCGAAGGTATTTTAGGCTGCCTGCGCGCACCCCTCCCCCAACGCTTGATTGTTAGCTTGAATGGCTGGGTGAGGTGCCCCGCCCACGGAGAGAATCTCCCAAGCCTCTCCCGCTCGCCCCGCCGCTGGCGGCTGGGCCGCACCAGGCGCAGGATAATGGAGCCCCCTGGGTGTGCGGGCCAGTAGGGCGCCCTGGGCGTGTGGAATGCCCAAGGCACGCGCGCGAATGGGGCGCTCAGGGCACCGGTGGCCGGCGACCCCCACTTGCAGTGTGCGGGCCGCTGGGAACGTCAGCGGTGCTCAACCGGACCGGGCGCGCGCGCGGCGGCTAGTGGCGGCCGCTCGCGGTGGCGGTTTACGGGGGCTCGCGGCAGCTCGCGGTGGCGGTTCGCGGGGGTTCGCGGCAGCTCGCGGGCTCGCGGCGGCTTGCGGTCAGCCGCTCGCGGCGGCTTGCGGTTCCCAAGTATATGGGCTGACTCACCTCGGGCGCACTCCCTGGCGGCTTGAATGAGCGTCGCTGCGGTAGCTTCCTCCACACCCTCGTCTCTCAGATTCAAGTGATAACAGTCCTTTTGCTTTCAGTTTGTGTGGAACTCCGGAATGCTCCGAGGATAAATTTTTCTGTTTCTAGTTGATAAATTTGTTGTGATTTAGGGGAGAGCTGTCGGACGCGCTTCTCACGGCGCCATTTCCGTGACGTCACTCATATTTATTTTAATATATATATATTTTTTATTAAGTGAGAAGAGGGGAGGTAGACACTGACTCCCACATGCACCCCGACTGGGATCCACCTGGCAAGTCCCCTACTAGGACGATGCTCTGCCCATCTGGGGTCACTGCTCCTTTGCTCAACAACTGAGATATTTTAGCACCTGAAGCTGAGGACACTAAGCAATCCTTAGCATCCAGGGCCAACTTGCTTAAATCAATTGAGCCATGGCTGCAGGAGTGGGGGAGAGAAAAAGAGAGTGAGAAGGGGGAGGAGTGGGAAGCAGATGGTTGCTTCTCCTGTGTGTCCTGACCAGAATCAAACCTAGGACATCCACACACCAGGCCAACACTCTACTGCTGAGCCGACTGGCCGGGGCTTAATATTTTTTAAAATTGGATTAACAGTTGTTATTTATTTCTGTTCATTAAGTTACATTCAATTCCTTATTGACTTTTATTTCATTTTGGTTTTACATGTTATATCTAGTCACAAAGGCTCTAGGTTATAACTTATGAGGTTTAAAAAGGGTTACAGGTAACAGACAAAGATGGAGACAAAGATGATTTAAGGGGAAAATGAAAGAACAAAAGGGTTAAAATAGTATTTACAGGAAATTGTACTTTACAAATTCGTTTATCTCCAGATGTCATGTTTGTTAGGCTTCTGTTCTTAAGTCGCCGAGGTACCGTCTCTCTCCCGGTACGCTGTCAGAGCACCTGCCAGCTCTGATGGAATTTTTGCAGGACTGGCTAACACCACAAGAGCTCAAGCTGGACAGCAGCACATTTTATACACAGTGCTCACTGCAGTTGAAATTGAACAAAGGGTAAGATTTGGTGCATTCCTAACAAGTCACTCACTACAGATCCCAAAGTCTTTTGCTTCACCTTTAGAGAAGAATATTTTGCTTTATGAAAACAAATCAAAATAACATAAAACCAAAGGAAAAGAAATCTATATTATTTTGGATTTCTGCAAATCACGCAGCGTGCATTTCTAACAATCTACTTGCCTATATAAGTTTGCATCATTGAAATTTGGTAAATTCTGAGATTTTTTACTACTTCATAATTCATATCAAAGAAGAAATGAGAATCAAAAACAAAACTTAGAGCTCTGTGAAAGTTTCATTGTCTTTACCTGCTATTTTGTATTTTTTTGGTTAATTACATGAATCTCAAAAACTCAAAGTGTGTACCACCCCAGTAAAGTGCCAAGTAAAATTTTTAGATTTTTATAACGGAATCTATGTTCTAGATTATACAACAGTATTTAACTCATTACATGATAATTAGATGCTTATCATATTAAAAGAAGTGACTGATATAGGCTAGAAGTCATAAGCAAGACAAAGTCTTTTAACGCATTTTATAATAATTACTTTCAGTAGCTCTGAATATGAAGATATTTAAATTATATTACTATTAGAAACAATGGAGAATTTAAATGAAGTTAATGCATTTTAAATCAATTAGACAGTTACAGAATTTTTTAAAAATTCATGATGTATAGAAATAATCAAATGCATTGCATATGGATGAAAATGAGAGCTAAAGCAGACAGGGAGACAGAGGGGCAGACCTGTCCCCACGGCTATGAAGGCGGCCAAAACCTCCCACTCCATCCGGGGCTGGCTAGTGAGTTCAAGAACATAGAAGAAAATAGCAGAGTAACATGGGACTATGGTTACTTTTAAGTTCTCCCTTCAGTGTGAGAAGCAGTGCCTGTCCACTGCTGAGCACCAATAAAGAATAACTGAATGGAAAATTACATTTAGGTTTTATTATTGTTTTGGTGAAAACTGACTTCTATATACTTAAAAAAGTACCTTTCATTGATATAGAATCTTCATCTATAAATGAAGTACAAGCAATGTTCTCTTTGGCTTTGTCTAATATAATAAGACTTAACCTCCACTGGGCACCTGTAATAGAGCAGACACGGTACTAAGAATCTGACATAGATTTAGAAAGCATTAGCGACAGAGGAGGAGTGACGTCACGGAAATGGTGCCGTGAGAAGCGCGTCCGACAGCTCTCCCCTAAATCACAACAAATTTATCAACTAGAAACAGAAAAATTTATCCTCAGAGCATTCCGGAGTTCCACACAAACTGAAAGCAAAAGGACTGTTATCACTTGAATCTGAGAGACGAGGGTGTGGAGGAAGCTACTGCAGCGATGCTCATTCAAGCCGTGAGGGAGTGCGCCTGCGTGCTATCAATAAGACCACCCTCAGATGCAGATAAGAAAGAGGAAATCGAATATTATGGATACAAAAGAAAGAGAGGTAACACAAATAGATGTGGAAAAATCTATGGAGAAAAGACTTAACATATTGGAAGCCTTGGAGCTAAATGACAGAGAATTTAAAATAGAAATCTTAAAAATACTCAGAGAAATACAAGAAAACACAGAAAGGCAATATAGGGAGATCAGAAAACAACTCAATGAACACAAAGAATATATTACCAAGGAAATTGAAACTATAAAAACAAATCAAACAGAAATGAAAAACTCAATTCACGAGCTGAAAAACGAGGTAACAAGCTTAGCTAACAGAACAGCCCAGATTGAAGATAGGATTAGTGAAATAGAAGACAAACAACTTGAGGCACAACAGAGAGAAGAAGAAAGAGACTCAAAAATAATAAAAAACGAGAAAGCCCTACAGGAATTGTCTGACTCCATCAGAAAGAATATCATAAGAATAATAGGTATATCAGAGGGAGAAGAGAAAGAAAATGGAATGGAGAATATACTCAAACAAATAATAGACGAGAACTTCCCAAGCCTGTGGAAGGAACTAAAGCCTCAAATTCAAGAAGCAAACAGAACACCAAGTTTTCTTAACCCCAACAAACCCACTCCAAGGCACATCATAATAAAGATGACACAAACCAATGACAAAGAAAAAATTCTCAAGGCAGCCAGGGAAAAGAAGAGTACAACATATAAAGGAAGGCCTATTAGATTATCATCAGATTTCTCAGCAGAAACTCTACAAGCTAGAAGAGAGTGGACCCCAATATTTAAAGCCCTGAAAGAGAGGAACTTTCAGCCAAGAATACTATACCCATCAAAGCTATCCTTCAAGTATGAAGGAGATATAAAAACATTCACAAATACAGAAAAGATGAGAGAATTTATCAACAGAAAGCCCCCACTCCAGGAAATACTAAGGGGGGTTTTCCAACCAGATTCAAAGAACAAAAGAAAACAACACCACAAGTAACAGCTCCACCAAGAACACAATAAAACCAAACTTAAACTGTGACAACAAAGGAAAAAAAGGGGGGAGAGGATGGAGATTAACAGTAGCAAAGGATGATGAAGTGCAGAAATACTTATAAGATAGGGTACTACAATGAATATGGTAGGTACCCTTTTCATTACTTAATGGTAACCACCCTTAAAAAAACCACCACAAAAACACTTGACTTAAAAAAGGTAGCAACAGAGGAAAGAAGTATGGAACACAAACAAACAAAAACAAATGATAGAAAAACAAAAGAGAGGAATGAAACTAGATACAAAACTAACAGAAAGCAATTTATAAAATGGCAGTAGGGAACCCACAAGTGTCAATAATTACACTAAATGTAAATGGATTAAACTTACCAATAAAAAGACACAGAGTAGCAGAATGGATTAAAAAAGAAAATCCAACTATATGCTGCCTACAAGAAACACATCTAAGCAACAAGGATAAAAACAAATTCAAAGTGAAAGGCTGGAAAACAATACTCCAAGCAAACAACACCCAAAAAAAAAGCAGGTGTAGCAATACTCATATCTAATAATGCTGACTACAAGACAGAAAAAGTACTCAGAGACAAAAATGGTCATTTCATAATGATTAAGGGGAAGTTGAATCAAGAAGACATAACAATCCTTAATATATATGCACCAAACCAAGGAGCACCAAAATATATAAGACAGCTACTTATTGACCTTAAAACAAAAACTAACAAAAATACAATCATACTTGGAGACCTCAATACACCGCTGACGGCTCTAGATCGGTCATCCAAACAGAGAATCAATAAAGATATAGTGGCCTTAAACGAAATACTAGAACACCTGGATATGATAGACATCTACAGGACACTTCATCCCAAAGCGACAGAGTATACATTTTTCTCTAGTGTACATGGAACATTCTCAAGAATTGACCATATGTTGGGCCACAAAGACAATATCAGCAAATTTAGAAAAATTGAAATTGTACCAAGCATATTTTCTGATCATAAAGCCTTGAAACTAGAATTCAACTGCAAAAAAGAGGGGGGAAACCCCACAAAAATGTGGAAACTAAACAACATACTTCTAAAAAATGAATGGGTCAAAGAAGAAATAAGCGCAGAGATCAAAAGATATATACAGACAAATGAAAATACGACATATCAGAATCTCTGGGATGCAGCAAAAGCAGTAATAAGAGGAAAGTTCATATCACTTCAGGCCTATATGAACAAACAAGAGAGAGCCGAAGTAAACCACTTAACTTCACACCTTAAGGAACTAGAAAAAGAAGAACAAAGACAACCCAAAACCAGCCGAAGAAAGGAGATAATAAAAATCAGAGCAGAAATAAATGAAATAGAGAACAGAAAAACTATAGAAAAAATCAATAAAACAAGGAGCTGGTTCTTTGAAAAGATCAACAAAATTGACAAACCCTTGGCAAGACTCACCAAGGAAAAAAGACACAGGACTCAAATAAATAAAATCCAAAATGAAAGAGGAGAGATCACCACAGACATCATAGAAATACAAAGAATTATTGTAGAATACTATGAAAAATTATATGCCACCAAATACAACAATCTAGAAGAAATGGATAAATTCCTAGAACAATACAACTTTCCTAGACTGAATCATGAAGAAGCAGAAAGCCTAAACAGACCAATCAGCAGGAAGGAAATAGAAAAAAACTATTAAAAATCTCCCCAAAAATAAAAGTCCAGGCCCAGACGGTTATACTAGTGAATTCTATCAAACATTCAAAGAAGACTTGGTTCCTATTCTACTCAAAGTCTTCCAAAAAATTGAAGAAGAAGCAATACTTCCAAACACATTTTATGAGGCCAACATAACCCTCATACCAAAACCTGGCAAGGATGGCACAAAGAAAGAAAACTACAGACCAATATCTCTAATGAATACAGATGCTAAAATACTAAACAAAATACTGGCAAACCGAATACAACAACATATTAAAAAAATAATACATCACGATCAAGTGGGATTCATCCCAGAATCTCAAGGATGGTTCAACATACGCAAAACGGTTAACGTAATACACCATATCAACAAAACAAAGAACAAAAACCACATGATCTTATCAATAGATGCAGAAAAGGCTTTTGATAAAATACAACACAATTTTATGTTTAAGACTCTCAACAAAATGGGTATAGAAGGAAAATATCTCAACATGATAAAGGCCATATATGATAAACCATCAGCCAACATCCTATTAAACGGCATAAAACTGAGGACTTTCTACCTTAAATCAGGAACAAGACAGGGTTGTCCACTCTCTCCACTCTTATTCAACGTGGTGCTAGAAGTTCTGGCCAGAGCAATCAGACAAGACAAAGAAATAAAAGGCATCCATATCGGAAAAGAAGAAGTAAAGCTATCACTTTTTGCTGATGATATGATCCTATACATCGAAAACCCGAAGGACTCCACAAAAAGATTATTAGAAACAATAAACCAATACAGTAAGGTCGCAGGATACAAAATTAACATACAAAAGTCCATAGCCTTTCTATATGCCAACAATGAAATATTAGAAAACGAACTCAAAAAAATAATCCCCTTCACGATTGCAACAAAAAAAATAAAATACCTAGGAATAAACATAACAAAGAACGTAAAGGACCTATATAATGAAAATTACAAAGCATTGTTAAGGGAAATCGAAAAAGATACAATGAGATGGAAAAATATTCCTTGTTCTTGGACAGGAAGAATAAATATAATCAAAATGGCCATATTACCCAAAGCAATATACAAATTTAATGCAATTCCCATCAAAACCCTATGAGATTTTTTAAAGAAATGGAACAAAAAATCATCAGATTTATATGGAACTATAAAAAACCCCGAATAGCCAAAACAATCCTAAGGAAAAAGAATGAAGCTGGGGGCATTACAATACCTGACTTTAAACTATATTATAGGGCCACGATAATCAAAACAGCATGGTATTGGCAAAAAAATAGACACTCAGACCAATGGAACAGAATAGAAAGCCCAGAAATAAAACCACATATATATGGTCAAATAATCTTTGATAAAGGGGCCAATAACACACAATGGAGAAAAGAAAGCCTCTTCAACAAATGGTGTTGGGAAAACTGGAAAGCCACATGCAAAAGAATGAAACTCGACTACAGCCTGTCCCCGTGTACTAAAATTAATTCAAAATGGATCAAAGACCTAAATATAAGACCTGAAACAATAAAGTACATAGAAGAAGACATAGGTACTAAAATCATGGACCTGGGTTTTAAAGAACATTTTATGAACTTGACTCCAATGGCAAGAGAAGTGAAGGCAAAGATAAATGAATGGGACTACATCAGAATTAAAAGTTTTTGCTCAGCAAGAGAAACTGATATCAAAATAAACAGACAGCCAACTATATGGGAACTGATATTTTCAAACGACAGCTCAGATAAGGGCCTAATATCCAAAATTTACAAAGAACTCATAAAACTCAACAACAAACAAACAAGCAATCCAATAAAAAAATGGGAAGAGGACATGAACAGACACTTCTCCCAGGAAGAGATACAAATGGCCAACAGATATATGAAAAGATGCTCAGCTTCATTAGTTATTAGAGAAATGCAAATCAAAACTACAATGAGATACCACCTCACCCCTGTTAGATTAGCTATTATCAACAAGACGGGTAATAGCAAATGTTGGAGAGGCTGTGGAGAAAAAGGAACCCTCATTCACTGTTGGTGGGACTGTAAAGTAGTACAACCATTATGGAGGAAAGTATGGTGGTTCCTCAAAAAACTGAAAATAGAACTACCTTATGACCCAGCAATCCCTCTACTGGGTATATACCCCAAAACCTCAGAAACATTGATACGTGAAGACACATGTAGCCCCATGTTCATTGCAGCACTGTTCACAGTGGCCAAGACATGGAAACAACCAAAAAGCCCTTCAATAGAAGACTGGATAAAGAAGATGTGGCACATATACACTATGGAATACTACTCAGCCATAAGAAATGATGACATCAGATCATTTACAGCAAAATGGTGGGATCTTGATAACATTATAAGGAGTGAAATAAGTAAATCAGAAAAAAACAAGAACTACATGATTCCATACATTGGTGGAACATAAAAATGAGACTAAGAGACATGGACAAGAGTGTGGTGGTTACCAAGGGTGGGGGGGGAGGGAGGACATGGGAGGGAGGGAGGGAGAGAGTTAGGGGGAGGGGGAGGGGCACAGAGAACTAGATGGAGGGTGACGGAGGACAATCTGACTTTGGGCGAGGGGTTTGCAACATAATTTGATGACAAAATAACCTAGACATGTTTTCTTTGAATATATGTACCCTGATTTATTAATGTCATCCCATTACCATTAATAAAAAAAAAAAAAAAAAGAAAGCATTAGCATTTGTTATTCAAGTTTTTATAGACCAAAAAAAAACATAGAGGGAAGAAAACAGTTTTCTGTTTCATAGGTTGATGCCGATTTTACTCATTTATAGTTGTATTTAAATAAAAACATTTAATCAAAATAATCACTTTTATTATTTCCTTAATTTACAGATAACTACATTTCCTAGATTACAACTTGCCTTTCCACCATCTTCCATTTTCTGATGTGACCAATATTTTTCCCCTCCCTCTTCCTCAATCATGGTTCTTTCTGTCTCTCCCTGTGTCATGCTGGCCAATGCCATCCTAGTCCAAGTTTCCACTGGGATTATCCTGTGGTAGTGGGGTCAGCCAGACCTGCAGTACTGCGGGAGGAAGCTGACTGGCAGGGTTAAGCATCAGTAATATTCTGTCTGCTCCTTCCAACGAGGCAAATTAAAAACCAGAGTGCATTCTTCAAAATAAGTTTCCAAAACATGTTTTTAAAATCATGTTACCCCACTAAGTGAGCCAAGTTATCCATTAAGCCCCTGTGTCTTATGATGTTCATTCAATGTGGTTCATTATAATATAAAATTTATACATTTCTAGGGAGTCACAAGTAAATAAGTGACTAGTGTTATCTACCCACTTACTTAATAAAGATTAACAGCCACAGTTCCATTTTCCCATTGCACAAGTTAATATGGGACCTTAAGCAACAAACAGGATTCCCTCAATCACAGTGACACTTTATTTTACTTGACTAATGCAGAGGTGACCTCTGCTCATAAATTATTCAGTGAAGTGATAAAGGCTATTTAAGGTTTTCCCTATAAAGTACCATTAGTAGATGACTTTTCCACTAGATGTACAAATTACATAAACTTTCAATTATAGATATAGATAATATGTATAAAAACACTTAATTTTTCAAATAAAATTAAATTTCATTAAAAAAAAACACAAAAAAACCCCACTTATCTGCCTGACTGGTGGTGGCGCAGTGGAGAGAGTGTTGACCTGGGATGCTGAGGTCACTGACTTGAGATGGGCTCACCAGCTTGAGCACGGGGTTGCTGGCTTGAGCGTGGGATCATAGACATGACCCCATTGTCGCTAGCTTGAGCCCCAGGTTGCTGGCTTATCTACAGCCCCCCAGTCAAGGCACATATGAGAAGTAATCAATGAACAACTAAGGTGCCACAACTATGAGTTGATGCTTCTCATCTCTCTCCCTTCCTGTCTGTCTCTGTCTCTCTCCCTCTTTCTCTCAGCAAACAAAAAACCAAATAACACTTATCTGAGTTTATTTCCCACTTTCAGAGAAAGAGGATTTGTTTCTACTCTACTATACTACGCTATCAATTATTTTAATCAAACTTTCTTAAAAGGGCAAATATAAACAACTAAGGTGCCGCAACAAATAATTGATGCTTCTCTTCTCTCTCTCTTCCTCTGTCCCCATCTGTCCCTCTCTCTGTCTCTGTCAAAAAAAAGACTTATTAAAATATCAACTTTAAAAAAATGGCAAATATAAGATTTAGTAGTGATCTTTAGATGCTGCAAAGATATTCAAAGATAACAAATAATTTAATTGGCTGCTTCATCTCATTTTTTTCTTTGACTTTATAAAATATTTAATCATATTATTGGCTAATTTGTCAGGTTTTATGATGGTTCTTGCACTGGAAAAAGTAAATTTCCTAAGAGATTTCGATAGTCATCAACATATGATTATGTAACTAAAATATGACTGCAGGTAAAGTGAAACTATAATTATGAGACTGATGATTTCTTTTTTGCAGTTAACAAAAGTCAACACTTTCTAACACATTCAAATTAAAATAGCTTTCATTTACTTTGTTGAAATCTGAGGTAAGCATTAAGAGTTAGAAAATAAAAACCAGCAGTGGCTTTGTTAAGTTTAGGGATGGTCTAGTTCTCTAAGCCTAAAAATGCTGAGCCGTTGGCAAAGGGCTTCAAAAACGGCAAACAGGCATTTATTACTCTGCTAAGGGACCTGTAGAGAAGTGTGGAAACCCCATGTAACAGGGAAATAGCTGTATGGAGCCTTTTCTAAATGTCTTTATTGAGATAATTGGGGAAACACAGACCTATGAGCATCATGTTTATCCCTCAAACGATTCAGGGATGAATCATTAAAAAAATTTAATTTCCAGGCACTTGGAGGGAATAATATGTAAAGTAGTAGGCTCAACACCTGTCTAAAAACACCCCAAAGAAACAGACCTTTTCAATAAAAAATGATGTTTTCAACCCACTATTTATACAGCTTTTGAGTGGGATACTTGAGAATTATAATAAACCTTTATGACACAAAGCAACCTTAGGTTTTCCTTCTAGATTTGCCTGAATATGTGGGTGTCTTTTCTGTCTAGTTTTGTTTCCAATGGTGGGATTCAAATAATTTAACAACAGGTTCTCTGCCGTAATGACTGTTTTAAGTATAAAAATACCATATACTGAAAGGTAGTTTATTATTTCCTGCATTTAATACTTAAATAAGAACCATAAAAAAGTACACAAAACAAGATTATGTTATTAAAAAGACTTTTAAAATATTAATGAAAAAATATTAAATAATACCTGACCAAAAAAAAAAAAACCCAATAAAACTGTTAATTAAGGTATTTCCACATTGCTTCTTGATTGGTGTCCTCACTTGCAATTTTTTTCATCTATGGACAGAATGAACATTAATATGGGCGCTTAGAATACACTGTTGTGCAGATGAATATTAAAAAAGAGTAAGGAATGTAAATTTGTGATTTCCACACTGAGCAGCTGCCCAAGCGCCCACTTTAGTAAGAACTTTGATTACAAGTGCGATTTTAACAACCAGTTCACTGAACTCAACAAAAAAAATAGGTATCAGTTCTGCCGAACTGGTGAGAACCAGCTGAATTCCACCACTGCTTGTTTCCACTTACATCTGTGGAAATCAATCTCCCGGCAGTGAAAAGAACCTTAAATAGATATCTGTCATCTGGAGATGTCAAAAGAGGGCAGGACTTACCAATGTGCAGATTCCTTCTTTCTCATCAAACAGAGTCATGGTGGATTTCTCCCCTTGACCTTGTGATGCTGCATAATACAACTAAAGGGGTTGGGATTAGAGGAAGTGATGTCTGAATAGCTAGAGAAAACAAACATTTAAACTCCAAATTATTGACTCAATGGCAATTAGCCTTTATTTTCTTGGATATATAAATCACTAGCATATAGTAAGCTTTTTGCAACTATCATAAGACATGTTGCACTGTCTTAAGCCCATTTCCACATGAAGCTTTTCACCTGTGTGTAGTAACTTTTGTAGCTCTAGTTATCCTGTTCGTGTATGACTAGCCTCTGATGTAGGACTCTGCTTTTCTTTGGCCTGTGGTGAAAGCACAAATAAAAAAGCCAGCTAATTTTCTTTTTGTGAGATCAGTGTCATTGGCTGGACATAGACTTTATCAGATGTTTTTAATGGCGGAACACTAGGCACCTCATATCCAAAATTCGAATGGTTTTGATGTTAAGTATCAATTAGAAACTATATCAGGTGACTACTCAGCATCCATAACAACAGTAAACACAGATAGGACTTTCAGTGTCAAGGACTATTCTAAGTTTCTGGTGTATCCTAACTCGCTGAATCCTCCCAAGAATCCTATGTGGTGCTTACTATAACCACTACTGCTTCTTTTTGTGTGTGTGTGGGAGAAACACCTAAACCATAGGCAGATTAACTTGCCCAAGTTCACACAGCTAGGACTTGGCAAAGCCAGGATTCAAACCAGGCAATAGGATTTCAGAATGTGTTATTACCTACTCTTGCTTTGTAAATATAAGACTGAAAGTATTTATTGTATCTAAATGGAAGGGTATTCTACAAAATAGCTGATATGTAGTTTTCAAAAGTATTACTGTGGTGAACAGAAAAGACATGTGAGGGACTTTTTCAGATTTAAGAAAAGTAAGAGAAATGATCACCCTCTGCAGTGGGTCCCCAGGGAGATCGTGGGCCAAGAAAACAAGAAAAATGCCATTGAGATAATTCATGAGCTTTAAATAAAATCTGTAAATTTGACAGTATCATTCTATCAATGTCAAAGTGCCTGGTTGTTTAATAATTATATTATTTTTAAGTTAAAATCTTTGCTTTTTAATAAATAGCACTAAAGTATTGAGGATTAAAGGGGCATAAGTCCTCAGCTGTGATAACACACACACACACACTCACACACTCACACACACACACACACACCTAGAGGCATGTAATAAGGTCAAAGTAGCAAAATGTTCACTACTGGAGAGTCTGACTAAAAGGTACGTGGCAAGGCACAGAACTATTTTTGTAGTTTTTTTTTGGTATAAATTAATTTATATAATATTTAGTCCAGAGAGGGTGATAAAAAAGATTTATTCAGGATTTTAATACATTGCAACAGATTTTATTTTAATACATTGCGTTGTAGACTATTTGGGTAAGGCTGAGTCGTGGGTTAAGATTTGGCTGAGTCGTGGGTTAAGATATAGCTGAAAAACCATCCGCAGAGAGAAAAGATGCTGATGGTATATTGTCCTTGAGGATGGGTGTGGAAAGTCCTCCCCAAAGTTTGACTTCAGCAAAATCAAGCATTAGCTACTAACCTATGCTAGTGAAATCATATCTAGTATCCTGAACAGACAAATCTGTTTTAAATTCTAACATATTTACTTATTTTGGATACTAGATATAATTTCACTTACCTTATGGCTTGAGTATCAAGAAGTAATATTCTTGGCCCTGATTGGTGGGGGCTCAGTGGATGGAGCCTCAGTCTGGTATATGGATGTCCTGGGTTCAATTCCCAGCCAAGGCACACAAGAGAAGAGACCATCTGCTCCACTCCCCCTCCCTCTTCCCCTTCTCTCTCTCTTCCCCTCTCGTAACCAGTGGCTTGATTGGTTTGAGCATGGCCCCAGACGCTGAAGATGATTCCACTGGAGCGTGTCAGCCTCAGGCACTAAAAATAGCTTGGTACTAGAGCATCGGCCCAAGCAAATGAATTGCCAGGTAGATCCCACTCAGGGCACATGTGAGAGGTTACCTCACTATCCCCCTCCTTCCATCTTAAAAAGAAAAAGAAAAAGAAGAAGAAGAAAAAGTAACATTTTTTATTTGCATTAAATTACAGACGTGTGTCTAATAAGATATTTTTATTCTGGAAAGCCACCACAGACAGTGATTACTCCATGGAAGTGATTTCTGTAGTTCTTTTCTAGTTCAATTCTAGTCCAAACAGCCTCTGTTGTGCAGACCCTTGGGCAGGAGTGGTGACTTGTGAGAGGGATGCAGGCTCCAGCCTTCACTGGGCCAACCACGTGCCACATGACGACAACTGACCTCACGTTTCAGTGTCTGTGACCTCATCTCTGACCTGGAGGAAGGAGAGCCTACCATGCTGAGCTGCTGTTAAAATTGGGATGGATAACTGCATAAGGCATTGGCACACATGAAAGGGATAGAATGTTTCAGTTTTAGAAAATTCACTTAGATACATTTTTATAGCAGTCAGAAGAACAAAGAGTTTTGATAGAGTATGAGAGACAAAATATCCCCTATTTCATGGTTTTGCTAGAACTAGCCCCTATGTTTAATGACCCTGAATAATACATAAGTTAAAGCACATTATCATGCTGTAAGACTTTTCTGGAAGACCTGGAATAAGATGTAGATGTCCCCATGACAACTCAGAAAAGATGAACTATGTAGAATGCAAACTGTCGTAAGCAGACAGTGGGTTCAAATGAATGAACCACAGAAATGTTTTCTTCAGACACTTATAGGTATAATCACTCTGGCTTCCGACTGAGGCAGCAGGAACACAGGTAAATCATCCAGTAGTCTGAATATCAGTTATATTTTTTTCATCATTTTATTCTTTATTTCTCTCTCTCTCTCTTTTTCCAAGTCACATGTGTACATAGAACTTACAGGTGATAACTGTCATCCAAATGAAAGTATATACTCATTCTCACGAGTCCTGGCTGTGCCCCTGTGTGATATTTCTACCTTCTCTTTTGCTAAAGGAACTCAAATTTGCATGGGCACAGGGTGCCCAGGCTCAGGGGTGAATGCTGCTTGAGGTAAGGCAGATTTCTCCATCTTGGATGTTGGATGTTGCCATTTTAGACAGGATAGTTCTTTGTTGTGGGGACTGTCTTGTGTGTGATAGAAAATTCAGTAGCACCCTTGGCCTCCACTCATTAGATGCCACTAACACCCACCCCCAGTTGGGGCACCAAAAATGTGCAAATGCACAGGGGTTACAAAATCATTCCATTAGAAAACCACTGTTTAAGCCAATCGGAGGTAACCTCAGAAATGCCAACTTCGAGTCTGGACTTCACTGTTCCAGCAAGGAAAATAACACAGCCCGGCACCACATCTTCTGTGACCCTGCTGTGTGTGCACGAGGCACTGACAAGCGAACGCGCTCTTCCTCCCCCTGAGACTCTCCGCTGCTTCCCTGGAGGTTAGGGGGAGCCCTGCCACGACCCAGGACGATGGTCTTCCTGCATATTTTCTGACTTCCCCCTAAAATAATTTAGAAAAACTCAAACATGTTAGGCCATTATTTTAAATCTTCTGTGTAAGTTAAAGTGGTTTCAAAACATAATTTCTGATGTATCTTGTATGTGAGCTATATTTATTTTCATCAAATCACTGGAACCGAAGACTCCCCCCCCCCCACTTTTGGAAGGATATTTATGATACCACTAATTGTTTAACACCAATTTTATTTTTCAAAACTATAAGCCAAAATATAGTTAAAATTTTTTAAAGGTGCTATTTACTTGTAATACACAGACACACAGACACACACACACACACACACACACACACCTTAATATGTCTCCCCGAATGAGAGGGATCTTCTGAATTCTAACTCTACAACAGAGAAAGATGGACTAATGAACAGGTGGGTAAGTAGATAGAAGATAGATTGATAGACAGGCAGACAGACAGACAGATGACTGACCGAAAGAGACCTTGTTACAAATGTTTCACTGGATAAAAGAAGGCAAATTTGCCTTTGGCCTTTCTTGCTTTGCAGGTCCAGGGCTTGTCCTCAGGGACCTGTCAGCGACCTCTGCCTGGGACACTGCCCCTGGGCAGTAATGTTTCAGGAGGGGCAGGTGTGTTTGTCTCCCCAAATGGGAAAACACCCCTATGGGAGAAAGGTGCATTCTCAGTGGGATTGGGTTCCTGGGACTTCCCAAGATGCCTCAGCAGACGTCGGGGAAACTCTCCCCAGGGAACATCCCTGTGCTCCTGCAGGGGGGCACAGACCTGTCCAAACAGTGACCCAGTTCGAGCGGGAGTGGTCCCTGCTGGCCTCAGGCCTTTCCCTGCCACACTCGTGTTCTCAGCATGTTCAGACTGCCTTGGGCGGTGCACACGCCCTCCCCTCACCCGTAGGGTCCTTTCCCTATCTTTCACCTTTGTCCTTAGTGGTCACTTCAGCAGCACCTCCTTGGCCATGGACGGTCTTAACCAGTAGCTCTGCTCAGGAACCCACTTGTCCAATTGTGACGATTTGCCTTTGCTTTTTCTGTAACATTCAACTCTCTGTGTGCATGCGTCTTCTGTGCTTCTCCCTGGCCTCGTCCACCATGGCCCTTGCGGGAAGGAATCCTGGCCACCACCTTCCCTCCAAGGTGGTCTCAGTGTCTGGACTGAGGAAATCAATGAAGAGCCCTCAAAACATAAGAAAATGCAAAAACAACAGGAATCAACTCTTTATTGGTTGAGGATCTACAGCTACTCTGGTCTTGTCATATTTTTATTCCATGAAACAATAAAGTTTTCACTGTATATACTGGGTTTGACACAGTCCAGAATTATCTCCGGTAAATTAAAGCATTCGGCCAAACCCCAGGAAGTGACACAGGACCAGCCCTTCACTGGTAGCAGGAAATAAATAAATATTCAGATTTATTTATTTGAACTTCTGAGGACAGTGCCGTATAGAGGGGGTGAGTATTAGATTCCCAGACAATGAGACAGAACTAGACGCAGGAAGACTGAGATGAGGAGAGAAAAGAAAAACAAAGTATAAAACGTTGGCTGGAGGCAACAGCAATCACCAGAATATCTTAAAATACACACAGAAAACACTCACAATATTCTAGTGTTTTTAATAGTCACAACCCAACTAAAATAATGATCAGGAATGAGCCATGCGGAAAAAAAAGAGGAAGAAATAAGCAAAGTATAATAAATCTGCTGATAAGATTTTAAATAAACTCTCTTCAATATGATGGAAGATATTACTAGAGTACTTAAAGTTATATAAGTTATTGAAATTAGTAACTAATAGGTAATATGAATAGCTTTATATGCATTTAATATATATTATGCCATGTTTAAAAACCTTATGGTGTAGAGATTGTTATTATTATGAAAATGAGATTTCTTATGTTGATTCAAATGGAACCTCTTTTTTAAACTTATAAACAATATGTCGGCTTATTCTGTTGGTTGATTCGTGTCTTCCTGAACTTCCTCTGGCTGAGCTAAGTGAACGACTGCTCTGAGAACCCCCAGCACCTGTGTCTGCCACACAGCAGGGCATGGTGACTGATGCTGGGAGGGACACAGGACATAATTCACAACTCCAAAGCTTCCAGTTGGGCAAACTAGCAGCCTCTACCCCTAGGAGGGTAGATCCTACTCTAAGGCTCCAAAGAGCTAAGATTCCACCATCTTACCCAGTGATTTTATTTCTAAATGGCTTCCCAACTTTCTCCCCTAAATTAGCTTTTGTAAAAATAAAACACCTTCTGATATAAAATTCACATTCCCGACTTGTGAAGAACTGCTTCAGGTTATAGAAGGAAAAAAAAAAAAAAAAAGCAAACTTCCAGTAAATAACACGTGGAGTCTCTCTATTGGGAATTTAATGCCTATTTCAGATGAATCATATCTTTCTCGAGGTACATCCACCTTTTTAGTTGTGATTTTATGTGCTACAGCAAGGATTTTCTGTAAACTTGCAGCCACGAGGGGGATTTAAGGAAGCCAAGTCCAGTCTCTGAATTTCTGATGCTCAGCGATGTAAATACTTTTCCCCTATCTTCAGAAACGCAGAGACTTTAACCTACATGTGAATAACTTTCTGAGAATATGCAGCATCTATAATATTTACGTTGTGACTTCTTTCAAAGAATGCAGTATAGAATAAAACCTGTCCCCAAATTCAACAGTCTTGGTTCACCACTCTGTGGACTTGGGTACGTCACCTATTCTCTCACCTTTAAGTTTCTCACCTCTAAAAGGGGCAAAATGTTGACACTAGTTCCCACTGAAGAGTTTCTGAGTGTTGTGTATTAAATGTTTGTGACACTACCAATTTTATGTTTTGAAACCCTCATCCCCAACATGATGTTATTTGGAGATGGGACCTTTGGGAGATAACCTGGTTTGGATGAGATCATGAGGAGATGACCCCGAGGAGGAAGTTAGCGGTCTCATAAGAAGAGAAGGAGACAAGAGTTCTCTCTTCCACCCATGAGGACACAATGAAAACGTAGACCTTGGCAAGCCAGGGAGAGAATTCTCACCAGACACTGACTGTGCTGGCACCATGGTCTTGGACTCCAGCTTTCAGAACTGTGATCAATAAATGTCTGTGTTCTAAGCCACCAGTCTGTGGTATTTTCTGACAGCAGCCTGAATGGAGTAAGACAGTAGGAAGATAGATGATGGAAATTTCTTTATGAGCCACAGAGAATTACTTGCAAAGAAAGCAACAGTCGCAATGCCAAATAAAGATTCCTTAAGCATTAGTCACGTTTCTGACCCTGAGCAGGTTACTTTCACTGTGAGCTCAGCTAAAGTCAGCACAACTGATCCCACTTTACAGACAAGAAAATTAAAGTGAAAAGAAGCCATCTAACTTGTCTGACCTCCCACACATCTTGAGATGCAGAACTGACATTTCAATGTATAAAATATTAACAATCAGCCTCTTCTACTTCTTTGTATATGTGATGTCTCTTCTATTTAAGTTGAAAGATGGATGGCAAAAAAAAAGCGATTTCCATTTTTCGGGCATCTTCATAGCACAGAATCATGCGATGGAGGGGTGTTGGCATTCATCTGCCAAATACATTCATCACCGTGCACCTGTCCAGCCTGCTGGCTGAGAAATAAGCAAAATAAATAAATAAATATCGAGGAACAACGTGTGTGTCTCATTATTAAATGGATAAGTGGGGACTGTCTCACATGCACACTATGTGGCACAGTTATTTTATCTTTATAGTTCTCTGTCCCATCATGACGTGTTTCAGCCCAGTTGCATTAAATTGTCCAGGCCAGTGTATTGGCAGAGACCAGGTGGTACCCTCATGGGAGGTGACAGAAGAGAGTTCATGAAGGTGCCCTTTAAATATGGGACAAATAAAGAGAAAGGTAACCCCCAGGTCTTACAGGAGCTGTTGATAATGACCAACCTGTCTGCCTTAGGACTGAGGAGTCGGGACAGGGGGAATGCCAAGCCACTTAGAACGTTAGGAGAGACACCCAAAAAGCTAAGACCTGGGAAGCAGGAATGAGGCCCTGCCAACTCACAAAAGGCCAGCAGGGGGAGCCAAGGGGACATGGAGTGAGCCCCATTCTGCTCCCGTCTTCCCAGCTGAGGGTGTTTTTTCTATGGACCGAAAGCAACAAAGCCAGAAGGAAGGGAAGGAACCCTTGGTACAATGTCTAGAGGTAAAAGGAAGCCAGAGCATGGTAGGGAGCTGATGGCATGGGGGGGGGGGGGTGTCACAACCATCAGAGTCACTAGAGACAAGTCTCCTATCGGAGTACCATGGGTCTGGGGGTCTTGGAAGATCAGTGTGTGTGAACACAGATGGAATATTCCAGGCTCTTTTTAATAAGCATTGCAGCAATCTGTAAAGTACTGGTAATCCAGGGTGTTCCACAGAACACACGTGGGCACACATCCAGGTTGCGCTATGCTCTCTCGAGCTGGGGAATACAGGGCACTGGGGTCCTCTCTGTATTGATTCTCCCCTGAGTAGAGGCAGCCCTTCTTGAACAACGTATGAGACAATCAAGGGTCGGCCATAACACAGTGCTTGTGGTCTTCCTCACTTCGGTGAGCAGATTACATGCAAGAAACTCTCACTGTACGCATTCTTAAACCATGTTCTTAAATGTCTTCCATAAACCCCCCTAGAGTCTTCCAAAAATTCAGTGTTAAAGGCAGTCAACCTCCAGCAGGACCAGAAGCATCAGGACAGTAGATATCAAATAGTGATAACGTCTTTGTGCCTCAGTTTACCTATCTCGTAAAAAGTGAAGGTGTTCCTGGGTCGAGCATTCTCAGGCTCCCTGTGTTCTCTGACCGAGAATGGAGGTGGGGAGTTGTTAAAAAATATTACAAAAATGAGAGGATTCTCCCACATGTAGAACAGGATGAGAAGATTTAGAGAATTTTTTTTCCTTTAATTTTTTTTGGAGGGGCAAGAATTCCCTACTTTATATCTTTGCTCATAGTCCATCTGAGGATGATCAGAACATTGTATTTTATTTCTCTATATCATCAAAGAAAAGATTTAAAATTTATCTTTGGGGTAATAGCTGTTGGTTACATAACTGGTTATATACTGCAAATTTCGCCCAAGAAATAGCTTAATTTTTCCATTACCTAGAAGAGGTTACAAGAAAAGGATTATTGCACACAAATGCGCACACACAAAAGTCAAACAAAAAAGTATTGCTAGAGAGCTAAATCGTCAATAAAGACATACTCCTCTCCGACTCTGGACTTCCGTAAGCTGTCCTCCCGCTTGGAATCCTTCTTCCTTTCCTCCTCTAGTCATTTTTTTCTTATAAATCTTGACGCAATAAATTATTATCCCAGGGAAGTTTGCTGGACCTTCTTAAAAAACCTTGCCCATTTCTTCTGTAACATGAGCTCATAGCACCATGACGCTCCCGTTCATATTTTCACTGTTTTCAATGAAATATTTATTTGTGTGAGGACTGAAGTCATGTCCATGTCCTTCCTACAGTGTAAGCAGGGAAACTCAGTGTCCCGTGCTCACCACCAACCAGCGGCCTGCCCGCAGCAGTCACCCAAAAGGACTGGGGGCCGTGGAGTGAGGCGATGCTTATGCACATTCAGAATCGACAGCAGTGTCTGCTGGTGTTTTGGGGGACATGTTGTCTGAGGTCCCAGAGGTGCCGGCAGGGGAAGCGTTGTCAAAGCTGTGTCCCTGACTTGTGGCAAAGCATCACCATGCCCTGGGGGCAAGCTGTCTCTGTCCCCACCATCTGGGAATATGTGAGTGACTATTTTCTTCATTTACTTTTTTTTTCCTGAAGCGAGATTTCTGAAGCATCTACACTTAACCTATACTAGATTTTCATTCATAGCCTGTATCTCAGCACTGTTCAGTTTCAGTACTGTTGATATTTGGGTGAGGTTTCGTCGTGGGGCCAATGTGGGATGTTTAGCAGCACCCTGACCTCTACCCACTAGATGCCAATACCAGCTTCACCTCTCTCCCCAAGACAAAGTGAACAAAAAGATCATCCTGGTGTCCCCTGGAAGATGAAAGTCATTCCTGGTCGATTCTCACTGTGGAAGAGGGAAAACCTGCAGATTCAATGGGACACTGCTGCTGAAAGCCTAGCTCCTCACTGTCCTGGTGGCCACGCGGCAGAGAGGGACTACGCAGCCCGCCAGAGCATTACTTATCCAAGTGGCTGCCACCTCCAACGGATTTTATGATTTCAGATATGCCCTAATCTGTTATAATTCCTGAAGGGCCTTCAAAGAAAAATGGAGTCTTCATACATCAAATAAACAGAGAAATAACAGGCCAGCACAGGTCAGACTTCTAAAATCTAAAATTTCACTCGGGTTCCCTATGCTCTTAATTAGGACTGCTGAACCTGATTGTGTTTCTCAGCACCTGACCTCATGTGAGTGCAGGTATGAACCCTAACAGGCACCAACAGCCTGAAACACGGAGTCAAGAAAGTTCCAAAAGGACTCTTCATTGTAGGAAATTGAGAATCTTAATTTAAAAGTGGCTACTCACTACATGGTTTTTGTATTTCCTCAGGTGCCCGATGCTGAGGACCCCAACATAAACTGGGGCAGACTCTGCAGGTAAGTGGGTTACCTTTTCTTTTGAAGTCACAATAAAATAGTTCGGCTGCATTTTGTTCTATTCATAAAAGCAGGTGAAGGCAGAGTTGGCAATTATACACATGTACACTGTGATGGCAATTCAATTGGATAGTATTTTCACAAAATGCATTTTCTCTGGCTGAGTTAAATACAAGACCATTCTCTACTGACGTGATTTTGGTATGATTCTGGCAATTTCCACATCAGCCAAAGAACTGTATTAGAAATAACTACCTTCCATTTACTTTGGAGTAACAATGAATGTATGTCTTATAAACATGCGTATCATATGATCCATGTCCAACACATAATATTTATATTTAAGGGCGGAGTGATAAAACCAGTAACATGTTTTAATTTTGAAATGTTTCTTATCTTTCTGTTTATTTCCTCAACAAATGCCAAACACTGTGGGGAAACATAAGTTCTGTAGATTAAATAAAACTGATTTCACAATTAATTTACAAATGTGTATCTTTCTACTGTTCTTCAAACTCTTGAACAATTTGACAAACACTTAGGTTTCATTCTACAGAAATGGTTACAACTTTAACAATGTTGCATGGACACTGTGCCTCTCAGAAAAAGTAATCTCAGAGGGGAAAACCCCACAATATGTATTAAGAGCAACTTAAATACACTTGTCTTCATTTTCTTTTCTCTTTAACCAACTTTATTCATGACTACATATTAAAAATCACATTTACTTAAGTTATCCTGTAAAAAAAAAGTGGAAACAGTTCTTGGTATAAAAATAACTGATGTGCAAACTCCTTTTTTACCTAATTTTAATCACGGGGTCCTGAATTTTCATGCTCCCAAACAAATCTCTGTCGAGCGGCTCTTTGGGATGACATGTTAGAAAGGATTGCAGATTTTTTTTTTTTTTTGACAAAAGGAATCTTAAATATTAGTGTTTGGTACACAAGACCAGACTACAGGACATACAGTGTTTTTCCTAAATATACACTGGCCTGAAAGGGACCACTGTCTGATGTCCTCCACAGACTCTGTGCCCGAGATGGGTGACTGTGCTGTCTGGGTGTATCTCTGTGAGTGTGTGAACCGTCTGTCCACATGGAACAGCATTACTCCCTTGGACTACAACCTATGCTGTGTTCAGATCTATGAAATTCAGTGCTGGTTTGAATGGTCATGAGTTGAGTTACAATGTGACATTTTCCCTCTTTGAGGGCTCTGAAGAAGTTGTCTCACCCCCAGTACCCCGCCCCCATCCTGCACGTTATTTTTTGGTGGAAACTTCAGTCGCGTTTGATAAAGAGGAATCAGATAACGATTCTTAAAATCGTCGAGATGATAACGCGCGCCATAGAAGGAAGTCGTCGTGAACTCAATTTGTAGCGCATCCTGTCATCTTACAGACATGGCAGGAACCTTCAGCTTGATCAAATTAGTTTCTGGCTCATGGTATGAAGGTGTGGGTTTAAAAATAAAATATACATAGGGATGGCAAATGAGCACATGTAAAGATATTAACACAATTGATCACCAGGGAAATGCATATTATAACCACAAGGAGATACAACTACATTCCCACTAGAATTTCTAAAACTTATAAGACTGAAAATACAATGAGTTGGCAAGAATGCAGAGTAACTCTGACACTCATACACTAACTGGGCATGTAAAATGGTGCAACCACTTTGGGAAAACTTTTGGCAGTTTTTTACAGTTAAACACACACTAACAAAATGACCCAGTATTCCACTCTTATGTATTTTCCAATAAAAATAAAAATATACATCTACACAAAGAAAAAAAATATCTATAAACTTTTTTTTTTTTTTTGTATTTTTCTGAAGCTGGAAACAGGGAGAGACAGTCAGACAGACTCCCGCATGCGCCCCACCAGGATCCACCCGGCACGCCCACCAGGGGTGATGCTCTGCCCACCAGGGGGCGATGCTTTGCCCCTCCGGGGCGTCGCTCTGCCGAGACCAGAGCCACTCTAGCGCCTGGGACAGAGGCCAAGGAGCCATCCCCAGCGCCCGGGCCATCTTTGCTCCAATGGAGCCTTGGCTGCGGGAGGGGAAGAGAGAGACAGAGAGGAAGGAGAGGGGGAGGGGTGGAGAAGCAAATGGGCGCTTCTCCTGTGTGCCCTGGCCGGGAATTGAACCCGGGTCCCCTGCACGCCAGGCCGACGCTCTACAGCTGAGCCAACCGGCCAGGGCCAAAAATAAAATATAAACTTTTAATAAGTGTTATCCTCCCCCCATCCCAAAAAACCAAGACATTCTGGAAAATTTAAGGTTACTCTTCAGGATTAACAGAGTTCTGCTTATTAGCTAGCGGCTTGTCACAGAGTTGTTTAGAGCAAGCAGGTCATAAGGAACAACTGTGAGGAACAGACTTCTTATTTCATCTAAAGGATGTGAGCTCCATTATCATGTAATTACCCTTTGTCAACATCCCAGGACTAGTGTCTTTCATGTTTTTTAACCTAAAAATCCTCAAATTCATCTAAGCAACCTGCCTGCCTTGTCCCGCTTACCTTCTTCCTTCAGTTGCTAGGAAACTCAGGTAAAATTTTCTGGTCCACTGCTGGTGTCTTTTCCAGGACATCACGCCCGGTATTAGCTTATCTCACTATGACCTCCACTTCCACTATGGTTTTTGCATTGGGTCGTAATGTACATATTTACGTAAGTTTTTGGAATAGTTTCATAAAAAGACCGATGACAAATGTGAGAATGAGGACATGATGGAGATGTGGGAACACATGAACTTTCACCCCCTGAAGGGGAAAGGAAAGGTCAGACGCAGAAGTCAGTCTGAACGGCGACTTCCTATGACACAAGAGGCGGCGTGGACTTCGGGAACAGGACGGCAGACGGGTTCCTGACTGGTTTCGCATCAGCTTCCCGTTAACCCTTCACTCCCCCTCACTGTGCTGCCCCTGACAGAGGCAATCCCGCAGTGGGGGCTGCGTTTCCGTGTCTGTGATATTCTCAAAGAACCAATGACAGATGCTGTCCTTCGCGTTCCTCCCGACTCCCCAAGGCTGACACTCATTTGAGTCTCATTCCACTTAAATTACAGCAATAAAGAAATATAATGTCAATCCACACTAATTATTCTAAATTGGTAGGCCATAGCTCACTCATTTCTAATTGCTGTTTTTAATTGTTTCCTCAGAGTACTTTCAGATAGTAAAGCTGTTCTGCACACTCAAGTCACCGTGAGACACGTGGGCCGGGAAGGCCTAGAAAATGCAAAGTACAATGAAGTAGAAAGAAAGGTGCAGTTTAGATACTTTTGGTTAAGATTTCTTTAGTGGCGTTTTCCCTGGTGTCACAAAGTCCCCCGGTTTTCATCCCTCCACAGTCCTCACCCCCAACACAGGCCTCAACTCCACCTCCATGTCTGCACGCTCCTCCAAACCTCACTTCCCCGCAGAGAGCGTAAGCATCGAAGAAGCCACACACGCTAGTTCTGGGGTCCTTGTATTCTGGACCTTTTATGTATTTTATTGGTTGATTACAACATCTCATTCACCTGAAAATCAATTTTTAATAATTCTCGAATAAGTCGTGTGAGAGAAAGTGACACGGAAAAGCACGAAGGTACAACTTGAGGATCGGAGCTCGGCCCCTGGGTCCCTATGTCAGCGTGGTTTCTGGGGCCTCAGTTTCCCCATCCATCAACCAAGAAAGCAGGGTGCTGAGATCTCTGAAGGCTCTCCTGGTCTAATTTATTTATGTGATATTTTATTTGTATACACATTACTTTTAATTCTCATACATATGTGCTTCCTGTAGCTGTTCATACTGATTCTGGGTCTGGTTTCTGTCTCTTTACCACTTAGCTATAATTCCTAGAAAAGGAAGCTACGTATATTATGCTAACAATGAATAAGTGTTTCTAACAACTTTATTTTGTTTTTTAAGAAAATACAATTTTTCCTTAAGATAGTCTGTAGTTTATTTTTTTTAATTTATTTATTTTTGGAGAGGAGAGAGAGACAGAGAGGGAGAGAGAGGAGACAGAGACAGAGAGAGAGAAGGGGGGAGGAGCTGGAAGCATCAACTCCCATATGTGCCTTGACCAGGCAAGCCCAGGGTTTCGAACCGGCGACCTCAGCATTTCCAAGTCAATGCTTTATCCACTGCGCCACCACAGGTCAGGCATAGTCTGTAGTTTAACACGGACAATTTCCTGGCATGATAGCATGTGTGACCTGCCCTTCAGGCTGACAGGCAAGGGCTCCTCACGGCCACAGGATGGGTGCTTTGTGGCTCTCACAGCTGAGAGCACCGTGGGACACAGCTGTCATGGTCTCAATGGCCCCAAGTGTCCTCCAGCTCCAAGCACGACTGGGTATGGGCAGGACACCTGTTCCCAGGACTCTTCCCAGTTACTCAGTGCACAGCGAGGGTTCGGTGTGACTTCCCACAGGTAGAACAAGAAAGCACAGAGCAAAAGGTAGACTGGAAGTTTAATATATGTCTGCATCCATATGTGGTTGTATGTATGTTATAAGATATTATATATAGTGGTACATACTGCAACGTGTATAAACAGGTAGTCACGCATGTTATATGTATTACATATAATACATATTAATTATATGATTATGACATACATTGTGTCATTATTGTATATTACATATATGCATACAGAGAGAGAGAGAGACTAATCTTAAAAACCTAGGCTTTCTGTTGCAAAAAACAGAAAACAGAAATTTAAAACATCTTTTTTATTGGTGCTTCTGGGGTTGTTGCCTTTATTTTAAAAGTACTGCTTTAAATACCAGCCCAGTGCTTCCTGCCTGGTTCTCTGCATTCAGAGAAACGTGTGCTCCTGTAAGAATCCAGCCCTGCTTTCCTTCCAGTAATCTGGAAATTGAGGTGGGAGGTCAGGCGAAGCCCGCGATGTGGGGAGGGCAGCCTCGCAGTGAACCCTGTGCCGCTCACTGTGCACGAGGGAGACACAGCATCACGGGCGTGGCCAGGGGACCCCTGGGCTGGGAGCAGCTGCCCTGGGGTCCGAGGCCCACACACAGGACCAGACAGAAAAGCTACTCCACAGAAGTCTGCAGGGGACTGCCATCACCCTTCCCTTTAGGTCACGGGTTCTTGACCACTATAATGAGGAAGAAGAAAAGAAATTCCTAAAAAATTTACATTTTAAAAAGAAAGTGAGGACCCAGGGCAACAGGGCCCTGTGTGCCTGGTTGTTTAATTTCAGAGAAATGAGCAAAGTTCCATCTCCACGCACATCTCGGTTCAAACCCACACAACAGAGCAGTGCCAACACTGCGGAGTGACAGCAGGTGCCCCAGGCAATGGTCATCAGCTCCCTCTGACAGACAGGGACACAGACTTATGAGCAGGTATGGGGTGTGGTCAGGTTAAGGGTCCCCAGAGCTGGAAGTGTTCCTATTTCACTGTCCACTATGCCAAACTGCATGGGAATAATTGTTAGAATAATTTAGAAACTACGGAATGATAACGTCAACCAGTCACTTCTAAATTGGGTGAAGAACATGAACAGGCACCAACACGAGAGGCACATTTGCCAACAGTTCCACCATGTTAACTACTCTAATGGGCTTCCCGTTTCCATAGTCATACTCTTGTCACCGTCATCTATTGATAAGCAAGGGTGACGGCATACATTCCCCATCCAGAGTATGTAACGAACGTCATACACTGTTTTCTAAGCTTGTTCTATTTGAACACATGCACTCTACCGTGAGGATGAGTCTGTACCGCCCTTTTCTTAGGCGTCTCCCACTCACCCCTGTGAATAGGCAGATGGCTCTTGATGATTCAGTGGACATGTCTAGAAACAGCCTTGGGGTTCAGATCTATCCTGAGAACAAAAGAGACGCACACTGCCCAGAATTCAAAAGGCAAATAATGCCTTTAGACCTGACACACGGCTCTGGCTGCCTAACCCATTCTTAGCAGATGAAGTACAATAAGCTCTTCTACAATCTACACTATAACATAGGCAGGTCTTCAGAATGCGATCTCTATTTATGGGTTGCCAAAGAATGCAATCCAACATTTCAGAAGCTTAAAACTTTCTTTTGAAAAAGGAAAGAAAATGCTTAATAGTGGTAAGGGAATCTTCATAATGGAAAAAAAAAAAACCCTCTGAGTTTCACTATCTAGTTCCCAATTTGAATTACAAAATACTTTTTGGTTCTGGGAATTATTTTTTTCAAGGCATATTTAGAC
This sequence comes from Saccopteryx bilineata, assembly GCF_036850765.1. Taxonomy (NCBI): domain Eukaryota; kingdom Metazoa; phylum Chordata; class Mammalia; order Chiroptera; family Emballonuridae; genus Saccopteryx; species Saccopteryx bilineata. The sequence goes on along the minus strand of NC_089491.1, from coordinate 232,680,693 downwards.
AATTTTTCTAAGAAAAGGAATCTGTGCAAATAGTTTGCTTGAGTATTCATTCAAAGACATCAGCACTTCCTGACTGCTAACAGAGTATGTTACAATGCTGAAATCAATATTAAAAGTTGAATTATTTTTAAGGAAGTACAAAAACCATCTTATAGTTGAAAACCTAGATGATAATGAATAGAAACAGCTAACATCTGATTTTCTGCAAACTCGTTAAAGAATTCCAAAGATGTACAACTATCACATCTTATCAATAGCAATTTTTCTACGAAGTTTATTTCTCTAATGATTTTTTCTGACATATGCTTCTGTCTTTATTTTAATGATGCTCTCAGAAAACCCTTTGTGTAGTGTAGCGTGTGCAACTGACAATCGCTTTTTTGTTTCTCTTGTTACAATTAGTTACAAATCTTTCTGTACTGCAGAGCTGATGAGAGCAGTAATAGCAGAGGAAAACTTAATATGGGTTGAGTTTTTTTTAAAAGTCTTTACTTTTTAGAAAACTGTTAAATTAACATGAAAGGTTGGGAAGGTAGTACAGAGGGTTCTCATACACTCCATATCTTATTTCCATGTCATTAACATCTTTATGAGTATGAGGCTTTGTTAAAATTAATAAACCAGTATTTATACACTACTATTAAGGACTATCCACCTTTACTCAATGTCCTTAGTTTTTACCTAATGACCTTTTGCCATTGCAAGATCCCATTCAAAATGTATTACCCATGTCTACCATGTCTACTTGGGATCCTCGTGGCTGTGACAGTTTCTCAGACTTTCCTGTTTTTTGTTTGTTTGTTTTTTGTGATACAGAGAGGGACAGAGAGAGGGACAGATAGGGACAAACAGACAGAAAGAGAGAGAGATGAGAAGCATCAATTCTTCACTGAGGCACCTTAACTGTTCATTGATTGCTTTCTCATATGTGCTTTGACCGTGGGGGCAACAGCAGACTGAGTGACCCCTTGCTCAAGCCAGCGACCTTGGGCTCAAGCTGGTGAGCCTTGCTCAAACCAGATGAGCCCATGCTCACGCCGGCAACCTCGGGGTCTCAAACCTGGGTCCTTCACATCCCAGTTTGAGTCTGACGCTGTATCCACTGTGCCACCGCCTGGTCAGGCTCCTATTTTTTTAAGTAGAATATTGGCCAGTGTTTTGTAGAATGCCATTTTTCTTGTGATATTTTCTTGTGAATGGAGGGGGAATCTGAATTTGGGGAAGGAAAACCAAAAGGGTGAAGTGCCATTTTCACCCCATTGTATTCAAGAAGGTAAATACGACCAACTCAACTTATCGTCAGTGATGCTAACCTCCACCGCCCGTGTTTCCGCTCCCCCATTTATGTATTTAATTACATATTGATCCATTTAACTGTTTATCTATATCAGTATGACTTCATGGGTACTTTGGTTCACAATTTACTTTTAACAGTGTTATTGCTCAAATTATTCCGGCTTTAGCCATGGGGAGTACTTGGTGTCTGTGTCTCTTTCACAAATTCCCATCAATGAGATTTTTTTTTTTGAGCAGTTCCTTACTTCCTGGGACTCTAAGAAGCTCCGCAATCCTCTTTTATGCTTTCTTCTTCAGCCCCCAATTTCCCATTTCTGTAAGGGTGCCTGGCTGCCAGAGGTGTGCGCACTGCTGCTGGGTGGTCAGCGTCCAAGCCCTTTCAGCTGACATATCAGGAGATAAATATATCTGGCGACTCAACTGGGGGCTGAGTTTTAATTCATCAAATAAAAATAGATGTTTCACCTTAACATAACCTATAATTTTGAACTTGCTCAATGCAATATATAACAAGTTTTAAAACTCCTTTTTTAAGGGAAAGAGTTGGTGGTAATGAGCAACTGTTAGTCTCCAAATTGATAACCGGTGATGACAGTAACAGTGAATCAATGAATTTCTATTAAGTAAACTCTATAAAAATCGACATGTTTGAGCTCATTTCAAAACGTTACTCAGTAGAGATTTAAAAAGTGTTGGCCGACTTCTGTGTGCTGCTTTGTTTTGGGTTTGCTTCCTGTAGTCAGGATAGCAGTAAACTCTTCATAGCAATAAATTCCTCATTCGTCAAATGATGTGCGATGGGAGAATGCTGCAAGTGTATTTAGTTAACCAGTGCACCAAATAATGTTAAGGAATTTAGAGAGTGAAAGGAGGTGTTTTCACTGTTGTATCCTGTTACTATGTTTATGGGTAAATGATTTGTGGTCAATAGCAGCTGATTGTTCATAGAGTCAACACCACTGCTTCTTAGTCCTACTTTGTAGCTAATCTTACCATGTATGTTAACAGCATTATACAAAATGATGTGCTTAAAAAATCCTTTAAACCTTTAATAAGAACAAAAAAAGAGTGAAATATTATCTAAGCGACTTGGGAAAGTTATTCTAATTTTTTTTTTACTTTATACTTAGTTGTTCACAAATAAATAAATACCAAATTAAATATTTTTTTTATCTCTTTACTGTTTTTGTTCTCCCCTCCAGGATGAACCATTTTTCCAATTGGCTTATTATAAATAATATTACAGTGTTGATGTAACAAGATGGTGGGTTGTTGCAATTTGGTATGATGACTTAACCTCAGTAGTAAATCAAGATAAGAAATTTATGAAGTTTATGTAACTGGTATATATTCTTTTTAGTTTAAATCTTCCCATTTCTCTATGAACATTTATCATTGAAAAAACCAGATATGCCTTTAAAAATAAATAAGTAGGTTTAACTTTTAAATACAGATAGATCTTTGAGTTACTACAAATTATATTTCTGGAAAGTATAGTGTAGATACAATATAGTTTTTCTTTTTAAAACAATGTTAAAATGTAAGTCTAGTGGGAAAAAAATGCTCACATGGCCAGACATCCAACTGCTTCTTCAGCCTCACTCAAATTCTGTCCACCCCCACTCCAGAACTTTGCATACAATGCTTCAAGTATTTTAATGTTCTCTACTATGCAGAAAACATTTTCACAACTACACAACCTATTCTGAAAGTATATCACTTTTTAAAAAACAGAGAGAAGGAGGGAGCTCCCTTCATCAACTCAACCACATGCGATGCATCGTATGTAAGACACCACATTTCATCTTTGCGTTTCTTCTTCTACGGCTGACATGTCACACACATACATGCATGTGACTGTCTTGAGATCAATTAGAAAAAGGCAGAAAGGTGATTCCCCCCTGCCTGAAATTCTCCATCACACTTTCTTCCAGTTGCAATAACTTGGGAGAACTTGTAGATGACATGCTCTACACCAGTAGTCCCCAACCTTTTTTGCACCATGGACCGGTTTAATGTCAGAAAATATTTTCATGGACCGGCCTTTAGGGTGGGATAGATAAATGTATCACGTGACCAAGACAAGCGTCAAGAGTGAGTCTTAGATGGATGTAACAGAGGGAATCTGGTCATTTTTTAAAAATAAACATTGTTCAGACTTAAATATAAATAAAATGGAAATAATGTAAGTTATTTATTCTTTCTCTGCGGATCAGCACCAAATGGCCCACGGACCGGTACCAGTCCATGGCCTGGGGGTTGGGGACCACTGTCTACACGATATGGGACAATTATGAGTGAAATGACAGAAGAGGATTGAGGGATTATGGGAACACCACTACTGCATCCATGTCCGCTTCCTCAAAACCATTCCTATTAAATGCACAAACTAATTACAACAGTGGGTCTGCAGCAAGACTTCCCCGGAAAATGGACTGCCTACCTTCACCCTTTCCTAAGGAGAAATTCTGAGAGTCCAATGATAATACCAACTGTCCTTTTTTGCCAACTGCCTAATAGATGCTCAAATATAAACCACACTAACTTTAATTTATGTAGCTGTCCCTGAATAACTTAGAGCAACAACTCATTTCTCTTGCATTTGATTTCAGCTTTGTGTGAACAGTCATGTGCGTGTGCCCACAAGTCCACACATGATGCAGCACCTTTTCACACAGGGAGACTGAGCCACAGTGGGGGGGACAGCTGGCTGCAGGTGCCAGCCTTTCTACTAAGCACTTGAACTTTGGCCAAGGGACCCAGTCTTCTCAATGGAAAGTGGAGATCAGAAGCCATGTTGGAAAGTAGCCCCGCTCAGGTCTACCCCGGGTGGGTCTGTAAGATAATTGTTACTTGAAAAGGTGAACAGTGCAGACAGAATCATAAGGTGAGGACAGTGCTCACGGGGAGACGCATGGTAACATTAGCCAGGCATTCCTTCTCATCAAGTGGTCAGGGCTCCTCGCCTGGATTTTTAAAGGCCAGTTGGAGTTGGGACCAACGTGCTCTGTCAGGGTGAGTGCACCTCGGGTGCAACAGATCTTTCTAAACGGAAGCCAGAGGCTCTGCTCCTGGCCCGGCAGCATGGACCCACCCGTTTGTCCCCTCTTCACCTGGGGGGGGGGGCTGGAGCCTCTTCTACGCTGACTATGCCCATGACATGAAAAATCTAAGCTGAAGGTGAACTGGAAACTCTTTAAGAATAATAGTAGAAATTAAAAAATAAAGTTAAAAAGTGCCTGCATTTCAGGCCTGGTGAAAAACTTGTTATAACACAGATCATAAATCTTCAGAACAGCAGCTTCAAGGGGCAGGTGCCCTGCTGTGTTCTACCCTGTCGCACACCCTTCATCCCGACTTGTGTCTGGTTAATGGCGGGTGAGTCAGGACTTGATGAATATTTGTAGAGTGAAGAACACACATGATAATGATGAAAGAATCAGTAATGAAATATTAAAGTTGTGAGTTGTATGCTCAAGCAAAAATATAAACAAATGTGTAATAAACATTACTTGGAACTCTGGGGGTCCTTGGGTGAAATGTTAAAAAAAATGATGCTACAGCACACTTGACAGTGAAGTAATAGATATTTACCTAGTAATAGGTAATTATATGGTCATTTAAGTTTCCATATTCATATACATTTCCACAACATTTCTCTTTATATGCTGTATTTACTTACATAATAATAATGTAATATTTATTTAGTGGTTTGCTAGAAAATTCAAAAATTAGTTTATTTGATCCCTGTGATTCTAAAAGCAGGTGTCATTACTGCTAGTTCACAGAAGAAGAGATTTGGGCTCAAGGAATAGTAAATGCCTTATGAAATTATACCACATCACCTATTAGGTTCTTGTTCAGAAAGAAAATATCAGCAATTTTAGAAAGTAAAAACAAAACAATTATAGTTGACTCTTGAACAACATGGGTTTACAGGCAATGACCACCATATACTTGAAAATCCACATCTAACTTTTGATTCCCCGAAAACTTAGGTGTCCCTTAGTATCTGCAAAGAATTACTTCCAGGAACCCCCACAAATACCAAAACCCATGTGTGCCCAAGTCCCTTATGTATGATGGCACAGATCAGTGCATATGCCCAGCCCGCCACATCCACGGGTCACCCACTGCAGATAAAAAACAGTGTAGTTACTGAAAAAATCTGAATAAGTGCACTTGTGAAGTTTAAATCCATGTTGTTCAAGGAACAACTGTATAATGTACTCATATACTACGCAAAGCCATTTCACGTTCTAGCTCACGTCCTCTTAGCAACGGCATTGTCAGGGGGCAGTTGTTTGGGTTTGCATTTCTTTAGTAGTGAGTGAAGATGAACATCTTTTCATATATCTCTTGGCCATTTGTCCTCTTGGGAGAAGTGTCTGTTTGGGTCCTCTCCCCATTTTTTAATTGGATTGTTTGTTGATGAGCTTTGGGAGTTCTTTATGTACTATATTTTGGATATTAACCTGTTAGTAGAGCTGTTGTTTGTGAATATCATCAGACTGCAATTGTTTTAGTTCAATTTTTCAAAGACAAAACCCAGGCCTAGTACTAGACACACATCTACTAAGCCTGGGGGATGGGACATAAACCTGTGCTTTCTGACAACACATCGTACTTGAAGGCCAGGCTACCCGCCACTTAGCCCTGAAGACTGTGCCTTTGCCAGCACCTCTGTGGTTGTGTGTGTTGAGATGATGCACGAATATATATTATGTAAAGATACCTTTCTGTTATTATTATCAGAAACATGCTGTATCTGTCCCAGAAACTGCATGTGCACATGAAATTGTTTTTCTTCTTCTCTCTCCCTCCACTAATAGTGGTGTTGAGTCACCATTTGCTCCGGTCACCTAGATCCTGCTCTGTTAGGTGTATGTTGTGGGGCCACATGAGGAGGAGGTCTGTAACCATAAAACTCAGTTGTGTGTGTGTGACATGAACTGGTTGTCCACATTCACTGGGGTAACACGAAGAGGCAGGAATGACGTTGGCATCCCTGAAGAAGTCCCAGGCAGGACCCTATCTCTCTTCCATGCAGGCTGCTGGGAACCCTCCAGCGTGTGTAAGGCACGTCAGTACACACAACCTGTAGGATTCTCTTCACGTTTCTGAACTATAAGATTATGAACTTCAACAGACATTCAGCATCTGTGCATGAACCATATGTCTGTGTACCCTCAGTGACCTCTCTGATGTGCAGGATGCATACACTTTATCTGAAATCTTTTACCATTCACTCATTTTCCTCAAAAGTCGGAGAGCATGCAGACACTCTGGCAAGAAAGCAGGTAGGTAATTAATCCATCCGTGCATTCAAGTGCTTCTCTACCTAAGCACGGTGCCGAGTGCCTGGCATTCGTGATGTGTGTCATGCATGTTCTGAAAAATGTACAAATTAATAATCAAGAGCCACTTTCTATTGGTGGGCTGGTTGGTTGGTTGGTAGGTTGTCGGAAAGAGAAAGGAGTGATAAAGGATGATAAAATGCATTTTAATTTTTCTTTTTCCTTAAACATGCATACACACACACTTGCTTGGTTCCCCAACTCACTTAATATTTTGTGTTTGTTGTTAAGACCTAACTGAGAAAAGAAACTGTGGAGAGGCAGGTTTTCTTCGAGCTAATGCTGGTTTCCATGGTGCTGAAATGCCCATTTGAAAGTAAGCAAGGACCTCAGGCATGCAGGGTGGGGGTGCCCACGGCAACCACATGTCACTCAGAACCGGAGTGAGACATCTGCACGCACACAGACACCACCAGGCCACGCAATCTTACTTTATGCCTCCCGGCTCTCATTTAGGAAAAGAAAATCTCATTATCTTGTAGCATATATTTAAGGTCAATGAATCACATTGGGTTGTTTTCACTTTGGAAACTCTTTTTAAATGGATGAGTGTGATTGCTTGGAGCTTGGATAAACACCCAGAACGTGAACAGATACATCTTAAAACATCGTTTCCCCCACCTCCTGGGATTCCTTCAGGTGCAGGCAATGGAGGGGAGGGAGATGCTACCTAAAATTTGTTGTGTTGGGGGCAGGGGCTGCTGTCGGCTGGCATAGCCACATCTCCTACATCTAGATTTGTCTCTTTAAAAATGTATAATATATAAGCAAAACACCAATTAAGTTCATAAGCACTGTAAATTGTAATAGTCTCATTTATTTTCTATTGTTCACAGGAATTTTGTTTTGTTACCAAAGTCTGTAAGGTTGATTGCATCCAAAAACAAACAAACAAAAACAAACTCACAATAAATAACAACAAGAACGTTAAAGCTAAAGCATATCTATTGAAGAATATTTTAGTTATGAGTGAATTTCTTTTTTGTAAAAAGAATACTTTATGACTCTTTTAAATAAGCCAATAAAAATACATGTTATCATCACTATAGTCTAAAAAATACATCTTACTCAAGTTAGTATTCAGGATCTTTTCTTTCCTTAAAAATTAGATATCACAAGCCTAGAAAAAATGCATTTCCAGGTAGTAAACTTCCATTTATTTTCTTTCACATGGAAATGTTCAGTTAGAGGATCTAGGTTCTGGACCTTTGCAAAGTGGTTTGCTCCCCGCAGGTCAGACCTACTGAAGTTATTGAGGGATTTCAGCCGTTCAGGAGTGTGGGCGGGCTAGTGCCCTGCAAGGCTCCTGGCACAGTCTGTCAGAGCCTGGGAAGTGTGTGGGTTGGAAGGTGCCAACAGTGGGAGCCTGGAGAAGCTGGCAGACCCCTGGTGTCACATGACACCTGTGGCTCCCTGACTCTGTCTCTACAGAGGGAGCACAGCTGGTTGGAGGAGGACAAACTGAACTAAGCGAAGAGACATTGGGTTTAGTTTGGATAGGAGAAGTTAACGATGGGGAAGAGCTTTCTCAATGCAAACAGCACCCAGAAACTGCTCAGTGCCCCTGCAGACCAGATCCTGGTTGTCTGCCCTGCACATTTTGGTACCTGACTACACACTAGCAACCTCCATCCCTGGCTTTGCCTCATCTAGGGCCTCAGGATCCCTGCCTTCAGCCTTCTTGTCTCTTTCCTTTCCCCTGAGATGGAAGTCCAGGCTCTTTCAGGAAGGCACCTCTACTGAGGACTGGAGCACACTCCGTGCCAGGCAGGCAGATGGGGGAACAAACGGGGCCTGAGGGGCCTGCTCATGGTGCGGACCGATCACCCTCCCCAGTTCTCGAACCCTCAGTCGGCTGTCACATCCAGCCTGGACCCCATGGTGGAACCCTCCAGACTTTGGAGACTCCCCGTGGAAGGACCCAGCTTAGGGACGAAAACTTGGAGGCTCGCGGCTAGCAGGCTGTGGGAAATCCCCACGTCCCTCGTGGTACCCCAATTCTATTCGAGATCTGGGCATGTCTGCCAAGACCCAGAGCCCCGGAGGCGCTGGCCAGGGACCAGGGCTGCGCATGTGGAGCGCCTTATGCCCACCCAGACTCTGCAGAGGGAGAGCGCGTCTCAGCACCCGGGCTGCAACCGCGCGACTCCGCGGCCAGAGCAGGGAGCCAACGTGGCAGCCTGCACCCCGCCGCCCGTTCAGGCGCCGAGAGCCCAGATGGAAAAGCCCGCCAATCGTGCCCACAGCGAAGCGGGGACGCGGCAACCCTCGCCCCAGCCCGCCGCACGCTCTGAACCCCAGCCCCAACCCCCAGCCTGTCCCCGCGCCGGCGGCCCGGAGCGTGCCGGGCTCACTCACCGATCCTGAGCACCTGCGGGGCGGCCTGCGGGAGGACGCAGCAGAGGACACAGAGCAGCGCGCGGCCGCCGTCCGCGGTCCAGAGCCCGGGCTGGCCCAGGAGTGCGCGGCGCCCCATCTTCCGACCGGCTCAGTTCACGCGCGCTAGACGCCGCCGGCCCGGGCCGGGTCCCGCCTCATGCTCCGGGGACGCTCGGCGTCTGCGCCCTGCGCGCTGCCCGCGGACAGACCGAGAGCACGCGCGTGGGGACGCGTGGGGCCGGCGAGCTCCTGGCTCCGGTTTCGGCCGCTAGCCCATCGCCGCGCCGCGCACCGATCGCGGATCCGCGCCTGCCGCTCCCAGAGCGCGGAGCCCAGGAGGAAAGTTGCCGCGGACGTGCGGGGACTCCTTCGCCGTTCGTCCTGAGGTCCGACGCGAAGTGGCGGAGAGTGGTCGGGATCAGCGGGAGGGCGGGCGGGCGGAGCGGGGCGCTAGGGCTGGGTGGGTGCCGGGAGCCAACCAGCAGGTGTGCGGGGATCGCGGCCACACCACCTCACCGCGCCCCGCCCACACCGGCCAGCCCGCCCGGCCTGCGGTGACACCCCCGCGCACACGCGCGCGCACAGCCTTCCAAACCCCCAACTCTGCGCGGCGTTTGGGGAAACTCGGCCGAGCGGCGAGGGGCGGGGCTGAGCGGTGCTGTCCCTGCGCTCCGGTAGGGGCGGCGGACACGCGTGCGTCCCATCACTCGATGGAGAACCGTGGGCTCTTAGGGCCCTTGTGTCCGAGCATGACAGAGCCCTCTGTAACTCCGACACAGTGAAGGGCAGGGGGAGGGCGAGACACCCGCCTCCAGCGGCAGAGCTGTATCCAGGTTCCGACCTGCAGGATCGCCTAGAAACCGCGTCTGGAAACACACGGACACACGCAGAGTGGGGAACTAGAGGGGCTTCCAGAGCCCTCGCTCCTTCTTTCCATTTCTTTTCACTGTGGGTTCGAATGCTGGAAGGCCGGCTACATCAGCAATGTGCGTTTGGAAACGGTTCCTCTCTACAAGGATGAGGACACTTCCCCAGGGAAATCATCAGCGTTTCATCACTTTGGCTTAATTTCCTTGGAGCTTTGCGCACAATGTTCCACATAACTGTTGGCTAGTTCTACACTGACATTCAGAGATTTTTTCCCCCCTAGGTAAGATTATTGCACAAGTGACCGAAATTGAATGACTGTATCTGAAAAAACATGTCCTCGCATATATGACCCCAGAAGAAGAAACAATTATAAAATAAACCTACGATGTAATCATTTATTTATTTAACCCATGTCTACCGAGCCCCTTTATGTCGGTCCAGGGAGGTGCTTTTCACTTAAGACTCAGTAGTGAAAAATGCACCGTCCACCCTCCAGGAGAGGTGAGAGCCCACTGCTGAAGGCTCATGATGCATTCTTCAAGTATCAGTTTATTCCACAGGTAGAGTGCCCAGGTCTGGATGCTCTGGGGTGAGAGCTGATCAAGCAGAAAATCCACAGAGAAAAAGGGTTGATTTAGGGCTGCCTCTCGGGTATGGAGCTAGTAAGCCAGGAAGATGTAGGGGGTTCATATGCTGGTTCTCTGTAGACATTTGAAGAGTTCTTGGATTAAAAGCAAGTAGTCTCAGCCGGTGTTGGTTACATGAGAAGAAATAAGAAAAAGAACATTCGATGGAAGTTGGAGAAGAGTAAATTTCACCTTATTTTGGGGGGGAAGCATTTCTAAGTCAGGAAAGTGGTAAACATGGTATGACCTGTTTCATAAAAGAGACTCTCCATTTATTTATTCATTTATTCCTTGGTTCATTCAGTGAGTACTGAGTGTGTGTTTTCTGGGAGGCGCTGTGTCCAGCCCTGTAGACCCAGCAGGAATGTGGGTGACACCATCATGAAACTCAGATATTAAAGAAGTGTTATGGTTTACCAAAAAATGGTACTCTGAGCCCAAGCTTCTAACTCAAAGAATGGATCATTTATAAGTCGTTAGTAAGTATTTCTTAATGCAAGACTATACATAAAACTTGTAACATTTATTTTTAAACCTAAAGATTTGCGTTAAGCATATTCAATTGTCTGTTGTTTTTTTCTTGGCACATCGAGGGCCAATAGATAGTAGATGTGTGGCTAGATCCTGAGACCACAGAGTCTATAACTAGGTCAGCTTTTGAACAAACTGTGTCTGAATCCAGGTTTCACCACATTCTAGTTTTGCAGCCCTGGAAAGATGACTGCATCTCCCTGCAGTGGAGATTTGGGGTACAGTTCTATCTAGTAAAGCTTGTCTTTTTTGGTTAGATGTAGTCATGTGACTGTTTTCAGACAACAAAGTGTGAATGGCCGTTTTACACACATTTCTGGATGAAAGGGAAGCAGAGAGAAGATTTCACAACCCCCTCCCCCACCAAGGACTCTCATCTCCTGTCAGTGTTACCCTGAAAGTCACAAATTCTACTTGTAAGTAGCCTGGGTCCCTGAGTCACCTTTTGGAAAGGAGTTGCTCTGAGTAGTTCTCAAACAAAACAAATGGTAACAAGTCAGGGACAAAGCCACTTAGTTTTTTAATCCATTAAGATGTTGAGACCTCTATTGCTGTAGCATAACCTACTCCATACTGACGGATAAAACTCAAGACGTGACATCCTCATCTGTAAAATGAGGTAATAATAACAAGAAGTCCATTAGAGGATTATATGAGCATATCACATAAAAACCTTTTCCATATAAAGTAACAAAGTATTTTCCAAAGCCCTTGTTATTCAGCATATACTGTTCATTTGTGGAAATTACTTTTTTTTTTTTTTTGGTTAAAAGACTCTACCCATGCATTTCTATATAGTTTATGTCTCAGATGGCAGAGACCAAACTATTTTCTCTTGTGGGAAGTAAGTCAACAATACTGGTTCCATTAATGGTATAGTAATAGGTCTAATAATTTAAGGAATTTTTATTTTACTATTTTTACCTGTATTATGATTGCTCTATAAGTAAACAATTCTTTGTGGCTGTTAGAGATAATAGAAAGATTGCATTTCCTGTGGTAGGTTTCTTAGAAAATGCATGGCACATGGAAGACTTTTCTGTATCATTTGTGAAATCCTGCAGAGCTTAAAACTGAGATATATTTCCTTGTTAAAATGCTTCCCTCTACTGCTCATGTGCACCAGCTCATACTGCTGAGTTACTCACGAGTGATCAGCAGCTGCCGTTCATTTGTTTTGTGCTTTTTTTGCAAGAACTGTATTTTGTGTGCGTGTGTGTGTATGTGTGTGTGTGTATATATATTTGCATCTAGTTATTTTTTTGCCCAAAACAACTATATTCACCACTCTCGAGTCCCATTTTCATACTGCCCTCCCAAGAATAAAAATGTCTGATTAAACTCATGCTGCCCTTTTCCCCATTCCCCAAAGCTTAAACTTAAGTTGGTACACAGAGATTAATCACGAAGCAACACAGTAGCATGTAGCCTTCTGTTTCCTGGGAGAGCTGGCAATGTCACTTAGGTACTAATCCATTTAAAATTACCTAGTTTGTAGGTTATAATTAGATAAAAGAAGCATATCTTGGAATGAAGTAAGGAACCCACATAGTATAACTGCTTTCAAAATGTGTATACCTGAGTCTACTTATGTTACCCAGGGTAACATTTGTTGAAATTATTAGAACAGAGGTCCAAGTGACATTCAGCCCCTCTAAGGAATCTGTAGATGATTTAGGGTCAAAACCCTTCCTTCTTAAGGCCGTGGCCGGTTGGCTCAGCGGTAGAGCGTCGGCCTAGCGTGCGGAGGACCCGGGTTCGATTCCTGGCCAGGGCACACAGGAGAAGCGCCCATTTGCTTCTCCACCCCTCCGCCGCGCTTTCCTCTCTGTCTCTCTCTTCCCCTCCCGCATCCAAGGCTCCATTGGAGCAAAGATGGCCCGGGCGCTGGGGATGGCTCTGTGGCCTCTGCCTCAGGCGCTAGAGTGGCTCTGGTCGCTATATGGCGACGCCCAGGCTGGGCAGAGCATCGCCCCCTGGTGGGCAGAGCGTCGCCCCTGGTGGGCGTGCCGGGTGGATCCCGGTCGGGCGCATGCGGGAGTCTGTCTGACTGTCTCTCCCTGTTTCCAGCTTCAGAAAAATGGAAAAAAAAAAAAAAAAACCCTTCCTTCTTGGCTACTTACTTATCTATACTCTTCCCCCCTCCCCCAGGAGATTCTATGCTACATCATTGCCCCTCCCTGGGTCATCTTCCAAATATTCTCATTTCAATATGCCATCCAGGTATTACAAGGAGACATTCAGTGCAGTTTTTTATTTTTCCCTTCTTTTTCCTCCACAACCCATCTATTTCCATACACTTCTGGTTTTACCTCCAGAATAGGTCTTTCTTCTATGTCTCCGTAGCTCTGCTGCGGGCACATTGGTCTGTGGTTTCTCAGCCTCAAACATTTGACATTCAGGGCCGGAAAATTATTTGTGTGGCTGCTGCACACCTTGGAGGATGTTTGTTTAGCAACTTTCCTGGATTCTCTCCACTAGATGTCACTAGTGTTCTCTTCCCAAGTTGTAACAAGCACACAGGTCTGCAGATGTTTGGAACACCCTCTCAAGGACAAAACCACCCTGGTTGAGACCCTCTGCTCCTGCCCAGGTCACCGTGATCTTCCACCTGGTTTGTTACTATGGACTCCCTATGGTTCCTGTTTTGCCATTTGATTTGTGTCTTTATATACATTCTGTCCAGCTGACCTAAACTAGCTGTCCATTCATTCCCATTCCTTCCTTCATCGTCATGATCAGCTCCCTAATTGTTTATTTACCTTGTCATCAACTCAGGGATGGTAGGTGGCCCTGTCATCCTGAAACCTCCACACTCCACACTGTGTCCAGCACTCAGGGGAGCTCCGATGAGTGCCCACTGCCTGACTCTCTCATAAGCTGGACAACTTGTAGTTCCTACATGCACGGTTGTAAGACAAAATTAAGTAATGAGCCAAATTTCTCTTTTGATTTCACTGGAAGCTCCAACCCGGATCAGCTTATATGTAATGTTAGATGTGGGCTGTCAGTCTAGCGCCTTGTATGTGGCAACACTGGAGGACAATCATACATGTGTCTCTTCAAATTTCAGTGAGATGCTCTGCGGAGTAAGGGTTTCTCTTAATATTTCACTCTGTAACACTGTGGCTATTGTTACACCTTAACAATTTATAGTAATTTTTTTTTTTTTACTAACATTGGTCCCTTTGCAAAAGTACCCCAGAAAGCACCTGTAACAAAATCCTTGAAAAAAAAAAAAAGAAGTGTCTTTCTACTCAAATTTTTACATCCTATTATAACAACCTGGGCATGTAAAGAAATTCATTATGAAAGGTCATATGAAGGGTCTGAGTCTGAATCATGTTGGTATTTAGCCGCCTCCCTACATAAGGGAGGCCCCTCCAAGAACAAAGAAGAAAAGACCAAGGCTGGGTATTCAGGACGCAAGAGACCCTGGGTCCTAACCCTACCCTGGTAAAAGTCCTGTAACCTCTTCAGGACTCAACCAGAGCATGAAATACTAGACGAATGTCTGCATGGCGATGGGGTCAAATGCCCTCCATGTCCCCTTCCAGGTCAGAAGCCATTCTTGTCAGGGAACGGCTTGCAACTCAGTTCCATTCTCTTTGACTTATAAATACGCTTGTCCTTCAGCTAATGAGCACTTGTTTTGTGCTCATTAGATATGCTGGGTGCTGCTCTTCATGCTGTTACATGTATAATGTACCTAATCCCGACAGCAACCTTGGGAGGCAAGTACCACGCATATGCTAATGTTGGAGCAACATATCAGAAGGTATGCTGCTAAGGGACAGACTCCAAATTTAAACGTAGTCTGGTTCCAGAGCTTCCATTTTAAAAAAAAGAAAAGATGAAATTGACAGACCATAGCATTAACCCATTTAAAATGAATTCTTTGTACATTTGCCATGTTGTACCGCCAATACCCATGTCGAGTTCCATTGTGTCTGGATGGTTGTGAGTGAGACAGAGGCGGAGATTGTGTACTCAGAGGGACAGGGCGCTGAGCTCAGCTGGGACTCCTGGGCTTCTGTGTGGTCTTTACGGTTAACCCGGATGAAATGGGACATCTCCAAATGTTTAGAATAAAAAAGTGACCTAACCAGGCTTATGTTTTGTTTTATCCTGTCCTGTTTTGTTTTGGGGACTGTACCATATACTAAATCCACAGTGAACAGATTTCATGCTTGCAGAAACCTATAATCAGGTAAACCATTCTACAAATATGTAGATCTACAATTATACGTTAGGTTGGTGGTGATAAGAGCTGACTTTTATCAGTCTTTTTTTTTAAGTGCATCGTGTACCAATCTCAAGTGCAGAGTTCTGTGATGACTTGTCACGAAGTAAACACCCATGTGAGAAAACTTGTAATTGCCTTTTTAAAAGTTAACATGAAGCTCACAGCTGTTGCAACATTCTAATTTCTATTCAACCTGTCCTGGCATACAGAACGGGACACAGCCAGACACCGAATGCAGCTCCCGTGAAGGAAGCAGAAGGAGACGATCCATCTGAACAGCAGAACCGGTTCTGGAGTGGGAGTGGAAGGCTGCTCAGAGGAGGTGCCTTTGCACTCGGCTGCCTGCGGAGGGGAATGGAATCCACAGGGATGAGCACCCCCGGCGGGACGGGGCTCTGCGGTGGGAGGCTCCTCACCCTTAAATGTTCTGGATGAACTCTGAGCAGTTGCAGACCGGAGATGAGGTGGGAAAGCTGAGCATCCTGACCATTCTGGAGAAACTGAGAATTGGTTCTAAAAGCCGTGTGGGACTTTTGAGCCTGGCTCCACATCTCCTGCCTGCTTTCCAGGCACCAACACGTGCTTGGTGACCCCATCCTCACCGACCAGGCATCAGCTCTGCTCTGCTTGCTCCTGCAGGTCCTCCCCACTCTCCTTCCAGCCACGCCGTGTGGCTTCTCTCCTTCTCATGTGAATCCTGTCACTCTGGTTCCCAGTCATGCTCAACTCTTTCCCGAAGCTGTCCCCAGCACCTTGAATATTCTCACACTGTTGCTGAGGAGGGGTTACTCATATCTGGCTCTCCTGGGTCCATGGTGAAAGACAGTCCTACCCATGTTACTCATCCGTGGCAGACTGAACACCTCCTTCTCAGACCATTGCCAGTCCTAACTCTTCATTCATGTGAGTGTTTTTCTCCCCTTTCTGGACTGCAGACACCAGGAAGGCAGGGCCTGTGTACATGGTGCTGGGATCCCGGGGACGTTCAAAGCCTCCCAGCTCCCAACTCACAGACTCAGTTTCTTTTTTTTTTTTTTTTACAGAGACAGAGAGAGAATCAGAGAAAAGGATAGACAGACAGGAACGGAGAGATGAGAAGCATCAATCATTAGTTTTTTGTTGCCCCATTGCAATACCTTAATTGCTCATTGATTGCCTTCTCATACATGCCTTGACCGCGGGCCTTCAGCAGACCAAGTAACCCCTTGCTGGAGCCAGTGATCCTGGGCTCAAGCTGGTGAGCTTTTGCTCAAACCAGATGAGCCCTCGCTCAAGCTGGCGACCTCGGGGTCTCGAACCTGGGTCTTCCGCATCCCAGTCTGACGCTCTATCCACTGCGCCACCGCCCGGTCAGGCCAGACTCAGTTTCCAGGAGTGTCCTGACTGCACTGGGATGCTGGGAAGTCCCTGAGGTCTGTGAGACGTGACTGAGAAGCCCCAGCTCAGGGAGGGAGGTGTGAGATGGAGTTATCTTGCACGCATAACAATGTATTCTAAATTCACTTAACGTTGGCTTTTGCTTAGTGTTTTAATAATCAATGTTCTCAGCAATCTCATATGTTGAAATTGCTTTAGTTTTAAAATGATTAAATAAGTGCACAGAAACCTTAAAGGGCCCATGTGAGAAAACTTGTAATTGCCTTTTTAAAAGTTAACAATGAAGCTCACAGCTGTTGCAACGTTCTAATTTCTATTCAGCCCACCCTTCCTCGCAGATTTGCGGTTTAAGTCTGCCGGAGAAACACACCGAGCCTCTTTGTATTTAAATCGTATAAATGAAGCTGCATTTCTAATGATTACATCTCAGTTTAATTTCTCTCCACATAATCGCTCACGGGAAGTGTCATGTATTTTTTAAATGATTTTTTTATAAAACATATTAAGGAAATACATGTAATTTTTAAAAAGTGAGATAGTGCTCAGTAAGAACATGCACAGAACTCCTAGTTACCCTCTCAGCGATTGTTGGGCAGTCTCGGTGCACACACCATGTCCTTACACGCTATCCACACACCGTTCTCGGTGGCCTGACGGCTCCCGGTGTTCCCTCTCGTCCTGTCGTGGTCTGGGAGATTGTCACAATCACAGGTCGTCCCGGTGGTGTCCCTTTCCCCTCTACCTAACACATGACGATTTGGGGTTCAGTCACTGCTCAGGGTTTATATTCAATTCGGCGGCTAGGATGCGCAGCTGAGCACTGTCATGTGCCTGGGTCACATCTTCCCTTTGCTTCTTGTTTTTTTCCTGAATTTTGTCTTGTTTCCACATCACCTTGATCTCTTTGTATCTCCCGTGTTCCACAGGTTCCAACAGCCCTTTTATCCCATTTCCACACGTGTGTTTGTGTCCCTTCATTGCTCCTTGGTGTCATCCTTTATGGACACCTCTGCTGTTCTACTCTGCCCACCGGGCTCTTCTGTCATCTCAAACGCAACTGTCCCTTGAACACTTTCCTTCCTTGTCTCCCTGGGCTACTCCTGATTTCAGTTGTTTGCTTTTAGTGGTTTTTTGTTGTTATTGTTGTCGTAGTTGTTGTTTGTTTGTTTTGGCTCTCAAGTGCCCAGAGTTAGCCAAATTGTCAGGTTTGAGGGCAGAAGAGGGTCCACAAGACCTTCCTCATGTCTCACACCAACCACAAGTTTTGGGGAGTCCCCAAACCACCCTGGAGTTTGATGTTTTCTGGAAACACTCACAAAACTTTCTACAAACTACTGGTTGCAATTTACTATGGGGAAAAGATGCGGATTACATACAATCAGCCAAACTTGTAACACTCAGCGCAGAGTCTGGGAGGGTCCATATGCAAAGCGTCTGTTGTGCGCTCCCCCCCCCCCCCGGAGGTAGGACCTGTTACCCTGTGGGGTCGACACAGAGTGATATGCATGGGATGTGGCCAACCAGAGACACTCACCTGAGTGTCATGCTCAGAGTTCTTGCCGAGGTCCTGTCGCGTGGGCACAACTGATTATTCACACAGTTGAGCTCACTCTCCAGTGGTGCCATGTGACCCAATTTCCCCCTAAGCCTGACTCTTTGCCATGGCAACCCTCTACCCTAATACCATCAGGTAGCAACAGTCTCAGGCTAAATAAAGGGCAAAGGCCAGGTTTCTCTGAGCAAAGCTCAAATTTTAACACATACACATAGTCCTTGGTGTACGCCTCTATTTTGGTGGAACAACTCACTATAGAATAGCAGAAGTGATGATGGTGACAGCCCTTTCTACAGCTATCTCTTGTATTGGCACAGCTTTAATCAGAACTGCTGGCCAGCTACACACAAGTCACGCTTTCCCACCTGGACTACGGCCTCCACCAACATCCTAGGACTCTCTTGTCCTTTTTCCTATAGTTTGTCTTGGGCATTTTTGTGGTTTTTGTTTTAGCTTTGAGTCCTAGCTCTGTTCTCTCCTCTTTCTCTTATTTCTTCCTTCTTACTTCTTTCTCTGTCTCTCTGACTCTGTCTCTATTTCTATCTCTCTCTTTCCTGTCTCTCAACACATGCTCCAATAATTTTCTGAGCTAACGTGCTTAAACAGTCTCTTCTGAAATTCAGTTTATTTGATATTGTACCTGTTATACCCACCTCTCTTTCTGTCTAATTGTATAACTTTCTGGGACATTTTCTTAACTTTAGTTTTCAATTCTGTGTGCTTTTTTTTTTTCATTTCTTTTTTTAATTATATGAGTTGTATTTTCTTCTAAATGTCATTTTTCTTAATATCTTGGTTTTGCTTCATAGATTTACTAATTTTAGTTAAACTTCTGAGGATATTATTAGAGTTAGGGTTAGGGTAAGTATTGCCCCAAAAAAGTATCTCTGCTTTGAAGATGCTTTTATTTTCTGTGTATTTTAGTCCCCAAATTTTATGGAAAAACTTCCTCAAATATCCATCCTTTAACCATTTGTTGTCTGTAATGCTTAAGAAAGGAGCATTAGAGCATGGTTTGCAAGCTCTGAGTGCAATAGGAAGGGCTGGTGCCAGAGAAAAATGTGGCATGAAATGAGGGGAGCTCTGATGTTAGTATACTTAAGAGCTTAAGAGTCTATTTCAGAGTTTTCTCCTGGGCATATGACACTCCCAAGAGAAGATTCTCCTGCTGCCCTACTTTAGAAGACAGGTCTGACTTTAAGGGGACGAGGCAGCCAGTGGGAGGAGAGATGTGGCCAGCTTCAACCTCTGTTCGCTCTGCTTTTACCCCCACCCCCCAGTTCAGATTGTTATGCTGTTAGTTCACTCTGGCATCCGCAGCTCCGGGGGCCTCTGTTTCTTCCTCTCCAGGAAACGTGCTGCCAGTTTTCCGTGAGGTTCTTGGGGAGGAAGTCATCCAGTGGTGCGGCTTTATCTGCTTCTCTAAGGGCTTTCCAACAATCCCTCTAACATTAGCTCTCTGTTCTCCCAGATGCAGAGGAGCTCCGGGTCACCAGTCTTGAGCCACCAGCCCTGAGCCATGTGAGCGGTCCACCCAAACAGCAGGTTGGTTCTTGACTTTGCACAGGGCTAGTGTCCTGCTTAGTACCCTGGTCAGGTAAGGCTCCATGCCTCAGTAAGTTCATTTTCCCCAGCCCCCACATTGTAGTGTTAGTGGAGTTTCTGCAGGAAATGTGTCCAACTCTCAACCTTTACCTAGAAGCACTTATTTTATAACTTTTGGCATAAATCTTGGGACCAGACGCTCTCGATGCCCCACTCGTCTGCTCAGTACTGTTTCTGTGTGGGAGAGCACAGACCTTCTGCACACAGCTGGGGTTCTTCCTGAGGCTCTGCCTCCGTGTGGCTTTGGATGCAGCAGCTTGGCCTGCGTTCAGCAGCAGACAGTAGTGCCCTTGGAAGCAGCCTCTCCGTTGGGAGGGCTCAGAAGTGTGCCTGGCACTTGCTCCCTGCAGTGTTCACCTGCTGGCTGCTTCACCTTAAGTCAACTTCCTTTCCTTCCCCGTCTCGTGATTTCACTGCTTTCCTGGTCTTTACTGCAATCACCTCCCAAATTAACTTGATGACAATGAAATGCTTGCCTCTGCCTGTTTCTGAGGGACCCAGACATTTATTTCCTCCACAATTTCTCAAAGGTTTTACAATGCTTTACCTACCCTGCTGTTTTTCATTTTTTAAAGTTGGCTCATAATTTTTAGTTACTACGTCTGAGAGCTGAGTTATGACTCTTGTTCTTCCAGGTCTGGTCCCAGCAATGTAGACCACAATCACAAGGACCAGCCGTGAATCTGTTCATCCAGGGAAGCGACGTCCTACGTCAGGAAGGCAGTGCACCACTTACTTAGAAGTCACATGTGTCACGAGGTCTCTCTTGATTAAAGTGTCCTGAGTCTGTCCATGGCCAGTCAGCGTCAGAAGCATCCCCACGTCTGTTTGCTAATTGCCTTCGAATAATTCATTGTTAACAGCAGGGTGACCTCAGTTATAAAAAAGCCACTAAATCCCAAATGAGTGAAAATAGAAATGCATTCCTTATGTGCAGCTCAGATACTCAGGGCGTATAAAGTGATCTCTAAAAGCTTGCTCCATAATGAGGAAAGATAAGCACCAGTTAGATTGATATTTACCCCAAGGTGAGGTATACAAATTTCCTCCCACTGCGGCAGCCAAAATTACTGAGCTGCAAACTCACACAGGAACCCATATCAGTTAATCAGCGATTCTCTGTTTATCTTCTAAAATGTTGGAAAAGAAAGCCCTTTGTAAAGTCCTATTACAAAGCGCCTGTATTGTATTCTACAAAATCACTTCACCGAACAACTGAAAAATCTTAGGGTACCACTGATTTTCAGCGTTGAACAGTTGCCCAGTAATCAACGAGAGCTTGTTTCTCTCTCACAGTGGTGGACACTATCAATGGTTTCTCTCTCTGTGTTTTTCTTCTCTAGCAACCATAATGGGCATTGGGAGGCCCTGAAGGTCTCTGCACCCCAGTCAGTTCTTGTGGTCCGGAGGCCTAAATCTAGTGGTGGGATTCAGCCAGTTTGCACCTGTTCGGCAGGACTAATACCTAACATTTTGTTGAGTTCGGCAAAGCAGTTGTTAAGATGGCACTTGTAATCAGGGTTCTCTCTAAAGTGGGCACCTGAGCAGCCACCCAATGTGGAAATTACAAATTTACATTCCTTACTCTTTTTTAACATTCATCTGTACAACAGCGTATTCTAAGTGCCCATAGTAATGTTGATTCCATCCATAGGTGAAAAAAATTGCAAGTGAGAACGTCAATCAAGAAACAATATGGAGCCTGACCAGGTGGTGGCACAGTGGCTAAAGCATCCACCTAGGACGCTGAAAACCCAGGTTTGAAACCCTGAGCTTGCTGGCTTGAGTACAAGCTCACCAGCTTGAGAGTGTGGGCTCACTAGCATGAGATCATAGACATGACCTGACCCCATGGTTGCTGGATTAAGCCCAAAGCTGCACTGGCTTGAAGCTTAAGGTCACTGGCTTAAGCAAGGGGTCACTGGCTCAGCTGGAGTACCCCCCACACCAGTCAAGGCACATATGAGAAAGCAATCAATGAATAACTAAGGTGCTGAAATGAAGAACTGATGCTTCTCATCTCTCTCCCTTCCCATCTGTCTGTTCTTATCTGTTCCTCTCTCTGTCTTGCAAGAAGAAGAAGAAGAAGAATAAGAATAAGAATAAGAATAAGAATAAGAATAAGAAGAAGAAGAAGAAGAAGAAGAAGAAGAGGAAACAGCAGCAGCAGCAATATGGAAATATCCTAAATAACAGTTTTATTTTGTCAGGTATTATTGAATATTACCTCATTAATATTTTAAAATTCTTTCTTATAAGCTAGTTTTATATACCTCTTTTATTCTTATTTAAGTATTCAATGCATGAAATAATAAACTACCTTTCAGTATATCGTTTCTTTATACTTAAAACAGTCATTAATTAAGGCAGAGAACCAGTTGTTAAATTATTTAAATCACACCGCTGCCCATATTCTCCCCATGAAACAGATCTTTGGTCATGTCCTCCACAACTCTCACAGACCTTTGGAACCATGTGTCCCTGCCTGGTGTGTACCGTGAGGGTGCAGAGTCTCTGGCACCAGCCGCTGGCAGGCGACGCACTCCAGGCAGTGGTGGAGACGGAAACCCACCCAGGGTTTTGAGAAGGAGCAGCTAGATGCACCCCAGGTTGCACATTTCTCTTAGAGCCAGTCACCTCGATGAAGCTGCTTGCCCCTCTGCCTGCGCTCGTGGCATCAGGGCTGTTCCCTCCGCAGCCTTGTCGACCTGGCCAGTGGTGAGAACCAGCCATCAGAAGGAGATGGAGAACCTGAGACCTGAGACTTCACCTCCCACCTAGCCCTGCCACATGTGAGATAAAATCTGCATGGCACCTCTGTTTGATAAGCAAAGACACGAATAAATACAGTAAGTCTGCAGAGAGCTGTCTGGGCTCTCAGTCCTAGAGGCTGGGAGTCCCCTGTACCCATCTTTTCTCTAAAAAAAATATGCAATGCACCACGAGTCTCTACTGTTGTGTAAAATAGACAGTGTTCCTGCCAGTTTGTACAAGGGGAAACTGAGTCACTGAGAGCTTTCCCCACTTTTTATCTAAATCACATATCAGTTACTCAGTCCACACATTTTGCCCATTGCATGGGGCTGCTTCTCTCAGCTAACGGTTTTGTTCATCAAATTGCTTGTTCACCAAGGCTTTCTCTGTTCTGAGCAACGTATAGTGGTTCTTCTGGGGACTTGAGAAGACATATGATTCCAAGATAAAGCCCCAAACTGAAGGGCATAAGCTACTTAGCTAAACCACAGACATACATAATTTGCAGACAAAGCAAAATTAAAAATAATTAGTTTAGCCTTGATGTTTGTGGATATTGCAGTACAATTGTGGTTCCCCTTCTCTCTGTCTGTCTCACTCCTGCCTTACAGTGTCAGGCACCCTGCCTGTCATGTCCGTTTCCAGGTCACCCTCCGGCTACTCATGCGGATGAGCTGTGTTGGCTTCAGGAAGACTCTGTGTGGAAATACCTATGAAGAAGTGGCTGCTGTTTACTGACCATTATTCCTTATTTTCTTCTCATCAAAAGAAAAGAGAGAGAGAGAGAGAGAGAGAGAGAGGTCCCAATGTTCAGTAAAAGGCAAATATAAACAACAGTGTGTGAATTTAAGCCATAACAATAGGGAATGGAGGTTTCTTATTTTGCATCAGCCATCTGTAGGGTGGAAAATGGTAAAACTGTCCAATGTCACAAATACAGTACACAGTTAGTCACGAATGGTGTTATTTGGCTCAAAATAGACACTTCTTTTGCCTTTCTTTCCCTTCACCACATTCAGAACTGTCACTGCTCTCTCTAGTCCTCAATGTGGTGAAGGGAAAGAAAGGCAAAATACAAGTCTCGAGGGGGCCGTGAGGACAGCCACCAGGAGGTCAGGACAGAAACCCACAGAAGCACAGGTGTGTTCCAACAGCCGGTGAAATGCGGTGCGGTCTCCAACAGGGAAATGTCTCAGGTGACTCTGCTTTTAACTCAACGTGAGAACCACGGGGTCTGCAAGGCGTACAGCACAACTCAACAGCTCTAATAATAGTCGCAGACATGAAACCAATTTGGATCAAATAAAACGTTGACTCAAGTCTTTTGAGAGAAGGTTTTCCTAAACAAAGTTTACAAAAATCTCACTATGCCCTTAGGGAAATCATATTTCTCTTTTATTAAATGGCTATTTCTCTGTTTTCTTTTTCTAAATTCTGTTTTTAGAAAGTAATTCCTGTACAATCATTTATCAAATCAAGCAGTTTTACCAGTCTGATGAGGAGGCCCTTGGCCTCTTCCCTCACCAATTCCACACTGTTCTCTGTAGATATGACCCTTTTCAACATTTTACAGTTAGTTCTTCTGCATTCTGCCTCTCCATTTCAAAATGACACTCTTGGTTTTCGGTTTACATATTGTGATAGACAGAAGAGGGACCGCAACTATATGTATATGCTCACCCCCGGAAACAGTGAACACATCCGTGGCAAGGGTCGATTAAGGCAAGAGAATTGGTCTGTTGCATTTGCCGTGACTTGTCTGTCTCCTTTGCTTTGAACCTCTAAATAATGATACGCACACAGCTATAGGAAGGAGTATAAAGTATCCATGTGTTGCATAACAACTGATTTTAAAGGAATTTTTTTTCTCTTTGCACCTTGACTCTTTCTCTGGATTTCTATGTTATTGGGAGAATTTTCTTGCAGAATTTCTACTTGGCCTGACGTATGAAATGTGACATACACACACACACACACACACACACACACACACACACACACACACACTTTTATATATATATATAATTAAGTGACTAAAAAGCCAGGGTGTGCTCTGGCCATTGTCTGAGTTTGTACATTGTGGCCTCCCCTTCCAGAGAAGGACACGGTGACGTTAGTGGTGAGACACCAGTGAATTCTGTGTTTCATGTCATTTCCTGTCTCAGTACCTGTAACTTTTTTGACTATACACCCAGAAAGTGACTATTAGCTCCTTCTCTAGGAATGAGAAGTTGGCGTGATTGGTGTGAAATCAATACAAAGTATTTTTTATCTGCCTCTCGCGTTGTTCTGTGGTCAGAGTCCATCGACCGCTCTTGCCGACACGTGACCAGAAATGTAGCCAACTGTTGCTGTCAACTCTGTTTTCAGAATGTGTGAGATGGTTCTCTTCCCTGGGAACTGACAGCTCTTGTACTGGACATGATATGTGTATCATGTTTATGTGTATTATTTTTCCCCTAAGCAAATTTAATACGTTCTTTGTTAATTTGAAAATAACATAATCAGCAATATATATATATATATATGTATATATATATATTTTTTAGCAAGAGTCAGGAAAAAAAAAATGAAAGCCCAGTTCTAGACACCAAGGGGTGTGGGGTAAGGGAAGAACACTGAACAAGGGACCCTAGTTCTGTGCACGTAGGTATTGGATGAACCGCTCGTGAACTATTGACCTCAGCCTCCTCCTCTGTTAAGTGGGGGGGGGGCGATACATGGTTTTTAGTCTCCAGTTCTCCTATTTTGATAGTTGGCTCATTCTCTTCATCAGCTATTCAAAATCTAACATGATAAGCCCTGGCCGTGTGGCTCAATGGATGAAATGAGTTGATACTTCTCTCTCTCTTTAAATCAATGGGAAATTTAAAAAAAGACATCTAACATGATCAAATTTGTGTTTTAATAAGGTCACTGCAATTGCAATTTAGGGGATAGCTTGGAGGGGCACGTGGGGTGGGGAGCGATACTTGAGTAACTGATGGGTTTGATCTCACGATGCAGAGGGTAAACAGAGGTGAATGGAGGGAGAGGACATAGGTGGTGTTCAACTGTCAGGAACAGGCTTGCTGGTTTAGATTTACTGAGTGAGGAGAAAGATGTTAAGGCCCTGGATCAGGGCATCTGTTGGGCACCAGCACCCTCTGCTGCGATGGGGACATGGCAAGAGCATGAGTGTTGGGAGCAGAGATGGAAGTCTACTGTGAATGTGATGACTTGGAACATTTTCACCTGACTGTTGCTGTCCACCTGACGGCCATAACTCACCCAGCAGGCACTTGAGGCCCAGCTCACCATGTATTCATGGCATCTGGAAAAAAATTCAAATCCAAAAGCAATTTTGAAAAGCACTATAGAGTTGAAGTTTTATTGGAAAGGCAGGGGATTGCAGTAATGTTGTGTCATATGTTAACCGTTTTTTGAGATGATCTGTACAGTATGTAGCACTTTCTCTGAATCTCAGCTTCTTTTCACAATTTCTCATCACTTTCTTTTCCTCTCTCCAAAATGCCAAAACTTTGCATCCTTCACTCACACGTGGAACTGGAGAGCCAGCCCTTGGCCTTGATGAGTTTCAGTGGATCCTGTCACACTCCCATCTTACTTCTATTACTAAGCACATGTATCAGCCTCCTCCATTCCTTTACATCAGTGGTCGGCAAACTGTGCCCCCCGAGCCACATGTGGCTCTTTGGCCCCTTGAGTGTGGCTCTTCCACAAAATACCTAATGGTTAGCAAAGGCCCGCTTAGGAGTACCCTAATTAAGTTAATAACAATATACCTACCTATATAGTTTAAGTTTAAAAAATTTGGCTCTCAAAAGAAATTTCAATTCATTGAAATTTCATAAAGTATGATGTTGAGCTCCTGAGAGACATGGTTAATGGTTTATTACTGTTATAATATAAGGTCAGGACTCAGGTTAAATTTAGAGTAGATGCAAAATACATATTTAATGGAGAAAAAAAGGAATTATACTTAGGCTTTTTTAAAAAATGAAACTTCCCTAATTTCCCAATTTGTAATAGTCTCTCCCGAATAGATTCCCCAAACAAATTTTACCTCTGGTTTTCAGCTTCCACTTATCACTGGCTACATCGTATTTAGCTAATCTCCTATATCTTGTTTGTTTTTCTACTAGGGTTTATTAGTTTTTGTAGTGCCAATACTGACCCTACGGTTTGACTATGGAAAGTGCTCAAACGTATGTTTTAAGTGCACATGAGGTCTCCATGAAGGGATGCATCGAGTGTTTGGGGGTATGCTGCGTGCTGTCGATGGTCTGTGTTTTCTGTCTGTGGGAAATCTCTGATTCCGATTGTCCATCCTGTGCTGTGTTCACCAGTTTTATCTTGCTTCAGAACGGGCTGTTTCTTTTGCCAGTTAGTATTCTTGTATTCCGTTTCCCACTTACATATTTTGCTAACGATAATTGCTTAAAATACATTTATTGCATGAAGCCGTGCAGTCATGGTCCTGGGGGATCTCCGTCTGCCATCTGCAGAGTGCCTTCCTCAAATGTAACTGAACAGATGTGGTGCTGTTTTAGCAAGGAAGGGCAGGCCAGAGTTACTGGAGGGGTCTTGGCGGTGTCGACCCGAGCCTGTGCTCTGCAGAATTTCATGTGCCGGCGCTGCGCATTATCAAGAACATATTTAGGATTTTGTGTCTGTTCATGAGAAATTTTTAAAAAATATGAACACTGGGTTGCAGTTGTGTGCATCTTTATATTTCAGCAATATATACATCTGAGGGCTTTCTCCTCTGGATTAAGGGTTGCAGTGAGTGTGAATGTCTTATCTTATACACCACCTGCGAGGAATTGTAAACACTTTAATCTGTCAGTGAAGAAAAAACGTCACCAACTTTAAAGTGCAAAACACCGCTGGAAAATGATATGGAAATGGTTTAACTGCACCGAACCAAATGGCCTTCTGCACAGAAAATGAGAAATTTCCCTTTAATTAGAAGGACAGCAGGGATTTAGGAAGGCAGAATTTAATGTAATTAAAATCGGAAAATCATTACTTAGCAATACTCACATGCCGCATTTCTCGAAGAAAACACAATGAGGATCTTTTAATTTCAGATAAGTCAATAGTTTTATTTTATATCTCTCCTGAGCCTCTCTTAATTAGAAGAGCAGGAAAGATAGATTTGTAGAAGCTTGCTACACTTTCCCAGTCTCGATGGCAAGCTTTCACTTGGGAAGCATGTTCTCAATATTACATTGAATTTCAAAAGATGAGACTTTGAAATCTAATGTGTGCATGGGCAACCGTGGACGTTGAGTCAGCAGGAGAGAATCGGGAACCCAGGATGGTGCTCACAGGACAAAAGCCACAGCTTGACCACTCCTGTGTTCCTTGCTGTTCATCTGCTGGTTGGCATTTTTTTTTTTATTAAAAAGGGAAAGAAAAGGTTTACCACGAACCCATCCTGCGCCTACCTGGCATGTTTGAACTGTGACTTGAGCACCACTGTGCCACACGCCAGGTGTCAGCAGATTTGGGTTTCCTACTGGGGCATACACTTAAGATGAAGGTGCTCAGCTTAGTAAGCTGAGGAAACGCATGTAAATGGCTTGTCTGCTCTATGTCGGAAAGGGGGAAATACTGCAAAATAACTGGGTTGTGCCAGATATTAAATGAGAAAAAAACATGCTTGTTAGTGTACCAGGAGAAAGAAGGGAGGTTTCAATTTGTAGCAGAAATGACACCTTCTGTGTGGGTGTCAACGTGGGCTTCCGCCACCGATGGTGAGAGCAGGACGGGAGGGTGTGGGCCTGAGGTTTCCTCCACCACTGCCACTCGGCCAGTAATAATAATGGAAATGTTTGTTGAGTCTGGTACGTACCAGTTCCTTGGTCAGTATTGTCTTCTTTAATCCTCACAACAATCCTCTGAGTGACTTCCTTTTACATTACGTATTCTTATTTTTTAAAAAGAAGATTTAGAAACACAGAAAGGTTAAGAAAATCAGACCAAATCACACAGCCAATAAGATGGGAAACCAGGACTTAGATCAACTCATGAGCCTGTGCTCTGCAGAATCTCATGGGCCCGTGTCAGTCTACGTGTGTGTACTATGAGTGATGCTCTCCGTGTTTGCTCTCTGAATATAAAACACTTCTCTTTTCACAACTGATCATCTTCTGCTGATCCAATTTTATTTCATTTGAAATTACTCCTTCTCCTGGTTTTGTACCCTTTAGTTATGTTTCCTACCTCTAATGCTAACAGGCATGCTAACACACGCTCATCAGTATTTAACCACTCTGTGATTTTTACCACAAGGCACCACTACCCAAGAGAACTGAACATCCCCCTGCTTCTGTTTTCTCGTCTATGAAATGGAGTGCGTAGGGGGTGTGATGGTCTGAATGGACTCTGTCACCTCAGTAATTTAGTTACGATACACAATAGGACTTCTAGGAGCTAAGGAAAACAGATCTTTCTGTGGAATGAAGCAATAAACACTGATTCACTAGAATGCTCCGTGGTCGGAGCTGGTCTTGGTTTTATTTCCACAAGACCCTACCCCAGTCCACGATTAAATGTAGGTGGATTTGGAGGTGATCCCAGGATGTACCAGTAGGAAAGTGGACTGGTGAGAAGGGGAAGTGGACCAATGATACAGTGTGTTATCAACCAAGAAGCTTATCTCTTGGGGAAACTGAGAGAGGCATAGAACACAACTAGGGAGTGATGTGACCTAAGAGGGACACTGTTAGGAAAGGGATTAGTGAGTGCTGCCCTGGGGCTGTGTTTGGCTGTGGACAACATGAGACCAGAGGAAGTTCCAGGCAAAGATGTGAAATTGCTGACCACTGAAAGTCACACCTGTCCACACAAAGGAATAACAATGACATGTGAATACACCTGGGACATTTTCCACAGCGGTCTACTGACAAGCTTAACTTGTAGATTAAAAGTTACCCTAACATGTTGGCTTGCTTGTTGTTCTTCCTGGCAGAATTATCTTTATTTTTATTTTCTGGAACAGTATAGCCTTCTTCTCTGTTCTGCTAACTAGACTGTAAATGACACAATTGAATCCCATTGATGTTTAAACTTCTTGTCATCACTCTGCCATTGTTATGACCAAAGTTTAGGTGTTTTCATCTTACCTGAGAAAATGGTTTTATGTGACAGGACACCTTAGAGAAACACTTTGTGACAAAATCTCTGCAAATACAATGGAAGAATTTGAAATGGCGGGTGTTATCTTTTCCTGCCTAGACTTGGAAAAAATGCACCTATCATGACTGCAGTTTTAATCCTTGTAGAGAAATAATTGCCAACTCTATTTTTGTGACATCCCAGAGCACCCTTGGGAATATCATCAATTACCCAGGGGAATGATACACATGAAAAAAAAACAAAACCAAAAAACCTTAACAACATTCTGAATTGATACAAATTTTATTTGATTTTCAAAATGTACATATTGAGTGGAACACTTTTTAGAAAGTGGTTCATTTGATAAAGTAAAATAGTAAGCACTATAATCTGCAGAGCTTGCTACTACCTGCTTTACTGAGACAAGAGAGATAGTAAGAAATGTGAGAGCTTAGAATTATTGTGAAGGGGGATGTGCGTACAGACCCAAAGTGGCAATTTCAGGAACTGAGAAAGGAATTCACCGAGTGAACGGAGTCCAGGAATGATTGCCACAACAATTGGACTTTCCTTTGACCTCCAAATTTATTTTTCCAGCAAACCAGTCTCACTGTTGCTCTTATACCTCTCCACTTACTCAGAAGTTGTTGTGTGAGGTCCTCTCCCCCCACACCCTTACTCTTTTTTTCCCTCTCTCATGTCTTGCTTTCTCTCTCAGTGTGGGGCAAGAAGACAACGATTGTTCCAGAAGTTTCTCTGATGATCCTAATGTTCCTGATTGTTTCAGAGAAGGCAACCTGGGAAAATCCATAGACCTTGTACTTCCCACCGCTCTCCTTTCACCAAATGTGTAAAATGATATCCAATCTATTTCCCATACGGGTTCTTAAGATCTTTTCAGATGGAAGCTGGTTTAATCTCAAAGTTAGACGTAAAATTTTGTTTTGAAAATGCTTACAGGGTGCCCAAATATATTGTATTGACAAGGGATAATGTAACATTGTTAGTGCCAATATTATTAGAGATGGAACTTACTTACATGGTTTTGTCATCTGTACATAAATGAAGTCATTTAAGTTCTTGATAGCAAACAAACATTACAGTGTGTATTGCTGACATCTCTTTGGAAGAGACTGCTACTGTCTGCTGCATTTTTTCTCACCTTTCTCTACAATAAGACTTGTAATAAGAAGTATACTTGTCCAGGGAGAGACTATTTCTTAGTTATCTCTTGAGGCAAATTTAGTTATTTAGATCCTATGACGGAATTGTTACCAGTGCGATATGAGCAGAAGAGCTGAGTTCTAATTCTGGTTCTGAATTTCAGACAAATGAACATATGTTCTTCCATATAGGTTACTACAGAAGTTACGTATTTGAGAAGTAATTTTTTTTTTAGCAGTGTTTTGGAGCCTCTTTGTTGTACAAGCTTGGTCTTCACACTCACTAATGCATTCTTTGGTAGGCAAGGAAGTCTTACCCCCTGGAACTACACCAATTATCTCAAAGAAACTCTACTCTCACCAGGCCACAGGGGTTAGCACAGAGCTGATTAATGGAAGTTTCCAATTTCAGCATATTGGGAAAGCTCATTAAGTGCAATGTTAAACTTTTGGCAGCAGATGCTTAAAAAACAGCAGAAAGGGTTTTTATTTTCCTACCAAGTAGAAAAATCTTACTGACGTAAAAAGAACTTAAGACGAGCTGTAAATCTCAGAAGTGAGATGATTATATTTATATTAACATCATTTGCATGTTTATGGGGTTCACGTACACACGCTCTGGTGGCAGGGGTGGGAAATTAGCAAGCTATCTGCCATGAATCTCATTTAATATCACATAATTTTGGATTATCAATCTAACCTAGGGTTGACAAAAAAATGACTCAAGTATTGTGATGATTAAGAAAAAGAATTTCAATTATGTAAATCACCTTGGTAGGTAAGGAAGAAAAGTATAGAGAGAGGTAAAGACGAAAAATAGGGAAAATAAGTATGATGACCTCTAACGCAACAGGAAAACAGAGAGTGGAGCTCTGGAATATTGCTTGTTTGGTGAGTGAGGGTCCCGGCCGCACCACTACGTGAGAACGGTGAGGAGAGAGCAGTGGGGTTGTGTGTGCTCGCGCCAGTCCGTCAGGTCTCCAAGGACTATCTTCTCGAATGGCCATATAACTCACACATGAAAGATTGTCATGCTCATTGATATTAGTTTCCTACGTTACTATAAAAATGACCTCGAACCTTGCCCTGGCCAGTTGGCTCGGTGGTAGAGCGTTGGCCTGGTGTGCAGAAGTCCCGGGTTTGATTCCCGGCCAGGGCACACAGGAGAAGCGCCCATTTGCTTCTCCACCCCTCCCCCTCTCCTTCCTCTCTGTCTCTCTCTTCCCCTCCTGCAGACGCAGCTCCATTGGAGCAAAGATGGCCCCGGGCGCTGGGGATGGCTCCTTGGCCTCTGCCCCAGGCATTGGAGTGGCTCTGGTCGCAACAGAGCGACGCCCCGGAGGGGCAGAGCATCGCCCCCTGGGGGGCAGAGCGTAGCCCCCTGGTGGGCATGCCGGGTGGATCCCTGTTGGGCGCATGCGGGAGTCTGTCTGACTGTCTTTCCCCGTTTCCAGCTTCAGAAAAAAAAATACAAAAGAAAAAAAAAATGACCTCGAACCAGATGGTTTAACACAACAGCTCGGAGCCAGAAGTTTAGTGTCAAGGCGTGACCACAGTGGACTTCTGGCTGCTGGAGGTTTCAGGGGGCGTGCGGCTTGGGGCACATCCCTCCGTCCTCAGCCTCCACGTTCTGTTGTGTCTGTGTGTCCATGTGCGCCTCTCCTTTCCCTCTAAGGTGGACTTTCCTCTGCGTCCCTTCCCTGTGAGTCTCTCCTCTGATGAGGACACAGATATCAGAGTGCGGCCCACCTGGCTCTAGAAGAACCTCCTCTTAAATTAACAAATTGAATCTTCAGTGACCCTATTTCCAATAAGGGCACATTCTGAAGTGCTTGGGGTTAGGGCATTGACACACCCTTTACGGAAGGTGCAAATCAATCCAGAACACACATGATGGAAACTTAATTTTCCAAAATGAAAAAAGTAATGCTCCACTAAGATTGGCCTGTTTTTAGTTCTTTTTAACATATCAAAGAACTAAACAATCTGACTTTATAGCACATTAAAAATAATTCTTAAAATAGGTAACAGAGTTAAATGAGTCTACTTTTCATCTTACGATGAAAGCAAAAATGTGTCAGAATTCTAAAAGATTGTTTTTGCTGTCAGTTTAGTGAGGTTTGTATTGGCAAGCTTACTTCTTGTCTAGAAATGTCATTGATGACTGAATTGACCAAAAAAAAAAAAAAAAAAAGAAAAAAAAAACCCGAAAGAAAAAAAAAGGTTGGACACTCTACAGTCGAATTCAGCGTGGCAGATAAAAGAACTCCAGTGTGCTCCTTAAAAGCACTGCGCTTGTGGAATCATGTCCCTAATGTCCAGAATTAAAGCTGCCAAGGCCATGAATAGAAATCCAATTGTGACGGTGAAAGGGCTCACGTTTCATAATAACTCCTTATACTGCTTCTAAATTGAGCAATCCAAAACTATCTCACAAAAATCTTCCAACATATTAAAAACCAATAACAAACAGCAGATTGTTTTAAATCTTTTTGGTCTTCACGGACTGTATCTGGTCACTCTTTTTCTTTAGAGTGCCGTGTTTCTTCACAGGTGCTTTGGAATTAAAACCTCTTCCTTCTATTTCCTCTGTTTCCCAAAACAGCTTTATTTATGTAGGAATCAAGGAAAAACTGAGCAAATCCTTTCCTGTTCATGAAGGTGGTGGTAAGGTTTGACAGTTGACTATGAGCCTATATTTGGGCAGCACATTTATAGTTATAAATATAGAATTTCAATTATGCAAATCACTTTGGCAATGTCTTTTTAAAAGCGAAGAAACACTGTAGTTTATCTTCTGCCCTTCCGTGATATTCTTATGAATTAGGTCTGTGCTACAGATCAAATTAAAAGCTAAACTGCATGCTCTTTTAAAAATAAATGGTGTTGGGTGAAGACTTGACTTGGGGTGATGAACACACAATGTGTCATACAGGTGATGTACAATTGTCCACCTGAAACCTGTATATTTTTGTTAACTGGTGTCACCCCAATAAATTCAACAAAAAAAGTACCTCTGAAAAAAAAGACTTTACAAAAGATTGGCGTTTCTTTAAAGGAAAGAAAAGCCTACCTGATTCACTGTGATAAAGGTTTAGGAAATAAAGGGGAGATCAAACAAACCTGGTCTGTCTCCCGCTCACTTCCCCTACAGCCTGGTCCGAGGCCAGGGCAGCGGCCCAGCGTCCGGTCGGACCTGGAGCCCCGGCTCCGCTGTCGGCTGGCTCTTCCTTTCCTCCCGCATTTCTGTCAGTTGTTAGCCATGCGTGGTCACCTTGAGAACAGGAACGAGAACTCATTTCCTACCAGTTAGCTTTGAAGTGTCCTGGGGGAGAGGTGTCTTCCAGACAGGGAGCCCCAGCACAGGTCTCAGTGTAGAGAGGACGCCCCATAATAACGTTCACTGTGTCAGTGAGCAGCGTGGAGAATAACGGCAAACACACACACACAACAACAACAACAACAACAGCAGCAGCAGCAACACCAGCAAAGCCTGGAGGATGAAGGCGTTTCCGTGAGACGCAGCATCCCCGCTGGTCAGGCCCAGGACTGCCCCCTGACCCTTCGCTCCGCGGACTGTGTGCTGGGAAGCTGTCCTTGTCTCAGAGAGGGTCTGTCCTCATAGCACCCTAGATTTTTTGGCAAGGGTCAAAGGCCACCCCAGAGGATATTTTTTTGCATTTTCACAATGAATGCAGAAACAAACTCTCAGGCCCTCTCCGGGGAAAGGGAGGGAACGGTTGTGCCCTTCTGTGGAGGGCCGGGCATTGCCTGTGCTGTGCCGCATCCATCCGTGTGGAGTTTTCCATGGTACCGTGGAGTAATGCCTTGGGTGGGGTGTGAGGTCCTGGGTTGGGTGCTGGCTGGGGCGTGGTGTGCCCTGGGCGGGGTGCTAAGTCAGGTTCTGGGTGGGGAATGGGGTCCTGGGGGACTTGTGGGGGGCCCTGGGTGTGGCACACGGGGGTGCTGGGTGGGGCAGGGGAGCCCTGGATGTAGTGCGGGGTGCTGGGTACAGACCCAGTCCTGGCACTGCAGCTCTTCCAACCTGACCCACAGCCTGACCCACAGCCTGTCCACTGCACCGTGCTGCTGCGTGGGCATGCGGCGTCCACTCGTGGGGGGCTCATCTGCTCCTTGACCCACAGAAACTCTTCACTACACAGCAGGACAGGCCCTATATTTTAGCCAAAACACTTACTCCTCTGCAGAAAGTGTCTGAAGATCCATGTCTCCATCTGCAGCTGGCAAGACACTGCATGGAGAAACCCTGAGGAGTGGCTGGTGGCCTCACTCCCTGCCCCTCCTGGTCACTGCGGAGGCCCCACAGCCAGGGAGCTCAGGCCTCGGAACACACCCTGGGAGCTCCCTGTGCACGTGTCCTCAGGAGCCCCGCAGGACCTCTGGGCTGTTGCCATAACTACATCAATCACTGGCTACTGACCAGAGTCCACAGCTGCCCTCCAGGCGGAGTACCAGGCGGACTGCCTAGTGCTGGTTCTCTTTCTTACAGCCTGCAGTCCCCCAACCCTGATACCAAGAACCCTGAATTCATGCCACGAAACATCAGCAAAACACACGGACAGTGCCTGTCACCACTTGTAACGAGTGTATCATTTCCTTTAATTGTGCTTTGTACTTTCTGAAGTGGTCCACGTCCTTTTTTCTTGTCAGCAAGAATGATGTTTATTTTGACCATTTAAAGAAGTAGTCTGGTGATTTTGCTAATTATTGTTCTTCTTTTTCCCCCTTCAAATAAATTATGGAATTATTTAAAATCAAAGAATTGTTCCTCCTTCTTACTCGAAGTAAGAAATTGGGTCGCTCAGAACATTGCCCATAAGTTTGAAATTATTCCTTGGATCACAATATAAAATGCTGTTTTCATAGATGCCCTGGAAGGAAATATTAAGCATAAGTTCATTGTTAAAAAAAAATAACTTTGGATCAGAATCCAGTTGTCTTTATTTTCAAAGTTATTTTTTTTCATGAAACAGGGCTACCTTTTAATCACATGCATGGCAGCCATTGAAAAAAGAAATAACACTAGGACATATTTTGAAAGGGTGTAATTATTTATACCCTACATCCAAGAATAATGAAATCTTGGTCCTAAACCAAAACCATTCAATATTCACCACATGATGTCTCCTAATAGGCATTGGGTTTCTTTCCAAGGTCTGCCAACGCCTAAAAAGCTTGGCTCCCAAGGAACCCCTAGATATACAGTCCTAGGTCAAATTAGTTTAATGGGTAAGGTATACATTTTCATTTTCAGTTATATGCCTTCTGCAGCTTCCACAGATCAGCACATGAAAAATGAAACAATAGCTCTAATGGGCGAGTTCACACCTTGTGCTGGAGCTTCTCTCTGTGAAGCAGGAAGGTCCTAGACAAAATCACTCTGTGGTCCTTAAATGAACGTGCAGCCCAAAGACAGTCAGAGAGGCCTGATTTCTACCTGCAGCTCCCTACCACTGCCCAGCATGGTGCACAGGGTCTGACGCAGGCCAGCCTCAGTCCTTGAGGCTGACAGCGACCTGAGAGAAGGTTATAAATAATCATCAAAGTAACATTTCATGGTCTGGGCACCCAGCGACAGGCTCTGGGCCGAGTCCTATAGGTGGATTATTCTTAATTCTCTTGACAACCTAAGGGAGATGCCACTCTGTTTTACGAATGAGGAAACTAAGGTTTGGAAAACTAGATAGTGGCTCAAATCACCCAGCTAGTAAGTGTAGAAGCCATTATCTGAATCTAGAGCCTGTTCTTAAAATATCTCATGTAGCCCAGGGCAGACATGGGGGTCTCGACTGCTGTGGGCTTGCAGCTTCCATGGGAATAATTAGCTGTGTCAGCTTTGAGAGGTGGCTTCCTGTCTTGTCCCTTCATCTTCCTGGTTTTGTATTGTCCCTGTCTTGACTTTTCACACAGGACCAAATGTCCTACAGAGAGGTGTCCTTGATGTGTCCTTACCACCTGCCTGGCAGGACACTGGTGTCACTCAGTGTCCTCCACTCATACCCATTATGTTGTTTGGGAACAACATAAACACACGTGCCTTGCTAGGTACTTCTTCTTGCTTGCCCGAGATCACTTATTTCAGAGATCCAGACTCATGCCTCCCATCTCTCCTTACTGGCCACACTGTGAAGTTAAATATTACGGTAACTCATGAGAACAACTGCAAATGATTGCTATGATGAGTGTTCATGTGCAGTCATAACACGGTTATAGGAAAAAAAGTAACAGAAACAAATAGTTGTGATTGTTCAGAAGAAACATAAGAATCACTGCCGTCTTTCAGGTCCTCGCTGTACATTGTCTGTGAGAAGGAGCTTGGTCCCACTGTTATCCTCTGAAACCACCTTCTCCCATTTCACAGTGTCACATGTAGTCATCGAGTCCTTGCTTTGTATCAGGGACTGTTCTGGATGTCAGGGAGATATGTGTGAGCCACAGAGCAAGATCCTGCCTTCAAGTATTTAGCCTTTTATTTGAGTCTGGGTGAAGAAACCAGAAAAATACTGGGTAATGATGAGTTCCCTGCAGAAGGTTAAAGTAAAGAGATGTCACAGAGAATGACTGTTCTATTTTGGCAACCTGAAAAAGGTCTTCCTGAAAGAAGGCAATGTTAAGCTTATTTCGAAGAGCAGAAAGAAGCCAGGTGTGCCAAAGTCACAGGCATCCTGATGCCATATGGGCAACTGGATTTTTGTCAAGAACGCTGGAGGTTCTTGATAAAAGAGGGCTGAGCAGGCATTTTACACTTTGAGTGAAGTATCTCTGAAAATGAAATTTCTTGTGGGGTTGCCAGGGGAGGACATCACTACCTCAACCTCCTTCTCGACTGTGCCGAGCCAGAGTTGTTCTGAGATAGTAACTGAGGTTTTTCTGAGTGGCCTGCTGAGTGAGGCTGTGAATGAAGTAATGTGATAAGAATGTGTTACAGTAGGTGTCTATTTGTGGTGCTTTTTAAACCTCATTCCTGAAGCCTGTATTTGTTGAAAGGACCCTGATGTACTCGGACAATGATGCCTACCTCCAGGTTAAGGCCCCTGACACACTCTTTAGTCCTGCTGCCTGTGGGTCACACCTGCCTTGCTCAGAGATAAAAGCTGTGATCAGTCAGGCACAGACAAGAAAATCATTTTGCAAGACAAATTTTAGTTATCTTAGAATTATATAATCTAGCCCTGGATGGTTAGCTCAGTGGTGGAGCATTGACCTGGCATGTGGATGTCCCGGTTCAATTCCTGGTCAGGGCCCCCTCTCCATCTCTCCCTTTCCCTTTCCTTTTCCTCCTCTCCTTCTCTCCTTTTTCTTTTCCTCCTCTGCCTCTCCTCCTCTCCTCCTCTTGTAGCCACGGCTTGATTGGAGCAAGGTGGCCCTGGGCACTGAGGATGGCTCCATGTCCTCTGCCTCAGGTGTTAACATGCCCCAGATGGGCAGAACATTGCCCCCTAGTGGGCTTTCCGGGGTGGATCCTGGTTGGGTTGCATGCAGAAGTCTATCTCTCTGCCTCCTCTCCTATCACTGAATTTTTTAAAAAGGAATTATATAATTCAAAATATTGTTTGTGACTTTTATTTGAAAAGGCACTATTTTATTTAAGTTTGGTAATAATAATGTTTTAGCATTTGGATTGCAATGAAATCACAGAGAAACTTCAAATTTTGTGGACTGCTTAGAATGAAAGCATCATAACACTGACAAACACACTCTATCTTCCTCAGGTAAATAAGTGTCTAAAACATCTGCTGTTTCCTCTTAAGAATGCCAAGAGGGACCAACTCCCAGGTTTTCACGGAAGATGTTTGCTCATCTGGAAGATAAAACATTGCCCTTTTGTCAAACCCAAATCTCCTTTGATGTCTATCTGTTGAGTCTTCAGGGAATTAGAACACAATTAGTCACTGAATAACTAATGAAAAGTTTGGGAATGATTAAAAGGCTTGTGAACTCTTACATCTCTGGGTAAAGAAAATATATGTGTTTCCATTTCCACAGAGGTTTTTTTCATGGATTTACATAGACTGTATACTGTGTTGTAGAGAGCTACAGTAAAGCTTGTGTTATTAAGCATAGTGTAACTAAAGAAATTAAAATAATGAAATGGGGGTCACTGACTCCCACATCTGCCGCGACAGTGACTGGCAGTTGGCCTACCCTCCAGCAGAGAGACAGCTTGGAAGTGGACAGAACAAATGCAAGGACTGTTTAAAGTCATCACCAGGCAGGACAGGACCACGTCCCCGAGGACAGAGCAACAAACAAAGTGAGTCCCGCATGCACCTGAATTTCTGCCTGGGAGCACATTCCAGCTCGCATTGGAAGAGGAACCCCAACCAGACGTGAATGCTGGCAGAGATGAGAAGGCAGGCATTCTCGTACTGTGGACAGGTACATGGGAGTTTGTCAAGCCAGGTGCCGGCAGCTCCGCAGATGCAGCGCGCCAGGAATCTGCAGAGGACTGTGGGTGTCTATGGCTGACTGTGGATCCCCCATTCATTAACAGCAGCACAGAGTGAAACTGCACTAGACCAGGTGAGACCCTCCCAGAGCCTGCAGGCAGGTGCAACACATCCCAGCTCACACAGTTAGAGCAAGCTGTGAGCTGTGAGCTGTGACATTGGTGAGCACTGAGGGTCCTTTAACAGGATCCCAAGAATATTAACGCCTTGGTAATAACATCTCATCCTGGAGTACACCGTGTTTTAGCTTCACCCTTACAAAGCTTAAAAATTACCCCCCCTCAGATAATTCAACATTCTTTTAAAGAAGAAAACAAAATCTAGATCCTCAACAATTTAACAAGTATAAGGTTCAGAAGTGAATAAAAATTGCTTGACACATCAGGAAACAGAAACATGTAATTCATAACCAGAAGAAAAATCAGTCAATCGAACACTCTTAAAAATGACTAATGATGAAACCACCTATAAGAATTTATAGAAAAACATAAGGACAATGAAGAACAAAGTAGAATTGTTTTCAAAAAAATAAAGGGAAGGGAGAAAAGAGATAAAAAATGAAAATTTTAAAGGAGATGGTTACAAAACTTGTAATAAAAATTTCCCTGGATGAGATTCAGAGCAGATTGTAGAGTTTAGAGGAGAAGATCAGTGAACTTTCAATGACAGCAATAGAGACAGGTATAGCTAAAGCATACAGAAAAAAAAAGACTTAGAAAAAGTTTAATTGGAGCTTTAGTCACATGACCTATGGGATAATAACATGCAGAAAATAGGAGTCCCATGGAGTATGGTTAAAAAGCATTTAAAGAAATAGTAGCCATATTTTTTTTTCCCTTAGCTTTAAACTCATAGAATTAAGATCAATAAATCCAAGCCAGGGTAAAAGAGGACACAATGATTTGCGTTGTTTTTTGTTTTTTTGTTTTTTTGTCTAACAACAGACATCATGGACATTCATCACTGAGATACAGTTTTCTTCTAGGAGACAAACTGAAGGAAGGATGGTGCTAGTGAGCTGAGAGCCCTTTGATGTCACAACTGTTGATGTTTTCAATTCTGGTTTCAACAAAGATGCAAACGCTATTCTGATAAATGATACACGTGTCCAACGTCCTGATGGAAGGAACACAGCACTTTCAGCAGTTGAGACAATATGGCTCAGGGACATTGTGACCTCTCTGTGCCGACTTTAAGCCACTAGTGACCTCTGTGGGCTCTGGAAAGCACACAGTTAACATGCCATTAGACTAACTCTTAAATACTTCATTTCTGCAATGAACCTGTGAGGAAATCTAGATCATAACTGACCCTTTGAATAGTGAGTTTTTTTCATGCTCACTGACGCTCAGGAGGGAGTTTTTTTTTTCAAAAAATGATATTAGTTCCAGTTGCAGTTTTATTAACTTAAAATCATGTTTGTTTGATAACCAACTTATGAAAACAAGAAGAACACACATTTGCCTTTTTTTAAATGTTGCCTTACGCATGTACGATCTTATTCTGGATGGTCAGGAGGCACGAGGACGTGCATGAACGTTCGTACTACTCAAAGGGTTAGTAACTGAATATTCTGAGAAGAGCTTTTTAGTTCCGGTGCTCTAAACGGTTGAATGAGGAGAAAGCTATGCACTTTAAATAGCAGACTTGTTGGAAGCAACATTGAATTCCATGTGAACTCTATTATTTTCACATAGACAGAAAGCCCTCACCCTCTACCCGACATGTGAGATGCTCAGCGTGACTAGGCTTGGAACCACTTTCTCTCCTGAAAAGGAAAAAAATAAAATAAAGCTTTGTGTTGTCTCAATGGCTGAAATCATAATTGGTTAGCATCCCAGCATTCTGTACAGTGTGCTGGAGGCAGAAACCTATAGCTATTTATATTTTTAAATTCCTTGACGTCTCTGTGTGCTCCCAAACCCTCCTGGGATTTACCAGGTCTTTGTAAACACGTGCTCGCCCAGACGGACCAGTTCCTGGAAAGCCTCTGTCCACCATGGATTGCGTTAGGAGCAGCACAGAAGTCATGGCAGTGGGTTACCCAAGCACAGACACACCCTCGGGAACTGGTTCTTTGGACGAATTTTTATAGGAAAGACCCTAGAGTCACCAGGCTTGTTATCTCCTTAAGTCAGCTTCCCTCTGAGTCGTGGCCCAGTGTGCCGTGCTGGGGCCCTGAGCTTGTTCATCTTGTGTGAAAGGTCTGCATGGCACAGTCTCAAAGACACCAAACAAATTTACTTTAAAGTTAGCATCTTAAGCATTTGAAACTACTTGAAAGGCACTTCACTGAAAATCAAATACTATCAAATATATTTCAAACCTAAATATGAATGTTTTTAATATATTCTGCAGTGTTGGTATTATCTAAATCTCCATGTCAGTCTCCGGTAGAACAACAAGCTAAAATTTTAATTTTGCTCATTTATGATTTTCTTTTTTGAAAAGGAAATTACTCCTTTGTCTCCTGAGCAGCTTATCAGAGGGTAGTGCTGAATTGGCTCCAGCCGTTTCTCTAATAACTGGAGGAAAATGCCCAGTTCCCATTTAATTACCTCCCACACAATGCCTGAATATTTATCCCCATGCCTAATATTATTTTTGAGGTGACCCTGTGATTAATCAATTGTTCCATAGACACAGGCCACATTTCTCTGAGTTGCATTAGCCCCATGTTGACACATCCTAGTGTGGAACAGAACAGATTATGTGGCTGGCATCTTTGCGGGAGGCGTCAGGTTTTAACAAGACCGCCTGGTTGGCTGGGTCAGAATATAGCACGAAAGGTCCAAAGGGGACCTAGAAGCTTCTGCTCCCATTTTAATTAGTTCCCTTCTGCTCTGAAGACCAGGGACCGGTTCACACTTACATCCTGAGAAGCCCATCAGAGAAAACCGGTGACATGATAACAAATAAGCATTACAACAACACCACCAACAACAAAAAAGAGAGGTTCAGGAAAAGCCAAATGCAAGCTAAGCCTTGCATGAGGCTCTAACATCCTTTGCTCTCCATGCAAGCAGCATGCTTTAGAGTACCATCCTAAGGACAGAATCTGGTCCAAGGTGGGTGCCTCGTTATTTCCCGCAAAGGAGTGAAGACACAGGACAGATGCTCAGTCCTTTCCCTGGCATGGGTGACAGGCTTGTGGAGGACAGTTACCACTCCTCCCCCTCCCCCCAGGGGAGTGCTGCATGGCCCCAGGGGGCTAATTCATATAAACACAGGAAGGCTGCAGGAGCTTTGTCCAGGGGCAGTTGGCCATTTAATACCCCTCGCCTCTCTCTATTGCTTTTTATCCCTCTAGAAATGTCATGTGTTCACTTTGCCTGGTGAGATTGTGTGACTGAGGTGACAACTTCACGTTTCCCCTGTGTCCTTCAGAGGTAGAGAGGAAGGAGGATGTGAGAGAAGGGACGGGACACTTGGGATTGCGAGGCTGCAACCCTGCCCTGTCAGGAGAGCTCAAACCAGGGAACAAAACCCCCTTTCTTTCTTAACATCTGCAGAGGTGCTCTATTTAACAAGGTTCTGCAAATAAATGCGGAGGCCGAGGTAATTTCAGCAAACCGCCGGCTGCATAATTAATGTGACTGTTCTGGCCAGCCTCAAAAGCAGTATTTTTATTCTGAAGCTCCTTTCCTGTCCCCAGGTGTCGGGTTGGGGAATATTCCCAACTGCCCTGCAGGGTTTCACATTGAACCTGGAGGTGAATGGATTCACCAGGACTGGAATGACGTGATCCTAAGGGTGTTTATATTTTCAGGCAGCCTGTAGGAATGACTAACAAGCAGCACAATGGATGTTCAGGAAAAGCATATGCACTTCGATGTAGCTCCAATTTTTACTGGGGTCTGTAGCTGGATGGGCCATGAGCTAAGGAAGAACACTTCTGGAGCAGACAGATTGCTATCGAGACTCTGGATGCCACAGAATTTTAAACAACAGTCATCAGCTTTGCCCTTCAGCTGAGCAGGGACAAGGAGGATTTGTTCCCTCACTAAGAATTTCCGCAGTTCCTTCGACCTCAGCAAATAACCAAATCACTTCTTCTCCAAAGAAGAAGCAGTTCTGAAGACTCCATCATGAACCTGGCTCCCTCTCACTGTCATTGTTGGGATGGGGTGGTGAGGACAGAAGAATGACAAGGATCAAGCTGCCTCCAGCTGTCACAGGCAGATGTAGGGAGGTGGCCTGCAGGGTTACATTGCAGCAGGGAGCTTTCCCCCACCCCACCCCCCCTGCTCTCCAACAAGGGCACGAGGTGGGGGTGGGGGTGGGGGTGACACGAACAACTCCAGAGGTCTAAAATCGCTTGGCCATCAGCTAGTTGGCAAAGAACACACTAACAACCATTCGACTGCTTTGTGCCCTTTCAACTCAACACGCGTGTGGCTGAAGGGTCTGTGGGGGCTCTAGCATCTCTGTGCGGAGGAAGCTCTGGCCCGTCAGTCGTTGAGAAGTGACTGATGACATCATTCCCTTGATGTTGCAGGCCATTTATCTTAAAGTTTACGTTGCTTTGGGTTGCCTTTGGTGGCTGGCCTGGTGCCTGCTCCAGGCTGGACCTGAAGCCACTCATTAATTCAGAACGTGTTTCAGCTGCAGCAGCCCTGTGAACTGTTGCCTCTGGCTTGTGTCCAGCCTCTCCCTGGGCGGTGTCCCTGAAGGGAGTGGCCCTGTGTCAGCTCTGCCCAGCCAGGGATTGTTTCCATAACTCAGGGCTCACACAGCCTGATCTTTGTCTTTGTTCCTGTGTCACTAAATAGCAAGTTATTTGTGGCAATCTGTGCTATTGAATCCTTTAAAGGGTTTTAGTGATTTTTTTAATATCCCTAGGAGACAGTCGGTTGGCATTATTTTTGCTTATCCAGTAAGGAAACTGAGGCACAGTGAAACAAAATGTTTTGACCAAAGATCCAATATGCAAACTTACAACTGGACACACCAAAATACATTAACGCACCTTGACAGGACAATATCTATTTCCTCCCAAGGGAGTTTTAAAAGAAGCAAACGTTTATCATTTATTCATAGATGCGAAACACTTAAAATTATTTTACAGAAATGATTTATCTTTTTTACTCTCCCTCATCCAAATAGCAGCTCTT
Source organism: Saccopteryx bilineata (assembly GCF_036850765.1). Classification (NCBI taxonomy): domain Eukaryota; kingdom Metazoa; phylum Chordata; class Mammalia; order Chiroptera; family Emballonuridae; genus Saccopteryx; species Saccopteryx bilineata. Next base: position 232,636,224 of record NC_089491.1, on the reverse strand, counting down.
ATTAATGCTAAGTGGCTATGGAGAAAACTTTTCAAACTCTAAACTATTTAAATGTTATTTGACAAAGTGATAAAATTGTGAATGTGCATGGAAAACTTATTTTTATTATGGGGACACATGTGTTGGTGACAGATCTTTTCATTAGAAAATTCTGTTCATTCTTCAAGATGAGTTTTCTTTTGATTATTTTTTGTGACATTTTTTATTTCTCAAAGGCTGAAGGATTTCTGTTACAGCTAAGGAAGGTCTGTGAAGTAGCCAATAATGGCTGAATAGTAGCATCAGAGTACTTGTGTGGGCTTCGTCTTCCATTCCTTCAACTGAAGGTTAGGAGGTGGAGACACCTAATTCTATCCTCACAGAGATGTTAGTAGAGTAGCCCCCACCCCGACCAGGACCATACATGAAAAGTCAATATCATGGAACTCACATCCATTGCAGTAAGTTCTATCCGCCTGTCATGTCATCTTACCTTCATTTCAGCGATAACCTTCTTCACATAATAAAATCACAGAGGTCGTCTGCGGAGCACTTGTGAGCTGTAAGTGCCACTAAAATGCACTTACACATTTAGGTCTGATGGGGGTGGTATCACATGTCTGGTCTACAGAACCATCTCACATTCAGTCTGCAGTTGTCAACCTCAACAGTGAGGCGTGAGGAAACTCATCAGTGTGGTGTGACTATTTCCCATAGCGATGAAGCGGAGTTTCTCTACTGTGGCTCCAGTGCAGGTTGGAAAAGGCAGCCCTGCCTTGGGAGACTGTGTAGGATGTTTAGCTGCACCTCTGGCAGCTATCATTGAAAGCTAGTGACACTTGTCCACTTTTGACAAGGAAACATATCTCCAGACATTGCCAGATGTTCCCCAGGGCTCAAAATCTCTCCAGGAATGAAGAGTGATAATGATAGTGAGCTGCCTGAAGCCCAAAAGGCAGGACCTGGACTGGCACAGAGCCAGGTTCCAGGGACTCCGATGAAACAGATGCTGAACGAGCAGTTTTGTGGGTGGGGTCTGCGGGGGCCTGGGGTGTCTCTGGGGAGGCCGACAGCAGTGGATGATGGTGATTTGGGACTAGTCTCCATCCACCTGTCCCTATGAAGCCGAGACTCTGTGACTCTCCTAAACACAAATTAAACCCAATGCCCTACCCTCATCTGATTATCCTGACTTGGATGAGATTATATTTTACACAGCCCAGTGGAACAGGGCCTCCAGAGAAAGTTACACTGAGCCTCACCAAAAAGTCCCACCTTTACCTGTGTCTCTGCCCCGAGGTCCGCATCTGCCATTGGCTGATGTGGGAAGAGAAGGTGCTGGGACAGCTCCTGGTCCACCAGCATATACATGTCAACCTTCGCTCATTTGTCTCCAGCCACTTAAGTCAGGAAAGTTATCTTTATCTCTCTAGTTCCTCTAAAGAACAGGGCAATCCTTGAGTCCATCACAGTTTTGAAAACTGATATATATATATATATATTTTTTACTACTTTGATCTTCTTTCTAACATGAGGTCATATTTTTTTTATAAATTTTTATTAATTTTCATGGGGTGACATCAATAAATCAAGGTACATATGTTCAAAGAAAACATGTCCAGGTTATCTTGTCACTCAATTATGTTGCATACCCATCACCCAAAGTCAGATTGTCCTCCATCACCTTCCATCTGGGTTTTTTGTGCCCCTCCCTCTCTCCATCCCTGTCCCCTCCCCACCGAAACCACCACACTCTTGTCCATGTCTCTTAGTCTCATTTTTATGTCCCACCTATGTATGGAATCATACAGTTCTCAGTTTTTTGATTTACTTATTTCACTCCGTACAATGTTATCAAGATACAACCATTTTGTTGTAAATAATCCGATGTAATCATTTCTTATGGCTGAGTAGTATTCCATAGTGTATATGTGCCACATCTTCTTTATCCAGTCATCTATTGATGGGCTTTTTGGTTGTTTCCATGTCTTGGCCACTGTGAACAATGCTGCAATGAACATGGGGCTACATTTACGTATCAATGTCTCTGAGTTTTGGGGGTATATACACAGTAGAGGGATTGCTGAGTCATAAGATAGTTCTATTTTCAATTTTTTGAGGAAAGACCATACTTTCTTCCATAATGGTTGTACTACTTTACATTCCCACCAACAGTGTATGAGGATTCCTTTTTCTCCACAGCCTTGTCAACACTTGCTATTACCTGTCTTATTGATAATAGCTAATCTAACAGGTGTGAGGTGGTATCTCATTGTAGTTTTGATTTGCATTTCTCTAATAACTAATGAAGCTGAGCATCTTTTCATATATCTGTTGGCCATTTGTATTTCTTCCTCAGTATGTATACATTAAGTGATAAAAAACGAAGAGGCACACATGTGCCAATAAACATGTGCTTACGTGTTGAAACTTGTGATAGAAATGGACAGAACTTTCTGGTAGACTTTATATTTCTTCCTGGGAGAAGTGTCTGTTCATGTCTTCTTCCCATTTTTTTATTGGATTTTTTGTTTGCTGGTTGTTGAATTTTATGAGTTCTTTGTATATTTTGGATATTAGGTCCTTAGCTGAGCTGTTGTTTGAAAATATCATCTCCCATTTAGTTGGCTGTCTGTTTGTTTTGTTGGCAGTTTCTCTTGCTGTGCAAAAACTTCTTAGTCTGATGTGGTCCCATTCATTTATCTTTGCCTTCACTTTCCTTGCCTTTGGAGTCAAATTCATAAAGTGCTCTTTATAACCAAGGTCCATGAGTTTAGTACCTATGTTTTCTTCTATGTACTTTATTGTTTCAGGTCTTATATTTAGGTCTTTGATCCATTTTGAATTAATTTTCGTACAAGGGGACAAGCTGTCGGCAAGTTTTATTCTTTTGCATGTGGCTTTCCAGTTTTCCCAGCACCATTTGTTGAAGAGGCTTTCTTTTCTCCATTGTGTGTTATTGACCCCTTTATCAAAAATTATTTGACCACATATATGTGGTTTTATTTCTGGGCTTTCTATTCTGTTCCATTGGTCTGAGTGTCTGTTTTTCTGCCAATACCATGCTGTTTTGATTGTCATGGCTCTATAATATAGTTTGAAGTCAGGTATTGTAATGCCCCCAGCTTCATTCTTTTTCCTTAGGATTGCTTTGGCTATTCGGGGTTTTTTATAGTTCCATATAAATCTGATGATTTTTTGTTCCATTTCTTTAAAAAATGTCATTGGAATTTTGATGGGAATTGCATTAAATTTGTATATTGCTTTGGGTAATATGGCCATTTTGATTATATTTATTCTTCCTATCCAAGAACAAGGAATATTTTTCCATTTCATTGTATCTTTTTCGATTTCCCTTAACAATGCTTTGTAGTTATTGTTATATAGGTCCTTTACATACTTTGTTATGTTTATTCCTAGGTATTTTTGTTGTTGTTGCAATCGTGAAGGGGATTATTTTTTTGAGTTCGTTTTCTAATGTATCATTGTTGGCATATAGAAAGGCTATGGACTTTCGTATATTAATTTTGTATCCTGCAACCTTACTGTATTGGTTTATTGTTTCTAGTAATCTTTTTGTACAGTCTTTGGGGTTTTCAATGTATAGGATCATATCATCTGCAAAAAGTGATACCTTTACTTCTTCTTTTCCAATATGGATGCCTTTTATTTCTTTATCTTGTCTGATTGCTCTGGCTAGAACTTCTAGCACCATGTTAAATAAGAGTGGAGAGAGTGGACAACCCCGTCTTATTCCTGATATAAGGGGGAAAGTCCTCAGTTTTATGCCATTTAATATGATGTTAGCGGATGGTTTATCATATATGGCCTTTATCATGTTGAGACATTTTCCTTCTATACCCATTTTGTTGAGAGTCTTAAACATAAAGTTGTGTTGTATTTTATTGAATGCCTTTTTTGCATCTATTGATAAGATCATGTGGTTTTGGTTCTTTGTTTTGTTGATATGATGTATTACGTTAACTGTTTTACATATGTTGAACCATCCTTGAGATTTTGGGATGAATCCCACTTGATCATGATGTATTATTTTTTTAATATGTTGTTGTATTCAATTTGCCAGTATTTTGTTTAGTATTTTAGCATCTATATTCATTAGAGATATTGGTCTGTAGTTTCCTTTTTTTGTGCCATCCTTGTCAGGTTTTGGTATGAGGGGTTATGTTGGGCTCATAAAATGTGTTTGGAAGTATTGCTTCTTCTTCAATTTTTTGGAAGACTTTGAGTAGAATAGAAACCAAGTCTAGGCCCTGGCCGGTTGGCTCAGTGGTAGAGCATTGGCCTGGCGTGTGGAAGTCCCGGGTTCAATTCCCAGCCAGGGAAAACAGGAGAGGCACCCATCTGCTTCTCCACCCCTCCCTCTCTCCTTCCTCTCTGTCTCTTTCTTCCCCTCCCACAGCCAAGGCTCCATTGGAGCAAAAGATGGCCCGGGCGCTGGGGATGGCTCCATGGGCTCTGCCCCATGTGCTAGAATGGCTCTGGTTGCGACAGAGCAACGCCCCGAATTGACCAAGCATCACCCCCTGGTGGGTGTGCCAGGTAGATCCCGGTCGGGCACATGCGGGAGTCTGTCTGACTGCCTCCCCGTTTCCAGCTTCAGAAAAATACAAAAAAAAAAAAAAAAAAAACCAAATCTTTGAATGTTTGATTGAATTCACTAGTATAACCATCTGGGCCTAGACTTTTATTTTTGGGGAGGTTTTTAATAGTTTTTTCTATTTCCTCCCTGCTAATTGGTCTGTTTAGGCTTTCCGCTTCTTCAAGACTCAGTCTAGGAAGATTATATTGTTCTAAGAATTTATCCATTTTTTCAAGATTGTCGAATTTGGTGGCATATAGTGTTTTGTAGTATTCTACAATAATTCTTTGTATATCTATGATGTTTGTGGTGATTTCTCCTCTTTCATTTTGGATTTTGTTTATATAAGTCCTTTCTCTTTTTTCCTTGGTGAGTCTTGCCAAGGGTTTGTCAATTTTGTTGACCTTTTTAAAGCTCCTTGTTTTATTAATTTTTTTCTATAGTTTTTCTGTTCTCTATTTCATTTATTTCTGCTCTGATTTTTATTATTTCCTTTCTTCGGCTGGTTTTGGGTTGTCTTTGTTCTTCTTTTTCTAGTTCCTTAAGGTGTGAAGTTAAGTGGTTTACTTTGGCTCTCTCTTGTTTGTTCATATATGCCTGAAGTGATATGAACTTCCCTCTTAATACTGCCTTTGCTGCATCCCAGAGATTCTGCTATGTCTTATTGTCATTTTCATTTGTCTGTACATATCTTTTGATCTCTGTGCTTATTTCTTTTTTGACCCATTCATGTTTTAAAAGTATGTTGTTTAGTTTTCACATTTTTGTGGGTTTTTTACCCTTTTTTTTGCAGTTGAATTCTAATTTCAAGGCTTTATGATCAGAAAATATGCTTGGTACAATTTCAATTTTTCTGAATTTGCTAATGTTATTTTTGTGGCCCAACATATGGTCAATTCTTGAGAATGTTCCATGTACACTAGAGAAAAATGTATACTCTGTCGCTTTGGGATGAAATGTCCTGTAGATGTCTATCATATCCAGTTACTCTAGTGTTTTGTTTAAGGCCAATATATCTTTATTGATTTTCTGTTTGGATGAATGATCTAGAGCCATCAGCAGTGTATTGAGTTCTCCAAGTATGATTGTATTTTTGTCAGTTTTTGTTTTTAGGTCAATAAGTAGCTGTCATATATTTTTGTGCTGCTTGGTTTGGTGCATATATATTAAGAATTGTTATGTCTTTTTGATTCAGTGTCCCCTTAATCATTATGAAATGACCATTTTTGTCTCTGATTACTTTTGCTATCTTGTAGACCGCATTTTTTGGCTGTTATTTGCTTAGAGTATTGTTTTCCAGCCTTTCACTTTGAATTTGTTTTTATCCTTGTTGCTTAGATGTGTTTCTTGTAGGCAGCATAAAGCTGGATTTTTTTTTTAATCCATTTTGCTACTTTATGTCTTTTTATTGGTGAGTTTAATCCATTTACATTTAGTGTAATTATTGACACTTGTGGGTTCCCTATTGTCATTTTATAAATTGCTTTCTGTTAGTTTTGTATCTTGTTTGATTCTTCTCTTTTGTTTTTCTATCATTTGTTTTTGTTTGGTTATATTCCAAACTTCTTTTCTCTGTTGCTACCTTTTTTAAGTCATGTGCTTCTGTGGTGAGTTTTTCAAGGGTGATTACCATTAAGGAATGAAAAGGGTACCTACCACGTTTATTGTAGTACACTATCTTATGAGTGCTTTTGCACTTCATCGTCCTTTGCTACTGTTAATATCCATCCTCTCCCCCCCCTCCATTTTTTTTTGTTTTTGTTATCACAGTTTCAATTTAGTTTTATTGTGTTCTTGGTGGAGCATTTACTTATGGTTTTGTTTTGTTTTGTTCTTTGGATCTGGTTGGAAAACCTCCTTTATTATTTCCTGGAGTGGGGGTTTTCTGATGATAAATTTTCTCATCTTTTCTTTATCTGTGAATGTTTTTATTTCTCCTTCATATTTGAAGGATAGCTTTGATGGGTATAGTATTTTTGGCTGAAAGTTCCTCTCTTTCAGGACTTTAAATATTGGGGTCCACTCTCATCTAGCTTGTAGAGTTTCTGCTGAGAAATCCGATGATAATCTAATAGGCCTTTCTTTATATGTTGTATTCTTCTTTTCCCTGGCTGCATTGAGAATTTTTTTTTTGTCGTTGGTTTGTGCCAATTTTATTATGATGTGCCTTGGAGTAGGTTTGTTGAGGTTAAGATAACTTGGTGTTCTGTTTGCTTCTTGAATTTGAGGCTTTAGTTCTTTCTGCAGGCTTGGGAAGTTCTCTTATATTATTTGTTTGAATATGTTCTCCATTCCATTTTCTCGCTCTTCTCCTTCTGATATACCTATTATTCTTTTTAAAATTATTTTTATTTATTTATTCATTTCAGAGAAGAGAGAGAGAGAGAGGAGAGAGAAAGGAGGGAGGAGCAGGAAGCATCAACTCCCATATGTGCCTTGACTGGGCAAGCCCAGGGTTTTGAACCAGTGACCTCAATGTTCCAGTTCAAAGCTTGAGCCACTGCGCCACCACAGGTCAGACTGATATATCTATTATTCTTATGTTAGTCTTTTTGATGGAGTCAGACAATTCCTGTAGGGCTTTCTCATTTTTTTTTAATTCTTGAGTCTCTCTATTCTTCTCTCTGTTGTACCTCAAGTTGCTTGTCTTCTATGTCACTAATCCTACCTTCTATCTGGCCTGTACTATTAGCTAAGCTTGTTACCTCATTTTTCAGTTCATGAATTGAATTTTTATCTCTGATTTGTTTTTTTTTAATTATTTTTATTAATTTTAATGCAATGACATTGATAAATCAGGGTACATATGTTCAGAGAAACCATCTCCTGATTATTTTGACATTTGATTATGTTGCATACCCCTCACCCAAAGTCAAATTATCTTCCGTCACCTTCTATCTGGTTTTCTTTGTGCCCCTCCCCTCCCCCCACCCCTTCTTTCTTCTTTCTCTCCCCCTCTCCCCCACCCCCCTGTTACCATCACATTCTTATCCATGTTTCTGAGTCTCATTTTTATGTCTCATCTATGTATGGATTCATATAGTTTTTAGTTTTTTCTGATTTACTTATTTCACTCTATATAATATTATCAAGGTCCATCCATGTTATTGTAAATGATCCAATGTCATCATTTCTTATGGCTGAGTAGTATTCCATAGTATATATGTACCAAAGCTTTTTAATGGCCAATAGGCATATGAAAAAATGCTCAACATCACTAACCATTAGAGAAATGCAAATTAAAACCACAATGAGATATCACCTCACACCAGTCAGAAAGGCGCTCATCAACAAAACAACACAGAATAAGTGCTAGTGAGAATGTGGAGAAAAGGGAACCCTCCTGCATTGCTGATGGGAATGCAGACTGGTGCAGCCACTGTGGAAAATAGTATGGAGATTCCTCAAAAAATTAAAAATTGAACTGCCTTTTGACCCAGCTATCCCACTGTTACGAATATACCCTAAGAATACCATAGAACCGTTCCAAAAGGAGAAATGCACCCCCATGTTTATGGCAGCATTGTTCACAATTGCAAAGATCTGGAAACAGCCCAAGTGTCCGTCAGTGGACGAGTGTTTGATTTGTTTTTATAGTTTCAGTTTCCTTGGTAATATATTCTTTGTGTTCATTGAGTTGTTTTCTGAGCTCCCTAAATTGCCTTTCTGTGTTTTCTTGTATATCTCTGAGTATTTTTAGGATTTCTATTTTAAATTCTCTGTCATTTAGCTCCAAGGTTTCCAATATATTAAATTTTTTCTCCATAGATTTTTCCTTATCTATCTGTGCTACATCTTTGTCTTTTGTAACCATGATATTCGATTTCCTTTATCTTAATGGCATCTGAGGGTGGTTTTGTTGATAGCACTAATGAGAATTAATAAAGAATAAAAAGTAAAAAAAGAAAAAGAAAAATTGAGAAAAAAAGAAAAAATTTTATTTTTTTCTCCTCTCCCCTCCTCCTTGGAAAAATATCGTGATAAACTGTGAATTATATTGTGCTAAATGGAATAGAAACTACCTTTAATGGAGGGCCTGAGTTGGGGAGAAGTGATAAAGGAGCAAAAAAGGAATTAGGGCCTCACAAAATGCAAAAAAGGAAAAAATTTGGGTCAAGAATAAAATTATTTGCTTGTAAGTAATGGTCAACTGAGAGATATAATGAGAGGGATAAGAGGACAACAGGAAAAAGAAAAATAATTACTATTGTATTAAGTGGAGCAAAAACTAGATAGAATGGAGAGCCGGGGTTAGGGGAATGCTAATGAATTAAAAAGTGAAGTAAAAAGCACCAAAAATGCCACAAAGAAAAAATTTGAGTCCCAAATAAAATAATTTGTTTGTGAGTGAGGATCGAATGGAGGAAAAGTAAAGAAGAGAAGAAACTAATAGAGAGTAAGAATAAAGAAAAAGGGAAAAAAGAAAAGAAGAGAAAAGAAAAGAGAGAGAAAGAGAATTAAGGGTTTTAGAGTGTAACCATCATAGAGAGAAAGGAAGAAGAAAAGAAAGAAAATGGAAAATGTAACACTTATGAGTACTGTAGTTCAAGAAGAGGAAAGAATAAAATGGGCAGAGAATAAAAGGACCAAGGTGGAAGAAAAATATAATAAAGACAAGATGATGAAAGAAACAAAAAAAAAATTGAAAAAGTTATAAAGTCTGGATTTTTCTTGATTTTGACAGGTTAGCTTCTTTCTTTTTCTTTCCTCTCCCTCTTCCTGTTCAGTGACTCTAAACCCCAGGCTCTGCCCCTGTGGCACGCTTAGGTAGAGATTTGCAGTTGATAAGTCTCTACGGTGATGTCATATATTAGGCTTCAGTCTCGTTGGTAGTCAAGGCTTGTTAGCATTTGCAGGCTCTGACAATGATTGATTTCGTTTTCCCGGAGCCTCTCTCCTAGTCTCTCCTTCCTGAATTAGCAGCCTGATGATCCAGCTATGGGGTTGCTGTTGCCTCTGCCTGGAGAGTAAGAGGCTCAAAGAGCTGGCAAATCTCCACTCTATCCCCACTCAGTGCAGGGCTCTGGGTAAGGGTCTGTCAGTCAGAGCCACCAGCATAATCAGGCAGGGCTGGGAGCCAATTGCTCTCAAGGTGCCTTTCTATGAGCCTCCAGGCATATCCAGTATGCCTCAGCACTCTGTGGACCACTCTCCCCAGGCTTTTTGCACTTTGTAACCTGTTTTGGCTGGGAAGAAGATGCCCTAGTTGCTACCTGAAGAACAGGAGGTCTTAAAAGCTGCCAAGTCCCTCTATTTAATGTACAGCCCTGCGTATGAAAGCTCTGCCAATCAGAGCCACCAGCATAAGCAGGTAGGAGGGCATGTTGACTTCTGTTCAGTTCCCCAGGTGTATCTAGTTAAATTTGCCTTAGTATTCTGTGGTATTGCTTTCTGCAGGCTTCTTCCTTGTTAAAAAGCCTACAGCCTAGCCTGGCTACTGCAGTTTTCTCTGAGGTTTGTTCTGTGGGAATGTATTTTTCACCCTGTATCAGCTGACAGGAAGTTGCCCCTGCCTCTATGTGCATAGCAAGAAGCACTAAAAAATATCACGCCTCTTGTCTTAGATCGCTGAACTGAGAGAGATCTTGTCAGTCAGGGCCACATACGTAGGTCAGTTGGGAGGTGAGCAGACTATGGGTTAAGCCAATCTCAGCGATTGGATCGCAGATCTGCTTCAGACACAGACTGCAAGCTGCTTGCGCGCCCCTCCCCCTAACACTTTCATATTTTTTCTTCCCCAGGATGTTAGCCTGAATGGCTGGGGGGGGGCGCACCACCCGCCCAGAGAAGTTTGGTGTAGGGAAGTTTGCTTTCACGCACTCCCCGAACTCTGCTGTTCAGGGTGCAGGGACGACACCGAGACTCTGGTCACAGCCCACGCAAAGGCCCCTGACCCTGCCCCTCTGTCTGGGAACACAGGCGCCCACTCCTGGGGTGCTAGGAGGAACCTCTTGCACACTATCCACTCTTGCAGACCAGGATATTGGGGCTAATGGCGGCTGCTGATCACCCATCTTTGCCGGTCCGGCTGAGTCACCACAGGCACACTCTTTCCTTGGCTTGGACATCTGTGCCGCAGCCTGATTCCCTCCACACCCTCAGCCCTCACTCTATCTCAGTTCCAAGCGAAAGCGGCCCTTGCTCAGGTTAGTGAGGAAGGTGGAGTGTTCCATTCTCCGTCTTATTTCCTACAGGGTTGATTATATATTTAGTCAATTTTTCGCTCGATCATACCTTTGTGTTCAGTGTGTGGGATTTCAAGATGCTCCAAAGACAGATATTTCTCTCACTGGTTGAAGAACTCATTGAAATTTTGTGGACAGTTATTTGTAGCGCTCCTCATGACGCCATTTCTCTGACGTCACTCTGAGGTCATATTTTAAACAGAGGGAAGGACAAAGAAGAAAGAAGACATGCATAGGAAATAAAAACTCCTGGGAGATTTTTATATCTACATGCTCATCTCTGTATCTATAGATAGATATATATCGTATCACTTAAAATAATTTTTTTATTGATTGATTTTTTAGGGAGAGAGAGAGAGATTTGGTGTTCCACTTATTCATGCATTCATTGGTTGAGTCTTGTATATGCCCTGACTGGGGGTCAAACCCATAACCTTGGCGAATGGGGAAAATGCTATAACAAACTGAGATACCCAGCCACAGCCAGGGTCTTGTGAGACTTTGAGCCAGGCTAATACTAGGAAGACAGAACTCAAACTATAAACCCACCTCAGAACATGAAGCCCTATGGTTGGACCTTCTGAGCAGTAACTCCAATAGAGCTGGGGTCTGAGAGCAGGGAGGGGTTGACAGGTTTAAGAAATAAGAACTAGGGTGCCCAGTTAAACTTGAATTTCAGATCAAAAACACATAATTTTTTTTGGTGTAACTATGTCCCCTGAAATGTTAAGGAAATACTTAGAATTGGGAAAAAAAATTGTTCTTAACCTATAATTCAAATTTATCTGAGTGTTCTGTATTTTATCTGGCAAATCTAATCTCACTAAATGTGGTGGGTTTGGAAGCAGTGGGGAATTTGGCCCTTTGCTTGCATAGATCACAGACATCAGAGATCCTTCTTCCTCTACCCCCTCCCTCCCTTATCCCTCCCTCCCTCTTTCTCCCTTCCTCTCCCTCCCTCTTTCTCTCTCACCTTTTGTTCCTTTAACTTCTAAAGGCCTCTAATATGAGACCCAGTGGCAAACAATTCTTTCTTTGCTTGGCTGATTATGGTAGAGACGACCTCACAGATTCTCTGCATACTAGACCCTGAGGCAAGCACGGTAGGTCACCCGAGGATTCATGTGGGATTTAACTACCACTCTTGTGAAAGTAAAAGTAGGAACAAAGATTCTCTCCTGTTTTTCTGACCCCCCCCCCCCCACACACACACAGAGAACCTTTAGAAAGGACATGGCAGTGCAAGTACAAAGGACGGGCTGTGGACATTCTGAATATATTAATTTATATTTTAGTAGAAAAACTAGATTCTAGGTGTCTGCTCTGTGTGTTTGGTGATTTTAAAATAAGAACTACAGGGGGCTGCAGGGAGGTGGGTAGGATACAGAAATACAATCAGGGTAAGTGGTGCTGATTGGGGGGGTGGGCAGGGAAAAGAGCAACGATGAGGGTGGAAGACACCCCCCTCCTTCCCAACATCACCTGGAGCACCTGGGTCCAGCTTGGAGGGAAGGTGGGTAGTCGGCAGTGTGTGCAAAGGGAATTTTAACTGGTCTGACCAGGAAGATGCTTCCCTGTATCTTCCCAGTAAGTTGCTCCTTATGAGCATTCATAGGAAGGAATGCAAGTCATTAGAGCCTACATAAGATGGAAACTTGTAAAATGGGCTTCAATGCTAGATTTTGGCACAGAGGGTGGTAATGTAAGGATTAGAACAAGTTGGTCTCATTGGCCTTTGTGGTACTTCATTATGTAGATGTGACAATGACACAAGATTATTATTCCCACTCTTTTTTTTTTTTTTTTTTTTTGTATTTTTCTGAAGTTGGAAATGGAGAGGCAGTCAGACAGACTCCTGCATGCGCCCGACTGGGATCCATCCGGTATACCCACCAGGGGGCGATGTTCTGCCCATCTGGGGCGTTGCTCTGTTGTAACCAGAGCCATCCTAGCACCTGAGGCAGAGGCCACAGAGCCATCCTCAGCACCCGGGGCCAACTTTGCTCCAATGGAGCCTTGGCTGCGGAGGGGAAGAAAGAGAAAGGGAGGAGAGGGGGAGGGTGGAGAAGCAGATGGGCGCTTCTCCTGTGTGTCCTGACCGGGAATCGAACTCGGGACTCCTGCACGCCAGGCCGACGCTCTACCACTGAGCAAACTGGCTAGGGCCTATTCCCACTCTTATAATCTACTCAGCTGTGTCCCTGACCTCCCCTGCTATGGGCCACCTGTATCTACTCTCACTCACTGGGTATACACCATATTTTTAACGTTTACTGAGTTCAAACATATGTAGAACATTTTAAGGGGAAAAAACCCTCTTTTTTTTAATTGCTTCAAGGAAAAAAAGAAGACATTATGGCTAAAAGCTAACTTCCCCAGCTTTCTGTGAGAGAGGATGCTGGTCACTGAGGCTGGAGGGGCTGGTGGGACTTAGATCTTTTGCAAAGAAAGAATATAGCCAGGAAGGCCTGAGCTTTCCCCTCTGCCTGCCTCGCTGGCTCAGGCTGCTGCCTGAAATACAGCGTTGTCTAGACCCGATGATTACAGCAGCTCCCACAGACCCTGGGCTGAGCCAACGCCAAAGTACAGACACGTCAACCCTCTGTGAGATACGGCGAGCTGCTTGCTTTGCACTTCTGTCAGGGCTTGGAGAGAAAAATTTTTTAAAAATGTATTAAGGGAGGCAGTTGAATTCTGTAGCAGAATACAAACTCCTAAGTTTAATTGGCCGGTCAGAGGGAAGGGAAGAAATAAGCTTGAGATGTGCCCTTCCTGGGCGACTCTGACTGTCCCCCAGACGTCGCCCGTCCATCCAGGCTCTCGTTATAGCAACCCAAACCATACTGATTAAATGCATATGAAGGATGGAGCAGTGAAGCCAGGCCTCTACCGAAGAGCAGAGCATGGAAACACACAAAGCTGACATTCTTGTAGCAAGAGGTATACCTTTTCCAGGGTCCACAAAAGAATGTGTGTAATGAGAGGTCAGCTAAGTCACTAGAAGTAAACAGAATTCAGTTAAGGGAGAAAAACAGTTGAGATTCTCAGAGCAGCCTGGAAACAAGGAGGCCCACAGCAGTGCCTGGGGAAGCCTCCTCCTCAAGGCAGCTGATGGTTCCATCCTGCAGCACCTTACGTTTGTGCCGCCCCAGAACAGCTGTCCACACCCAGGATACCCATGCATCAGGCTTGCTTGTCCACTCCTGCCCCAGGGTGATGGGCTCTTTCATGTCAAGAGGACTAGACTACTAGTGGCAACTTGTGTATTCCATTCCGACTTATCCTCAAGACGTCCCAGAAAGAGTTCTCATTTGCCAAACAGCATAACAAAGCTGGGTCGTAAATGAACCCATTGCCAGGATTTGGGAGCAGTTTCAGTTAATGTAAGCATAATGAATTACTCAATTAAATTGAGTAATGGGAGTGGATGTGAAACACGAGAGTGGACTACCTCCAGTCTAATCACCCTTCGTGGTCTCTCTTCTGGATTGAAAATCAGGACAGTGTACTATAATGACGTTGTGTTGTGGTAAGCCTTTCTTCATACGTGCAGATGGCGAGTTCCTGTAATCCTGTGTGACAGACAGAAGGGTTCGATGTTAGGAGGGAAAAGGGGCTGCAACAGAACAGAGTATCCATCTGGAAAATGAAAGCTTGTACCGGGGGGTGGGAGAGAAAAGAGGCCAGCCAGGTGTTCTAAAGATGGTAGATTTGCAAGTACTGTGACAGAGACCATTGCAGCCACACGGAATCATACCAGATGAAAGCATGGTGATCCGCGGGAGGTAGGAATACAGATTCGTATGTAAAAAGAGAGAGTAGTGAGTGGCGGTGGAAACCATACTTTCTGCTTATTGGAAAACATTGGCACAGGCAAATCACCCTTTGCATGATGATTAGTGACATGTGAAAAAAAAATGAAGCAAAATACGCATAATTCTAAGTGGAAACCTAAGAAATGACAGAGCAGTGTCAGTGAAACCATTGGATATTTGGAGGAAGCACACATTTTGGTGTCTTCGATAGGACATACAGTAACAAAAGCTGTATGCAGAGGGAACCTACAGGCTTGGTGGGCTCCAAGATGCAAAGCAGAGGGCAGAGATTAAGAACACAATTTCTGTAGTGTGTATCCCTTAGAAGAATTTCATGCCTGGAGGGGAGGGGGCAGAGAGGACTGCTCTCTGCTACCCCTGACAGGAGGCTGAAGGAAAATGGAGGCTCCTGTTGGCTGGACACATCTAAAGGACGCCATGGGCTTAGGACAGTGGCTCTCAGACAGATGGACTAGGAGCTTCTCTGACTCTTCAGTGCCCCTATTCAGTCATCTGTTGCTGCTTAAGTAGCTCTTCTAAACAGGGCCCCTGGGCTCACATTGTGCAGGTATGGAATTCAGGAAGGGTTCAGCTCAGCAGGTCTGCCATGTTCGTGGTGTTGCCTGGTGGGACCAGGGCTAGAAGACCCATGTCTGAGTAAGCATCACATACTCCTGTGTCTCATGCCTTGAGATCCTTGGCTTCTCTCTCTTGCCACCTGGCACCTCATCTTCAGAGGACACTTCGGGTGACTTGGACGGCTCATGGCAGGGCTGTCTTGGGATGGCATCTTTTGCATGCAGGAAAGACTAATTCAAATTTCACATCAACAGATCGCACACCTTAGAATCTAAGATAACTGAACATCTTGCTTGAAATACACAACTAAAGCACTCTTAAAACATAGGTGACTTGAATGGCCTTAAAGAAATGAAAGAAATTGAATTCACAATTTAAGATGTTCCGAGAAAAGTGGAGATTCACATGAGTTTGCTGGTGGCTTCTACCTACCATTTATGTCATAGAAGAAATGGATACCACATGTAGGAGGAGGGACTTATTCCCAGCCCATTATGAAGGCAAGCATCACTCTGTTACCAAAAACAGACAAAAGCAGACTGATTTCCAATAAACATGAACATAAAAGTTTTTAAAAAATAATTTAAGCAAACTTAATTCAGCAATATATAAAAAGAATACTACCTGGACAGTTAATTTTATGTGTCAACTTGACTGGGCCATGGAGTATCCAGATATTGGGTTGAATTTATTCTGGGTGTTTCTATAAGGGTGTTTTGCATGAGATTAACTTGTAAATTGGTCAGCTATTTGTTGACTGTTAAATTCATTGGTCTACCTTTGCTCCTTTTAAGCAGAACACAGAAACCCTTCAATAATAGGGAAAAGATTTAAGATACTAAACTTCAAACACTTTAAGCTTTTCAATCGAGCTAAGCAAAGTGAAAGATGAAACATTCTCACTCATGGTAATTTTAACATAATCAGTGCTCATTTCTTCAGTTGAGTTATTAAATCTGATAAAAGAATGAACCACTTCTTTGAGATATTGTTCCTGCAACTCCCTTCTAGAATACAGTGCTCAGGACATGTGTGAATTTAATTACACGGCTCTGCCGTTGGTTCAATTTAGTTTCTATGTTTGAACCACTTGCTTTTAAAACAACCTTTGGAGCATTCGCCCATTTCATAATTATAACTCATCTCCTAAGTTGAGTCCTGGGAGAGACCATAGCCTTGGAGAGGCAAATGGCAAATAGAGACCCATCTGTGTCATTGAAATCAGCCTTGGGATCAGTACTAATGTATGGTAATTCTGCAGCTGTTGCCATCACTGCAAATGTGACAGGGAGAACTTACAAATGCAGGTAGAAAACATCCGGTCCACCTGTTCTGTACTTTCTCTGGTGCCTACCAGTGGAGTGGGTAGCCAAACTTTTTTTCCTGTTGCTGTTTCTATTCTAGGCCTTTCCTTGTTTCACTGTCCCTGACTTTAATGAACTTATTCTCAAAATATAATAATAATAATAATAATAATAATGTCATTATTTGCCATGTTTCAGTAGCTCAGATTATTGCCATAAGTGCCTGGAGGGACCAGGGCTAGAAGACCCATGTCTGAGTTAGCATCACATACTCCTGTGTCTCATGCCTTGAGATCCTTGGCTTCTCTCTCTTGCCAGCATCATAAAGTATTGTGGCATGGAGGATGACCATGAGCAGTGGTCACCCTAGCAGTGGACAGCTGCCCAATTGGTATCATTTCTTAGTTTACTTAGATGATGCATGTTAAGCAAAAGAGTCAATGTTTGGACTTCAGTAATAGATAGTCTTTCCATTTTTTTTTTTTTTTTTTTTTTTTTTTTAGTGAGAGATAGATTCAGAAATAGGGACAGACAGGAACAGACAGGCAGGAGGGGAGAGAGATGAAAAACATCAATTCTTCATTGTGGCACCTTAGTTGTTCATTGGTTGCTTTCTCATATGTGCCTTGACCAGGGCGCTTCTGCAGAGCGAGTGACCCCAGGCTCAAGCCAGTGACCTTGGGCTTCAAGCCAGTGAACTTTGGGCTCAAACCAGCGACTGTGGGGTCATGTTTATGATCCCACACTCAAGCTGGTGAGCCTGTGCTCAAGCCAGCAACCTCGGGGCTCAAACCTGGGTCTTTTGCATTCCAATCTGATGCTCTATCTACTGCATCACCGCCTGGTCAGTGGATAGTGTTTTCTTTGTAGTTTCGTTGTTCCCTGTACTTGTAATAGACCTTTATCAAATGTACTTTTCATTACTGGGGACATAAAATACATCTTTTTTTAACCCATTGATGATGCACACAATGATGTGATATTGATAAAATACTTCATTTTTTTTACTAAGATAATTTGAAATCACTATTATATATGCGTCATCAAATGTTTTAGTTGTTTCCACTGAAATAGAGAAACATCACAGTATTACATTGTTTCTGCACAAGAGATTTTATGTATCTGAAAACAAAACAGCAACCTGTCCAGATGTCTAGAGTAAGGATTTATTCAATTTTCTCTTGCAATTTTGATTTCCAGAAACTTACCTGATATGTATATCAATATTTTTGTGACTATTATTTTTGTTCTCATTTGAGCACAGGCTATGTAAACTGTTCAAATTTTAGTAAAATATTCTTCTGTAAAATAGTGCCTGTAATCTACTTTCATATCTTAAGAAAACATAAAATTCATTGCCACCTTTCACCACTCTGAGGTTGTCCCCTGCTACGTGTGAAACTGAGCCTCAGTATTGTAAAATATTCAGTCTGATGTTGAATATTTATGAAACACACACGATCCATATTTATGATGTGCATTATTCGTTCAGATCAAAGGGGAGCTTTACAGGAATTGATAATGAGGAGCAGTGATCACATTTGTCAGGGGTCAAAAGACCAATGGCGAGGTTACTATTTGCATTTGAAGTTCAACTCCCAATCTAGGATCTTAGAACCCTGAAATTTCTTTTGGCAACTAGTACACATATTAACCTCACTTTTCCTTATAATGTAGTTCACCTTAAGCCTGTATCATGGTAGGGCAAATAAACACATTCTGCGGCAACCATGCAATCCTTCCAAAGACAGGAAGACCCAGTCACTGCTTTCTAGGAACAAGATCAGTTTTTTAAAAACAAATGTGTAGGAAGTATTGAGACTAAACCAGTCCTGTGCGGGGCTTGCTCCTTCTCAAGTTCACCCCTGGTGTCACCACATTGGTAGGCTGAAATAAGTTACGGTGAACACAATGAGCTTGAATACATTACAAATCATTTGTCAAAGATAAGCACACCTCTGTCATGATCCAAACTTCTTAGGCTAGTTTTCAAAGTTGCACTGTTCTTGATAAATACAGAAAATTTACCGGTGATTGATTATACAATGAGGAGGAACCAACTTTACTGTTTTAGAGATTGTATGATACTCATCTATGTGGGGATTTAAGTTGACCTTACATGCAGATCTGTACAACTCAGAATAGTGACATTCCCTATATGCTAGAGTGCAGCGGTGTTCCAGTAGAATGGACTCTGTAGTAGATTTCTGCAGTGAAAATTGTCAGGATTATTAACGAAGAAGCTCTTTTACGAATTAATGCCCAGGGCATTATGGAAGGAGGGGTGATAATTCAGGTAGGGTTTACTGAATTTGTAAACGTATTCAGTTTCACGAACATACATTTTTCTCTAATGAGATGTTTTGAGCACAGTCTTATTCTTAAGCAAAAATGTGTGTTCCACTATCTTTAGAATACATTGTGCATTTTCTTTTGCCTTTAAAAAAGGCAAAACTTCTAGAAGTTTTATGATCTTGAGTTTAACATTTAAGTCTTTAATCCATTTTGAGTTTATTCTTGTGTATGGTGAAAGAAAGTGATCTAATTTCGTTTTCTTTCTTTCTTTTTTTTGTTTATTTATTTGTTTGCATGTATCTGTCAAATTTTCTCAACACCATTTACTGAATACATTGTCTTCACCTCGGAATGTTCTTGCCTCTTTGTCAAATATGAACGGACTATAGATGTTTTATTTTGGGCTCTCTATTCTGTTCCATGGATCTATATATCTGTTTTTATTCCAGGACCTTGCTGTTTTACTTACTATGGGATGAGGAAAATCCATACTGACCAAGTGTACTTTTTTTTTCTTTTTTCTTTTTTGTATTTTTCTGAAGCTGGAAACGGGGAGAGACAGTCAGACAGACTCCCTCATGCGCCCGACTAGGATCCACCCGGCACACCCACCAGGGGCGACGCTCTGCCCACCAGGGGCGATGCTCTGCCCCTCCGGGGCGTCGCTCTGCCGACCAGAGCCACTTTAGCGCCTGGGGCAGAGGCCAAGGAGCCATCCCCAGCGCCCAGGCCATCTTTGCTCCATTGGAGCCTTGGCTGTGGGAGGGGAAGAGAGAGACAGAGAGGGAGGAGGGGGGGGGTGGAGAAGCAAATGGGCACTTCTCCTATGTGCCCTGGCCAGGAAACGAACCTGGGTCCCCCGCACGCCAGGCCAACGCTCTACCGCTGAGCCAACCGGCCAGGGCCACCAAGTGTAATTTAATATCAGGGAGTGTGATTCCCCCAACTTCATTCTTCTTTCTCAAAATTGCTGTTGCTATTTGGGGTCTTTTGTTGTTTTATAAAAAGTTTTGGAATATCTGTTCTAGTTTTGTGAAATACGCCTTCAGTATCTTAATTGGAATTGCATTGAATCTATGGATTGTTGTGAATAGTAGGGACACTTTAATGATATTAATTCTTCTGATTCATGAACAGTTATTTATATCTTCTTCGATTTCTCTTTTCAGTGTCTTATAATTTTCCAAGTATACCTCTTTAACACCCTTGTTTAAATTTATTCCTATGTATTTTATTCTCTCTCTCTCTCTCTCTCTCTCTGTCTTTTGTATTTTTCTGAAGTGAGAAGCAGGGAGGCAGAGACTCCTGCATGTGCCTGACTGGGATCCACCTGGCATGCCCACTAGGAGGTGATGCTCTGCCTATCTGGGGCATTGCTACATTGCAACTGGAGCCATTCTAGCACCTGAGGTGGAGGCCATGAAGCTATCCTCAGTGCCCAGGCCAACTTGGCTCCAATGGAGTCTTGGCTGTGGGAGGAGAAGAGAGAGATTGAGAGAAAGGAGAAGGGGAGGGGTGGAGAAGCAGATGGGCACTTCTCCTGTGTGCCCTGGGGGGGAATCGAACCCAGGACTTCCACACGCTGGGCTGATGCTTTACCACTGAGCCAACCGGCCAGGGCCTGTATTTTATTCTTTTCAAAGAGGTTGTGAATGGGATTATTTTTTTAGTTTCTATTTCTCATAACTCATTATTGATGTGTAAACATAAAACTGATTTCTGGATTTTTACTGAAAAAAATCAAGTTGGCTTTGTTTCACTGATGTTAACTTCAGCTAATTTCAGCAAATTTGAGACCACTTTTTATGAAATGTTTTCATATAAGAATCAATTATGTTGTCAGAGTGCCCTTTTAAAATATTTTAAATTCTGTGAGGAATAGCCATGATAGCATTTTTCTTCTTTCCCAGGACTTTGAGGAAATGCTTAACCTTATACATTTAAAAGAAATCAGAACATGGAAAATGCTGAAGAATTGCCTGATTTTTAACACTGCCATATATTTGTCTAGATAAGAATTGAATTTTAAACTTGATTTATCTTTTAAACTCAGATGATTAATTTATAACTTCTCCAATAACTTCTGTTACTCTGTCAGAGTACTTGATGGGGAGTTTTTGTGAAACAGTTTTACATACTCTCCTAGTAGTACTTATCTTACCAAGTAAACCCTTGCGCGGGAAGCACAATTCTGTTTCTTCCAGGAACTATATAAAAGGGCATATTTCAAGTGTTCTCCTTTAGTTTTATAAAAGGGAACTTTTCTGGATATTATTAAGGCCATATGTTACAAAATTGCTACCTTTAAGTAGATTAAAAGATTATTTAATGTGTAGGTCTAAATCACATTGATTTTAATTACTTTAACTTGATAAATGTCCTGTTTTAATATTTCCTATTAAAATTAGACATTGATAAATTTATACTCACTTGCTTTCTTTGATACTTAGGATGCTTTAAAATAAGCAATATGGAATGCTTTTCTATGTAAATTAATTTATTTTTATTTTTAAAGCAACCTTATCCAAAATAATTTTCTAAGTCTCTTCTGAACAAAATCATCTACTTAAGCTTATTTTGGAATTATAGAAATTTGCAGATGAAACCAAATTAAAAAAAAAAGAAGATTAAAAGATTAAACTGGAAAAGGCTCTGGAAAGAGGGAGGGTGAAGATATGATGAAAAGAGTGATACCATATGATATTAACAAGCTGCCTCAGGATTGGAGTCCTGAAGCTTAGAGATTCTCTTACACAGGACACTGTGTTCAGACCTCAACAGAAAGACACAGACCACTGGCCACTGGTGTAAGCCAGCAAATGAAATGTGCATTGCTCAGTTTGCCATGAGTCTATATCTGAGGCACCAAGGCACTTCTAAGTGTGTTCCTCCTGCACATGGTAGTTTCACTGAGACACATCTTTGGATTGACACTCCTCCTGGAAGATGAGTGAGCCTCTTATTAATAATATCTTTAAGGTAAAACGGCTTCTAGTGCCATCTGAACACACTCTCTCTTCATTCAGTACAATCACAGGTATAGCACGGGACACAATATCGTCTTTCCTGCCCAGCATTTAGAGGAGAGTGCCATCATTTTTTAAGTATAGAAAATCAAATCTGTAGAAAGAAACAAATGCAGCAATCATCTTATCCTTCGTAGGCATTAAATAACTCACATCAATGTTATGTGAGGCTCCTCCCACACACCCCAAAGTATGGGTGGGGAATACATATGTGAATTAGCACTGACTAATGAAATGTTAATAACACAAAGTGTCCATTGTTGAGACTTCTAGGATGTTTCCTTATCTATAAGAAGACTGTGTCAATGTCTACCATGCTCATCCTAATTAACAGAACAAATTATGTCTCAATTATTTAATCTCATATTTTACATATCTACCATATTCCTTCTTTTCCTATCGCCAAACCTTCACAAGAGTAATTTGTATTTATATCTGAATTTTTTTAACCATCAACTTATTTTAAAAATATATTTTAGCACCTTCTCCTACTCTTAACTTTCTACAGCTCATTCAGTACTTGAGGGGAGACATTTCCATGGTTAACATGGGCAGTATGGACTTTCCTGTTTCTGAAGGAAGGACTCTTCCTCTCTTCTAAATGAGTGAATATCCATCCCCAATCTAATATTTAAAGAATAGCCTTTGTCCAAACTCTACACCTGTATTCCTGTCATTTCTCATGCCCAGAGATACTTCCATACATAGTTCTGGGCTAGCTTGAGTCACAGTAACTCGACCAAAGCCTTTCCATGTCTGCTGTTTTTTCTAGAATGTTAGAAATCAAACCCATGTTATCTAACCCCCTGGTAAGTAGTCAAGCCCACATTGCTTTGTGGAGTTAGTTACCTTCTACTAATGCAGTGGTTCTCAAATTTTTTGAAGTCAGGGTGCATTTAAAATCCTACAAATAATTGTAGGCACACTGTATGTATACAAATTTCTGAGAAATATGTTATAATAAGTCAAATATTAAAGAAAAAAATATAAAGTCCAAGCGTGCTTTTATGGTAATTAAGTGAAATAAATACGATAAAATTAAATTTAGTCTGACATTAAAAAACATTTTTGTGTTACATTTTTTGAGTTATGCTTTTTAGAATTTGTAAAAAAGAGGGGTTAAAAAATAAAAAAATGACAAAACGTTATCTTTTTATATAGATATATTCTTAGTAAGATTTAGTAAATTTGGCAAGTCCCAGAGTGAATATGTTTTTTCATTTATACATATCATCTTAACTTTACATCAAACAAAGGATAGAAGAAACTTGCCTCCAGTCTTTCTGGGGAACATTGGGGGTAGTGTAAACAATCCAGCACCACAGCTTAACAGCCTTTTGCAACCTAATTAGTCAAGTGAGGTGAAGTGTTGGGCAGACTGTCAGCTTACAGCCAATTTCCCACACCTCTGTCCCCCCAAAACCTAAACTTCAAAATCCCTGTTGGTTTTTTGGTCCCCAACAGGCATATATTTCTCTAGAATACCATAGGGCACACCTGGAAATCTTCTAAGGCACACACTTTGAGAACCACTGTACTAATGTTGTCAGGTATCCGTTAATGCATTTATACAAGGAGGTGCAAATCCGAATGCCCCTGGAGGTCAGGGCAGTGAGTGAGAGATGGAACCAGCTCAGTGTGGGTGCAGCATGCACACATAGTGACAAGGGGCAGCTGTTGTCCCCTGTGAATGTACCCACCCATCAAAAGAGGCCCTGCTCAGCCCCTGCCAATGGTTATACAACCAAGATGCAGGGTTCGGTGTCACCAGACCTTTCTATTAAAAATATATTAATAATTGGAAGTACTATTTAATAAGTAAGTTGGAAAGCTAATTTTTTAGTGTAAAATCTCCTGAGTTTTAGAAGTTTATTCACAAATTTTAAAAGTATAGTATGAAGTTCACTCAGCCATGAGTCACTAGTGTGTAGGCAAATGCTCGTATCTTTAGGAACCCATGTGGCCACACAGATGCATACTGAATGCAATGCTATTTATGTCTCAGGCTCTGTTTAATCACCCGAAAATGTTGTGATGAGACAAAGCCCTTACTCTCAAAGGTTTGCAGTCAAAAGAGTTCATAAGTTGCAACATTTACCAGGCAGATACATTTGGTATGTGGATTTGATACAATAGAGTCTTTGTCTAATAGTATTTGCCATGTAAACATGGAACAAAATAACAGAAAAAAAAGGTCATAAAAAATGACAAAAATAAATATAATAATAAATGGCTGTCCTCTTACACATGTACACATGTGTGCATGTGGGCAAAATAGAACAGAAAATGCTATATGAGTGAGTGTTATTCTTTCTCGGCTCAGCGCTGGTTTGAACAGAGGGTACCTCTGTGACCTTCAGGAGCACCCTGATCTTTTTCAAAATCTCAGATGAGGAGGTAGCATGGGAACACCAAGCATGTGGCTAAAACGATAAAAAATGTGCAATAAAAATAACCAGTGAGTCTATATTTATTGTTGTTGTAAGAAGCAGAACCAGTCACCAACAGAGTATGGAAGTAGCCAAATTCTTCAGAGAGCTTTAAGTCTATCTTTCCAGATGGTCTTGTCTGAAAATAAGGGACATATTTCTGTGGCATTGAAAAACTTGTTTCTATACATCTGTGCAATCTATTTCAAAATGGCTTTTTTCTATTCATTTGTTTGTTCATTCATTCTTATTCCCAATGTCCCACCTGTCGATTGTGTAAAGTAGCCACAGGAAATGGATGATAAAGAGAAGGGAACAGGAGGGAGCATTTGGCATAAAGTTTTTGTTTTCCTTTCCTCCTCCTCTCTCACCCAAACAAAGAAAGGGTTATGTGCAAACACATCATTATTTTTTTTTTTCACATTTCAACACTGGAAACACAATGATGTATGAGATTGATTGATGCTGACTATTTAAGAAAGTAATCAATAGCCCAGCCCATTTATTGACAACAGACAGTCTTTCATAGATCGTTATAAAACTGAACATGAGAGGTA
This sequence comes from Saccopteryx bilineata, assembly GCF_036850765.1. Taxonomy (NCBI): domain Eukaryota; kingdom Metazoa; phylum Chordata; class Mammalia; order Chiroptera; family Emballonuridae; genus Saccopteryx; species Saccopteryx bilineata. Next base: position 232,611,455 of record NC_089491.1, on the reverse strand, counting down.
ATACAACGTAAGGACTGTGCCTATTACACAACAAACCTCAAGAAAGGAAAACGCGTTTCTGTCCTTCAGAGCCATGGCGTCCAATTGGAGTCTAGCAGGAAGGTCAGCGTTTCCTCCCCAGCGACACAAATCAGTTCTGATATGAAGAGATGGAAACAGACAAGATTAAACTCTGATTACTTCTTTGAGGATGAGATGTTTTTAGATCAGAGCTGGCAAATCCAGCCCCCAGTGCATCTGTCTGGGATCAGACTGCACTGACATGAGAGGTTCGTTTGAAAATCCAGAACGCACTTCATTAAGGATTTCTCTCGAAAGCAATCATGGAGACTTGCATTTGTGGCAGGCGCAGAAGGTTTTAAAAGGGCTTTAATGATCAATTTAAAGAGTTCTTTGAAGTCTAGAAATTTCTTGAAATAAAAATCATTTAAAATTAATTGGAACTGAAATTTACTAAAGGCAGATGTTCACCCAAATCAGTTCAAGTTTGATCTGAAAAGTCAGATCCATGGTTTCAGAATGAGATTCTAAACTTTGGAAATGAATCCTCCTCTCCTGCTGTAGAAGGAAAAATGTGGGACAGAAATATAAACATAAAATGATGTAATTGAGTTAGAACTGCAGACAGAAATGTCTGTGGGGTGTGGCTGTTTGCTAAATTCTTCTAGTGTGTGATTTATAAATGCTCCCCAAAAGTGAGCTTGGCATGCTGACACAGAAGGGAACAAGGTCATCTAAACAAAGAAAAGGTGAGAAAACTTTAGGGACTGAGACAAGGACAGGCAGCAGGCTGAGCAGGGAGCATCACAGAGGCCCTCCCGGGATGCAGCTGGGATGGTTGTGATCCACGGGAAGAGTCAGCAACTGCACTTGGTACACTGGAAGAAGAGACTGAAAAAGTGGGTAATAGGGAACATGGAGGAAAACCATAGAGAGTCACTGCCGTGCTAAGTAAGTTCAATTAGATTTATGCCCTGGCTGGTTGGCTCAATTGTAGAGCATCAGCCCGGTGTATGGATGTCTCAGGTGTGATTCCTGGTCAAGACACACAGGAGAAGTGACCATCTACTTCTCCACCCCCTCTCCCTCTCCCTTCTTTCCCTTTCTCTCTCTTCCCCTCCTACAGCCATGGCTCGGTTGAAGCAAGTTGGTCTCGAGCACTGAGGATGGCTCCATGGCCTCACCTCAGGCATTAGTTAATATAGCTCGGTTGCTGAACAATGGAGCAAGGGCCCCAAATGGGTAGAGCATTGCCCCCTAGTGGGCTTCTCAGGTGGATCTCAGTTGAGGCATATGTAGGAGTCTATCTCTCTGCCTCCCCTCCACTCACTGAATAAAAAAAATTATGCAGTTAATATTTTTAAGCACCTGCTGTACATCAGACACTCATTCGTGCATGTGGACATATCCACTCTGATAACAGCCCTGTGAAGGGGACAGAGGGTGAGACAGGCGAAGGAAGGGCTTGCCCAAGGTCACTCACCAACCATGCCTAGCTCTGACTAAGCTGTGAGTCACCCCCCACCATTGTGTTTCATGGAAATGCTCCTCTACATCACAGCTCACCAAACCAAGAAATACGACACAGAGAACAGGCAGCTGTGGGTCATTTCAGCAACATCTCTAAGCAGGCTGATGCTCAGGACCCTTTGTGACTTGTATGCCGCACATTCTATAACTAGGGTGGTTTCACGGCTTCCTGCTTTCCTCTTCAACAGTGAGCACATCTCCTCTAACCTCTCTTTTCCCCACATTTCCAGTCTGCTAAGCTTCTGCAAGTTCAATGTTGGCACAATCTTGTCACCAGAAGATTCCCTAGCAGAGCTCAGCGGGCAGAGATGGGAGTCTCCACTTCACAGTGCACTAATGTATTAACAGAGGCTTCTGGGAATGAGCGCTCTCTCTCTCATAGCAATGATCAAAAAGAGCTCAGGGCCACCAGTAAAGAAGCGGACCCCTGCGCATGTGGTTTGGAGATTGCCCCTCATCTCTGTGGTGCAAACCTCTGCCTATAGCCCAAACTGTACCTATCCGTAAATATAAGTCCCCAGGGTTCTCTGTGACTTATAATAAACCCCCAAATATTATAGTTTCAGTTCCTAAGATTCAGAAGAAAAGGATGGAGAGGGGTGGGGACAACTCAGCAGACCCCGCATTCAAGAAGGATGTGCTTTTTCAGGCCTACAGATTAAATCTCTTTCTGTCCAGAGGGTCCAGTGAAATATGAGCCCTGGAACTTATTTCTTTCTCAACTGAGCTGTCAGCTGAGATTTGTTTCCCCTTCCATGGAAGAGGGACACATGCAGCAGCTGGTGTGACTCTGGCTATGCTGATGTCCTAACTGTAGACTCGATTCCCTGTGGGAGAAAATAACCTGCTCACAAATGGCGTTACCATCATGCAGTCATAATTTAAAGGCGTATTGTCATTACTCATATGCAGCTCCTCAAAAGGAAAATGTAAGTGAAAAGTTATTGATGCAATTAAAAGATAAAAGGTTTAAAAAGTTAGGCATTCAAAGTACAGTTTTTTGGGTTTTTTTCTGTTTTAAACTGATGCTTGACAACATCAACTACTATGTCCAAATGTCTTGAACTATTATGAAAAATATGTACTTGGAATTTTAGAATGACTTGATTGTTTGCTAAGAACTGACTTTGGGAAGGAGGGAGACACTCAAAGCAGACCACTTCAAGTTCTTCAATCCTTACAGATGCCAAAATTACAGGCTTTCTTTCATGCAGGCATACAAGATCTCTTCCAATAATCTGTGGTCAGCAGGGTTGAAGGGGTTAGGGACCATAAAGAATGAAAAGACCTTATGACAGATAAGGGAAACCTTCAAGAATTTAGCAAGGGGGACAGCAGGAAAATATTATTAACCTACTGATATAACAGTTCCTCCAACTGGCATCAAACATGGTATGTACTTGTGGCTGTTACGAGAACTGTTTTCTTTTTCCACAATTCTCCCTTCCGGGTGTTGGTAATTCCAAAATTAAAACACACCCTGTTACCTTTCAGGGTACTCTCATTTTATACACAAAATCTGAGATAAAATAAAATTTGGCCATTTAAAGAAGCAGAAAGAGCCCTGGCCGGTTGGCTCAGTGGTAGAGCATCAGCCTGGCGTGCAGGAGTCCCGGGTTCGATTCCCGGCCAGGGCACACAGGAGAAGTGCCCATCTGCTTCTCCACCTCTCCCCCTCTCCTTCCTCTCTGTCTCTCTCTTCCCCTCCCACAGCCGAGGCTCCATTGGAGCCAAGTTTCCCCGGGCGCTGAGGATGGCCTCTGCCTCAGGTGCTAGAATGACTCTGGTCACAGCAGAGCAATGCCCCAGATGGGCAGAGTATCGCCCCTGGTGGGCATGCTGGGTGGATTCCGGTTGTGCGCATGTGAGAATCTGTCTGACTGCCTCTCCATTTCCAACTTCAGAAAAAAAAAATAATAATAAAGAAGCAGAAAGATATCACCCATAATTAAGAGTTAAAAGATTCAATAGAAGCAAACTCACATGGTGACTTGTATATGACAAGTATCAGACAATAAACTTAAAACAACCATCTTTAAAAATATGCTAAAGGGGAGAAATACATGCATCTAACAAGAGAAGATGTGAGCATTTCTGAAACAAAATTGAAGCTCTAAAAATAATCAAGTGGCATAATAAATGAAATAAAAAATATTCATTGAATAACAACATAAAATTGAGTACTATAGAAGAAAGTAAATTTGAAGACAGATCAATATAAATTCTCTAAACAGAAGCATAGAGAGACAAATAAGACAAAAAATTATTAGGGTGTCATTGACCTGTGATACTTCATTAAATGGGTGAATAGATACATATTGGAGTCACAGAAAAAGAAGTGAAAAGATTTCAAAAATGTACAAAGAAATTACAGCCAAAATTTTTCTAAATTTGATAAAAATAATTCACTCATGAATCCAAGAAAGATATCACCAATTGGGATAAATACAAAGACTACTACAACTGGGAAACATTGTAGTCAAACTGCTAAACCTGCGGACAGGTTACCTTATAAACAGCTGGAGAGGAGAAAAAACAAAGTGAATACAACAAAACAACCACAAGATTTTTTTGTTGCTATCTCATCTGCAATCATGAAAACTGCAAGACAATGGGAATAAATTTTGTGAAGTACAAGAAAGAAAAGGAGAATGAAAGTAAAAAAGAGTTTTTATCATGAAATTCTGTCCTAAAGACAGAAAAAAAAAACCTTCCAAAAATTATATCAGATCTGCACCCCAAAAATGCTAAATAAAGTTCTTCAAGCTGAAGGAATATTACACCAGATTACAGGGCAGAATTAATATAATTTAGATGTTAATTATGTGGGTAAACATAATTGATTTACTTATCTTTTTAAGAAGACTGTTGGCCTGTAAAAATAATGTAATATATGTGGTTATATTATTAGTAGATATAAGACATGTGAATGCAATCACAAATACTGGTAGGGTGAAATTATGCAAATGTATGGTTATAACATCGTGTGAAGGGGTATTTATTAAGGCAGCAATGTTCAACCTTTTTTATCTCATAGCAAACATAATCTAATTACTAAAATTCTGCATCACACCAAAAAAATATTTTTAACTGATCTGACAAAAACAATAAGTATAATTTTGATTGATTTACAAATAAAATAGTAATTTTTATGATTTTTGCTCCAAAGTAACTTTTTAAAAATCAGGTGCCTATACTTGTATAGAAGGATTTCTGGTATCAAGAATATACCAATCAGATGCAGCCTTATTGTGTGACTTGACCATTAAGATACAACTCTGTTATATGACCTATATGTTTATGATTCAAGACAGGGAATTCACATTGGACAGCTATTGTTATTTTTTCATTTGACACTCTAAGGAAAAAGGTCTGTGCTTCTGATAATTCAGGGATTGCTTGATTTAAAAATTCTTGCGGTACACTGGGTAAAAATTTCTGCCTTAAGGTAGACTACGGTAAAATGAAGACGTGCCTTGATGTCTGTAGAACAAACATGGAAGAGGAACCCATGGATTAAATAGAAACCTGGAGCCCTGGCCAATTGACTCAGTGGGAGAGCATTGGCCTGACAAGTGAATGTCCCAAGTTTGATTCCTGGTCAGGGCAAACAGGAGAAGCGACTACATGCTTCTACCCACTCCCCCTTCTCTCTCTTCTCTCTCTTCTTATCTATCTATCTATCTATCTATCTATCTATCTATCTATCTATCTATCACTTCCCCTTGGTTGGAGCAAGTTGGCCTCAGGAGCTGAGGATAGCTCAGGCCTCAGGCACTAAAAAAAAAAATGGCTCAGTTGCTGAGCATCAGAGCAACGACCGCAGATGGGCAGAGAGAGCATTGTCCCATAGTGGGCTTGCTGGGTGGATCCTGGTCAGGGCGCATGTGGGAGTCTGTCTCTCTGACCCCCGTCCCTGCTTCTCATTTAAGAAAAAAATAAAAAGAGACTTGGTAGGTTTCAACCAACCATATCAATAATTACATGAAAAAGTGGAGTAGAAGGCAGTGATGATTGAACTGAATAAGAAAACAGCATCAAAGTGTGGATTCTAATCTGTGGAATAAGTAGGGGACTCCCAGCATCTTTCTCACCTGTCTCAGGGCAAATGGGACAGTGTTTGGCTTATATTAAGCAGCCAATAAACCTGTTGAATAAGTACAAGTAAATGTAAAAATGCAAGCAAAGTTATTATACATATAAAAAGCTAAAGTCTTGGTGAGCTTTTTTTTTTTTTTTTTATCAACTTTTAGCAACATGAGATGTAGCTAAGGAGGTTGATTGTATTAGTGACAGAGACTAACCAAAAGGAAAAAATGCTTCTCTGCAATGGAAGCAGATCTTGAAGCTGGACTTGGTGAAGGAGAGATTATTTTCCCAGCAAAAAGCAGAGAGGACAATGAGTCTCCGGTGGGGGCATTCCAAGACACAGGCATATGTGGAGCTGAACCCTTGCCAGAGAAGCAAAATTCCCAGCAGCCCCCATGGCTGTGATGCAGAAGAAGGAAGTTGACACAATGTATTTGATCTACCATTTCATTAATTACTATTGCAGATAACTGTGCCTGTTTACTCATTAGTCTTATAAAATCTGGTGAAAACCAGAAGTTGACTAGATGAGAAGAAAATGTATTTTGATACCTCAATTTTCCCGCTACTTTCTTTTTTCTTTAAACTCTTATATTTTTGGAGACATTTATACAAAAGGTGATTTATTATGGGTGATGTTTGTTTATTGTTTTGGAGTTCTTTTTCCCCTGTGAAATTTTTAAATAGCACAGATTATATTCTGCTTCTAATATATTTCTGTGGGGGGTGAAAAATTTTAAGATTTATGATCTAAATAACATTAGATAAATTTAATATATTTAAAAATAATCTTTAAAGTTTGCTTTGTTAGATATTATTAATACCCATGTAACAAACAAGTTTATAAGACTAGAATATGTTTATACCTAATCTCTATTGTTCTGTTTGTATTATGATTTAGATTTTATATATATTTGCTATCTCAAAAACAATACATTATTATTATTTTTATATATAAGTGAGAGGAGGGAAGATAAACAGACTCCCACAGCACCCTGACTGAGATCCATCCAGTGAGCCTCGTCTGAGGCAGATGCTTTGCCCATCTGGGGGCCATACTTGCAACAGTGCTAATTTTAGCGCCTGAGGTAGAGGCTCCAGGAGCCATCCTCAGTGCCTGGGGCTGACACACTCAAATCAATTGAGCCATGGCTGTAGAAGAGAGAGACAGAGAGAAGGAGGAGGGAGAGGGGAGGTGAAGTAGATGATTGCTTCTCCTGTGTGCCCTGACCAGGGATCAAACCCAGGATGTCCACATGCCGGGTCAACACTGTATCCACTGATCCAACTGGCCAGTGCTACATTATTCTTAAAATTATTCAGCTGATTCAGTCTCTTTTATTATTTGTAATGATTACATTATTGCCATATTTCACCACTTGAATGTTCATCATTTAATGCTTTTTATTCAAATGGCAGCATTCACAAAAATCATGACTCTTCCCCTTGCAGTAATAAATAATCATTATACTTTAATTATGACTGGGGAGTTAGCAATATGAAAAAGCAAATAATGAAGTTTTTCAATCCAGGTCATACTAGATTGTTTACTTAATTCACATGGGAATAGACCAATGTTACTGGTAAGTCTCAATAAAATTCCCTGTTCATGTGACTGATGCTTTTTCTGATAAAGGTGTGGTGATCATGTAAGCTACCATGGATCATTCATCATGTAAATGTCAGTTCCCATAGGCCAGGGATGACACTGAAGTGGGCATCCAGGTTTTCAGACTTCTAGAGACTGGAGGTCAGATTTTGGCCAACTCTGTGTCCAGTGTCTCCTTTCTGTGGGTGGTAGCAGAGCAACCAAACGGCGCCGTGATTGACCCACCATGAAAGCTGGAACGTCCACTAGTGGGCGGAAGGGACCAGGTTGATCAGCACTGCAAAAGTAGGCTGTTTTTATAAAATGGTTTGCCATAACGGCCTTAATGGCTTCCTGGGGATGGGTTATGTAGGGGGAAATAATTAATTATGGTGATGAAGGTAGTCAGGGTCATGGTCAGAGTTGTGGTCTTTACCGATTGGTTGGTGCTAGGATAGGTGGAAGTGGTCATTGCATCTGGTCCTGATGTGAGCCATAGTGTCACTCTGCCTGGTTTCGTAAAGGTATGGTTGGTGGGTGACTTCACTTTTCTGGACCTGAAGTCAAAACATAACTGAGGCCTAGGTGTTATTTTTTCTTTTATGTTTGATGAAAACTCTTGTCTCTATGATCAACAGACCCGAGGCTTTGTTACTGAGATTACTTAATGCCCAGCATGACCTCGTTGTCCTGAGGGTTTACTGATTAAAGGAGTCATCTGCAAAGGAGAGGGAGGGGGTGAGTCAGGGGCTGGATGAGGCCAGCTTGAATCAAAAGAAAAAAAAGGAGAAAAGGTCATATAAGAGAAATGAAGTGTCTGTGTGGTTGCAGTTTGAGTTTAGATTTTCTGCTTGCATGATCCAAAGAATTATGCTGGAATGTCAGTGCATTATGGTGAGAAAAATAATAGAGGATATAGAGCCTCTAATTAAAGTCAAATGGAAATTTGTTCTTAATTAAGAATATTTTATAAAGTTATAGGGGAAAGTAGCAACTTTTCTTTAGGGGTTGGGAGATGGTGAGGGAAACCTAGATTATTGATTGATTTAATTGATAATTTAGAAATCATTATAAGAGTTTAACCTAGCGTTATAGTAATATAATGTTATAGTAATTAAATATATAGAAATATAAAAAACAAAAATATAGAAGATATATAAAAGTAATTAAGATATAATATTAAAATTAAATAAAGTTATGTTGTCTGGATAGAAATTAATATAGTGTGTGCAGATGTCATAAACAGACTCTGACTTTCGAGCAGGGCCCAGTTAGTGGGTGTGTATGAAGTTATACATAGATAAGAAGTGGCTTGATGTCATAACTTTGTAAGTTAACATAAATAAGAACATCTTAAAAAGTGGTTTGATGTAACATTTCAGTAGATTAACATAAAAGGGGTTCCCTGTAAGGAATTCCCAAAAAGGTGGTTTGAGATGATAATTCTGTAGATTGACACCTGTTAGAAGGTGTTGGCCAGAAAAGGTACTAAAGCTGAGGGGCCCCTGCTGAGGTAGTCGCACAGACTCCAATGTGAACATGAACTGTCTCCACACCGCTCTGAGCTCTGACCAAAGACAGCTGAGAGGGCCCCCTTAAGCTGTACCCAGGCACGCCAAAAGGATTTGTGAGTAATAAATGGCCCGTGTGATTCTTGCAACTAACTTGTGTGTCAATTGTGTTTTTCCTCCGGTGGCAGTTAGTGTTGACACTTATCAGTAGCATCCTCATAGCCATCTCAAGAGTAGTCTTGAAGAGGCTGCCAGCCCTGCTGATAAGCAGGAGTGTCCCACTGCGTGGGGAAGTCAAATCAGGGACGCCTGATCCATACAGAGCTTGGGGTCTACTAGGACACATAGGTAACATCCTTCTAAGGTGAGAACAAGGTTAAGAGAGTCCCTTAAGGAATGGGGAATGGGAACGCATCCCACAGTAAGACTGAGAAACCATTATCACCCCCAGATCTGAAGGGCAAGAGGTGGGAGAAGTTAATGGAATCCAATGAGACCCACAGCGCCGCCCGACAGGAACTGAGGTCTTAACTACAGGAATGCAGCCAGAACCAAACAGAAGAGGAATCCTGGTGAACAGATTCCTGTTCTGCTGCTTCCTGTTTACCAGATGTCCAGTGAGATGGCTGCTTCCTGTTCACCAGCTCCAATCAGCATGTTCAACATGCTATCCGGTGGAAGGAATGCAGTCAAGCTCTCTGCACACTGGACCATGATGGAAGGCAGTAAAGTGGACTGAACCTTGAGGTGGGCTGTGGTGGTACATAGCCCTGCCAGAACAAAGAAAATGGGTTCCAAACATCTTACTAACAGGAAGATCACTCACCAGGTAAATAGCTTCCCATCACATGCAAGAGGTTATTCATCTGCTCCATTAACAAAACCACATCTGGAACAGCAGCTCCATCAGAATCACCACCTGACAAAATTTGCATGGATCTACTTTTTTCTGCAAGATCTGCCTGTCTTCTGCCGAGGCCCAGCAGGCCAGTTGAGCAGAGATGTGGCAGGAGTCACCGCCCTCTGACCCTTCATACTGTTGATGTAGTCACAACCTTGGTATTCATTCATTCCAGTGATGTGGTGGTGCTTCCGGCTATCTGGGTGGGGCATGCCATTCCAGGGCTTCTGCTTGGCCTTTGTAATCATGGAAGTCCTCACCCCACAGGGCAAGACATCAGTGCCACATTCTGTCAGCTGCTCAGCATGTCTATCCCAATTACGCCTTCCAGAACTGGGAGATAACCATAGGTTGGGCTGGGTGACTCACTGGACATGCTGACAGATACAGCTAAGCCAGACTCCATTAATCAACTCACTCCTACGAATTGCCATGCTGACTGGTGGACCACAGTGACATTTCGGATCTCAGGTGTCACTGTCGATGGTTCAGAGCCAGCGTTCAGTAATCACCAACCCTTGTTATTTTCTCTTCCCCTGTGCGTCACCCTGGTGAATGTCTGCAGTGTCCCGTGGGGGAGACTAGAAGAACTATTTGCAGCATAACATTTTGTGAATGCAGCAGGGTTCTTTCTTGGAGTGACCCAGTTTCTCCTTCCTCCAAAGGGCTCTGGAATGGTGAAACTGACTCAAAACAAGGGCTTGTTTGAGGACATGTGACTCTCCAACATGCTGGTTTAAATTGTCGACCTATTCCTCAGACCCAGAGCTTTCCCAACAACATAAATAAAGTCAGACTTTAAATACACTGCCATCCTATTCTGTTCTGAAGGGCAAAAGGACCGATTAACATTAGCATCCTCAGGCCGGACTGTTCTGATTACTCATTTTCCTCTACTGCTCAACACGAAACGATGCACTCCTCTGCCCTGACCACTGAGCCCCAATACTTGGTCCTTCTACTCCAGGGTACAACTGTCCCATTACATTTAGAGAACTCAGTTTTGTGGCAGCAATATAGTCCCCCATGCTGCCTGGCAGGGAATAATCACTAAAGAACCCATCAAGGAGGCTGATGCTCCCCCACCTGCGGATCCCTGACAGCCATGGTAAAGGTCATGCTCTCCGAAATCTCCTACAGAACATGGCTCAAGGGTTAGTAGGCAGATCTTCCCATCAACCAACTTCAGCTGTCTGATTTCCTTATGCTTGCAGACATCATGTGACCTAGCAATTTTACTCCTAGGTTTAGACCCAAAAGAAATAGAAATATATATCCACACAAATACCTGTATACAAATGTTGACAGCAGCTTTATAATATGGACAATCAGTTGAAATAATCCAAATGTTTGTTAATTGAAGAATGGATAAATAAAATGTGTCATATCCATGCAATGGAAAATTACTCAGCAACAGGAAGAAATGAAGTTCTGATACCTGTTACAACATGGAGGAACTGGAACTTTGATAACATTATACCCAGTGAAAGAACTTTGTCAACAAGGACCCATAGTCTATGTCTCCATTCATATGCTATGTCCAGAATAAGTATATCTATAGAGATAGAAAGTTGATTGGTTGATTTACTGCTAGGGGAAAGAGGGCGTAGAGGCGAGAAATGGGGAGGTTGGAGAGTCAACTAAAGGCTGGGGTTTCTTTTTTAAAGCCATGAAAATATTTTAAAAGCAATTGTGGTGATGGTTGCACAAGTCCATGAATATATTAAAGTCACTGGGGTAGATATTACGTGAGTGAATTGAATGGTGTTGGGCTATATCTCAATTAAGCTCTTAAGCAAAACAAGTGAGGAGGATGAGTCTTCAGGGGGAAGTTTCCTTACAAGAAACTACCCAATGAGAGGACTTCATAGCTTTTTTTAGACAAGGAGAGGCTGATCTAATCAGAAAGGAAAGAAAAGGCTGCTTCCCAGATTGGTGGGTGAGGCCCTTCAACCTTATTAGAAACTGCTTCTATGTCCCCATTCCATTTTTTTAATGGCCCTACTTCATTAATGTCCTATATGTGACATAAGAGATGCTGTGAGGTTTTGGATATTTTTTTTAAATCTTAAATTATCTTGGCCTTGCAGCTCCAAGAAGTAAGGGTTTCTTTCAGGGAAACTGTGGAAGCATCACTTGATCTGGGCGCTTAGAGCCCTGAGCTCAGTGTCTTCTTTGTCCGGGGTTTCCAGCATTTTTAAAAGCAGCCAGCTCAACCTGAAACCTTTCCACTGTTTCGTCCCCCTGAAACATTCTAGAGCAGGAGCTCCATGGCCATACCGGGTCCTGCCTTCTAAAGGATCCTCATTCTGGGTGATTCTAGGTGACAACTTATGTATTATTTGCCACTTCATGCCACAGACTGCCAGTTGACTGCCATGGCCATAAAGGAATTAACGTCTTTACGCGTATTAAGGTGACGTGATCTGATTCCAGATTCCCATGGCTAAGGTTCTGTTTCCCGGGACCATTTCTGGAACCAGTCTGTTTTGTTGGTTAGAATTCAATAAGGGAAGCAGGGCCATTATTCGTATTAGGGATAGGGATTTTCTATACAAATTAGACCTTGTGCAATTGTGAACAGAGCAGGTAAATGACAGTTCAGAAAGAGAGTTTGCAGAATCAGATAGAAGTCACTAGCCATTTGTCCTGAAGCTCTGGATGTGGGACCAGTTGGAGGAGAGGTTAAAACCGCATTGTAGAGGGTGACACAGCCTCATTGATCCAGATTTTCTACCTGTAATTTCTTCCTTTGCACTAAGATTCAGCTTTTCTATCATGTTCTCCCTGAAGCAGAGGAGAGGGACTGTCATAAACGCCCCCCACCCCCGCACACCCCGTTCTACCAGTGCTATGGATGGGAACTCTGAGTAAGATATTTTTTGTACATCTACATTTTACATGGTAGTGAAAAATTTCAACTAAAAAGTGCATCTTCACATGTGTGTGTTTAATATTATTAGTACTATCTCTTCACTAAACATGAGCCCCACGGGGGAGAGGACCTTCATCCGAGTTTTACAGGGGCAGCCCAGGTCCCAACCTAGTCCTTGGAGCATAGTGGGCCCCTCTACTCCGAGAGATGCGTGATGTGTACCCCGAGGCTGTCAGGCCTGTGGTTCCAACCCTCTGTATCTGTGCATGCAAGGGCAGCTACGTCTTGCATCTAGAAGGTATCCATTAAGTATTTTTCTGTCACTCATGAGATAAAGTGTTAACACAGATGAACTGAAGGTCAATGAGCAGGGCCTTCAAGGCATGTGACCCAGAAGCTATTACTATGGTGGTCAGCAGTGAGAGGAGAAAGGAGCATCTACGTCCTCAGGGCTGAAGATACAGATTGAGGTGTTCACATCAATCATGGGGACCAGCACCATTGTTTGTGTAAACATTTCTGGCAGTGGTACTGCTTTGGGGTAATTGTAGCATTTCCCTCAATGCGGGATTTTAGGTAGAAAGCTTAGGAGCTTATCTTCTTGACTCTGTTGGTATCTTTGAAGCTGAAATTGGACTTTCTGACTGGTCCGAGCAAAGTTCCGAGGCTGATCTGTGGGTCTCCATGTGGGAGGTCCTGACTGCCTGACTCGACTTTTCTTTGGGATTTATTAACTATTCCACTCCGACTGCAGAAGTTTACTTTGGGGGTTTGTCCCTAACATTTCAAATGCTTAAGTGTCAACTAAAACCTTACGCACTTTCTTTACAGTGAAGCCAAGTCACCTAATCTAGAACATTTAAACTCCAGTGATAAATGACACTCTAATCTGATTATAGTTAGTCTCCAGATTCAGGGATGCTGGATGTGAGGGATCTTGTCCCTTAACTGGACACCACATGCTACTGTATTCTGACCTTGGCGTGGGTAAGAATTTCTGCTGTCTGTCCAAATGGTGAGCAGGACTGGCCCCCGGAACATTCCCGGCTCATCGTTTAATTGTACTCACACGGCAGCATTGCAGTTCAAGTCTCCTCTGTTTCTGAGGCACGCCTCTCATGTTTGTCTATGTTCCAAGTTCATTATCAGGGTGCTGGTTTTAAGGTTAAACCTATCATTAATGAGAGAAAAGGCTAATTGGTACATTTTGGAGAAACGCTGATAATCAAATTGGTGCACCTTCTAGTATCATGAGTGACATTTTTGAAACAGTTTCCAGCTTTTAATTATGATGAGCTTGCGTTTCAAAAAGCTAATTAAGGTTCCTCATTGTTTTTTTCTGCAACCACAAGTTTTACCCTGTGGCTACCTAGGAAGGAAAGACAAAGGCAGGGATCAGCAGATTTATTTTTTTTTAAGTTTTTTCATTCCTTTTTATTCTCTAGTTACCAAAAGAATATGTTCAGGATGGAGGGGGCATAGCGGTGGGGGTGGGATGCCCCCGACCATTCCTTGTGTTCTTTGCACTGCTAGAATGGTTTAGTGATGGTCTGATCACCCTGAACAGGTTTGCTTGGTAGATGAGTGAACAATAAGAATATATAAAGATACAGCCCCTCATTCAAGAAATATTTATGGAGTGCCAACCAGAGACTTGGCAATATTCTAAGTTCTAGGAGGGCAATAATGCACAAATAAATCTTTGTTCTTCTGGGACCTGCAAAATAGCAGAGGAGATAGAAAGTATTTGTGAAGGCAAATGCCTAGAGAATACACACACATGTGCAAGTGAATGTGCAGAGAAAATTCACATGCAGATTATCTGTTTTCAAAATTATGAGTTAGAGAGGAGTTTGTGACATGCCCAGAGTTGCAGCCTGAGGTGAGGAGTCCGGTTTGGCACAACAGGAACATGGCGTGAGAAATGGGCAATGTTAAGTTTCCCAGGAGTCATATTAAAAACAAGTAAGGAAATGCAGCTGAATCAATGTTAAGATCTTTTTTTTTTTTTGTCTTTTGTTTTGTTTTGTGACAGAAATAGAGAGGGAGACAGAGAGGGACAGACAGGAAGGAAGAGATAGGGAGCATCAGTTCTTCATTGTGGCACCTTACTTGTTCATTGACTGCTTTTTCATATATGCCTTGACTGGAGGGCTACAGAAGACTGAGTGACCACTTGCTCAAGCCAGTGTCTTTGGGTTCATGCTGGTGAGCTGTGCTCAAATTAGATGAGCCCGTGCTCAAGCTGACGACCTTGGGGTCTCGAACCTGGGTCCTCCGTGTCCCAGTCTGATGCTCTATTCACTATCCACTGTGCCACTGCCTGGCCAGTCAATGTTAAGATCTTACTTTATCTAACCCAATAGATCAAGAGTAATATTGCAAGTCAGCATTATTAAAAAAAATGTGAGATATTTCACATTCTATTTTTGTACCAAATCTTCAGAATCTGGTGCATGTTTTATACTTATGGCACACCTCAGTGCACACCAGCCACAATTCAGGCACTCAGTGGCCAGGGAGTTTGAGGGCTGTAGTGTTGTGCATGGTGATAGCCTCCAGATTATTAATTCTGGTTTTCAGAACCTGTTTTGTGCCTATGTGTTTTCTCTGTATTGTGGGCTATGTTGATAGATGATTCTGTATGGTTTGGGTTCAGAGCAGTTTTTAAAACTAGAGCCCCCTTTAAAATTAAAACTCCCCTCACCCAATTTCTTACCCTGGCTTAAAGCAGCACATTTTCCACCCCCCACTGTGAGGTTGTAGTTAATTGGCTTGCTATTCTCTCATGTAATGGCTCCCTGGCCTTCACTTTGAAATATAACAAAAAGTTTATCTTTGCAAAAGTCAGGAAAAGCCTACATTGGGAAGGGACCTGACAATTAGAGGAGTTTAAATCACAATAAAAGCCAGGCTACAGGCCCAGAGGCATTGTCTTCTGGGAGATCAGTCCCCCATCCCCATTCCAAGGGCAGTACAAACCAGTGGGAGGAGGGGGGACTGGCTTGCTTGAAGCCTCCACTGGCCTGTGGCCATCCAGGACCTTTTAAACTAGCACAGGCTTCCTTTAGACCAGTGGTAGTCAACCTGGTCCCTACCGCCCACTAGTGGGCGTTCTAGCTTTCATGGTGGGTGGTAGTGGAGCAACCAAAGTATAAATAAAAAGATAGATTTAACTACAGTAAGTTGTTTTACAAAGATTTATTCTGCCAGACTTAGTGAAAATATGACATAAAGTACTTGGTAAGTAATTATTATTATATGCTTTAACTTGCTGTAACTCTGCTTTATAAATTTTATAAAGTAAAGTTACTTCCCTACTTTATAAATCACCATTACTGCCTGACCAGGTGGTGGCGCAGTGGATAGAGTGTCGGACTGGGATGTGGAGGACCCAGGTTCAAGACCCCGAGGTCACCGGCTTGAGTGTGGGCTCATCTGGTTTGAGCAAGGCTCACCAGCTTGGACCCGAGGTCTCTGGCTCGAGCAAGGGGTCA
The DNA here is from genome assembly GCF_036850765.1 of Saccopteryx bilineata. Lineage (NCBI taxonomy): Eukaryota > Metazoa > Chordata > Mammalia > Chiroptera > Emballonuridae > Saccopteryx > Saccopteryx bilineata. The sequence goes on along the minus strand of NC_089491.1, from coordinate 232,595,464 downwards.
CTTAGTCTGCTGTAGCCCCCCAGTCAAGGTACATATGAAAAAGCAATCAATGAACAACTAAGGTGTTGCAACGATAAACTAATGATTGATGCTTCTCATCTCTCTCTCCCTATCTATCCCTCTCTCCGTTACTGTGGAACCGGTGGGCGGTTAGAAAATTTTACTACTAACAGAGATAAAAAAAGTGGGTGGTAGGTATAAAAAGGTTGACTACCCCTGCTTTAGACAGTTGAGCCAGAAGAAAAACAATTTGGAAAAACTGTGGCGACGCTCCAATCCACGTACAAAAAATATTACTTTGTACAATAGAGGCAGTGACATCAGCCACTTTTTCCAAGACTCCTGACTAAACTATAAATACCCAACTCCAACCCTCCCTGGGGCCGACCTGGCATTTGGGTCCATCTCAGCACGCTTCCACCCAAGCATGTTCAATGAGCAGTCCTTTTGGAATACATTAGCCTGTGTTTTCAGTTTGGCTGTTCCTGGTGCCCAGCCATAAGACCCGGCAAGGGGCTTAGCCTGTCAACTATTCTATATGGGATAAGGCAGTCAGCTAGAGTTCTCTCCAGGTCAGACCTAGTCAGGGCTTTAAACCAACCTGCCAGTTGCCAAGAGAAGTTGAAAGTTGTCTCCTTCCCCAGAGGACTGGCCATCTGCAGCTTCAACCTAACAGTTTCCTATTCTTTATTTATTCCACATTTCCTAAGTAGTTATTGAGCAGCTAGTAGTTGCCAGGTGTGATTCTGGGTCCTAGATGAATAATGAATAACAAAAACTCACTCCCTGTCTGGAGCTTCCATTTTCGTGGGTATTTTTATCCAGGGCGATTCAGGTCCCAAGTTATATTTAAGAGTTTTAGTTCTTCTCTGCTGCTTTGTCAGAAAATTTTCACAGACAGACGTACGATGCAAACTTTTATATTACATTCCGGCTGGTAATCTTCATATGTAACAACTGAGTGATGGGTTCCTATTCCCCGTCCCTCTGAATCAAACGTGAGTGGCAAAGAGGGAAAGGCAGGCTGGAAAAGGAGGCCTGTTGCTCCAGATTTGCTCCACTTTTCCTGCAGTGACTGGTATTTTTAATGTATTGTGATAATGTGTCTTCCTTTTATTAGAAAATTGAGGAAACGTGGGCAGAGTTCTTAGTCTGGAAAACTGATTTTAATTTCCTTTCCTACTAACGCCTACCTTTGTTATCTTAAATACCCAAACAAACAGACCAAGAAAAAAAAATCATAAGAAGAAAAAGCAATCCTCTCGAAACACTCAACTAGCTAGCAGCATCCTGGTAATGAAGGGGGGCCCAGGGACTCTGGTGGCAGTGACTTTGATTACTTTGTTGTGGTGGTGGCATCTTGAATCATCCAAGTTCTCTGGTTCTAGACACTGACCACTCACTGCAGGTTCTGAGAGTGGGACACTGTGACTTATGGCAAGAAATTTATACTTGGTCGCTGTTCCATTTCTGGCACAGAGCTCCTGAAACTCTTGGAATTTCCCAAGTAATAAGAATGCCGATATTCATAACAAAACCTTTTCAACCACAGTTGAGTTTGTTAGCAGGTGACATTTGGAAAGCACTTAAGGTTGGGGGCCAGTTTCCAGGGAAACCAACCCTGTGATCAGAAGGTTGGACCTTTTAGTCCCATCCCCCGGACCTTTGGGGAGTGAAGAGGGACTGGGGGTTGAATCAGTTGGCAATGACTTACAGTGCAATCAATCCTTCTTATGTGACTAAGCCACCACAGACACCTGGAAGGGAGGGGTTTTGAGAGCCTCCTGGTTGGAGAACCAGAATGCTCCCAGGTGTCACCATGTGGGGCCCAACACCACTGGGACAGAAGCTCCTTTGTTCAAGACCCTGCCCTGTGCATCAATTCATCTGACTGTTGACCCTTTTATAACCTTTGTAATAAATTGGTAACCTAGTGAGGGGACTGCTGTCTCTGAGCTGTTCTGACAGATTAATTAAACCCAAGGAGGAAAGAGTGGAACCTCTGATTTCTTACCTGCCTGTCTGAAGCACAGGTGACAACGAGGACTTGCCATTGGTATCTGAGCTGGAGGACAGTCCTATAGGATTGAGCCCTTAACCTGTGGACCTGATGCTCCTTCCAGGCAGAATGGTGTCAGGATTGGGTTGAATGGTGAGGTGCTTAGCTGCTGTTGAAGAATTGCTTGCCTGGTGGTATGGAGAAAAGATGCCACAACAGGAACTGGTGACCAGAGTCTCAGGGAGGAGGTGAACTAAATGGTCATCATGCTTCATATTGTATTCCATCCCCCTGGCAACAGTGTGTAGTTCAATGAGTGTGAGCCTGTGACTCAGCCAATCAGAGGTCTTCCCTGGAGTTGATATTCCTTCTCCAGGGCAGATTCCAAGATGGGCTGCCAGCAGTGACACTGTCCACCTTTTGTGCAGGTCTAGGTCAATGGAAGAGGAGAAACAGATAATCAGTCACAGTCAAGCCAGATGTGTGGGGGAATCCCCAGACAGATGTTCCAACAGACCCCATTCTCTGCTGTGTTGCCCTTAGCTCTGGGCCAGTAATTTAGTCATTTGTTTAAGCTGATAGGAGTGGGACTTGATCACCTGCATTGTTTGGAAGAGTTGACCTCGTCATTTGTCCACTGTCTTTTCTGTTGTTCTCCACTTAGACAAAAGCTTATCATGAGCATAGCAGGTTAGACTTACCTTCACAGATGTGTGATCAGGGCCTTCCCACCCTAGGCAACAGTGAAAATGACTATGGACCAGGTCAGGATGTGGACTTTCTTTTATGTTAAAAAGTCAGATTTGGCACTGGCTGGTTGGCTTAGTGTTAGAGCGTCGACCTGGCATGTGGATATCCCAGGTTTGATTCTCAGTCATGCACACAGGAGAAGAGCCTATCTGGTTCTCCACCCATCTGCCTCTTGCTTCTCTCTCTCTCTCTCTCTCTCTCTCTCTCTCTCTCTCTCCCCCCCCCCTCTGTTCTCCTCCTGTAGCCATGGCTTGATTGGAGCAAGTTGGCCCCAGGTGCTGAGGATGGCTCCATGGTCTCTGCCTCAGGTGCTAAGAAGAGTTCAGTTGTTGAGCAACAGAGCAGCGGCCAAAGATGGGCAGAGCATTACCCCTTATTGGGCTTGCTGGATGGATCCGGTTGGGGTGCATGTGGGAGTCTGTCTCCACCTCCCTGAATAAAAGAAAGAAAGAAAGAAAAAAATTTCAGATTTAATTCCAGACTCACACAAGCTGCCTCCCCCAGAACTGGGCAGTGAGATGGCTATACTGAAATCCTGCAAAAGGTCTGATGGCCTGATGAAGGCTGTACTAACTCTGGTGCCAGACTGCCCTGGTTCCTGTCCTGTCCCCACTTCTACCTGGCTGCATGGCTTTCCCTCACTTCCCATGTCTGTCTGTCTTCAGCAAGACAATGGATGACAGGCTTACTATGTGGATTGAATGAACTGATATGGAGCATTAAGTATAGGGCTTGGTACAAGGGAAGTGTAATAGCGTGTTTACAAAACAAATGGATGGCCCATTTTCCCCAGCCTGAATGTCACACTCTCTTGAAGATATGAATACCCGGTCATCTCAGCCTCGGTTTCCTGAGAGCCACACGGTGAGACTGAGCCAGAAGGAGACAGATGAGGACTGTGGTCTCTACACAGGGCCAGTGCATTCTGAAGTGAGGGGATTTCATGGACATTTCTGGGCTTCCTTTGAACACGGGCAGTACTTCAGAATTCCTTTGTGGGGAAAGAAAGATAATGTGAACAAAAGGGAAAAGCAATCTATGATTTCATCGTTCTTTTGTGAAAAAGTATATCCATGTCTGTCCTGAATTTTTTCTAAACTTGGTGTAGAAAATGTGAACAACCCTAACATGCATCTTTTAGCATATCTGAGACCCTAAGAGACCCTAACACTTTATATCTTGTTTACACTATTGACCAACCCAGACCCCAACCCTACTCCACACTCTGTAGCAGAGGGAAATATTCTGATCTCCCCTACAGAGTCACCCCAGATTCTAACTTAGGTTAGAATGGGTGCTAGATCATCTCTGACTCCGATTCGAATCTTTGCACTGCCTGTTATCACATCCTGAGCGCCGCATCTCCATCAGAGCAAACAAACTACATGAGGACACAGCCCACAACCACAGACCTCAGTTATCCCCGGGCCCTGGGCATCGCCAAGGGCTTCCTCAGTGTCCTGCGGACTCTGGCCTGGGGCAGATCTTCAAGTCAAAACAACCCAGAAAACATGCATCAGGTCCTGGCTGTGCCCTAAACAGTGCAAAATGTCTTTTTATTCCCTCTTCTTGTCCGGTATGTGCTGTTACCTCCAGTGACATGGATCTGAGGACAGCATTTCTGCCAGACCCTCCCAGCAGCCCTCGATTCTGGCTCCACCTTTTTTTTTTAGAAGCTTCCTATGGAAAGGGATAGACTGTCAAAGGTTTGCAGAATGCTGTTTGTTTGCGTAGATGCACGCAAGGTTCCTTTCTGTTACACGCAATGCTTCATTAGGAGCAGAATGGGAAAGTCAGAGCACAGGGACATGATGAGGTCAGGCCACGCCACCTGCCTCTGCACTGCCCCGGGCACTTAGACATTTCCTGTGGGCAGCTGAAACTAGCTGTGAGAAACCTGACACTGCATCCGGCAGTTAGGAGAGGAACACCTCTGCGCATTCCAAACCTGGGCACACGGAAGCACGTTCCTGACTTTTCATCCTCATGGTGGATCAGAGGCTGTGTTTGTGGGCCCGGGTCGCCAGGACGTGGCACGCACGGCTCAGACTGCTTCCCTGTGGGTGGCACATGGACCCTGCCCTTGGCCGCCGTCCTGCAGCCTCCGGCCGGCATCCTCGTTGCTTGCCTCCCCACACAGCTCTGAGACCAAGGCCATGGGATGCATTTGTCAGGTTAGTTAGACCAGGAAATATGAGCAGTGTCAAAACAATTTATTTCACTGGGAAAACAACACTTCCACACGAACCAAATTCAAAATCTATTAGGCCCAGGAAAGCTCGCGGTGCCCTTGCGAAGCCTGGTGTCTGCGGGGAACTGGCTGACAGATGGAAAATGTTTCTCTGTGGGGCGAGGCGACGGCGGATTCGATGGGTCCCAGGCTGAAATGCATTTTCATAAACCACTTCCTGATTCAGCTCAGCGTGCTCGCGTCTTGTCCCTTGCTTTGATTTGAGACAAAAACAGCCTTCCTGTGTGTGAACTGCACTCTGCTCTAGTGACCGCCTCACCTGGTAAAAAGGCACACAGAAGTGACTTCTAGACATTTTCTCTCCTGGACCAGACGGTGCCGCCTATCTCGTGCTAACCCATCACATGACCCAAGACGCGAGGACACGGGAGGAGGGATACAATGTTGGGGGAGTGAATGCACAAAACTGCGTTTATCTTAATTAATGGATGAGTGAAAGTGAGAGATATTTTTTCTTCCTTTTTTCCTGAGGGTAAGTAAACATGATTCAGAGTCCTATAGCCACACTCCCTTTGGGAATGTGAGACTTGGAAATGTTGGAATCCATGGGAGTCCGAAAAGACCAGAGTAACAGGCTTTTTTGAAAGGAAGAAAGGAACCCTGCCGGGCACTTCTCCGGGGAGAAAAGCACCAGTACAAGTTAGGGGGACGAATTTATAGGGTAAAAGGAGAGTCTCAAGCAAGTGGGTGTTGAATCAAAAGTCCTGGTGTGTCTGGAATGCTCCTCCTTGGGGGGCTTGCCAGCTTCCTGGAATTCCTCTGCCTCAGGGGCGATAGTCCAGTAAGGGTGAGGTCTGACAGATAAGCGGAGCATCAGAGGGCAGTTTGGAATTCACGTATCTATCAGGAAACGGGCATTAGCAGGCGCCCAGTCAGCCCGTCTCGAGTGTCCAGCACCTTTCTCCTCTCTCTCTGGCTCTCAGACAATGGACAGAGGGACCCTGCTCTGAAACAGAATGAAAGGAAACAAAGTCAGCCTAGTCCACACCCAATAGATGCGCAGCACAAAGCCAGGACGGGGCAAATTAATTTTTGCAAAGTGAGTGGTTTTGGTTTTTATTATTTATTTATTTTTTTCACCAAGGAGAATGTAATTTACGGGCTCATTGTTAACTTTCCAGATACTGCAGATAGTCTTAATTTTTGGTGTATTGTGCTCCCTCCTCAGCCTGCTGAGACATGTGTTCTTGATTTATATTAAAAAAGAAAGTTATTCCTCATCTTTAGATGGTAATAAAAGCTCAGGGCGGGAGTCCTGGCTCAGGCAGAGATGGGCTCTCTCTCCCTGGAAGGAAGGGGAGAGCAGGAGGCTGGGTTAGGGGTTTACTATAAATGTTGATTTAAAATGCTCCCCCCGTCTCTGTCTCTCCCTCTCTCTCTTTTGCTTACCCTCATTTCTCTCTTCTTTTATTTGTTCATTAATATTTCAGTGCAAAGGCCATTGTAGGACATCTGTACAATTGACACCCATGCAGTGGGAGCTGGTGGCAGCCGCTGGGGGTGTCTGACTTGAGCGTGACGAGGAGGCCTCTCTATGGTTTGGGGAGCAGGGTGTGGGTGATGGCAGTGGCCGACGAAGGGCGAAGGAACCTCAGTGGAGGGAAGGGCAGAGGTGGGACAGGAGGATAGGTGGCTTTGGCTCAGAGTGGGGTGAGCTGCCAGGGACATTTGAGGAGGGCGCTGTCACCTAGACAGGGCTGCTTCACCTGGTTGTGACAAGGAGGACCCTGGGGTAGGGGTGTCACTGGCCGACTGGCACATGGAGAGGGGTGAAGAGGAGGTCTGTGTCGAGGGGAGGCAGCCACAGATAGACGCATGGGCACAGGTATCGAAGCCTAAACAAGGCAAAGGGTGTCCAGTTAGAGCGCTGGTGGTCCAGCAGGGAGTCGGTCTGTGCAGGGACCCCAGGTGTGGCAGGGGCAGGGGCACGGCAGATGGATGAAACGGTGCCTCGCAAAGGGGTTCCTGCAGCAAGTCGGCCTTGGATGTTAATGGGAGCCCTGTTCCCTCTGTTGGGAAAATTCAGGTTAAAAATACGAAAAGATGAAAAATCAGAATGGACTCTTTGTAGTTGATTTGGAATTAGAGTTATCAGTGCGAGCTCATGATTTTCAATGTCTATATAAAAATCAATAATGATATCAATGTGCTCACTGTTCAGTTGAGTTGTCCTTTCTGTTGAGACACAGGTGTCTTTCTCCTGGGTACAAGGTCCTTATCGGGGACACCATTTTCAAGTATTTTCTCCCAGGACTGTGGGCTCTCTTCTCCTCCAGGGCCACATCCCTCAAATCACAATGCTTCCAAACTCAGTGGATTCTCACGTCACATGTGGTTCAGTGTCCTATCGAAGCCACCCTCTCTGACCCAAGATGGCAGACTCGTCCTCCTGTGGTCTGCTGGACTGTACAGTCCTCACATCCGTAAATTGCCGTTGGGTGTTCGTGAGTCGAAAGTCATTTCTCATTCCTCCTTTCACCTTTTGAGTTAAGGGGCTATTTTCTAGAATTCCTGTTATGTTCCTTTGCTTATGATATTTCTGAGATATTTCCTTAATGATCACCCTAGGAATTACAAACACACACTGTCTCTTGTATGTACTAAGAGTGACTTTGACTGCTGTTTGCTTCCCCGTGGGGACCACGGATCCTGTCATGTCAGCCAGAAAGACCCCCTTGCTCCTTGTCACAGCCCAGTTCTCCTGGCCACACAGCCCCAGCCATGTTGTCCGGAAAGCCTCACTTTCCCCTCCGTTTCTGAGGGACAGCTTTGTTGAATGCCGTGGACAGGTTCTTTTCTCTCAATGCGTCCGGTGATGTTCCCACCATTGCTGACGAGGCCGGAGGGCTGTGCATCCTGTTTAGGATTCCCACCGCGGTGGCGGTCACTCTGGTCTGCTCTTTTCAAGGCTGTCCCTCTGCCTCCGTCAGCTTGGCTCTGACGTGATGAGGTCTGGAGCTGAGTGTATCGCATGTGGGGTTTGTTGTGCTCCTTGGGTTTATAGGTTAATGTTTCTTCGTTGTTTGTTTGTTTATTTTAATCATCTTTGAGAAGTTTTGGCCATTATTGGTCTTTCTGTCCCCCTGCCCCCTTATTCTGAGGCTCCATTGTGCATGTTTGCTGCCCCTGATGACACTCAACAGGTCTCCAAGGGTCTCCACCTTCTTCTGCATTCCTTCCTGGGCCTCCCACTGGACCATTTTAACTGACTTACAGTTTGACTCTTTCTTCGGGGGCTCAAACATGCTCTCTCTCCCAGATTTTTCATCTCAGTGATTTTACATGTCAACGTAAGATTTTTTTTGTTGTTCTATTTTATACTTCCAGCTCTTTGTTGATGTTTTGTTGGTGGTGGGCCTGATACTCATATTTCCCTTTAATTCTTGAGACTTTTTTTCTCTTAATACTTTGAACATATTTATACCATTGGATTTAAAAGGCTTTGTTTCCTAATTCTAAGCTATAGACATCCTCAGGACAGTCCTGAGCGACCGCTTCTTCACCCACATGTGGATCACACGCTCCTGCTTCTTTGTGGGTCTCATGATACTGTTCTGTTGGAAGCTGGACATGTTACAGAATGTGGAGTGGTAACCCTAGAAACCGGTTCTCCTCTGCTCCCAAGGTCTGCTGTCCGGGCTGCTGGTTTGGTTGCTCTCCTAGACTGGCTCTGCAGGGTGTACAGGATGACCCTGTGCAGCCGCTGAGGACACTGCCCAGCACAGTGGTCAGACGTGACCAGACCGGGTCCCTGAGCACCCTGAACCAGTATGCTTTCTACCCGTGGTGGAGATACCATGTGCCTACAGCGGGTTGGTATACTTTCAAATCTTCCTCTGTGTCTGGTTCACCTGCAGCCTCACCTCCTGTTGTGCAGTGTCCGGAGGTCACCAGAGGGGACAGATTAGGACCTGCTTAGGCCTCTCAGCATCTGTACAGCTCTGACGTGTGCCTGGTCTTCCAGACTTCCAGAAATGTGTAGCAACTTCTCAAAATCCCCCCTGGGCTTCTCATGCCCCCAACTTCCCTTTGTGAAGTAAGTGTTTTGTCACTCTCTGGTTTGCCTGGTGGACATGATGGTGGCAGATGGGGCGGGTTTAGTTGTTGGCTTCTGGTTTTTTTCTTTTCTTTTTGGACAAACGTTCTCACATAGGACTTTTCTCACTGAAATGCTGAGTCAGCTCAAGTAAAGGCACACTCTGTGTATGGGACCCACATTGTGTCATTTGTCTGGGACGGGACTTTCCAGGGAGCTTCAAGGCCGTTTTCTCCCCCTCTGGTTACTGATAGGCTGTTATTTTTCTTGGTTATCATGGTTGTAAGGTTTTCAGTTTCCAAGGGAAAGAGCTCAGGAACTGAACAGATAACCCGCCTGCAACGTGCATGGTTATTTAGCTGTTTTATTCACATAAAGTTTTTTGTATTGTTCCAAACATATGATATAAATCATTTCAGAGTTGATTTTGATAATTTTGATCAGTTTAGTTGTTTTTTTTTTCCTCATGCAGTGGATTTTCCATATCCCATTGCTCTATACTCTTCATACAATTTTCTGCTGGTTTTGAATTATTTCCAAATAAATATATTAACGTATTTACCCTTTATCTCCCCTTCCGTTCCTTGTGTTTTCTCCCTTTCCTCAGCCACACTGAGCCCACTTAGTGGAATGAGCCTAGTTTCTTCATTAGTCAAGGTTCAGTGGTGCTCAGAACCTACAAATATTTCCACCATGACAGCCACAGAGCTTTAGCTTCTTATTCTTCCATTATGCATTGAACTCCAAGCAGCCGACCTTACAACACCCAACATCGTAGCAGGGTCTTACTGGGAATGAGGCAAACACTCATTTGTTTTTTTTTTAAATTCACATTTTTGTCTTCTTCATTAGCAGTTACATCTTTTTAATGTGAGCTTCATTTCAGATAGATGAACAAAATTCACACAGCAGAGGGAATTTCATTCTTTTTCCATTCCGATGGAAATGGCCATCACCACTAATATACAACAAAAGATACTCCCCAGGCACAGTTATTACTGACAGAAGTTAATCAAGGGTAAACTAACTTTTGAATGCATTGCCAAAGGCAGACATGACATCAGAATCTTGAAAGAAAGGACAAACAACGTGGGTCATTGTACTCGTTATAAAAATCAGAGTGCTTTTCCTACCTCATTGTTTCAACTGTCCGTTGTGAATGTTGCTGACATTTTTATCTTTCAACAGGTGCTTAGGAAAGTGCTCCTTAATTCACTCCTTCCTTCTCCTCTTTCTATCTGAGGGTCTTTATTTATTTTTCTAGGTGAGATATCTGTCTAGGTGGGAATACCAGTCACTGTCGTTTTCATGTCTGCAGTGCTGGCTTCCTCCACCAGAGGGCACTCTAATGGCTTTCTTTTCTGGTTTTCTACTTTCTGGAGTATTTACCCCATTGGGCTGTAGGACAGTTGTTCCCAAAGGCCTGTACTAAATACAAGATGACACATATACAAATTCAGCTTTACTTAATTCCCTATGTTCTGCACATAGAAAAACAGAAAGGATGTCACTGAGCTGTCCCAATAGTACATCCATGACCAGTTTATGTATTTTTCTACAGAAGGACTTGAATATGATATAGACATGGCCCCTGAACAGGAGGGGAGGTGCATAGGGAACTTTATATGTCCCACATTGATCAAATGTGATTTCTAAATGATCATTTTCTTTTTCTTTTTTTTTTCTTTTTTAATTTTAGTGAGAGTCGGGGAGGCAGAGAGACAGACTTCTGTATGCACCCTGACTGGGATCCTCCTGACAAGCCTACTAGGGAGCAATGTTCTGCCCATCTGGTATGTTGCTCCATTGTTCAGCAACCAAGCAATTTTTTAGCCCCTGAGGTAGAGGCAACAGAGCCATTCTCAGCACCTGAGGCCAACTTGCTTGAACCGGTTGAGCCATGGCTGTAGGAGAGGAGGAGAGAAATAAAGAGAGAGAGAAAGAGAGAGAGAGAGAGAGAGAGAGAGAGAGAGAGATGGGGGGAGGGTAGAGAAGCAGATGGGAGTTTCTCCTGTATGCCCTGACCAGGAATCAAACGCAGAACATCCACACGCTGGGTCAACACTTTACCACTGAGCCAGCCAGCCAGGACCATAACTGATCATTTTCAAACTAAACAGAACAGGTGAAGGCTTTGGCTTATTTATTTTTCAAAATAAAACTGAAAAAAATAAATTCCAGTGAGTGTCTGAGATAATTACAAATAGTGATAAAAAAAAAAAAAGCTAGTACCTGAGTTTTGTCAGAGTTATAGACAGAGAAGAGATTAAGGAAATACTTGCTTCCCTGGCTGCAGGGTGGTGGAAACATGAAGAAATAAACTCATCATTGTTATTACTTTTTGCATTGCGACCACTGGAAAGCATGTGAGCTAACCTCCCTCATCCATATGAAGACATTACAGTTGTCGCTTCCTAGAAGGCTAGCCTGGTGTGGGGAGAAGTGAGGAGGAGAGACCAGCAGTGAGGGGCTGAGATCTGTCCTGTTTGGTGATCCCAGAAACTCAGCATCACTCTGACTTTATGGGGATTTTTCTGGTCTGTTTGGAAAGAGATCAGATGGCACTAGGAATGTCTTTAGAAAAGGACATTGTCTCAGTTGATGGCAACCAGGGCTAACAATGAAAGGAGATATGCCTCTTTTAGGGGAAAATAGGGAAGAGGAAAGGACTCTTGATGTGAAACATCTTGTTCTCCCCAAAGAGCTATGTCCTGTTGGTGGTCACTTGCCTTGAATCCTGAGTCAACTCTGGTAGCACTAAAATCAGCCACTGTTCAATTTCATTGTAGCCGCCGAGGGCAGAGGGTGGTCTCCTAACCTCAGCATGACAGGCACGTAAAGCAAATATAAGTCTCAGAAGGTTTACACATTCTTGTTCGGGGCTTTTAAAATTCTACTGTATGCTTTTATCTTGGTTCATAGCCATTGGATATTGGCTTTCTGAAAAAAATATCGTAATTACTACCCTTGGTAACAATCAACTTCTCAAATTATCAGCTATTATTTTAATGAAGAAGATGCTATTTTTCCCAAATAGAGACATTGGGTGAAAGATGATAATTAGCCATGCCGGCATGAGTTAGAAATCACTATATTTGGATAGATTCCTTTTGGAAATTTAATCTTTGCTAATTTAAAAAAAACACAACAACAACAATTCAGTACCCCCTTTGGGGCAGTAGAATTGATAGTTTTATTAATGTAAATGTTTTTATATCAATTTCTAAACAGAAAACACTAAGAAACACATGAGTGCCTCATGAATGATTTTGACTTACACTTTTCCTCAAAACGTAAGAAAGAGTGACACAAGAATACATATTTTTCTTCTTAGAATCCTATAGACCTGTGTCACCCTGTCATTCATGAGTGATCTGTGCTTCCCAGTAACTTTCTGACAGTATCTTGGGGGGGGCGGGCAGAAGGGACCAGCTGATCACTGGCTGACGCTTGTTGGCCAATTCTGTGCATTAAGTTCAAAAAGAAAAGCTAGTTACAAATGTGTTCTGGGCTGTTTGAAACACAAAGGGCTTCTATACCATTCAGGGTGCAGCATCAACCGGGTACTACCTATTGCGACACTTGGTTTAGTGGACAAATATTTGGAACTTGATGGCAATCAGAAGCAGATTTTCAAATGTCTATATTGTAGAGGCAATTTTTAATACATTAACCATTTCTGAAGTTCATCAACAAGAGGGCAACTAGGACCTCGGGGACTGTGTGTGTGTATGAAATAGTTAGAATTTAGTGAAAACACTACTCTTCCATTATTATGTCTCCTTTTTCTTTTTAATGCCCTATGTCCTCCCTCAGAAACAATGCATGGGTGCCACTCGGGATAAGTGGGGATTTAATATTATCTCTATGTTAGCAAGGTCCAGTGTCACTTAAGGGAAGCTAATCTTTGAAGCTAAGTTTACCTACCATTTGATGTCAGCGTTGTGCTATAAGAGCAAAATTAATGTGGTGAAGGCAGTGAGGGCTTGGGAATAAGGCCACTAGAAAGCAAGGTTAATTTAAATGTCATCAATTTAGATAACTTGTCACAATCTGAATGACACATTTGTGGATGGACACTGGCACTTCCTTCCTAGGAAGTCAAGCATCACATCTAACTACCTCTCATTCAAGTTCAATACATGACACGTGTCAACAGCAAGCCAACTTTTTTTTTTTCTTTCCCAAAAGAAGAAGCTATGTTAAGGTGCTGGGCAATTTAGCCACGTAAGGTATCTCCCATCATTTTGAATGAAAAATTATGCATACTTATTTTTTTCCAGAAAAATGAAATGTAGTTTAGCTAGGCATGTTCAACCAAACCCTGTCCTCTTTCTAAGTTGTCCCTGGTTCATGTTTACAGAAAGCCATTCTCTTCGAGGACAAATTTAACAAGGACGGTAGGAGGATATAGGACAGTAGTGTGCAAAATGGGGAATGTGAAACAGTTTCTATTTAGAAATGTCCTTATCTGGGTCCACAATAGTGAATGTACAGAAGGCAGAGACTCTTATAGAGCTCATGTGGACACCTGCTTCCTGGTTCTCTGGGCATGGTTTTCATTGAGATCGGTGCTCATTGGACCTGCTCATTGGACAGTTAAGTGGCCACCCTGGGTCCCAGAAAATTCACTGCTGGGTGTGAGAAATACTACCTGGGGCTTGAAAGAATGAATACCTCTACATTAGTTCCCCTGCACTAGCTTAGAAGATGCAGTGTATACAAAGTATTCAAATGTAATCAAGATATAAATGTATGTCAGAGCTTGAGGGATTTTGTATTTTGGATCTCAAACACGCTTGCATGAGAACTCCAGAAAGTCTAGAGAAACTACAGAAATGAGACCACAGATACATACACATCCGTCACTTGCCGGCTCAGAAGAGAGTGAACGCCAATGCATTAGCAATAATTATGAAGTGCAGGCAAACACTCTTTCCGTAATGCTTTATTCTCTACTTGCTGCAAATCGTATTACAGACATATTCATTCTGTATTGAATTACTTTTGTAAAGTGCTCCCCTCTTTGACACGTGATTTAGTTCCTTAAGGTGACAGCTTAACTGTTTTGAAATCGCATTTTTATTGCTGCTGCATTTAATACTCTAAGTCATCAAAATACCCACCTCTGCTCTGTAATACTAGAATATTAGCCCCTGAAGAACCATCAATAAATCCCTCCTTCAGAATAGCAGGTATTAAAAGGCTCACCCATGGAGGACTGAACCCCATATATGTAAATCCACAACATTGAGATGCTATACTTGAAGGAAGGTGGCAGATGATAGATAGATAGATAGATAGATAGATAGATGGAATATAGATGATAGATGATAGGTAGAAAGATGATAGATAGATGATAGATAATAGATAGATGATAGATAGATAGATAGATAGATAGATGATAGAATAGATAAAAATAAAACCTGAGAGTCAAATTTCTTGTTAGGATTTGGTAACTTTTCTGAGGTGACTGGCCAAGTCCTTCTTAGAAGTAATAATTAATAATTTTTCTTTGCAAATTTCAGTTTGACTCTCAGTATGAATGAAGGATGTTGGAACACAGAAGTAGATTCCACTGGCCAGAGTGGGATCATGGTTGTTCAGCCTTAGGTAAGAGGAGACAAAGGCCCTCATGCCTTCAGTGGGAGCTACATAGACCCCAAACCAACCACAAAACAAAGTGATACTACCCTTTTACTGTTCCAGGTCACGCTCTGCATGTGGTACCCAACCTAACTCAAGGCTGGTGGTGAGGAGCGGACTTGGGAGCAGGACGGCCTGATTCTGAATCCCAGCTTTGCCGCTCCCACCTGTGTGACCTGGACCAAGAGAGTTAGTCTCGGCTGCCTCATTTGTAAAATGGAAATAAAGTCAATAGATTAGTTAGGCTGTTATGAGGATCAAGTGAGTTAGTATCTGTGGAGGGTTTAAACAGTGCTGACCCATCGTATGTGGTATTGAAATTTTAGACACCAAGAGAATCAGCGACATGATGAGGTCAGGCATTGAGGCATCATCAAGTTTGCCCCTGCCTCCAGGAATAGTTATAATTTTGGAAAACAACTTATATTTCCTCCATAGCACCCAGATCATGGTTTAATAACCCAAATAAATGCCATTTGCTGTTTGGAAATGATTCCTGAGAATATGCTAATACTGAATGTGTGCATCTTTAGAGAAGACTTCAATACCCTGTCCCCTGATAAGACACCATCTGCAGCGGCAGAAACGGGATGGCGACGAGGATGGGGAAAGGCCCAGAATTAGGTTTTGGTGAAGCTTTGAATGCTTTCAAGTCATCAACAAAATAATTCACCCCAGAAGTGACTGATTCAACACTGATGTCTTATTATTAGACCTTGCTGTCTGCGCTAACCCGGTCTTCCTGCCCATGTAACTTACATGCTCGCCTGCCCAGTAGGCTGGCGCAATAGTTGTCTCCCCAAGGGAGCCCCTAAAAGGAGCTTGTTATTGTGACATTACCTCTTTCTTTTGGTCTTTGGAAAGTGCCAGTAGTCTCCCTGGGAAATAAAAACCAGGTAACTGCCCATATCAAAGACTGGTTGTGGAGGTCAATCACCTACTGCTTTTGCAAATGTCTTTGAACATTAAATGTCTTACCAATTAAATAGTGTTATTAAGCATCCTTCAAATATTGTCCTAAAACAATCACTACCACATGACTTTCAAATACACATTCTGACCAGAAAACATTCTTTCTCACCTCCAGACACCATTAACTACAAGGTACAATTCTTCATTTGCAGGCATGAGTTGCACAGACCCAGAAATGGCCACTTGAAAACCTGACTTAAGCGGAACCAACCCTGTGGTCATCCAGTATAAGGCTCTGTGCCCTGATGCGTGGTCTAAAATGGAGAAAAAGACTGCAGTCTGATCTTCAGGAAATTTAAAACCTATTTTTTGAGGTTAGATGTCAAAAATTTTACATGTCCACAAGAGAAATGGTAAACCAGTGCCACTCATAAATCTTGCTTCCTCAGAATGGTTTCTCACATAGACACTTCAGAGGAAGCTCAGTATGTACACAAAGACAGCCCTGCAG
This sequence comes from Saccopteryx bilineata, assembly GCF_036850765.1. Taxonomy (NCBI): domain Eukaryota; kingdom Metazoa; phylum Chordata; class Mammalia; order Chiroptera; family Emballonuridae; genus Saccopteryx; species Saccopteryx bilineata. Next base: position 232,579,359 of record NC_089491.1, on the reverse strand, counting down.
TGGGTTTGGTTGGAGTGGTACTGGCTCAGATGCTGATTCCCTGCCAGCATTCTCTATGCGAAAAGTCTCTAACAGCAGTTTGAAGATCACTGATTTCATTACCAAGTCAAGACAGCCCAGAAGGAAGTCCTGGTTACTGTAGAGAATTTTAGCAGCCACGGTGAACATTGTCTTCCCAGCATCCGTTCTCCTACCTTATTCCTTTTGGACAGGGCTTACAGCTCAGTTACAGCCTCTCCAGGTAACCATGGCCTCAGGACAGGCTGTTTCATCTCAAGACCCAAAGGGTAAATCCCAATTGGACCAAGCCATAGATCAGTGTTTCTCAACCTTTTTTGTGCCATGCTCCACCTTAACTTTTCTAAAATTTTTATGTCCCCCCCTATGTAACATACATAATTTTTAACATTAAAAAATTGATTTGTTCACTTAATAAACATAAATGATAGGTTCTAGGAAGAAATCACTATGAAATTGTTAACAAAACACAGTAAGTAAAATTTCAAAACATATAATGAAAAACAGAAATTTAAATTACAAATAATTTTAATACAGATTTTTCTATATTAATTTATTATTTTAATTTAGCGTGATCCTTGTGCTTGATGCTTGCGGCACAGAGATTTTATATTAGGTTCCAATTTGGTTAGCTTTAGTCTCAAGTCTCCACGTTGTGTTATATCAGCCAATTTCTTTTTTTTACCAGTAAATCATTTACAGCACTAAATCCACATTCAGCTAAACATGAAGATGGAAACGGTAGCAATAGTTTTCTTGCACATTTGGTTGAATTTGGGTATTTGATTTCTGTTTCCTCACAAAGCCATGCCATCTCTCCTTTGATATTAAATAAAGCTTTAACTGACTCATCATTTTGCAATTCTGCGAGTTCTTCTTGATACTGCATATTTGATATATCAGACAAATCCACTAACATTGGCTGCATCATCCATGTTGGGAAATCAATTTGTTTTAAATCAGAAAATCTTTCTTTTAAATCAGCCGATAGAATATTCAAATGATTGACAATAACAAGTAAAGCGGTATCAGTTACTTCACATTTTTGGAACCAATGAAACTGTTTAAAGTTTTTGTTGTTAATATGTTTCTGGCATAACTCAATATTGGTAATGAAACCAAATATCTTTGCTTTTGCATCGACAAGAGTTTTATTTGTTCCTTGAAGTTGCTTATTTAATATATTTAGTTTTTCAAAGATATTGGCTAAATAACTCACAAATGCTTTACCATCTATTGTTAACAGATACTTCATTTCAGGTTTGTCGCTTAAAAAATCACTAAGAGTATCAAACAGTTCCATAAATCTTTTCAAACAGTTTCCTTTAGATAGCCATCTTACTTCAGTATGAAGCAAAAGTCTCACATGGTCTTCATTTTGTTCTTCACAAAATAGCTTGAAAAGACACTCACATTTGGCACTAGCTTTAATAGCATTAACACACTTTATTAATGTATGTAATACTTCATTCAGAACAGGCGAGATGTTTTTAGCTACCAAGTTTTCCCTATGAATAACACAATGCACAAGAATCATTTCTGGATTTGCATCTTTCATCAATTTTAAGCAGCCATTTTTCTTGCCCATCATATTGGGAGCACCATCTGCAGCACAAGATGTTATATTTTTCATTAGTATATCATTGACATCTAAGTAGTTTTTTAGCTTATTATATATATCTTTGGAGGTAGTGGTGCTTTCTAATCTTTTACAGAACAACATTTCTTCAGCAAAATGCCCTTTATCAATATATCTTACGTAAGTTATCAATACTGCCTCACTGTCTCTCAAAGTTGATTCATCCATTTGCAAGGAGAATTTTCTTGTTTTCAGCTTTTCAATAAGTTGTTTTTCAATATCCTCACTCATTTCGTCTATTCTGCTAACAGAATTGTTACTGAGTGGCATAGCTTTTACATCTTTGTCATCTTTTTCAAGAACCGTTTTAAGAAATGCTGATATTGACGGTTTTATTAAATTCTCTCCTATAGTGTGATTTTCTCCAGTTTTAGCGATGAATAAAGAAATTTGATAACTAGCCTCAAGAACACGATTATTGGTTGAAGTATGAGCAGTAAATAGAGACTTTAATGTTGTTCTTTTTTCAAAATTTTTCTTTAAAGTTTTAAAGTAACTCAAATCTGAATTAATATGAGCACTATGTTTTGCCTTCAAATGCGCTTCAAGATGACCTCGTTTCATTGATTCATTGGTCAAGCATTGCTGGCATAAAAGACAAAAAGGAATCCGCTCATGGTGAACAGCACGTATGAACCCAAATTTTAAATATTCCTCCGAATATTGACAAGTTTTTTTCTTGCTTGCACCACTCATTTTACTATGGGCTATAATAAAAATAAGATCAATTAAAAACTAATATTAAAATATGTGTTAAAATATATTCAATGTGACATAGAGTGAACGTATACTAAAAATTCATATTTATTTAAATGTATATAACACATTTACTACACTACCACCGCAAATCAAAAGGTATCTATATTTTTTCCACTTGACAAAATTTTCTGGAAAGTTATGCTTCTAAAATTAAAATTGTCGTGCATGCACTATTATAGCCCCAATAATATTTATAAAATATTAGTGCTTTCTAGCCCCGATGCAAGAAGTACTTAATAAAGAGTTTAATATTGATAAAAATAAAATCAAATACTTACCAATTATATCTATACAATATATATATGTATATTTATTAAATCAACGAGCTTTTACAACAGTTTTGACTGACACTTATTTCAAATTAACACCAACTGAATGATGTGAAACACTACAGAAGTTGCGATGGGCCAATTAGGTGAGAATAACTGCATTGTTTAGCGAGTTTTTAAAACGTCCGGGGTTCCCCGCGGCAGACGGCATGCTCCGTGGTGAACCCAGGACGAAGTTTACTTGACGATGCCAATCACCCCGTTGATATTTTGGTCTCGTCAAACGAAATTATACTTAATAATTATTTACCGCAATTATTTAAGAATTGCATTTTTTGTTAAATTTGGCACCGATATCTAGCATTGCATTTAAATGGCTCGGGGCAAAAGAGTTAAAGTCGTGTCTAGTCCATTTTCAAATTGCCCCCCTTAACTATCGAATTGCCCCCCTGTGGGGCATGGGCTCCACGTTGGGAAACACTGCCATAGATCATCACTCTGTCCCAGGACCTCTTTGTACTCACAAAGATTTAGGACCCCAAAGAGTTTTGGGTAGAGATATCAATATTTGACAAATAAGAAATTAAAACTGAGAAATGTTGAAAATTTTATTAAATATATTTATTAGCCACTTTTTAAAAAGTAATAAAAATGAAGCCATTATTATTACATGAACATAACTAACCAATTTTATAAATAAGTGCTATATTTTCCAAAACAAAAACAATTAGTTTAAAAAGTGGCATTGTTTTATATTTTTTCAAGTCTAATATCTAGCCTTAATAGAAGATAGGTGGATTCTCATATCTGCCTTGCATTCAATGTGTTGTATTATATTATTTTGCTTGAAGAATATGAAAAGAAAAAATGCTGTGGCCTGTGTGGTTAGATAATTGGGACAGAAATATTTAATAGCCTTTTTATGCAATTATAGATATTCTTCTGTGATAGAACATCCAAACTTAGCAAGTGGTCTTTTCCTAACAGTAGTGCTATGAAATTTGAGAACATATGGATGAACTTTTTGGTCTTGGTTAAATTACAGTCCCTTGATCTATATTGCACTAAAATGAAGCCTTCGTTTGTATACAGTTCTACAACAATATTCATGGATTGTTTTATTTAGACTTTTTTAATTTAATTTTTTATTTTTCAATTACATTTTCCTTTAATATTATTTTGTGTTGGTTTCAGGTGTGCGGCGTAGTGGTCGGGCAATCATATACTGTACAAAGTGTCCCGCTGATATTTCCAGTGCCCATCTGGTACCACACACAGTTATTACCATAATATTGCCTATGTTCCCTGTGCTGTACTTTGTGTCCCTGGGACTATTTTGTGACTACCACTTTGTACTTCTCAGTCCCTTCACCTTTGTCACCCAGCCCCCCTCCCTTCTGACAACTGTCAGTCTGTTCTCTGTGCCTATGAGTCTGTTTCTGTTTCATTTGTTCAAATATTTTGTTGTTTAGTGGAATTGTACAGTATTTGTCTTTCTATGTCTGACTTATTTCAGTTAGCACCATGCCCTCTGGGTCTATCCATGCTTTTGCAAATGGTAAGATTTCATTCTTTTTATGGTTGATCGTTTAGAAATTATTTATTCAGTGAGTTTTGCAGGTGTCCCAAATTTTGACACATTTCATTTTATAACATCAAAAAATCACATTTATAATATTATCATTAGTTTCATCAGAAAAAGTCTTTAATTTGTAGGGGTCTGTCCTGCTCATGGTGACAAAAACGAGCTTTACCAAATTTCATTTTTGTTGGATGCTCCTATGTTGTCATGGGACTTTACCTGAGGTCACAGACTCACTTTGTTCTTCTCTTCAAGATAACATCTGCCAAATGCCCGGGTCTGAATGACTGTATCTCTCCATCAGTTTTCATACAAGGAAAAAAGTTGGTCTATGAAAATAGTGCCCCTTCCCCCCTTCACCTCCTGTAGCCATGGCTCAATTGGGTCGAGTGAGTTGGCCCTGGGTGCTGAAGATGGCCCAGATGAACAGAGCATCGCACCATAGGGGGCTTGCTGGGTGGATCCCTGTCAGGCACAGGATGGAGTCTGTCTCTCTGCCTCCTCTCCTCTCAGTTTAAAAAAATAAATAAATAAATAGTTGCTGAGTCAGCTCATAACTCAAACAACTGCACAGAACTTTCCCAGTCAGAATCACCACACTTTAGGCTCCAACAGAAGTGCTTTCAGTAAACTTTCCATTTCGTTACACAACATGATGAAAGATACATATGCTAGAGTCAAAAGTTAATAAATTATTTTTTATTGCTTCATTTAGGACATTCTTAATTGAAACAAGCTTTTAACTCATTTACTTAATTGAATTTTTTATGACCGTGTGGTGGTGAAAATACAGTGATTGCTAGAATAATCTGGTACCTGCTTCAATGGTGCTGAGCACAGGCGTTTCCCAACATCGCCTTTGCACTGTCCATGAAAATCCCAACAGAGCAAAGAAAGGAAAATGACATCACAGTTTTATTTGGATACTAGTTTTGATTTTGCCAATACCCTCAAAGAATTTCAGGGGCAGCCAGGAGCCATAGACCACACATTGTGGATGGCTGGTCTGAGCTAATTGTGAATATGATATCTTATCCAAAGGCAGTGACTGGTACAGCAAAGGGTTCAACTCTAGCCTGTGGGATATAAGAGACACAGGCTTGGAGTTTTCTGGGAGAGGTCTCTTTTCTCACAGCACGTCATGCTGGCATAGACAGACCTCTTCTTCCTTTGAATTTTGTCACATCTTGAATTGTGGCAGCCACCTTCTAACTAGGCTGTGAAGTCCTCAGAGACAGAGTAGCAGGACTTATCATGCAGAAGACCCTCAGTTCTGGGAGGTGTGAGTGGGCACAGAGGTGGCTGACCCCAAAGCTGTTCTACCTCTGTGCATCTTGCTTTGGAATTCTGTAAATCCCCTCCTTGGTTTTCTCATTCCTTGTCATCAAAACCATCTCAAATGGTACCGACATATATTTTTCTTATTTTCCACTCAATAGGGGCCTCATGATGAATAGAAGAAAATTCATCCACTAACTAGCAAGGGGAAAATGTCAGGATTCATTTACCCTTTCCATCACGTTATGTAAGAAGAGAGATAGGTACAACATTACGAAGTTCGCAAATAGAGCTTGTGTGAGCAGATGGCCCCACTTCCCACACCAGCAGGCGAGAGTCTCTTTAGAGGGCGCCGTGTTCTCTCCACTGAATGGATTGAATATGTCACAGGAGCACCAGGGCAAAACCCAGAAATTATAACCCTGTACAATTAGGTTTTATTAACCTGAGTCACAGTTCTGTCGGTGTTCTGTTCCTGAACATATTAAGCACTGTACTCTTTTTCTATTGGGGGGGGGGTGACTCACAAAGCACGTATGATCATTTTTTGTCACTTGCTAAAATTGGAAGTGGCTCAGTCAAACTGTGAAAGGAAGCAAGTGTGTGAACACTAAAGTGAGCTTCCACTGAAAATGTCACATGAGCAAAAATATTGTAGATCACGATGTCCGAACTGTCCTATCCAGTTATTTGTTCCAAATATTTATCTAACATATCTGAGAAGTCAAATTATATCCCAAATTATTATAACATGTGCAAGTGATAACATTTAGAATCATCAGTTCAGTATTGATTCCATCCTTCAAAAAAAGAAAAGAAAATAGCAACCAGGAAACCATGTCACTGAATTATCAGTCTCCTCTTACGATTGTTAGAAGGCAAAACTATTGCAAGAAATGAGTAAGGATGATTTTAAAGTATTCAGCTTTGTTATTAATACCTCGCTCATCAACTGTCAGTGTTAATTACCCAAAGACTTATTATCTGAATGAACCTTGAACATACTTTGTAGCTACAGGGTTCTAAAAAAAATTCTTTTTATTCATTGCCTATATGTTTTTTAGAATTATAGTATATATAATAGGCATTTTTCATGACAATAATTAGAAAATGGTAGACTTACATTGGACTCTTAAATATAATTAAAAATTAGATATATATTTTGATGAAATTTATGTATTTAATATATATGCCCATTTTGAAGACTCCAAGATTCAAATAGTATTTTCTATATCTTCTCTCCTTCTTATGGAGAATTGCATATTTGGGAGATTTATTTTTTATCTATAAAATGAACTAGTTGATCATTAGAAGCCAGTTCGACTCAATAATAATCTGTCCTTCACTAGTAAACTAGTTAACAGGTAATTCTCATATCAAGATTCAGTTCCTATAAAAATCTAACAACCCAGCCATCTCACTTATAGGAATATATCCCAAGGACATCATATCACTGGCTGAAAAAAAAATGCACCCCCATGTTTATGGCAGCATTGTTCACAATAGCAAAGATCTGGAAATAGCCCAAGTGTTTGTCAGTGGACGAGTGGATTAAAAAGCTGTGGTACATATATACAATGAAATACTATGAGGCTATGAAAAAGAAGGAAATATTACCTTTTGCAACAATATGGAGGGACCTGGAGACTATTATATTGAGTGAAATAAGCCAGGCAGAGAAAGAAAAATATTATATGACCTCACTCGTTTGAGGAATCCAAGGAATAATGAGAACTGAGGAATGGAATTGAGACAGAGGAGGGATCAAAGGGACCAGAGGAAAAGAGGACAGAGGGAAAGGGGATGATAGGATGGGATAAAGCTGAAGGGAAGGGGGAGGGCGCTGTAGGGAGGGGGGCAAGGGAGATGTTGAGGGGAATAGGGGGGAGGGGGATGCACTCGGGGTGACCCTAGAATCTATGTAAACATAATTAATTAAATTAAAATTTTTTTAAAAAAGATAAAATTAGATGATCAAAGCATGAGGGTTACCTACACTCAATGTATTAATATAATGGATGAAGGCTACAGACTGTTTTTTTACATTGGCCTTAATCCTTTCTAGGTGGATTCCCCACCGTGTCAGTCAACGTGGTAGGAAGGAGTTAACCACTGTGTTAGTCAAGGTAGTAGGAAGGCGTTAAGCTCCAAGGTCACTGCTTAATGGTCTGCAAAGGGAAGGAGGAAGGTCATATTCATACAGAATTTGCCAAGACTACGTAATGTTTTCTGCCAAATAATTCCCTGAGGGCAGCATAATTTTTGATAGCAGATCCTTGGATGTGGGCATTGAAAAAGGACTCTGAAGAGGAAAAGTTGATGCTGTAGGTCTGAAAGAGTAAAATAACCATGACAAAGGCCAGGACAGGGAGCTCAAGGTTTAGCAAGGTCAGGAGAGACTATTATGGCTTCTAGGTTTCTAAAATTGTCTTGTTTATATTATAAAATCATGTGTTTCCTAAGAAAATAATACTTCTCTAATGCAAAAAAAAAAATGCAAAAGTAAAACAAAATACTTTCTTCTCCCTAAAACTCTCCTCATTTAGAGTTTGAGCATGTTGGGAACTAAAAATGTCACTAATAACCCAGGAATAAGTTATACTTCCTTGTAGCTAGAATGTGTCCAAAGACTTTTTATTCTCTAGTGAACAAATCACAATCCCACTGAAAGTGTAACACAGCCCTTTTGGTCTTGCATCAAGCAAGAAAGTAAACCTAAGTATTCTCCTGGCAGTCTTTGACTAAATCACTTTGTGCTTAGCTATTGGTGCAGACCATCAAATAGCTAAACCCACTGATGTTACAGCCTGGCCTCTGAAGGTTCGAAGGAGCTGAGAAGTAGGTACAGTCTTATTTTCCCCAACTTTCCTAAGGTTCCTCATTCCCTACGACCTCAGTATCCTTAAAGTTAATTTTTTTTTTAATTTTTACTTTTTTTAAATTAATTTTTAGAGAGGAGGGAGAGAGAGAGAGAGAGAGAGAGAGAGAGAGAGAGGAGAGAAGGGGGAGGGAGGAGCAGGAAACATCAACTCCCATATGTGCCTTGACCAGGCAAGCCCAGGGTTTCAAACCGGCGACCTCAGCGTTCCAGGTCGACGCTTTATCCACTGTGCCACCACAGGTCAGGCGACCTCAGTATCCTTAATGTGACCTGTGAGTCAACAGCAGTGATGTCAGCTGGAAGCTTGTTAGAAAGGCAGACCCTCAGGCCAAATCAGGACCTGCTCAATCAGAATCTGTGTTTTCAAAAGACCCACAGGTGGCCTGACCTGTGGTGGCACAGTGGATAAGGCATTGACCTGGAAATGCTGAGGTCGCCGGTTCGAAACCCTGGGCTTGCCTTGTCAAGGCACATATGGGAGTTGATGCTTCCAGCTCCTCCCCCCCTTCTCTCTCTCTCTCTCTCTCTCTCTCTCTGTCTCTCCCTCTCCTCTCTAGAAATGAATAAATAAATAAATAAAATTAAAAAAAAAAAAAAAAGACCCACAGGTGACATTTGTATGCATTCAGTTTGAGAAGGCTGGTGGCCCAGACATTCGCACTTGGAAGAGGGACTGTGGGAAACTTACAGAGGAAGGGAAATTTGTGTCTTGAAGTCCAAGGGTATCAGATAATTAGATAAAACAATGATACAACTTGAATTTAGGGAGATCACCATTGAACCAGACATCAGTTATCACAGTAGAGTCACTGCATTTTATCTAAAATTAAAAACTATTAATACTTTACACCATTATTTTGTATTTCAGTAAAGGAGGGAAGCTGTCAGTGGTAGTATTTTACATAGTTAATGATATGATATCTCCTATTTTTAGAACTGCTGATTATGAAAAAAATGTATAAACAAGAATTGATGAACTATCTAAACAGAAGATCATATTCTTTACATGTTCCATAAAAAAAAAATGTTCAACTTTTTTTCTTTGTTGTTATCTCTAAATAAGCAACTCACTTGAGAGTTACAAAGATGCCAACTTATATAAAATCTAATGACTATCTAGGTAGACATTCAAATAATTTTTTGCCGAAAACCTAGCTGGAGTCAGATACAACACAACTTCATCACACAGCAGGCAAGAACTTAGTGTTGCTGTGAGCTTGGGCGGTGATGAGGAGGGAGCCCTACCTGCTCAACTCACCTGTGTGATGCTTACATCATAGGATACAGGGGGATGTTTTGAGGCGAAATACTGCTGTTTGAAACAACATGGATGAATCTTCACAGTATCACAAAATAAGTGAGATGCAAAAGGACAAGGAACATGGGATTTCAGTCACATGTGGGATATAAAACTGAAAGCAACAAACAACCCCAACAAAGTCATAGATACAGACAACAGCATGGTGGTTACGGGGGTGGAGGGGAAGGGTGACAAGGATAATGGGGCTCAAATCTGTGGTGACTGGAGGAGACTAGACTTCGGGTGGTGAGCACACGAGGCAACAACATACAGATGCTGTATCACAGAACTGTACACTGGAAACTTAGATAATGTTATTAATCAATGTCACCCCGATACATTTAGTTTTTAAAAAGCGATCTTTTTGTACCTCTGCTGACCTTTAGTAATTCCTTCCAATGGCCAATGCCTCTTTAATACATGGCCAGAAAATGGAAAGGAAGTCAGTTACGTGTTTTTTTCCTCCTTAATTATTCTGTCTTCTTCCATCTACTCAGAAAATAATTACCTTGGGAGATAAAAATTTGATACTGTCAGTGCAAATTTCCAATTAAAAGGCACTCTCCCTTTTAACTCTGACATATTTTTTCTTTATTTTCCCCATAAATTGATGAACTTGTGGGCTTGACTTTTACATAATAGCTGCAAGGGTCATATCAGTGTCATTGTGTCTGACAGCTGGGGAGAAAAACAGTTGGATTATTTTTCTGTCAAAATAAAGTAAAAAATATCATTGTGTTTATGGAAATAGGGACTGCACCAGTTGTAACGCAGCCCCAGCGACTTTGAAGAAGAGCGTTTAGGTAGTTAGTATTTTGCTTTGTTTTTGCGTTTATCTACAAACTCATTGTAGAGCAATCTAGTAGATTAGGTTTTACTTCTCTCCTGTGAAAAATGACAAATGTGCTTTTTGCAGAGAGATACAAATGAAATAGGTACAGTTAATGGGAAATTAGCAGCTGATAAATTATACATAGGCTCATTCGTTAATCAGTTTCTATCCAGGATAAGCATACAGCCCCGTGCATAAACCTGCATATGGAAACTGAAAAGCTAGGGGCGGCCGTGCGATCCAGCACAGGGAACGGTTTATAGAATGAGAAAACGCAGGCGAGCTCCCACTTCACTGATGACACGGAGCTTTGACACCGAATCAATTATAAAGGGATATCGGATATCAGAGAGTTGAACTGCATAACATCAGCTGAACGATGTGTTTAATTCTTTATTGAAGTGTTTAAAACTGGAAAACCCTGTGCCTTAGATACATGCCTCTAATTTGAGGTTAAATCTATAAAATATCCTCTTATCAGAATATAATGTGAAGTTATTTATGCACCTGACAAATTTTAGTCTTCTTTTCTTTTACAAATTATAAAACCTTTATACACACACATACACAATACACACACATGCTGTTACCTCGCAGCAGAGTGCCATCTGGTAGCAGGCACGTTCCTCAGCTTCGCTCTCCAGCCATGAGACGTAAAGGCGTTGGGCTGCACCATCCTTTCTGGTGATCCTGGCATCTTCCAACAGCAGCGATAGGGCACTTGTTACAGGTAACTCTATTCCTCTGCTCGGTCTCTCAGGTCCTGGCCACCCTCAGCCCTTTTCCATCCACAAGTGTATTGGTGATACTTTCAAATAATATCAGATGGAGACGCTGAGGGCAAGGCAGCTTAGCAGTTCCGTATGAATGGAACTGACTGATGAGCAGTCTTGGCAGACTGAACCTCCAGCTTGGGTGCCTAAATCTTTCTAGGGGGACTCATGAATTTCAAAATGAGCAAAGCGATCTATGTGTGATTGTCTCCTGTACTAGAAATCATGGTTAGGGAGTCTAGAGTTGAAACTTAAGATCTATAGCATGTTTCCCTTAAACAGAAGGCAATGATTCAATGGTTTCCGAATAAGTGCTTTAATAAAGAATCTTTTCTTCATGTGCTTTACTGAGAGAATAACTGTTCTTCACAGACAGCAATGGACTGACCATAGGTTAATTACAGAACTGACATTTTCTAAAAGCTAAAATTCCAGAAGATGTTTATACCAAGTGAGATGTGGGAAGTACACGCTTTGCCTGGTTTCAACAACACGCTTTTCACTAATAGTTATACTATTGTTATTATTATTAGTCCTTTTGTCAAAGGTCTTGTCTTGGTGGGAAAGTTTCATGACCTCCTGTACACGAGTAACTAGGCTGCTTCAGTTATAAAGCAAGGAAGGTTTGCAGCAAGACTCACGATGACCCTCCTGCCCACCCCCCACGCCCCAGGGCCAAGAGAGGTTATTCAGTACTTATGATATCTACTCTCCGGAACTCAGCAATTTCTTTGCATTTTAGAATGAAACTGCCATTGCCCCTCCCTTTACTAAAGTTTAAAAAAAAATTTTATTGATTTTAGAGAGAGAGTAAGAGAGAGGGAGAGGGAGACAGAGACAGAAATATCCATCTGTCCCTGTACGTTCCCTGATCAGTGATTGAACTGGTAACCTTTGCATTTCTGGAGGACGCTCTAAGGAGTAAGTATGGACATTCTTTTCAGAGACCTCAGGTGTGTACCTTTTATTTGCTGATTCAGGTGTCTTCTCCTCACAAGGATGTCAGCCTGGGGCTGTGGGCCCCCAGCCTCCATCCGCAGTCTCCATGGTCCCAGCAGAGTAAGCACTTCTGTAAAAATGAGATGAATACCCTACCTGTGGAATATACAAATAGTTCATAAAGCATCTCTGTGGCCTCCCATCTTTCTAAGTTTTCTTTAAAGTACTTTTAGTTACTAAGGTCTAATTGTGAGATATTTATGCAAAAAAACCTGCTGGAAAGAATCATTTTAATTACAGTGCATTCTTGTTAACAGCTTGTAAAGGGCTCCTGGCCCCTTGGGCTTTCCTTCAGTGCTGATTAATTATGGATACACCAGACCGAAAGTTTCGGCTAACCAATGAGGCTAATGGTTTTTTGTTTGTTTGTTTTTTTGTATTTTTCTGAAGTTGGAAATGGGGAGGCAGTCAGACAGACTCCCGCATGTGCCCTACCGGGATCCACCCGGCACGCCCACCAGGGGGTGATGCTCTGCCCATCTGGGGTGTTGCTCTGTTGCAACCAGAGCCATCCTAGTGCCTGAGGCAGAGGTCACAGAGCCATCCTCAGTGCCTGGGCCATCTTTGCTCCAATGGAGCCTTGACTGCGGGAGGGGAAGAGAGAGACAGAGAGGAAGGAGAGGGGGAGGGGTGAAGCAGATGGGTGCTTCTCCTGTGTGCCCTGGCTGGGAATCGAACCCGGGACTCCTGCACGCCAGGCCGACGCTCTACCACTGAACCAACCAGCCAGGGCCTATGGGGCTAACTTTGATATAGGCTCTTACTCTTCCTAAACCTCACTTCTGAATTCCCCATGAGTGGTGCTATGGAAAACTTTAACTCCACATCTGCAACTGGCTCAGTAAGTGCTTTGTTAGCTTCTGTACTCCCTGCTTCCTCCTGTTTGTCGTTACACAGCAGCTAAGACTAAAAAAGTCTCCACAACTTGTGACAGTTAACTTTCTTAATCAGGCCCCCAAAAGAATCTATAAAAACCCCAAACTCTGAAAGCTCGGGGTCCAGACCTGTGGGTGTTACCAGTCTGGTCCCGCTAGTGTAATAAACTGGTTCTCTCTACCACCCTGAGTGCCGCTTGGTCTTTTTCTGTCAGGTGAGATTTTTTGCAACAGTGGTAGAAGGGTTCTTGCTCTGTACTATGGTGGCTAAGCAATAAAAATATGGCTGTGAGCCCAGGCTGGGTAGCTCAGTTGGTTAGAGCATGCCCTGATGAGCCTAGGTCGTAAGTTTGATCCCTAGTCAAGGCACATACAAGAATCCACCAATGAGTGCATAAATAAGTGGCACAACAAATTGATGTTTATCTCTCCTTCTCTCTCTCTCTCTCTCTAAAATCAATTGAAATATTTTTAAATAAATAAAACAAAAAAATAGCTGTGACCTTGCCCCACCCGCCACAACTCAGTCCCCAGCTTGAATCTCTTGAGAGAGAAGAAAGAGCAGGCGCACACCCCCTCCTGTAGCTTCTGTCTGAGTGCCCTCCATTTCTCTGAGCCGGCCCCTGGCAATGTGCGGGCAGCTCTGTCTCCAGGCCTGCCTTCCGGCTCTGGTCCAGCCAAGTGTCCTGGTCATGGTTGAGTGCCTGCCCTTTTCCCAGCTCTCCTGTCTGCTGGTACACAGCAGAGCCTGGTCTCTAAGTCTGTGACTGCTGCCGGCCTAGCGGTCGGGTGAGACGTTGAGGAATGGGTGCCTAGAGCAGCCACTGCTCCCTCCCTGCAGCCTTGCTTCTGCCAGACGGTTCTTGTCATTTCTTTGGGCGTGAGCTTATTCTGAGGATGGTTATTTTTGTTTGCCGGGAGAGGCGAAGGGTTTCTATGGGTGGTCCTGGCACAGCGGGTCGGCTCTGCAGTACGCAGGCTTCCCAGAGCTCCTCCCTGAGGTTTGCCTTGTGGTCATTATCTAATCCGAGGTCCTTCCAAGCAGACTTTTGTTTAACTTGCTCCTCTCCTTACTCCTCCACCACCACCCAGCCAACAAACTCCCTCTCCAGTTGTGCATGTATACCTTTTCATTCCATTTCCTGAAATGTTTAAAGGCAATAGCATTGCTCGCTCAATTAACCAATTAAAAAAGCAAAGACAAAAAAACACTACACCCAATTCCATTTTAATGTCAGATAAACATCATTTATTTTGTGTGAGAATGTCCCATTTGGTATAAGAGATATTCCTCTCCTGGGAGAAAATTGTTTATCTGACATTAAAATGGAACCACTGTTGTCCAGTCTACCTGGTGGCCTTCCCAGGGTCCCCCCCACCTGCGCCTGTACATTTAGGCTACTCTTTAAGTAGACTCCGCATCTGGGTCATGACGCTTCTGTCCCCTGGCGTCCCACCACCGAGAGAGCACAGGCGAGTGCCCAAGGTCAATTTTGATTTCCTCGTAATCTTTTCATTTCTGAGGTGGCTCTTCAGCTATATTTCTTATTACCTCGTGCGAATAAAATAAAATACGTAGTTACTCTAAGTGACCTTTCTCCGGAGGCAATAATAACCTGAAGGCTACGGTCTACACGCTCCTTGGGCCATATTTATTAATGTTAACACAGAAGACTTTCGGATGTTCAGGTTCAGTTTTACTGAGCACCTGCACGTGCCTCCCCAGGGCAAGTGGACAGAGAGCATCTTAACATGTGCGGATGGCAGGCCCGGTTGTCATAAAGCAGGCACGCTTCATTGAACAGGCACACTGTTCAATTACTGCCAGAAAAAAAAGGGGGGGGGGAATCAAGTATTCTAGAAACAATTATTTTGGATAGATGTTTCACATCATTTATTCAACTTATACACTTATCTGCTTTAAACTACTAATAAATGCTCTCCTTTACCTTCGAATTAGTTGTGTAAACCTTTCCATTGGGAGGCGCACCGTAAATTTACATGACTTACTGTGTGACAGGCTCCGGTTTTTAAATTGTGTGTGTGTGTGTTTCTATAATACTCTAAGATAATTGTTTAGATGCTTTGAAGTTGACAATTTTCTGCAGTCAAATTGTTGCCACAGGCCCTGTGATGCTGAGAATTGGGGAGGGGCGCACATTATGATTGGTTATTTGCTTTGTTTGTTAGAGTGGAGCTGGCATTATTTCTGGTTGACAGCGTAGACCCTGCTCACAAGTCCTTTCTGGGGCCCTCTGAGAGGAAGCAGGGTGACTTCCATTTGGAGGTCTGTCTTCCTCAGTTTCCTCACTCTTCTGAAGGCTTCTGTTTGGGTTACCTGCACTGCAAGTTCTCGTAGGAAAACAGGACCTAGAACCTGTCATTACTTCACACGTTGCCAAAGCTCAATGAAAGCAATGCTGTCCATGGAAAGATACCAGGCGGACCTGCTGTCCATGAGTGTCTGTCTGCAGCGTGAGCCAGGGCAGTACAGAACAGGAAGTCTAGACCATTTTGTATCATCCACGTTAAATTGGCATCCTAACCTTATTATCCTTTTTTTTTCTCATACAAATAACTCCCAGAGAAACAGAGTTATTCAAATCACGGTGTGTTTATCCCAGATGGTGTTGAGAGCATTGTATGTTGCATTACCCAAGACTCAGACATTGCTCTTGGACCCTCATACCAAGACCATTATGTTTCTCCTTGGGCATCTATTTCTCACAATGTTTCTCTGTGAAAATCAGTATTCTCACTACTGTGAATCTAATGCCGTGTTTAAAATCTCTCTTTGATGGTTGCTGGACAGTTCGGAGCAAAAGCTGCAGAATTTGAGCATCATTTAGCTCAACGCTAAAATCACTGTAAGCCTCAGTGCAACACTGAGCATACATTTTTTTGGCACTAATTTTATCAAAGGTTTCATTTACCATTCTCTATTTCTTTTTCTAAATTTTTTTTACCTGCTTTTCTTTTCTTTAAGCACTTTGTTTTAAGTAGCTTTAGGTTCACAGGATAAGAAAAGGGATGTTTAAGAGATTACACATACACTCCCTGCTCCCACACAATATGACCACCCCCTTTATCAGTGTCCCCACCAGGGTGGCTCGCTGGTTATGACTGGTGATACTTTATCAGGGCTCACTCTTGGTGTTGTACATTCTGTGGGTTCAGACAAATGCATAACGGCATGTATTCATCATTATAGTCTCCTACAGTGTTTTTACTGCGCTAAAATTCCTTTGTATTCCACTTATTGATCTCTCCTAACTGTTAACCTTTCTACTATTCCACAGTTTAGCCTTATTAATAGAATCATGTAGAATACAGCCTTTTCAGACTGCTGTCTTTTCCCCCCCACTTAGTAATGTGATGCATTTAAGATTCCTCTATGTCATCCCATGGCTGGACAGCTCATTTTCTTTTTAGCACTAAATAATATTCCATTGTCTGGATGGACCACAGTTTATTTTTCCATCACCTACTGAGGACTTTTTGGTGGCTTCCAAATTTTAACACTTCTGAACAAAGCTGCTATAAACACTTATGTGCAAGTTTTTGTGTGGACATAAGTTTTCAACATCTTTAAGTAAATACCAAGAAGTGTGATTCCTGGAGTGTGTAGTAAGAGTATGTTTGGTTTTTTTAAGAAATTGCCAAACGATCTTCCAAAGTGTCGGCCCATCTCTCATTTCCACCAGTGGTGAGTGAGAATTCCTATTGCTCCTCTTGATCTAACAAAAGGCCAAAGCAAGAGGCAACAAGTGTTTTCTGAGATTTAAAAGAATAGCTTTCCCCTAGGAAGGCACGGATTCAGGCAGAAGCCCACACAGGCAAAGGTCAGGGGTGCTCATGAGTAAAGAAAAGGGACAGTTAGGTGAACAGACGGAAGGCGTTTATGTTGGTGCAAAGAAAATGGAACACAGTTACAGATGCTGCTTCGCCATTCCCGGCTTCTGATGCTCGGTGGTCCTTGGGGCCCCTTGGCTTGCGGCTGCCTCACTCCAATTGTTGCAGCCATCTTCCCATTATCCTCTTCCTTCTGTCCACTTGTCCCCAAAGCTCCTTCTCCAGATGGAGGCACCAGCCATTGCGTTAGGGTCTGCTCTAATCCAGGATAATCTCATTGAACTCTGATTCCAACTACAAAAGCCTTAGTTTTCAAATAACATCTCATTCACAGGTTCCTGGTTTAGGATGCTCACATGTCTTTTTGGGAGACACACGTTAACTCACAACAGGTGTCTAAGAAAATTTTAATTAAGTAAATTTATACATGACATTTAGATACTGGAGGGAATTAATTTGTTAAGTCCCTGGATTTTGATTAATTTGTTATGTAAATATTTTAGTATATGTGTTGCGGAGGCGAGCACTGTTATGTAAATATTTAATAGATTGTAGTTTAGTGCATGACAACAAGCTCTTTGTTTAATACATTACAAAACAAATACATTTTTATTAAACCAAACAGAACTACAGAAAGTACATGACAAACCTCTTGAACTTGAATTTTCACGTGTGGGATTTACTACGTGTAATCTTACCATCCTCAGAAGCTGTTGACAATCACCGGGGACTACGGAACACGGTGCCAGCCTGGGCCCATAGGAGGCAGGGCTCTAACGGGGCGTTCCTAAAGCCTTACTAGGTGTCTGTGAATGAGTTCGTGAAAGAAGAAAACACTTCCGAATAAAATATTAACCCACCGTTGTCATTTTGAACACAAATAATTGAAAGCCATCTAATGACAACCCTTAGAACGCTTATATTCTATTTCTGCTTCCTTATTATTTCATTGAATTGTATTTTTGAACTCTAAATTTTCAATTCAAATGACAATTTTTTTAAATTGTGCTGTTGTGTGTGTGTGTGTGTGTGTGTGTGTGTGGCTGTTAGCTGTGTGCAGTGTTAAGGATGAGCTGTCGCCACAGGAAGAATGCACTGGAGAACTGATCCTCATTCCTGGGCTTTTAACCCGCTAGTGTGATGTGTGAAAAATGACCTTAATAAAGAGTTTTTGTTTTTCGGGCCCCATAGCTGTGAGCGATGCCTCGGCCCAAGGTGAGGGTGTCTTCACTTCCATGCCATCTCTTTCCCCAGAGTCAATTTTCACCTTAGGTATCCCAGCTGACACTGGAGCACTTGGTGATGTTTTATTCATGAAAGTAGATCTTGTGAATATAGCTTCCAATCCACCAGAGAGACAAAAATATCGCTACGCCTGCACCTAAACTAATCTGTAGTTGTGTAACAAATTGACACATAAATTAAATTTCCGCTGCTAATGCCTGCTTAGCTCTGCAATCATGCTTCAGTCGGAAACTCTGCTCAAGGAATTAGTTTGGCTCAGATTT
Source organism: Saccopteryx bilineata (assembly GCF_036850765.1). NCBI lineage: Eukaryota > Metazoa > Chordata > Mammalia > Chiroptera > Emballonuridae > Saccopteryx > Saccopteryx bilineata. Next base: position 232,560,794 of record NC_089491.1, on the reverse strand, counting down.
GCTCGTCAGAGATCACCGAGAATCGGAAGATCCCGGAACGTCTATTTTTCAACATTACCTGTCACATCCAAGGAGCCTTTGACAAAACTATGTGAGCTACCCTTTTAGATTTTCCTGGATTTAATGACTTGCTAGGGTCTTTATTTTATGTTTCCATTGGTCTTGTGTGGACATGTCTTCATCATCTATACTTTTTCTTTGTTCTCTATTGAGAAGTCAACCTTGTGCTGAACAACTTTTTCTGTGCAACTGATTTTGGAGGGGGCACGGAGTCCTCCTGGAAACAGTGGTTGCAAAGATCGCACCCTTTCATCCCGGGTTCTGTCTTCTGAGAGAAAGAAGAATGGAGTGAAGTTACCAGCTGTTGTGAACTGTTCAGACGTCCCCTGGGGAGGAAAAACATTGGCTTTCAAAGCTCTTTGCAGTACCCAAAAAGGCAAAGGGGCTCAGAGAGTAAGTGAAAGGCAAAAGGAGGCTTTCAAAGACTGATCTGGGTGCCCGAGGTCAAGTTTAGCCACTGCAATGATCACCAAAACAGAAACTGTGGAAAAGACAGATAGAATTCAGAAGACAAAACACCTGTCAATTTAGCTTAAGTACAGAGACAGCATTGTTGGTCCTGATGAAGCGGAAGACTGGGAAAAAAAAAGTCTGATTTCTTTCCAGAATTTGGGAGCTCGCAAGTTAAAAATAGGACTTACTGATTCATAAATTAGGGTTATTTATATGGATGGCATCTTAGACTTGCTCTTTAGTCTCTGTGTCTAGATCTAGTTTTAGAGGTTCCTACCTTATCTGCTGAGTTCTGACCTGACCACTTCAAACCTATCCTTCTTGCACACATAAAAGATTAACAAATCATAAAAAGTAATAGAAGACATTATTTCTATGATCATGCTCTGTGGTGCACAGGCCCCGAGGTAGCCTCTGGTCAGTCCTCACTGCATTGCACACTGCTGTCTGTTCTACAGACAGGGTTGTTTCGTACAATCAGTAGCATGAAACCGAGGTGGTAGGTCACTTGTGAGATTCAATTTTAAAAGACTGTTGTTTCCCTCTTGGGTGTAATCTCTTCCTAGATCCCTCACTCTCTCTGTCCCCCTCTTTGTCCTGCTCTCTGTCTCTTACCTTCATGAGGGGGAGGCCAGTGACCATGCAGTGAGGACACTCAGGTCCCTGTAGTGAGGCCCACCTGTGTCATGGTGGCCTCCCACCTCCTACCCCTGTGAGCTTGGAAGCACATCCTCCAGCCCCAATGTGGCTTTGAGGGGACACTGCACACCCAACTGACAGCCTGGCTGCAGCCACTCAGAGCTCAGGCGTGCCCAGAGCCCTCACCCACAAAAACCCTGACAGGGCAAAGAGGATTGTTTTAAGCTGCTAAGTTTGAAGAGTAATTTATAATGCACAACTAACACAGATTTCTTTAAAAACAAAACAAATATAATTATCTCCTCATTATGAAGTTGCCCTCCATTAGAATCCTCTGCCTGCCTTTATGCCCTCCGCATGAGGCTACCCTACCCCTCGAGTCTGCTCCGTCATCCCTCCACCCCGCCGGCCGGTAAGTCCATGGACCTACGGCCAGCACACTTCCCCCACTGGTTGCTGCCTTCACCCTCCCTGCAAAAATACCCTTTCCTCCCAGTTCACCTCTACTTAAATAATGTTTATTCCTTAAAATCAGCATCCTCCTTAAACTCTTTCAGGACTGCACCGATCACTCTTACCACATTCTTGCCTGACTGTGCACCAGCTAGACATCAAAATATAATGTTAGTCTTCTGATTGTCTATCCTGCCTATGAAGTGTGCTCACTGCGCCTGCGGTACTTGCTGGCTGACTGGGTGCATAACTCAGTGGGAGTCAGGGCAACTCTGTTTCCATTCGAGTTTGTAGAGAATGTGTAAAGTCATAGGGAAATTCCATGCACAACTTCTTATCTGAAAGTTTTCATAGTCTTTATTACAAAACAGATTTTTACACAAAGTTGGAAGGAATAATTATGCTAGAAGGTGAGATCCTTCTGTTTTGGAATCGTCTTGCTCATCTTTGCCTAGCCCAGGTCCAGCACGGGCCCAGCCCAGATGAACTGACAACATCGCAAATGTGGAGTTATTTCATCTCCATTGTTATTTCTTTTCCCACCTGCTTGTTAGTAAAGGGGATCATATGCTGTGACATGTCTAGAAGGGAATTAATAGTGCACAGAATCTCCAAATTGGATAATCATAGCTGAAGAGTGGAGAGTAATATGTATATATGCTCTATGTCAAGAAACCTGCCTATGAATGTCACAGGGTAATTAATTGATTATTGATTTTATATCTGCCCTGGAGTTCTGTGAGACATCTACATGCATACCTTGACAGGTAACATGTGGGGTTTGAAGCTGTGTAATACTGATCGTGAAGCATCCAACCCGGGACCCGAATGCCCTGAACCCCCCCCCCCCCCCGGGACTTTTCTTCTCATGCTCTTGCTTCTTCTACTATAAATATGAGTGGTGACATCTTTTCAGTTGCTGTGATATTCAAGGCCTTTTGAGTATGGATTCCCACTTGCCATTTTAGTGTTACTTCCCAGTGAAAATGCATGACTCCCGGTTTCATGAGGTGCCTTGCCAAAAGGATTGTCAGATTTAACAAATAGCATGACAGGAAACCCAGCTGAATTTGAACATCATCAACAATATATAGCTTCTCTCGGCTAGGACAAGTGCATCCCATGTCACACATAGAATATACAATATTCATTCTGAAATATAGGATTGGGTGTTGTAGTCTCAAATATAATCTTAACTGAGCATCCTACCAACATTTGTGTGTTCTTCTCTGTCTTTCATAGTTTTCTTGTCTGTATTGAAATCTTACCCACTCAGGGCCAAGCTCACATGCCACTTTCACTAGGGATGGTTTTAATGGTTGTTCAGGAAACATATAAAAGCTTTCCTGTGTCTTTAACTTCTATGTGATTTATGTATTTTTGGAGAACTTAGAAATAACAGAATATAATTTCCCTTGGAGTCTCACCCCATTAAATCAATGCACAGCAGGGCAATTTGGTTGACTGTGAAGTATCAGCCTAACGCATCCCACATAAACGCTGATACAGGTCTTCCGTAATGCTGGGATAATGGAACGTATTACCTTGGGGAAATCCCTGGTTAGCTGGCACAGCCTTCCCTAGTGACTGTGGTATGGCCACGACCAGCCTGGGCTCCAGCTCACACAGAGTTACTTGCACTTTTTCCCTCCAACCTCTTTGTTTTAATGGTTTACATCAATTGACCATTGTAATGCAATGGAGCTTGAGAGTGAGAGTGTTACTTCTAAGAAAACTAAAACAAATGTTTAAGACAGGGCAAGTAGCTATAAAAATATTATTAAATTGAGCATTAAATTAAAGACAAAGACTCTACAAGATGGGGAAAAACCCAAAAAACCAAGAACAACAAAATCCTGAACAATTTTATGTTCAGATTGCTTTAAACATATTTAAGTATTTGATTCAATTTAAAGGAGTCATTACTGGAAATTATAGGTGCATGTTATTAATATAGTTTCTGTAAAAAAAAAAGGTTCAGTCCTCACACTCAAAAAAGAAAAAAAAAAGAAAGAGAAAAGAAACAAAGACCTGGCCAAATAGCGAAAGATGAGTGAATGACTGTGCATCTATCTTCCCAGGTTTGGGGTAAAAAATGATTATGTAAGTATGTATCCACTAATGCTAATGTTTTAAGTCACCAACAAATGACTAGCCCCTTTTACATCAAATAAGATGTACAAAAGTTAAACTATTCAATAGCATGTTAAAGCTCTTCGATAATACTAACTTACATAAAGAAAGATATGAACAGAGGAGTCTCAGTCACAAAGGCACATTGAAAAAAGGAGAGCATTAAACTTGATGGGAAGACAGTGAGCCTTGTTCAGGGCAGAAGACGTTGTGTCCTCCGAGCGTGTCTTTCATGATGGTGCTCATAGGACCTCCTAATAAATGGGTATGTAATTTTCCACATGCACATTTTCTCTCTCCTACTGTTTTGTAGAGTGCTGGAGGGCAGAGATTTATGTAGAAGGCACATAAATTGCATACTGAATGCATTTGAACTAAATTGAACTGATGAAGTTTCAGGTGCCTAAAATCTAGTCCTTGAGGCTGGTGACGTCCTCTGCTTGAGCGTAAACAAGCAGTCACACCTTGACTACAGAAGGAACACTTGGGGAGCGGGGTAGACATTTCTCTTTGGCATTCTGGACAGAGTTTTCTTCCCTTCCCCCAAGATGCTATCCAGTTCAGATGAAACATTTTTCCCCTTTGGGCCACAGACCAGCAAAGCAGCAGGCCTAATTGTGAGACTGTGATGACTGCCCTTGAACTCTCCTGGCCCCCTAAGGTTTGTTTTCTCTGCAAAAGAGTGTGTGAGAAACTAAGACAGAAATGAAAGCAAATTCAGAGGTAGGATGACTTCAGGGTCTGTCTTTTATCTGCCCATCGGTGATTTTTGTTCCATGTTGGCCAGGATTTATTTTCTTAAATTCAGCATAACACTGTAGCTGTTATTAATAAATAAGCAGGGACATACATGCATATTAGAACATGGGTGTATATTTGAAAGGCTTGTATAGTGTGATTCAGATACACAGCCTCCTCTGTCCCCATCCCTGTGCTCTGTCATTTGACGGTATGAGGCAGGCCACAGGGAGAAGGTGACTTGACCTCCCGCTGCTCTCCTCTGGTACCCACGTGTCAGGTGGCTTCCCTTCAGCTCAGGAGCCGGAATCTACCTTTATAGTCCTCTTGTATTTAACTTAACGACATCTTCTTTGTGCTTGCTTTATTCTTTTTTCTACATTTTCATTTTATAGCTGTTCTACCTGTATTTTTGCTCTGTTTATAAGTTTTTTTAAATTTAATTTATTGAGGTGATATTGGTTAATAAAATTATTTAGGTCTGGGTGTGCAGTTTTATCATGCATCATCTGTACACTGCAGTGTGTGTTCGCCACCCCCAGTCACGTCTCCCGCCACCACCCAGTCCCCTCACCCGCTCTTCCCTCTCCCCACGCCTCTTTCCACAGTGTTGGAATCACCACAGTGTTGTCTGTGTCCACGAGTTTTTTTCTTTGTTTAATCCCTTCGTCTTTTTCACCCAGTCTCCCACACCCCTCCCCTCTGACAGCAGTCCTGCTGTTCTCTGTATCCATGGGTCTGTTTCTATTTTGTTAGTTTATTTAAAAGCATGTGCTTTTGCAGAAATAGTAAATCTTTTTATTTCTCTTTGGTTCAACTCTCGACTTACTGCACTTTAAATATTCCTACCTACTGCTCCATTTTTCTCTACAACCAAACTGGGCATCTTGGACTTGTCTCTGCCCTTTCTAACAGTGTTTATGCTTTTGTCTTGTTCACTCATTATCTTCTCTTTCAATTACAGGTGAAATCCAGGTGACCCTCTGATCCATATGATATGGTAGTAAAGGCTAGCATAAATTTTACTCACTGCTTCTTGGGTAAAAGTTCCCCAAAGGAACAGAATTTGGCATGCACATCCTCATGTATTGATACATTGATTGAACTCACCTTTGCTCTTTGGCATCTGGATAGCAAATAAACAGAATTTCTAGAGTCTTGCACCCTGTGCCCTTCAGTGTTTGTATAATGATAGCGTGCATCTAATTCACTTGAGAAAACCTGTTACATTGCATATGTTTGGGTCCCAAAACAAATGATTCTGACTCAGTGGGTACCTCTGAGATGGAGTCTAGAAGCAGGTGTCCTTTCATAGTATCCCAGGTTGTTTTGATGGACACATGCATCTCAGACTTTATACAAAATAAATTACTGAAATAATTTAGTGTGTCAGCTAGTGATAAATCTGAAGGAAAAATAAAACAGGGAAGAACCAGGAAATAGGGTTGAAATTTTAGCTTGTGAGGTTAGGAGAGGCTCCCTGGGGTGTGCGGCTCAACCCTGGGATAAGTGTGTTATCTTTCACAACCCCGGGGTAGTATTAAAAACACTTGGTTTAAAAACATGTGACCTAGGAGAGACTGACTTCAACCTCCTCTCCCACTCACTGCCTTCCTTTCTCCAACCTCACTCCTGCTACAGAACCGAGTTTCCTCACTGCATCTGGTTTCTTGGGTGATGATGAAAAGATATAGATGCGGTGGCTACCAGATACTTCACAGAATGACTGGGAAGCCAGGTAGACAGAACGAGGCTCAGAAATAGACCGAGAGCCAGGGTGTCAGGAAAGACTTGGTTGTCCCCGTAGAGTCCTGTGCCCTGTGGGAACAGCCTCAGCATCACTGTCCAATCTCTGTGGCACCCTCTTTGCATCTGAGTCTCACAAGAGACAAGCTGACTGTGGCCCAGAGACAGGCACATTCCTTGGCCATGCTGGGGTGGCACAGGAAAGACCTGGCAGAAGGAATAGCTCATGCTTTTGCACAGGAAGGAGCTCTAGATTCAGAGACCCTCCACACCGCACACACTGTGGCTGAGGAACACCCACAGCCGCCATTCCTCCCACCAGGATGGCTCCAGGACTGTGTCAGCAGGCACCTGCTGTCATTCATTCCATCCATTTTTTTGTTAGTGTGTTCGATAAACTTTGCCATGTAACTAACTGGTGAATACAATGTGTTATACAAAAAAAGGACTACTTATGCAATGATCACACTGAGAGAAACAAACAACCCTGTGGAACATATTTTCTTCTTGAGGACACCTTTGGCTGTGAGCTGGGCTAGAGTGCCGGTGGGCAGTGTCATCTTGTATGATTGACAGGCAGGAAACAGAAGTCATTGAGAGGAGATGAGTCTGAAAATCAAGACTTCTTGCCTACTTTAAACAGGAAGAACAAGAACCATATGATCTCGCTTGTATGTGGAATCTAAACAACAAAATAAACAAACCAAACAGAAACACTCATAGACACAGAGAACAGACTGATGGTTGACAGAGAGGAGGGGAGGAGTGATAAGTGTAAAAGAGGAAGGAATTAAGCACAGATTGGCAGTTACAGAATAGTCACGGGGATGTAAAGTACAGCACAGGGAATATCGTCAATAATGCTGTAATAACTATGCATGGTGCCAGGTGGGTGCTGGAAATGTCGGGGTGATTACTTCATAAATTATATAAATCTCTAAACACTATGCTGTATACCTAGAGTGAATATACTATTGCATGTCAGCTTTCATATAAAAATAAAAAAATGTGTGAATCTATAAGGATTTTCAAATGGTGTACCTTATCTTTTGCTTTTTTTTAAACTAACTAGAAAATATTGTTTCATTTTGGGTGCTTTGTTTTCCATAACCGCCTTCTGGTCTCAGTGACCTCCCCTTTCTCTGCGGTCAGCATTGTGCGGAGCTCATTCTGATCCCCCCACAGGAGCTTTGGCAGTGGTGGCATTTGCAGTAGGTGGCGATGGCATTTCTAAAAATCTCTCTCTTTGCTGCAAAATAAGACACACACACTGACATTTCCCATTTGAGCACAATAGCTCTTTATTAATTCTGCATTGTAAATGCCACTTCTGGATTTAATTTTCTCTGATTTTCCCCAGATTCATTCATTTCCATAATTTTCTCCTCTACAGAACCACCCTGTTTTTTATTTTTGGCATGCTTATGCTGATATCTTTTCACAGACCCAGTTTTGTGATTATTGAAGAAAAGGTAGTCCCTTTGCACTGTTGATAGAAATGTGAATTGGTGTGGTCACAGTTGAAAACAGTATGGAGATGCCTCCAAAAATGCGAGCTAGACTGTCCATATGACCCTCAGCAACCCCACTTCTGGGTGTGCAGTCAAAGGAAACAAAACCAGTATGTTGAAGAGATGTTTGCACCCCCCATGTTTACTGTAGCATTCTTCATAATAACCAAGACATGGAAACAACCTAAGTGCCCGTAAGTGAATGGGTGGATGGACAGAAACAAAAGGGTACAAATATACCGGGAATATAATAATGAAGGAAATCTGCCATTGCAACAACGTGGATAAAACTGGAAGGCGTGATGCTATGGGAAATCAGCCAGGCAGATAAAAACAAATACTGCACAATAGGTGTCACTCATATGTAAAACCTGAAAAATAAAGCTCATTTCATAGGCACAGAGAATAGAATGGTGAAGCCCAGGGGCTGAGGAGTGGGGGAAAGGGGACATTTATATCAAAAGGTACACACTTTCAGTTCTAAAATGAAGACATTCTGAGGATCTAGTGTACAGCATGGTGACTATAGTAAATGACACGGTATTGTGTTGTTGAAATTTGCTGAGAGTAGACCTCAAGCTAAGTGTTCTCACTGCCAAAAAAAAAGAGTTAACTGTGAGATGATGGATGTGTTCATTAACTTGTTCATGATAAAACTTTCACAATGTATATGTCTCAAATCATCATGTTGCAGTTTAACTATATGCAATTTTATTTGTCAGTCATTCCTCCAAAACTGGGGGGAAAAAAAGGAAGTGGAGGAGGAAAAAGATAGCACACTGAATATTCTAGAGTTCAGCATCAAGTCACTCTTCTTGTTCCCTTCTTGTCCTTGGTCTATCCAGTATCTAGTATGTCTTTCCACCTGCCTAGTAACCTTGCCCCCAGAAGGCTAGAACTCTGAAAGCTTCCATTTTCAGGGCTGCATTTCACCTGGAGACTAGCTCACAGGCACTTCCCTATTTTTCATCCTCCACCCACATTCAGATGAACTGTTATTGGGATGAGATCCTTTACAACTTGGTGCAGGTGCCATAGGATGTGGGCAGCATGGTCCTGTTCATCTGGCTAAGCCCCTTCTCTGGGCCCCTACCTGATCTGACCATGATGTCAGCTTTCCACATTACATGGCATTACCAGCCGATCTAAGGGCAGGCTTTCTCTACAGATAGCGAGGAACTCTAGGACAGGGGTCTCCTATGTGAATTCTTGAAAAAAAATTTTTTTGGGCATTTTTAGAAGCTCAGGATCTAGTTGATGCCCAGTAAGCGTGTCACAAACATGTGTTGTGCTGGAAGGGATTGACTGGTTATGATGCGAGCTCCCCCTCCTGGCTGGCCTGTTTGTCATCTAGCTCACCTCTTAGATCATAACTTAACATGAATTGGATTAATAAAGAGTAACCAACCAGGGAACATTTTGTTCTCTGACTAGATAATGCTGGCTTTAATATTTCAAAGGCTCGAGAGTCCTCATTATCTTTAGATTTAATGAAACCCATGACTTTCCCATAAACTAATAATTGTTGAAGTCTAGTTTTCAGTTTGAGTGAAAGTGCTACATTTAAAAATCGTTAGCCTCTGGCATAACAATAATAATCATTTTCTTTTCACGGGTTAAGTCAGCACTGATGTATTCTGGTCATGAGTCAGCCTCAGGTGAGCACTGTAGGTTTGATAGAGAATAATGGTTTTGAAAACAAATATTTATTTTAAGTGGGACATAAAAGCGAGACTAAGAGACATGGACAGGAGTGTGGTGGTTACGGGGGGCGGGGGAAGGGAAGGAAGGAGAGGGGGAAGGGGAGGGGGAGGGGCACAAAGAAAACTGGATAGAGGGTGATGGAGGACGATCTCTCTTTGGGTGATGGGTATGCAACAGAACTAAATGACAAGATAACCTGGAAATGTTTTCTTTGAATATATGTACCCTGATTTATTGATGTCACCCCATTAAAATAAAAATTTATTTATAAAAAAAAGACTTAAGAAACCGATAAACCAAATGCACGGTAAAAAAAATATTTTAAGGTTTTCTTCAATTCTTTTGGGCTCTTGTAAGTTTAATTTTTTTCAAAATTCTGAATTTGACTTGAGCCTAAAAATTTTTTTTTTTTTTTTTCATTTTTCTGAAGCTGGAAACGGAGAGACAGTCAGACAGACTCCCGCATGCGCCCCACCGGGATCCACCCGGCACGCCCACCATGGGGCGACGCTCTGCCCACCAGGGAGACGATGCTCTGCCCATCCTGGGCGTCGCCATGTTGCGACCAGAGCCACTCTAGCGCCTGAGGCAGAGGCCACAGAGCCATCCCCAGCGCCCGGGCCATCTTTGCTCCAATGGAGCCTTGGCTGCGGGAGAGGAAGAGAGAGAGAGAGAGGAAGGAGAGGGGGAGGGGTGGAGAAGCAAATGGGCGCTTCTCCTATGTGCCCTGGCTGGGAATCGAACCCGGATCGAACCCGGGTCCTCCGCACGCTAGGCCGCTAAAATTTTTTTATGTAATCACATAAAGAAGTTGAAGTCTATGTGCCCATTTTTCTTCTTTGAAATATCACTGTGCTTACCTACATGCCATCAAAAATATTACAAGATAGTATAAACATAAACAATGTAAAGCACTCAGTTGCAAAACCATGCTAATTTCTTCTGCTTTTAAAACAACTTTATCAAATTATGTATTTACTATCTTACTGCCAAAATTTTAAATTATAATTTTATAATGAATGAGCTCTTTATATAATTTTGTGGGAATAAAGTTAGTACAAACTTTTGAGGGAAATTTGGAAAGACTATCAAATGAATTATGCAACCAAATTCTTATAAATTCCTACCTATTGATTTATCCTAAAAAGTGTTCAAAGATGGGGAATTTATAGATAAATATATTTATGACAGATTAAAAAAATTGTTCAAGCATTTAAAAACTTGGAAGCTTAATAGCTGAGCAAGGTTGCCCTCAGTGCAGGGTTGTGGTTCCAGTCGGGCTTTTCTTATTACACCAGCTCTATATCTTTGAGAACAGTTATGATGAACATTTTTTTCTTTGGTAATTAAAAACAAATAAAACAACTTAATAATTTTACTTGAAAAAGATAATTGATCAACAATTTACTGAAGATACTTTCTCTGATTTTAGTTGTAGTTCTACTGGGCATTAAAAGTGTCTTTAAATGACCCTGTTGGGTGTTATCTTGACCAAGCGAATCACCCGTTGAGTGCAGACAAGTTCAGGGATAGCATAAGTCAAATCAACAAAGTTTTACTGGACTTTATGCTAAAGCTCTAAGAAGTATTCATAAATCAGAAACACCCACTCTTACCAGAAGCTACCTCCAAGCTTAGGTACTTTCAAGTGACATTTTTATTACATGATAAATTTCTTTTTCTCTCTCTCATACACACACACACACACACACACACACACACACACACACACACACTCTAATTTATGCATGTTCATATGCTTGAAGAAGGGTGACTGCCAGCCTCATCCATAGTTTACATGGAAGGTTATGTGTGTACACAATACAGAAATATGTCACAGTGTCCTGTGAAAGGGAATAATTTGCTTCCTCTTGGAAATAACAGATGCTGAGATTGACCAGGTCAGGTACTGTCTATGTCTATCTACATCTCTATCTATGTCCGTCTATCTTATCTATCTATCTATCTATCTATCTATCTATCTATCTACTATCCATCCATCCATCCATCCATCCATCCATCATCTATCACAATTCTTGAAAGGGCTCTTTCACAGGGAACTTGATCACAATAATTCCTGCTGAGACTCCAGAACCTGGATTCTACCAGACATCCATATACAATCTGGGTGGTTGTGGATCTGCTCCCTTCAAAGTTAGCATCTTGTAATATGGGGTAAGAACAGAATCTGTTTGCCCTGACCCTATAAATGGTGTTCCCCACAGTAGCCCTCAGTTTGGCTGACTCTCCTCCACTCCGGGACACTGTTTACTGCTGCTCTTGGTCACTGTAGTTTATTCAGACGTTACCCTTAGCACTATGCGTGCCAGGATAGGAGCCACCATGGAGACGGACGGGGGTGAGACTCTTCTCTGTCTTGTGCCAACTCATGCAGATGTATCCATGTCTCTTTATTTTCCTACTAAAGAATTGAATTAGTTATAAAAGGAAAGCTAATGTGGTTTTAAGGACAAGCATGTCCTCTTTTGTCCTCTACCTCAATATAAACATATCAGCTTAGATCAGGCTCATCTCATTCTCCAGTTAAAAAATTTTTGTCACCAAAATGCCCTTTATTTTAAGGCTGCCTATGTCGATTTCTAGAACCTCCTTCCCAAAATTGTTTTTTGTTGAGAAAGTGGCTCTTAAGTCTGACAAGTGTTCAAAACTGTGGGCTCTGGAATGGTATTTTAAATGTTTTATTTGGCTGACAGCAATTTTGTTTGTTTTAAAAAAAAGCCAACACATTACAATAAAAGCAATTTATATAAAATCCAAATTTCTGACTTCAGCACTGATCCAGTGGAGCTGAGCAGTAGCTGGGTCTGCAGCTGGGCAGCTGCTTCCTGTTTCATTGCCTGGTCCCCACCGGGGTTGGAGCCTGAGCCCTTTGCCCAAGACCCCTACCCCTTCATTTCTACAGTAAAGGTAGGACCATCCAGTTTGTACTGTTCCCGTGGGTGTTAGGCCAGCTGGTCACAGAAAATTTTGGTTTATGATGCAAATCCAATAAAACACTGGCAGGAAAAGTGAAGAGAAAGGGGAGGTCACTTTCTCCTGGTAAGTAAAACTGTATAAAACACACACTTGCCTTCTAAGGACTAATGTTCATTTTCACGGAAAGCAGCATGTTTAGAAACGTGTGAGAAAGGGGAGCAACAAGACCCGTTGTTTCTTCCCCTTTGGCACCTTCTGAAACGACGAGAGAGCCACATGTCCACTCTGCCAGAGTCTCCTTTCTGTCCCGGGATCTCCTCAGCCTCGGGGCTGATGCCAGAGAGGACGATTCCCTATTGACTCCTGTTCTTTCACAAGAGACACACACAGGCTGATTTTCACACCACACAAAATAAAGAGGACAAGAGGACGGGTTCACATACAAAGTGCTGTTTTCTCTCAGTGTTGACTTGGGAGAAAACCCTGTGTCATTCCTCTCGGTCACGCAGATGCTTTTCTGTGTCCCCACGGACTTTCCTGAGGCCGAGCCCTGCTGGATGCTCGCTGTCCTGCAATGTCTCAGTCCGTGGTGGCTACTCCGTGTCCTCAGGCTGTGGTCACGCCACTGTGTGCACCTCCCTGTATCTCTTAGACTTGGTATTGTTTTTTTGTTTTTTTATAAATTTTTATTAATTTTAATGGGGTGCCATCAATAAAATTAGACTTGGTATTGTTGTTAGCCGGTTCATTTTCTCTGACGGACTTGACAAAAACGATAGCTTCCCGCCTTTATTATTCACCAGGGAGATGTCCAGCTCCGTGTCTCATAAGTCTGGGAGTTCAGCTCTGGGCGTCAGCACCCCTGGTTTTCTCTCTGTGCTCCTGCTGACCAGAGAGCAGCTTTACCCTTCTAGTAGGAGAGGTGATGTCTGGGGACAATGCAGAGAAGTGTCCACGCGGATCGCAGCTTCATCGCAGACCCTCAGGTTAACCTCGTAATCAACCATCTCATGCTCTCTATGAAGTGAAGGGTGCATCCTTCTTGCTTGTTTGCTTTTAGAGCCATTATTTTTTCAAGTCTTCCATGGTAGTAGCTTATCTCGACCTAAAATATTTTCTGGATTGGAGCAAAGAAGGCTGTGCTTTTTACATGGGAAGGTTTAGTCAGCTGGTCCCCCTTACACACCCAAGGAAGAGAGTCCAGAAAGATAGAAAAACGGGAACCAGGGCTTAGGGCTCTGTTGACATGAAGACCAAGTAGTCACAGGCAGGAATGTCACAAGATCCTGTGGCGAGGACACTCTAGTGGCTCTCAGAGCCAAAAGCTCTCTCAGACTTTGAGGGCACAGGTATTAGGATTGAAGCAAGGGATGGGGATGGTGGGGCCAGCAGATATGCTTCCTCTCTTTGGGGGTGAGTGTGGAAGCCCACTGGGCTGCAGACAGGAGATGGGCCTGGGGGCCTGAGAAGAACGTGCTACTAGCTCAGTGCACTGCGGCAACCTGGACGCAGCAGACCGCAAGGATCCTCCAGAGACCCCATCGTCCTGCTGTTAGCCTGTGAGTCAGCGTCCGACTCAAGCTGGGTGCTGGCAGCAAAGAATCCCTCCTCTTACCTGGATCCAACCTGGCGCGGAAAAACATGACAGCTGGGAAGCCAAAATCTGACTGCATACAAGGGCTATTTGCAACATCACATCATAGCCAGTACTTGATGGAGTCGCGTTTCCACCAGTGTGGATACTAGGGGCTAGATGTGGTAGTGAGAAAGAGAGGAATGATTTTATGACTTGGTCGTTGCTGTCTTTTTAAGCTGGTGGGGACGAGCAAAGCAAACACCACCATGATAAAATAAGAGCAGTTTACTCTAAATATGTATAATCTCAAATACCTCCAGCTGTACGCTTTGTGAAAACAAGAGCTCTATTAATATTAGCATCTGGATTTCATTAACTTAAAGCCCCCCCCCCCAACTGATTCAAGATATAATGTCTTTCCTCAGAATTTTCATTATTTTTCTTTGAGAAAAGCTCTTACATTATCTTCTTTGAAGCCAAAGCCAAAAAGAAACTTTCTGAAAATAATTGGCCCCTGGACAAGGCTTGTTCCTCCCTCAGTACATGGTTCACAGAACTGAACATGGTGCACGGACTCTCTCTGTTGAGAGAACCCCACTCCATAGAGGATGGCAAGGACATCACAGTCCCAGCCACTGGAACTGAAGTCCAGACACTTCTGCCAGCTGCGTTCTGGTAGCAGTGACCAAGGATAACACAGCAATCAAGTGCTGCACAGAACATGGCTTTTCCTCACGTGCACAGCAGCCTTCAAGGTCCGCCCACAGTGAGCATGGGTTCCTCAAGACCAGGGCAGCCAGTGTCCCGGCAGCTGGTGCAGTGCTCCTCTCGAGTCGCAATGTAGGGCTCCAGTCCCTCTCCTGTGGCATCTGAAATACGCTGGGGGCAAACACGAGGGCCATGGATGCACATGCTCTGCAGAGAAAAGAACACTCACTGAGCCTGAGACAGGGAAGGACATTCATAGCAGTGGTTGGCAAACTCATTAGTCAGCAGAGCCAAATATCAACAGTACAATGATTGAAATTTCTTTTGAGATCCAAATTTTTTAAACTTAAACTATATAGGTAGATACATTCCTTATCAAAGTAGCACCCACACGTGGTATTTTTGTGGAAGAGCCACACTCAAGGGGCCAAAGAGCCGCATGTGGCTCTCGAGCTGCGGTTTGCCGACTAGGGGTACAGGGCATGACGAGCCCAGCGGACTCTGTGGCTTCTTCATCTCTTGGGAAGGAAGGGTTCCAGGCTCAGCACTCATTCTTAGGTGGGCAAGTGGGGGGCAAACACTGTGCCTGTGAGATTACCTTTCCCAGCAGGGTGTCATTTCTCTGAGTCCACAGGGCAAAACCTTGCCCTGGAGAGAACTGCTCGAGCGTCAGACTGCGGGGTGGCGAGAGTGGTCACTGCTCAAGCCTGCCTTCATGTCTTCAACTCGGGTCCAGAAAGGAGCTGTCTACAGTCTGTGTGTTTCATTTCCTTTGTCATAACAAATCTTTTCGTTTTATCCGATATATTTGCTCCTGTGAGACATCGTCATCCAAGGACCTGGGTTAGATGGGAAACAGAACAATATTGTGTCATTTTTTTCTTGTCACCTTTCCTAGGTACCTGCTCAAAAAACCTCTTATGCTTCCAAAACAAAAATAGCAATGTTATTATATATTTTTAAAAATACCCCCATGATTTCCCGTAGCATGCACATTGATTAAAGAAAACCAAACCAAAACATAATGAAAAGAAAAGAGAGACCATCTCCACTACAATTTAGGAAAACCTTAGGGCATGGGGAGAAGTTTGTTCTCTAAAAATCCCGGCTGACCTGCGCTTGGGGGCAATCAGCTCACCTTGCGACCTGAAGCAGCCCCTCTGACCCGACTCCTCGCTCCTGTGTGTAGGCTAAATCCACGGGCTTAGTCCCCTCTGGCCTCTTCGGTTCTGATTCCTGTCTCATCCCACTGCACTGTTATCCTTAAGTTTGAAATTTCTTCAGTTTCTACTTGTTATTCTCTCAGAGCAACTATAACACCTGAAGTCACATGTGTGCCCGTCATTTAGATATGGTTCTGGGTTATGAGTATATGAAACACATCAAGATTCCTTGGAGAGAAATAGGAAGTGTTGGAGAAAAGAGGCCACCACAGTGGTCGGCAAACTCATTAGTCAACAGACAGAGCTCAATATCAACAGTGCGACTGAAATTTCTTTTGAGAGCCAAATTTTTTAAACTTAAACTATATAGGTAGGTACATTGTTATTAACTTAATTAGGGTACTCCTAAACTGGCCTTTGCTAAAAACATCCTCCATCTGATTGAGCCGCACGTGGCTCATGAGCCGCGGTTTGCCGACCACTAACCTAGGGGATCGCTAGAATGTAGGGCAACAGGACCCACAGGGAAGTTCATGCTCAAGGAGAAGTCTGGGTTCCCTGGTGCTGCTTGTACCAACAGCTCCTTATTGTCATAGAATTTATTCAAGATTCAGAGTCCTTGGAGAAAGCCTGAGATGGCTGGGTCCTCATTCTCTGCTTGCCACCTGACACCCAGGGCACAGAAAAAATATAGTGACTTCCAAAGTCTATACAAGTGGAAAATTCTTCTGAAAGGGTCATTGAGGTAATGATGTAGAAAAAGGGTGGTGTTGGATGGCCAAAGATGGACCATTGCTCACCAAGAAGGCAGGCTCATGGGTCTCGCAGTCCTCACTGGGCTTTACTCTGGAAAATACTATGCCCCTACCAAATATGTTATTGATCATTTTTTAAAATATTGATCCCATTTTAAGTCTAGCAAGCATCCTAGAATTTATTTTACACTCACCCGTGTAAACTCAACAGGGGTTGCATGGCAGTTATTAGACTAAGGGAAACCTTAGTATCACCACCAATATATCTTTAGCATTTCCTATTTTTTTATGTAGTCTTTATATCAACTGCTTTGATGGTTTTATTATTTCACCAAGTCATCCTTTGTGACCCTCTGCTTCAGCCCGTGATCACACTACTGAACTTTTAAACTGTTTCCATTCTGTTGGCTAATTTAGCTAAGAATTTATTGATATCTTTATATATATAGTTTTTTTTTCTACTTTCTTTTTTTGGTTATTTCATGATAAATGCCCCAAAGAAAAACTACAGTGTTAAATGTGAGCAACATATCTTGATTGGCATTAACATATTACTTTCTAAATATAGTCAATATTCTAAGGTTGTTTTGAACAAGGCAGTGCAAAGGAAGGTGACTGTAATGTCAATTAAGGGACTGGAGGTAAACTGTATGGCCATGTAAAGAGAGCAGCTAATAGCCTCAAGCTCTAGAGAGGGATCAGAAAGCTCTCTCCCCCTCCCTCCCTCCCTCTCTCCTTTTTCTTCCTTCCCCTCCTTTTCTCCCTCCTTCTCCTCCTCCCTCCCGCCTTTTCCCCCTCCCTTTCTCCCTTACCACTTCATCCCCTCTCCCCTTCCCTCATTCTCTCCCTTCTCGCCCTCTCTCTTTTTCTTTTTCTCACCCTTCTTCTCTTTCTCTCTCTCTCTCTCTCTCTCTCTCTCTCTCTCTCTCTCTCACACACACACACACACACACACACACACACACGTACTCTACAGAAAAGCAATCTGATCTGGCATATGGTGTAGCAATGCAGTAATCTTGATAGAAACCTGGTGGGGAAGTTCATCAGTGGTAACGTGTCAGCAGTTCATTACAGATTATTGACTTCTGCTCTTATTTGCTGAAAACACCCATTCTAGAACCATCTGCGACTAAATAGAGTGCTTAATCTGCATGTTGGGGAAAACTATAAAAAAATGACAGCAGCCTGGCCTGTGGTGGCGCAGTGGATAAAGCATCAACCTGGAAACGCTGAGGTTGCCGGTTCAAAACCCTGAGTTTGCCTGGTCAAGGCACATATGGGAGTTGATGCTTTCTGCTCCTCCCCCCCCTTCTCTCTCTCTGTCTCTCTCTCTCTCTCTCTCTCTCTCTCCCCCCTCTCTAAAATGAATAAATAAAAAATCTAAAAAAAAAAAAGAAAGAAAGAAACATTATTAAAAAAAAAAATGACAGCATGAAATTAAGTCAACATCTGAGCTATGTAGTGGCTTGTCACATTTAAAACTGACAAGGGTGAGTTGGGAAGCAGCCGCGTTGTTTGTAAAACACAGCAGGTAGTGAGAAATTAAAAGACGAAGACCGGCCCTGGCCGGTTGGCTCAGCGGTAGAGCGTCGGCCTAGCGTGCGGAGGACTCGGGTTCGATTCCCGGCCAGGGCACACAGGAGAAGCGCCCATTTGCTTCTCCACCCCTCCGCCGCGCTTTCCTCTCTGTCTCTCTCTTCCCCTCTCGCAGCCAAGGCTCCACTGGAGCAAAGATGGCCCGGGCGCTGGGGATGGCTCTGTGGCCTCTGCTCCAGGCGCTAGAGTGGCTCTGGTCACAACATGGCGACGCCCAGGATGGGCAGAGAGCATCGCCCCCTGGTGGGCAGAGTGTCGCCCCTGGTGGGCGTGCCCGGTGGATCCCGGTCCGGCGCATGCGGGAGTCTGTCTGACTGGCTCTCCCTGTTTCCAGCTTCAGAAAAATGAAAAAAAAAAAAAAAAAAAGACGAACGAAGACCATGTCACCGCAGAAAACGGAAAGGAGGACTGATGAGGATGAAAGAGGACATGTAACATGTAGGGTTTATTCCTTCTAAGCAATTTCCTTTTTTAATGTCAGACAGAATACTTTAATCAGCAATACTGGTGCCTTGGATGAACCTCGTTGGCTTCGATACTGCCACACTGCAGAGCTAGAAAATATATTTTAATAATGGAGCAGTCTGTATACTGTTCAGTTGCACTGAAATTATTTCAATTGCTCTTCTGCTCTCTCACAATATCTGGGCAGGAGCACACAGGATAAGGCATAGAGAACTCTAAATCAGCTTGTCCAGACTTCCTTTTCCCTGGTAATGCCAGTGCTTACCTTCCCAACAGACAATAAAGGAACAAGTCTGTGGGATCATGGTAAACAGTGTCCAGGTCATATTAACTCTTTTACAAAACATAAGAAGCCAGCTCTATTTATTTAGAAGACCATCCTTTCCCCCACGGTTCTGCTATGACATTTTCTGTGAATCAAGCATTTGTGTTTCTGTTTCTACACTCACGTTTTTTTTTTAGTGAGAGAGCAGGGGGATAGACAGGGACACACAGACAGGAAGGAAGAAAAATGAGAAGTACCAACTCATAGTTGCGGCACCTTAGTTGTTCATTGATTGTTTTCTCATATGTGTCTTGACCTGGAGGCTCCAACCAAGCCAGTGACCTTTTGCTTAAACCAGCGACCTTGGGCTTCAAGTCAGCAACCTTTGAGTTCAAGACAGCAACCATGGGGTCATGTCTATGACCCCACACTCAAGCCGATGACCCCATTCTCAAGCTGAATGAGTCTGCACTCAAGCTGGCAATGTCAGGGTTTCAAACCTTGGGTCCTCATAGTCCTAAGATGATGCTCTATCCACTGCACCACCACCTGGTCAAACAACACTCTCACTTCTTTTTGATCCATTGCCGATCCTTACACCATTATCACACTATCTTTATTATCATAAATATTCATACATCATTGACCCCAGACTTGTTTCCCTTTTTCTGAGAATGTTTATAGCTTTATTAAACTATAATTCACATACTCTTCAGTTCACCATTTAAATTATCCAGCTACATGATTTCTAATATAATCACAGCTCTGCACACCATTCTTATTTACACCATTTCCTCACACTTTAGCTGTCATCCTCACTACCACCTTCACATCTTCCCTCCCCTCCCCCCCCTCCCCCCACGTGCACACCTTAAGCAGCCACAAGGCTTTCTGTAGATTTCTCTGTTCTGGAATTTTATATGAATGTAATCATGTACTATGTGATCTTTTGTAACTGACTCTCTTCACTTAGTATATTTTTAAGGTTCATTCATGTTGTATCATGTATTAGTATTTCATCCATTTTTATGGCCCAATAATACTCCATTGTATCAGCTATGCCATATTTATCCATTCACTGATTGGTGAATGTTGTCTCCATCTTTTTTCACTGTTGTAAATAATACTGATGTAAATTTTGTGTACAAGTTTTTCATGGATATATGTTCTCTGGGGTCTGTGCTTAGGCGTGGGATTGCTGGGTCATATGGCAGCTCCAAGTTTAATGGTTTGGGAACCTGCCTGACCATTTTCCATACCTGCTTCTCCCCTCCCCTCCCCCCCCCCGGCAGTGCACAAGGGTTCTGTTTTCTCTTCACCCTTAGTAGTGCTACTTATTACTCATCTTTTTATTCTGGCCATTCTAGTTTGTGGCAAGTGGTAGCTTATGGTTTTTAT
Source organism: Saccopteryx bilineata (assembly GCF_036850765.1). Classification (NCBI taxonomy): domain Eukaryota; kingdom Metazoa; phylum Chordata; class Mammalia; order Chiroptera; family Emballonuridae; genus Saccopteryx; species Saccopteryx bilineata. The sequence goes on along the minus strand of NC_089491.1, from coordinate 232,540,491 downwards.
TTGCATTTATCTAATGCTAATGATGTGAAGAGTCTATTCATGTGCTTGTTTGGTCATTTGTAGATCTTCCTTGGAGAAATGTCTATTCAGGTTCCTTGTTCATTTTATAGTTGGGTCCTTTGTTATTTATATGTTCTAAATACAAGTCTCCTCTTAGATATATGACTTGCAACTATTTTCTCCTTTTCTAAGGGTTGTCTTTTCATTACCTTGATGGTGACCCTTGAAGATATCAAGCCCTAATTTTGATAAAGCCAGTTTATCTACTTTTGCTGTTGTTGATCCTGCTTCGGTGTCATATCTTATCTCCAAAGTCATGAAGTCAAAGCCAACCAGGTGACCTTTCATGCTGTGTCCAACTTGTGCACCCTGAATTTTCTTCACATGTGTTATGTCCCCTGTAAAACCTCTGAAGAGATTGTTAAAAGTATCTGTTCAAGTCTGTCTTCTGAAACTAGAGCCAAGTTACCAAAACATCTGTTATATTTGGCCTGCGTTAGACACAATTCCATGACCACCAGCACTGAGAGCAAACTGAACAGTCCACATTATTTTGGAGTTCGGTGATGCTTCTGATGCAATGGCAGAGATGAACAAAATGTTCTGTTTTCCGTGTCATTGGAACTTAAAACAGTTGACATTTTATGAAGCACTCACCTGCCACACAAGAGCCCACGAGAGCAGAGGCTGTGAGCAGTGAAGCTGTGCAGGACACCCCTTGGTGGCTGGGTTGGTGCGGCAGGTGCATTGCGGGGAGCCTGTGCTTCCCTTGAGGGCCGGCCCATTGCACAGCCCCACACCACGTTACATTCCGCAGTGGAGATTCTCCTTGCCAGACTGAAGTTCAAAAGATTATATATGCAACATTATTTTTCTTCTTCTTCTCTCTCTTCACTTTCCCCTTCTTTGGGTTCAGTGGTCATTTTTTTTTCTTTACCTGATGAGGATTGAGCCTGCGGTCAAGAGTTATTTATATATTAACAGTAGAAATAGGTAAAATTTAAAATAAACATAGGTATGTTTATTTTCAGTACTGATGTCAGGAAATGATAAGGACATAAATAGAAAAATGGGTGTGTCTCAGCACATGGTCATCCTGATGTCTCACCTGTACTGTGGGCAGGAAGCCACTGTCTGGACAGAATATGGAGACAGAATCATTTCTGTAGGCAAAGGTGTTAGACAAAGGTTCATTTTTATTTCCCTATATGTTTGATCTGTACATAGTATATATGACACGGAAGCTGGGTTAGACTCAGAGGAGGACAGAGTAAATCTTGGATGAAATGTCAGTAATCTGAGATAAGCCAATGACACCATCCTCCTGGAAGAACGTAGCAATGATTTGGAACAGCCTTTGCTCAAAGAAAGAAGAAATTGCCAATGGCAGGATTGCATTTGACCATCAAGAAGACTACAGAAGAAATATACAACTTTAACATAGATAATGAAGATATCAAAACATTAGAGGCTTTGTTTATTGGGGTTCAATCATCCATTCAAATGAAGACTGTGGCCAAGGAACCAAGAGAAGGCTGAGATTCAGAGGGCAGCCACTGGAGGACCAGGGAGTGTCACCAGGAGCACAGACATGAAAGGAGAGAACAGGGCTCAAACCTCCACACCTTGTCTTCCCAATTGTTATGTACAGATGGGAAACTGGGCAGTGGAGAAGGCTGACAGAGAAAAATTGGTTCATTTGAAGCATTGTTTTGGACGAGAGCTCCCTGGACCACCAGAAAGATGAACAAATGGGTCCCAGAGCTAACAAAGCCTCAAACATTACTGGAGGCAAAGCTGACAGCTCTGGCACTGCTCTCCTTCAGAATGTCATGAGAAGTCATGGTTCCTTGGAAAAGACAAGATGCTGGGAGAACAGAAGGCAGCAGAAAAGGGGGAGACCAAACATGAGGGGGACAGACTCCACAAAAGACGCCCTAGGCTGAGCCTGCCTGAGCTGAGTGGGGCTGTGAGGACAGGACATTGTGGGCATCACTCATTCACAGGGTCACCAGGCACCAGCAGAGTCAATGGCACGCAACACACACACACACACACACACACACACACACACACACACACACACACGCACAAAATGAAAAGAAAGAATAAAAGAGAAACATAATTCAAGTCTATAGTTAAGCTAAGACTTGAGAAGATGGATTCTGATTTAGTTTTACCAAGACTAAATAAAAGACTGTTCAGATGGTACTAGATAGGACGAGTATCTGAGATCATTTTTATCTGCAAGGTAGTGGTAACAATATGTGCAAATATATATGAAAAAAGAAAACTATTGCATTGGGTATTTTGCGGACTGAGCGATAAAATAGCTCTATCTCAAAATAATGGCCCCTAAAGCTCTTAGTAGCAAGCCTGCCATGTAGAAAAATGCCCACTGAATGTTAGCTGTTTTATTACTTTTATGCCTAGAGTGGGCAATGTATGTTGTTGTTTCTTCACTCTGTGGCAAAAGCTTTATCCACATTAATCCCTAGTCAGACCCCTTTGTGCCAATCCCTGGAACACAAAGTTACTTCTCAGCTTCTAAAGGCAAATGCTTCAATTACCACAGAGTGAGGCAGCTTCGACAACATAGATTTATTGTCCCCACTTCTGAAGGCTTGAAGTCCAAGATCAAGGTGTCGGCAGGATCATTTTTTTCTTCATCTGAGGTTCCTCTTGTTGGTTTGCAGATGTCTGTGCTTTCCCTTTGTCTTCACATAATCTTCCTTCTGAACACATCTTGCCCTAATTTCCAGTTGAACTAGATTATGGCTTGCCCATCACAGACTCATTTTACCTGTGTTATCTCTTAAAAGGTCCTATGTCCTAATATGCTCACACTTGGAGCCCCTGGAGGCTAGGATTTCAATATTTAATACAGAGGGGGACACAGTTCAGCTGATAACAGGGTCCAGGGTGACAAGATGCTAGATGTGAGTGTGTTGGAACTAGACCAGAATTCACTGAAGTGGGACAGCCAAGGCATGGCCCAAGGAGCCCGTGGGGATGTCTGTTTATTTGGTAGCAGAAAAGTGGCCTCCAGGGGTTTCCCTGGGGAGTGTGGGGACACCCAGCATATGAGCCCGGCTCTAACTGACAGAATCCTTCCTGAGACCCACCTCACCAGGAGTGATCATCAGACACCTGCATTCCAACATCCAGGCGGGCCATGGCTATTCACCTGCTATGAAGACATGGATGACAAATCCAGGGACAAGAAGGCCTGGGACATTTTAAAAGTGTATAAATTTTCTTCAGCTATGAAGGCAGTAGATTTTATTTTTTAAAAGTGGTGGAATTCACAAACTCTGTTCAAGCTGAAGTGCCATGGAGAACTTGCTGGGATTTGCACGTACTCAGGTGTTTAGCTAAGAGCTTGGGGAGTTAACTTGACTATTTGGTCATTCATCAGATGCTCTGCTGTTGTAAAAACAGAGATGGTTTGGGAAACGGGTTGCTGAGGACAGCAACGTCCAGCACACAGGCAGCCGCTACTGCTGTGACCACAGCATGGAGAAGGGTGGCTGTCTTGCATGGGGACAGCACACAAAGCATGACTCACCTGGGAAAATAGAGCCTATTAGGGCCCTCAGGTATTTCACAGTGTCTGCTCTTGTGTGGCTACACTTTGTGAGTCCCTCCTGCTGTTCCTGTAAAGAATTGCCAGGCGTTTTACTTGTTTCTGAATTGCTACAAGGCCAATTTACTTGGGCATTAGGGACCCACACTGCAATAACATGTGATTTTTCACACTAACATGGGGTGATGGTATTTTATGAACCACACTGAAAAGCTTGTGTGTGCATTGGGTAAGCATGCAGATTTTCCCAAAAAGAGATTTTTATCATAAACGAATCATGTGGCTATTTCTTAAGCTATTTTAATCAGACAGATACCAGAGAAACATAATGATTCAAATCATTATTATTATTATTATTTTATTCAGTGAGAGGAGGGGAGAAAGAGACAGACTCCCACATGTGCTCTGCCCATCTGAGGTATTGCTCTGTTGCCCAGCAACTGAGTTCTTCTTAGGACCTATAGCAGAGGCCATGGAGCCATCCCCAGTGCCTGGGCCAACTTGTTCCAATAGAGCCGTGGCTGCAGGAGGAGGAGAAGGAGAGAGAGAGAGAGAGATGAAGGTGGAGAAGCAGGTGGTTGCTTCTCCTATGTGCCCCGACCAGGAATTGAGCCCAGTACAAACACATGCTGGCCTGACGCTCTACCACTGAGCCAACTGGCCAGGGCCCAAATTCTTTACATTGACCTAACTTGCACTCATGGTCCTTATTAAAAAAAAAAGAATGTTGTTTAATCTGTTGCTGTGAATTTTCTGACATGGGAAAGAAACATCCCACTTCCTGTGCTTCTGGCCAGGACCCTATGAACAGCTTTATGAGGTGAGAGAAAATCCCAAAGGGCTGTGGCCCCAAGGAGGGCGCTGAGTAGCCTAGCTCCTGGGATCTACTAGAGGGCTCACATACGGGTCTGCTTAGTTCTAGAATTATAAGCAATTACTAGCTCTTGTGACACTATCCTAATAAGTCTTGGCATTTCATACCACTAACTTTGTTATTGCCAAAGTTTATTAGGGAGTGACAAAATTATATGGATAATTAGTCTTTATATTCCTTAACTTTTTGAAGTGACAAGATATAGTGTATTGGATTAAAAGAAACGACAAGTGGAATCATATAGGTACACAATGAAGGACTATATTTAATGTAAATTTATGTTTCCAAATCAATGGGTAAATAATGAGAAAGAAAGCTTACTCTGGAGTTTTCTGAAACACACATAGAAACCTACATAGATAGGTTCTAACTAGAGAGGGAGCCATTAGTGAGTCTTCACATCAAGGATGCAGATGAACTGTGTGACCTATAAACAAGCTAGACTAGAGCAAGGCCAAATGTTGAGGAACCTAAATGGAACTGCAATAGACCACGAAGCCTGATGAATCCTGAAGGGTGTGGGATCAGACCTCGATTCAATAGGTAATGGGATTCTTGATGAAGAAAATGTCACAGTGAAAACCAGGCTTTATGGAAATTCAATACGGTGAGATGGCTTGACTTGAGGAACGCAGAAGTTTAGGGATCACGTAACTCTGTATGTGAGCTCATTAGAGCCAAGGGTAGGGAAAGTATGCAGAAAGCCAAATGGGGAAGAGGTCATGAATGCACAGGGTCTGGTGGTGGCTTTGGTATCAGAAATGAAAGACAGAGAACTCCACAGTGGCTTCCACGTTCCGTCTGTACAGTGGCATTTCTAGGAACAGAGTGGGGAAATTAGGGACAAATTGCTAAGAGAAAATGACAGTGACGTCAGCGTCTGCCCTCGTGGGATATAATTGGGGGCAACAAGGGGAATAATATAGGTAGTTGTAATTACACAGCAGAGTAGAGTTAGGATGGCGAACCCGATGTGTGAGAGAGCACTGAAGAGAAAATGCCAATGTCTGAGTGAGCAGGCTCAGCGAAGAAAACAGGCAGAGGGAGGAGTGCAGGGCACCAGTGAGTGTGTTGGTAACGCCACCCTTCTCATAGTTCATCCATTAGTAGCTCCTTAGGTTTTCTTTCCTAAGTGTTTACTTACTGAATCCAGCTGTGTCCCCTCACCTCTTTCGCTGCCCTACTCGCCTGGCCACTATAGCTTTTGCCCGTGATGCTGTAGAATGTCCCATAACTGATTCTTTTGATTCTGATTTTGGTCCTTGTCTCTGCTGATAGCTCTTCTTAAATCCACAGGAGATAGAAATCAGCTAGCTATGTCAGCCCCGGATAGAACCCTTCCATAGCTCCCTATGGGCTCTGTATAACAAACACGTTTTTTAAAAAATTATTGGTATTTCCTTTTCTTTCTTTTTATATTTTATTTTTTATTAAATTTATTGAGGTGATATGGTTAATAGTATTATATAGGTTTCAAGTGTAGATTTCTATGATATATGATCTATTGCATAGTGTGCCCACCCCCAAAGTCAAATCATCTTCCATCGCCATATATTTGGCCCCCTATACCCTTTATTACTCTCCACTCCCTTCCCTCTGGTCACCATCATACTGATGTCTGTGTCAATGAGTCTCAATTTTATATCCCAGCTCTGGTTCTTAGCTTTTTCTGACTGACTTATTTCACTCAACATGATATTCTCAAGATCCACCCATGTTGTTGCAAATCACACCGTGTCATCATTTCTTATGACTGAGTAGTATCCCATTGTATATATGAACCACACCTTCTTTGTCCAGTCCTCTGCAATGAACATAAGGGTGCATATATCTTTGTGAATAATTGTTCTTAAGTTTTTTGGGTGAATACCCAGAGGAGGGATTGCTAGGTCGTATGGTAACTCTGTTTTGAAATTTTTTTTAAGGAACTTCCATACTATTTTCCATAGCAGCTGCACCAGTTTACATTCCCACCAGCAGGGAATGAGGGTTTTCTTTTCTCCGCAGCCTCTCCAACACTTGCTATTACCTGTATTGCTGATAATGGCCAATCTAACAGGTGTGAAGTGGTATCTCATTGCAGTTTCAAACAAGTTTTTTTTTAATGTGCTCAATATTAGCTTTTAAAAAGTATTAGATGTCTAACTGTATGCCAGACATGACCTCTCTTAGCCCTGAGGATGAGCATGGGAATGATTTCAGCCAGGCTTGGGCAGCTCTGGGGTCTTCCCATAGGCAGTGTGTTTAAATGCTTCTCATGCAGTCATGTGGGGCCCCACTGGTTCCCCAGAAGTCCTCCTAACTCTCCACCTTCATGTCTGTACTTCAGCCAGAATGACTCTCTTGCCATTTTCTGTATTTGCTTTGTCTCCTGAGCATATCTCTCTGCTGCCTGGGACATACTCCCAGCCAGTCGCACCCCATTTTCCCAACTAGTTCTCACTGCCATTTCAGATCTTAACTTGGAAGTCACTAGTGACTGCTAAGCACATGACCAATTCCAGCCCAGGAGCCAATGCTCTGTGTTTCCTTGTCCTCCAGCACATGCTGCTTACAGCATTTGTTACACTGTGTGTGAATCTCCTGTCTACCCCCGGAGAAGGTCAGTTCCTGAGGGTAGTGCTGGTCTTGTTCACCGTGCGTCCGTCAAAACAGAAGCCTGCACAGGGTGAGCATGTGGTGACAACGCACTGAGTGCATGAAGGGAAGAATGGCTTACGTGTAGGCCATGCCAACATAAAGAAGAAAAGTGGAGAAAATCTGGTAGGAATGCTCTTTGTGGAAATATGAGACAAGAACGTATGTATGCTCAGGGCCCTGGCTGGGTAGGTCAGTTGATTAGAGTGTTGTTCCGACATGCTGAGTTTGTGGATTTGATCCCAATAAAAAATTCAACCAATGAATGCACAAATAAGTGGAATAACAAATCAGTGTTTCTCTCTCTCTCCTAGTCTCTCTTCCTTCTCTCTAAAAATATCAATAAATTAAAAATTTAAAAAATAAAAAAGCATATGCTCAGAATGAGGGTTTGGCCACAGAAAAATGTGAGCAGATAGACAGGAAAATAAAAGTCTGGAGAAGTCTTAAAGATCATTACAAGGAAACAGGATTGTTGAAAAGGGTGAGGAAGCCAGATTAACATTAAGCAATGGTTGTTGTTTTTTTGTTTGTTTATTTTTTTATCTTCCTCCAGAGATGTTTATCCTGCAAAGAGAGAACTCCAGAATTGAATGGTAGAAGCTCAAGATTCAAAATCCATTCCCTGTTTAGGGTGGTGTGTGTGTGTATGCGTGCATGTGTGTGTGTGTATGTAGTGGGTCTAGAGCAGAGATGAAGAGCGTTGTAAGGTCAGCACTGGTAGAATCAGCCCTAGAGTTGGGCTAAAGGAGGCTCCTTCTGCTGGGACAACACACATGATTGGTGGGAACGGGAGATGTGGAATGGCTACAGGTTTGGGTGAAGCACAATGAGTGGAATAAAGGAATCTGGGAGAAGATGAGCAAAACATCAGTAAAAGAAATTATTAAATTTGACATGGAGGAGTTGATCCTCTTACCTGTCATGATAGCAATTTACTTTTCACAAATATAGGTAGTTTTATCAAAATCAGAACTGATCGTGGAGTGTGGTGAGAAGGAATGCCGACCTGTCACTGGTATCATGGTCATTAACAATGACCATGGCTGGAGTTTCTTCCCAGTAAGGTCTGTAAAGGCTGGGAGCCCCTCTGGGTGGCCACCTTCCTGATTTCAGTCAGAGCTGAAGGAACAGAAAACTAACACTAAAGACGTGTTTTCCTCAGCAACTGAGTTTGTGGGTGGATCAATTGCTCTCTAGGCATTTATTGACCCCCGGTGATGTGCCCAACATGATCTAATTGCTGAGGGTAAACAAGAAAACTATAAAACATGGCCTCCATCCTCTCTCTGACTGTGTCAGTTCATCTGTCCTGATTTCAATGTCTCTTGATTCTTTTATTGTGGTAGTGGTGTCAGTGACAGTGTCCCTTATGGATAATTCCTTGCTATTTGACTATTATTCTACAACCTGGGGGTGGTGAGAGGGTCATCCATAAGCATTGGTGCTTTTAGGTAACCAACTCTTTAATAATTATTTTAAAAATTAGGTGCTAATTTGTTATCATTTTGTAAGTGACAATAAGCTTTTTGTGAATTCAAAATAGATGTTTCTTACAGTATTCTGTAAAGTGTGCTGTTTTGTAAATATCTGTAGTGTTCTCTAAAATTGCATTTTGAGCTATACTAGCTTTTGTTTTATTACTATTTTAACTAATAATATCTCATTAGTCTTTTAATCCTTTTTTCTAAAAGTTTAACAAATTATCATTAATTATTAATTTATGCAATTATTCCTTGAATAATCATCTTTTTTCTGTACCTTCTTAAATAAAGCCACCATGTTCATGATTGAAATTTCCTTCCAAATCTTTTCTGAATTTTTCTATTTGTTAATGTGGCACATCTATAAATCAAATCAATTTTAATGACTTTTCCTGGAATTTCATAATTTTAAAGATTATAGCTACAGTGCCGTGATATTGGCTTTCACTTAGGAGCTGTGATTTTGTCTGAATCTTGATTAAGTGTTGCTTTCATAACCACTACTGAGGTTTATATGGAAATGTTTCGTGTAAATCATGGATCAACGCCACGAACCACAGAAGCCAAATGACAGATATGTCGGTTACAAGACACTATTAGTGAGTCATATGATGAAAGGAGTGGTTAACCCATCGAAGAGTGAAAATAAAACATGAAGAGCACTCTTATTTCTACATGATGACACCTTGCATTTATAGTGTAGCAGGTGACGCCCTACCCATCTTTTCTCATAGCCAAAGCACTATCTCTGTGCCTGTTCCCTTGAGATGAAAATCTTCTGAAGAACTAGAACAAGTGGCCTAAAACTACCAATGCAACTGTATCTGGGATTTATTAACAAACTGGATAGTTACTCACATGTGTAGAAAGGGCGATGTGAGCCTCTTCTGGAGTTGGTGGCCTGAAGCGCTGTCTGGGCATGCTTCTGTTATCTAGTATTTATTGAATGAATATTTGGAAGAATCTGAACACTAAGAATTCCTAAGGCTCCAGCCTAGGTCTTTTCTTTCCTCAGATACAATGTGTTTTTTTTCTTTTGTTTTGTTTTGCTTTGGCTTTTTCCCCCTAAGATAAAAGGTGGGATAACCCTGCATGACTGTTGGTGAACAACACAATCAAAAAATCAATGCTGGCTATTTTTAAGTCTTCACAAAAACACTTAACAGTGAGTGCTGTTCTAGACAGTGGCTCTCGGAGCTCCATTTTCTCATTTATAAAATGAAGAGTTTGTGTTTCACAGTCTCTAGCAGTCCCCTTTTTACAATATGTACTGTTTTATGTTCCAGGCCAAAAGTACCAGGTCGATGTGGCTATTCTTTGATATAACAATCTAATTATGCCATGTTATGAAACAGCTTGCTCGCCTCCCTTTTAACAGAACAAGGGAAGTAAGACATTCAGGCGTGGAACTGGCAGTATGTCAGCAGTGCTAGTCTCCGAGATAAAATGCTCAGGTTAGCGTGGGTCACCAGGAAGTTGTCAAATAATGTCTCATAGATTCAGTAGCACAGGGTGAAGGTACCATCCACTTCTTAAGACTTTTCTATACTCACATGAGCCCAACACTAGATGCAGTTAGTAATAAATTTAGTAAGTATAATAAATATAATAAAATTTATAATAAATATGGTAAAAATACTAATAAATATAGTAAAATTACTATAATTTTACTATAATTAAGAAACCTAAATAATTTTGGATAGTGTTTTTTAAGTCATAACTTTTACTAGAAGTAAGCAATTTGTTGAGGGTCTCTTTCCTTCTGTAAATAAATAAAAACTCACCAGCTACACAAATTATGGCAACAACAGAAAATCACACTATAGAGCCATTAAAATAATGATATGAATATATATTTGTTGGCATGAAAGTGTATTCAAAACACAGTAAAAAATCAAATAACAAATCAGGAGAGAGAATATTTCATTTTGGGAAAAAAACAATCACAGCCCTGTAATATTTTCTATCCATCTCTTGACAGAGGAAGTTTGCTGATCCTGGATATCCAGTCCACTATTCCTAAGGAACTGTCATGTATACATTTCTAAATAATATATGGAAATGAGAAATTAGTGAGAAAGTACACCTCACAAAAAAAATAAGAAAAGAAAGATCAGTGCTGATCCCATTCAAAATTTTGTAGTATGCAAATTGACCAGCAGTGATCAGCACAGATGCATTCAGAAGGGCAGCATCCAGGGTTCCCTGTCTGCAGGACTTGATCTCACAGCCTGAAGCCCTGTGATTCCCCTGGGAAGGGTCCTGCCAGCCCCTGGGAGGCAGGAGACACAGCCTGAATACCTCCTACAGGAGCATCCCTGGAACTCCCGTTACTGCGGTGACCGAAGAGGAACGGTGCATGTGCTCATAAAGGCTGGGGGATGTGTACATATATTTTGCACTGTAGCAACCCAGGCTCCTGAGTGCTAGACCCTGTTTGTATGCAGTTTTGCATGCCTCCCTGATTATACATGCTGTGTGCACCTCACAGATTTATATGCTCTGCGCTGCAGAACCACATCACAAATTAGAGATTATAAATCAATTTAGCTGCCCTAAGTTGGAGAGTTTTTTTTAATGCATTTATTTATTTAATAGATTTTTTTTCTCTGAATACTTAAAGTCTTTGCCTTTGATTTATGTTTTTTTGTTGTTGTTGCTGGGTTTTTGTTTTTTCATCAGAAAATGTAGGGTAGTATTCACAGAAATTAAATGTTTATTTAGAATCCAACTGTTATCTTTGTATTTATCCTTAGGACCCTGGAAAGGCAGTATAATTTTTTTAATGAATAAACATTGCTTATCAATCTGTCAATCAAAGAATTTTCCAACAGAAGAAAAATGCTAATTTGACTATTGTCTTTGACATATGAGAATGTTTTTCAGTTTTTCTTTCCAGTAACACAAAGACCAGAATTAAGAATCTGTATCTAAAACACGGATTTAAAAATCCTAATGTAATGATTTATGACTCAAATATATGAAAGAATTCTTGACTATCTGAGCATGCAGGACTTTTTTTTTTTTAAGATTTAAAAATTATTTCTACTAAGTACCATGTCAATTGGGCTATTTATATTGATAGGATCTGTGAGGTGCCAGGTATAGTCCTTGAGATACATTGGCTTGTCATTGTGAATCTGTGTACAAATATTGATCGACTTACAACCTATGCAACTTACGACCATTTGACTTTACGACCACAATTGCTAGCCACGACTGCTCCGCATCTGGCAGTTCAAGCATTGCCCAGTTGGGCGTAGGATAGTGCGGACCAGCTTCCGGCAGCACTACCATCTCCGCATGCACCATTTCAACTGTTATCCCAGACTCGGTACAGCAATTTGTGTTTTGTGTCTTGGATATTTTTCATCAAACCCCTCCCAAGATGTCTATCAAGAGGAAATTGTGTTGATGACGTCAGAGTAATGGCGGGGTAGGAAGCGATACCGATTAATCTCCCCCCAAACTCAACAAGATCTTCAACCAGAAAAAGAAAAACCTATCCTTGGAGCTTCCAGATGTTTCGCAATACACCCAAAGGTATGATCGAGCGAAAAATTGGCTAAATATATAACCAAACCCCGAAGGAAATAGGGCGTAAGAAATGCTCTGCCTTCCTCACTAACCTAAACAGGGCGGCTTTCACTGGAAACTGAGAATATAGAAACTAAGGCGGGCAAAGGGGGTGAATAGATCCAGGCCGCAGCAAAAACGGCTGAACCAGGTTGTGGCACGGAGATCCAAGCCGAGGAAAAACTGTTCCTGTGACAACCCGGGCAATACAGCTAACACTCGCGCCAAATCCAGACAAAGAAAGACAAGCGGGGTAGCCATTTTACCCGATCTCCTGGTTAGTGCGTGCAGATAGTGGGCGAGAGATTCCTTCCAAAGCCCTGGGAGTGTGCGCCCGTGTTGTCCCACAGAGAGGCAGAGTCAGAGGCATTTGTGTGGGCTGAAAGTGGAATCTCCGGGCCGCTCTGGGGGAGCCACGCACGGGAAGGGAGCGAGAACTAATTTCAACACTGGAACTTTTCCGTGCGGGAGGGGGTTTCACTCAGAGGGTGAGGCTGCTGGTCTGATATCCTGGTCTGCGCGTGCAGATAGTGAGCGAGAGATTCCTCCAAGTGCCTCGGCAGTGACCACCCATGTTATCCCACAGAGGGGCAGAGTCAGGGGCCTTTGTGTGGGCTAAAAGCGGAATCACAGGCCGCCCCAGCGCCCTGAGGGAGCCACGCATGGGAAGGGATCGAGAACTAATTCCAATGCTGGAACTTGTTCATGTGGGAGGGGTTTCACTCAGAAGGTGAGGTGGCTGGCCTGATATCCTGGTCAGTGCGCATGGAGAGTGGGAAAGAGACTCCTCCCAGCACCTCAGGATTGGGAGCCCGTGTTATCCCACAGAGGGGCAGAGTCAGGGGCCTTTGAGTGGGCCGAAAGCGGAATCTCAGGCCACCCCAGCGCCTTGAAAAAGCTGCACATGGGGACGGAGCGAGAGCCAATTCCAACGCTGGAACTTTTCAGTGCGGGCGGGGCATTTCACTCAGAGGGCGAGACTTCCGGCCTGACATCCTGGTCTGCACACAGATAGTGAGCGAGAGTTTCCTCCAAGAGCACCGGGAGTGGGTGCCCGTCCGTGTTACCGGACAGAGTGGCAGAGCCAGAGGTCTTTGAGTGGGTGGAAGCCCTGGCTGATTATACTAGCAGCTCTGACTGACTGAGCCTTACCCAGAGCCCTGTGCTGAGTGGGAATAGAGTGGGGAGTGGCCAGCTCTTTGAGCCTCTTACTATTCAGGCAGAGGCAGCAGCAATCCCATAGCTAAATTATCAGGCTACTAATTGAGGAAGGAAAGACTAGGAGAGAGGCTCCAGGAACACGGACTCTCACTGTCGGAGCCTAAAAATGCTAATGAGCCTCGACTGCCAACGTGACTAAAGCACAATACATGACATCACCATAGAGACTTATCAACTGCAAACCTCTACCTGAGCATGCCAAAGGGGCAGAACCTGGGGTACAGAGTCACCGACCAGGAAGAGGGAGAGAAAAGAAAAAGCAAGAAAATAACCTTTCAAAATCAAGAATAATCCACAGACATTATAACCTATCCCATTTTATTATATTTGTTCATTTGTTTCTCTTATCTTCATCCTTGATTTTTTTTTCTGTTTTCCTCCTCCAATTTGGTTGTTTAACTCTCTACTGGTCTTACTCTCTCCTCTCCTTGAACTACACTACCCATAAGTGTTACATCGCCCATTATCTTTTCTTTCCTCTTCCTTTCTCTCTATGAGGGTTGCACTCCAAAACCCTTAACTCTCTCTCTCTCTCTCTCTCCTCTTTTTTTTCTTCTTTTAGTGGTTCTCTCTTTTTTTTCTCTCTCTCTCTTTCTTTTCTCCCTCTATATTAGTTTTTTCCTTTCTCCTTTATGTCTCTTCTCATTCAAACCTCAATAACGAACAAATTATCTTATCTGGGACTCAAACTTATGTTTGTGGCATTTTGAGGGGTTTTTACTTCACCTTTTTAACTCACTAGCAGTGCTCCCATCCCTGGCTCTCCATTTTATCAAGCTCTTGTTCCACTAAATACAATAATAATTTTTTAATTTGTCCCCCCATTTTCCTGTTTCCATCTTATTCCTCTCATCATAACTCCTAGTCAACCAACACCTAAACGCAAATCATTTTATTCTTGATCCAAATTTTTTCCTTATTTGCTTTTTGTGGGTCCATACCCCCCATTTTTAATTATTTTTATTTTTATTTTTTGCCCCTTTATTACTTTTCCCCAATTTAGGTCCTCCATTACAGGCATTGTTTGTTCTATTTAATACAATATAATTTACAGTTCACCACAAGATTTTCTCAAGAAAGAGGGGAGAGGAGAGGAGAGGAAAAAAAGGGGGGGGGAATAATTTCCTTTTTTTAATTTTTATTTTATTTTATTTTTCTTTATTTCATTATTAATTTTTTTTAAAAACACAACTTTTTTCGATTTTTTATTTTTTTAACTTTTTATTCTTTATTAAATCTCATTAATACTATCAACAAAACCACCCTCAGATGCCATTAAGGAAGAGAAAATAGAATATCATGGATACAAAAGAAAGAGGTAACACAGATAGATGAGGAAAAATGTATGGAGAAAAAATTTAATATATTGGAAACCTTGGAGCTAAATGACAGAGAATTCAAGATAGAAATCCTAAAAATACTCAGAGATATACAAGACAACACAGAAAGGCAATTTAGGGAGCTCAGAAAACAACTCAATGAACACAAAGAATATATGTCCAAGGAAATTGAAACTATAAAAACAAATCAAACAGAGATGAAAAACTCAATTCACGAGCTGAAAAAGGAGGTAACAAGCTTAGCTAATAGAACAGGCCAGAAAGAAGAGAGGATTAGTGAAATAGAAAACAAGCAACTTGAGGCACAACAGAGAGAAGAAGAAAGAGACTCAAAAATTAAAAAAAAAAATGAGATAGCCCTACAAGAATTATCTGACTCCATCAGAAAGAATAAAATAAGAATAATAGGTATATCAGAGGGAGAAGAGAGAGAAAATGGAATGGAGAACATACTCAAACAAATAATAGATGAGAACTTCCCAAGCCTGTGGAAAGAACTAAAGCCTCAAATTCAAAAAGCAAACAGAACTCCGAGTTTTCCTAACCCCAACAAACCTACTCCAAGGCACATCATAATGAAATTGGCACAAACCAACGACAAAGAAAAAGTTCTCAAGGCAGCCAGGGAAAATAAGAATACAACATATAAAGGAAGGCCCATTAGATTATCATCAGATTTCTCAGCAGAAACTCTACAAGCTAGAAGAGAGTGGACCCCAATATTTAAAGTCCTGAAAGAGAGGAACTTTCAGCCACGAATACTATACCCATCAAAGCTATCCTTCAAATATAAAGGAGAAATAAAAACATTCAGAGATACAGAAAAGATGAGGGAACTTATCATTAGAAAACCCCCACTCCAGGAATTACTAAAGGGGGTTTTCCAATCAGATACAAAGAACAACAACAACAAAAAAAACAAAGCCACAAGTAAAAGCTCCAAGAAGAACACAATAAAACCAAATTTAAACTGTGACAACAACAAAAAGAAAGGGGGGAGGGGATGGAGATTAACAGTAGCAAAGGACGATAGAGTGCAAAAGTACTCACAAAATAGTGCGCTACAATGAACAGGGTAGGAACCCTTTTCATTACTTAAAGGTAACCACCATTGAAAAAAACCACCACAGAAGCAAATGAGATAAAAAAGATAGCAACAGAGGAAAGATGTATGGAATACAACCAAATAAAAACAAAAGATAGAAAAACGAAAGAGAGGGATCAAACAAGACACAAAACTAACAGAAAGCAATGTATAAAATGGCAATAGGGAACTCACAAGTGTCAATAATTACACTAAATGTAAACGGATTAAACTCACCAATAAAAAGACATAGAGTAGCAGAATGGATTAAAAAAGAAAATCCAACTGTATGCTGCCTACAGGAAACTCATCTAAGTAACAAGGATAAAAACAAATTCAAAATGAAAGGCTGGAATACAATACTCCAAGCAAATAACATAAAAAAAAAAGCAGGCGTAGCAATACTCATATCTGATAATGCTGACTACAAGACAACAAAAGTACTCAGAGACAAAAATGGCCATTTCATAATGGCTAAGGGGACACTGAATCAAGAAGACATAACAATTCTCAATATATATGCACCAAACCAAGGAGCACCAAAATATATAAGACAGCTACTTATTGACCTTAAAACAAAAACTGACAAAAATACAATCATACTTGGAGACCTCAATACACCGCTGACAGCTCTAGATCGGTCATCCAAACAGAGAATCAACAAAGATATAGTGGCCTTAAACAAAACACTAGAGCACCTGGATATGATAGACATCTACAGGACATTTCATCCCAAAGTGACTGAGTATACATTTTTCTCCAGTGTACATGGATCAGTCTCAAGAATTGACCATATGTTGGGCCACAAAAACAACATCAGCAAATTCAGAAAAATCAAAGTTGTACCAAGCATATTTTCTGATCATAAAGTCTTGAAACTAGAGTTCAACTGCAAAAAAGAGGAAAAAACCCCCACAAAAAATGTGGAAACTAAACAACATACTTTTAAAAAATGAATGGGTCAAAGAAGAAATAAGTGCAGAGATCAAAAGATATATAGAGACTAATGAAAATGACAATACGACATATCAGAATCTATGGGATGCAGCAAAAGCAGTGATAAGAGGGAAGTTCATATCACTTCAGGCATATATGAACAAACAAGAGAGAGCCCAAGTGAACCACTTAACTTCCCACCTTAAGGAACTAGAAAAAGAAGAACAAAGAAAACCCAAAACCAGCCGAAGAAAGGAGATAATAAACATCAGAGCAGAAATAAATGAAATAGAGAACAGAAAAACTATAGAAAAAATTAATAGAACAAGGAGCTGGTTCTTTGAAAAGATCAACAAAATTGACACACCCTTGGCAAGACTTACCAAGGACAAAAGAGAAAGAACTCATATAAACAAAATCCAAAATGAAAGAGGAGAAATCACCACGGACACCGTAGATATACAAAGAATTATTGTAGAATACTATGAAAACCTTTATGCCACTAAATTCAACAATCTAGAAGAAATGGATAAATTCCTAGAACAATACAACCTTCCTAGACTGAGTCAAGAAGAAGCAGAAAGCCTAAGCAGACCTATCAGTAGAGAAGAAATAGAAAAAACCATTAAAAACCTCCCCAAAAATAGAAGTCCAGGCCCTGACGGCTATACCAGCGAATTTTATCAACCATTCAAAGAAGACTTGGTTCCTATTCTACTGAAAGTCTTCCAAAAAATTGAAGAAGAAGCAATACTTCCAAACACATTTTATGAGGCCAACATAACCCTCATACCAAAACCAGGCAAGGATGGCACAAAAAAGAAAACTACAGACCAATATCTCTAATGCATACAGATGCTAAAATACTAAACAAAATACTAGCAAATTGAATACAACAACATATTAAAAAAATAATACATCATGATCAAGTGGGATTCATCCCAGAATCTCAAGGATGGTTCAACATACGTAAAACGGTTAACGTAATATACCATATCAACAAAACAAAGAACAAAAACCACATGATCTTATCAATATGCACAGAAAAGGCTTTCGATAAAATACAACACAATTTTATGTTGAAGACTCTCAACAAAATGGGTATAGAAGGAAAATATCTCAACATGATAAAGGCCATATATGATTAAACCATCAGCTAACATCATATTAAATGGCACTAAACTGAAGACTTTCCCCCTTAAATCAGGAACAAGACAGGGTTGTCCACTCTCTCCACTCTTATTTAATATGGTACTAGAGGTTCTGGCCAGAGCAATCAGACAAGACAAAGAAATAAAAGGCATTCATATCAGAAAAGAAGAAGTAAAGGTATCACTTTTTGCAGATGATATGATCCTATACATCGAAAACCCCAAAGAATCCACAAAAAAACTACTAGAAACAATAAGCCAATACAGTAAGGTCGCAGGATACAAAATTAACATACAGAAGTCAATAGCCTTTCTATATGCCAACAATGAAACAACTGAGAACGAACTCAAAAGAATAATCCCCTTCACAATTGCAACAAAAAAAATAAAATACTTAGGAATAAAAATAACAAAGAATGTAAAGGACTTATATAATGAAAACTATAAACCATTGTTTAGAAAAATCGAAAAAGATATAATGAGATGGAAGAATATTCCTTGTTCTTGGTTAGGAAGAATAAATATAATCAAGATGGCCATGTTACCCAAAGCAATATACAAATTTAATGCAATTTCCATCAAAATTCCAATGACATTTTTTAAAGAAATAGAACAAAAAATCATCAGATTTATAGGGAACTATAAAAAACCCCGAATAGCCAAAGCAATCCTAAAGAAAAAGAATGAAGCTGGGGGCATTACAATACCTGACTTCAAACTATATTATAGGGCCACTACAATCAAAACAGCATGGTATTGGCAGAAAAGTAGACACTCAGACCAACGGAACAGAATAGAAAGTCCAGAAATAAAACCACATATATATATAGTCAAATAATTTTTGATAATGGGGCCAGCAACACACAATGGAGAAAAGAAAGCCTCTTCAATAAATGGTGCTGGGAAAACTGGAAAGCCACATGAAAAAGAATGAAACTGGACTACAGTTTGTCCCCCTGTACTAAAATTAACTCAAAATGGATCAAAGATCTAAACATAAGACCTGAAACAATAAAGTACATAGAAGAAGACATAGGTACTCAACTCATGGACCTGGGTTTTAAAGAGCATTTTATGAATTTGACTCCAATGGCAAGAGAAGTGAAGGCAAAAATTAATGAATGGGACTACATCAGACTAAGAAGTTTTTGCTCAGCAAGAGAAACTGATAACAAAATAAACAGACAGCCAACTAAATGGGAAATGATATTTTCAAACAACAGCTCAGATAAGGGCCTAATATTCAAAATTTACAAAGAACTCATAAAACTGAACAACAAACAAACAATCCAATAAAACAATGGGAAGAGGACATGAACAGACACTTCTCCCAGGAAGAAATACAAATGGCCAACAGATATATGAAAAGATGCTCATCTTCTTTAGTTATTAGAGAAATGCAAATCAAAACTGCAATGAGATACCACCTCACACCTGTTAGATTAGCTATTATAAACAAGACAGGTAATAGCAAACGTTGGAGAGGCTGTGGAGAAAAAGGAACCCTCATCCACTGTTGGTGGGAATGTAAAGTAGTACAACCATTATGGAAGAAAGTATGGTGGTTCCTCAACAAACTGAAAATAGAACTACCTTATGACCCAGCAATCCCTCTACTGGGTATATACCCCAAAACTCAGAAACATTGATACGTAAAGACACATGCAGCCCCATGTTCATTGCAGCATTGTTCACAGTGGCCAGGACATGGAAACAACCAAAAAGCCCATCAATAGATGACAGGATAAAGAAGATGTGGCATATATACAATATGGAATACTACTCAGCCATAAGAAATGATGACATCGGATCATTTACAGCAAAATAGTGGGATCTTGATAACATTATACGAAGTGAAATAAGTAAATCAGAAAAAACCAGGAACTGCATTATTCCATACGTAGGTGGGACATAAAAGTGAAACTAAGAGACATTGATAAGAGTGTGGTGGTTACGGGGGGAGGGGGAAAAGGGAGAGGGAAAGGGGGAGGGAGGGAGAGGGGCACAAAGAAAACTAGATAGAAGATGACAGAGGACAATCTGAGTTTGGGTGTTGGGTATGCAACATAATTGAACGACAAGATAACCTGATAACCTGGACTTGTTATCTTTGAATATATGTATCCTGATTTATTGATGTCGCCCCATTAATAAAATAAAATTATAAAAAAAAAAGAGGAAATTGTCTTTGCAAATATTAAACCAGTTGTACTGGTGATGCTGTGTTTTACTTAAACCTGACGAATGTAAAAATAAGAAACAAAATGGTGTAGAGATGATACAAATGGCATAAAATGAACAAAGAAAATTATGATATATAACAATAATGAAAGAAAATTATGATAAAATATGACTTAAAGGTTTTTATAACATCATTTCACAGTACTGTACATATAGCCTACTCAACTTACAACCAAATCGTGTTACAGCCGGTCTGTCAGAACCAATCGTGGTTCGAGCACTAGCTGTATAAGGTAGATGATGACTTGAACTACGTTTCATTTTCAGAAACAAATCCTGACTTCCAACCCCATGGATGCACTTCTGAATTAGAATTTCTGGTTGGTGGTTGTGTAGAAAACCTTCCCAGGTCACCGTGGCTAATTGGGACACAATCGGATTTAAAATCAGAATGTATTCAATAGATTAGATCATAGAACATATGCAAGGACTAATAATAGTGAGAGTGTTTTGAAACGGGTTTGTTGTTGTTGTTACACTGTATGTGTATGTGGTGTCTAGTTGCAATGTTAAATATTTTTTATAATTGTGGATAAAAGTAAAAATTAGTTTGAAAGTAATTATTCTGCAGGTATGTCTTTTTTATTGTCAATATCCAATTGAATGAGTTGAACATTATTATTATCTGTCCTAAATTAAGTGAACTCTTTTATACTGAGTGACAGCTATGTACCAAGTAATGTGTGGGTCATTTTACATTTTGGTATATTATCAGTCCTAATAATTCTGTGAAATTTGGATTAAAATGAAGCTCCTGTTACATATTAAGAAACTGAAACATGGAAACACAACTAATTATAACTTGGGATGTTGCAAAGAATGCAGTGACATCAGCATTTTCCAAGTATGTATTTTCTTGGTTTTTTGAAGATATTATTCAAATAACTGAGTTTTATGGTTGGTGAGTTTAGAAAATTTTGTGTTGAGCCTATTGAGTTTTCTTTACTGCAGTAATTCTTTGGTATTTTAATATGCTAATGGTACATCAAATCACTGAGAATTAGAACATGGCCATAATGTAAATTTTCCAAAATTTTTTCACCATAAAATCATTTTAAATATTATTTTTTCAAAATATTATTTATTGAGATGCACTTTTGGAAATGTTTAATCTAATCATGTTAACTGAAGTTAGTAAAAAAAGACAAGCCCTTTTCAAGTAAGTTTAAATTATATTATGAAATGCAATAGTGTTTCTCAGAAATCAGACTAAACTCTAATTTTTCCTATTAGTAAGAATTTTAAAATGGAAACATTTGGTGTTTTCCAAGCTCAAGATTCAATGTAAAGGTATATCTAGTAGTCTACTTTCTTAGGGAGTTCTCTTTAGTAAACTAAGAAGTAGTTAAATACATTATGATTATTTACCCTTCTTACAATCAATAATGTAAGTCATTTATTACTATTTATATTTTTAGAATTATGTGCCATGGACAATTCCTAGACATCATGTAACCTTATGTTTGCTCAAGTCCCTCTGTGTTGAAGTTACAACAGCATCACAAATACATAAGCTATTATTACTTCTTTTGTTGAGTCCCATCTCACAGATTTTGAGAATAGGAGATCAGCTCACATTTCTTGAAGCCCGTAGATGGATTCACTGAGTGCTCTGGTCCCATTAGCTACCACTTGATTCAAACTTTCTGTCATCTATTTGCCCCATATGAGAAGTCTCCCACCCCCACAAAGCTGTGTTGCAGTGAGTCTACCGCAGAGCCCCCACAACTGAGTTATTAGAAATGTCCTGCATGCACCACAGAAGGAGGAGGTCTGGAGGGTTGTTGCACTTTAAAAGCAGTGAGGGGGATACTTCCCAGTGGGGCCCTGGGGTTCCCATGCCCTGTTCCTTCACGTGCTGCACGTCATCCCCTCTCTCCTCTGGTCAGTGTCCCACTGCACTCCCAATGAGATTCCATGTGTGCTAGCTTTCTCTCCAGGGTTGTTCGTGTACTTGGCTTCCGGAGCTGTCTGCACCCATGGAGGTACTCAGTGGGAGACATGTGACTCTCAGTGTCCCTTCCTAATAAGCTTGTCTCCCTAGGGAGCTGTTATGAAGGAATACAGGGAAGAGGTAAGCATAGGTCATATGTGAGAGACTAAATGTCCTTTCCTGTAGAAGAGACCTTTCCTTTGGGCCAAGATCACAGTGAGCTTCTTCCCTTCCGTTGGAGAAGTCCCCCTCTGGGAGGTGCACACTGCTGACTGTTCCCTGGCAGAGCTGCACGGCTCGCCCTCCAGACGTGCCTGGGTTCATGACTCGTGCACTCACACTTCTGGTCTCTAGAGCAACACCGATGCACTCTTCACAGAATCGTCACAGTTAAGCCTAAACCATACCTTTAGGAGGGGTGTGTTCATTCTCAGTTTTAAAATGAGGAAAGTGAGTGGCAGAGGGGTTAAATAATGCTTCCAAAGCTACTCCATTAAAATTGGAACCCAGAGCTGTGTAATTTTGGGACAATTTCTTGGTGTAGAAAATTTCTAATTTAGTCTCTCAGAATTGGCAACACCTCAATTAGAACTATCCTATTTCTTTATCTTGGTCCCTTTCTCGTAAGCCAGAGTTGTATGTAAGGTCATCTCTATAAAAGCCTATTCAGCAAGGTCACAGGATTGCTCCCCTACACATAGATTTTTAAGATCAGAAAAGAAAACACAAATAAAACCCAGAACTCTTACTAAGCATACTTGGCTATGGGCCTGCTAGGGGAAGGAGTGACGTGTCAGGGCAGGGAGCAAGCCAAGTTTGGCCACTGCAAGTCTAATCGACTAGTAATTCACGTTGGGAGCATTGAGGGTTAGAGAGGGTTTGGCACTTTGGGAAGGGATTTAAGTGTCATATGAGTCACTGAGTAAACACAGGCAGGGAGAGGCTGGTTAAAGGGAGGGAGTGAACCAGTTCCTATTGCAGAAACAGGATTAGAGAGCAAAGGAGGAAATCGAAAGGGACCAGATTAAACCAGGTCATATCTTGATGAGGACATGAATTTATTTTTCCTGAAATTCTGGAGTTCACTTACATTTACAAAAATTTTGCCAGGTTCATCACATGAATTACATCACTGTTGTTGAGTCTGGGCATGGGCTCATTTATGTGGCCACTTACTGACCTAGGTTCTGGATGAAACTTCATCCATAGAAAAATAAAGATTTTTACCTTACATGGCTTAAGGCAAGTAAAAGAGAAAATCTATATAGAAGCAAATACCATATAACTCTGGATAAAGAGAAATATGTATTTATTGTCCGTTATCAAAGTTCTATCTAGAAACAAATAAACTATATGAAACTATATTCTGACAGGTGGTGGCTTTAGGTAACAAACATAATACTCTGTAAAGGACATCTAAGGAAGGAATCATTCAGTCTGCCTGGACCAACCTGGAAAAACTTGTAGGTGTGGGTAGGCTGTGTTCTTGATCTTTGTAGACAATAAACAACACTGTTTAAATGTAGAGACATTTACTGGCTAGAAGTGGCAAAATGGGAAAATAAGCCATAAAAATGCCAATCATAAAAAGCCTGAAAAGGCTGTATTACTAATGAGCAAAGAAATCTTAAAGACAAAGTATTACCAGAAAGAGTCATTGCATAAACCTAAAACAGTCAATTCTTCAAGACAACATAACAGCCTGACGTAGGGTAAGTCCTCTGTGAGCTGAGTTGTAAAATAAATGAACCAAAAACTTCCTGAAATAAGTTGGAAATAAATCCTTAGCGCTGGAGATTGTAGTGTTCCTCTCCAGTAATCCCACAAATCAATATACTACAAACACAGGAGGATTTAATGGTGAGCACACCGAACACATGCCCTGCACCCCGACTGCTGAAGGGCCCCGCGAAACCCCAACTTTACACTTCCCTCTAATGACACCAAGTTTGGTTTCATATATGCAATTTTATCATTAATAATACATAATATTTTTTATTTAAAAATATGGTTGACGTGTATTTTTATTTTCCCTGTCTCTCTTTTTTTAAGGGGCCCAATATTTTCTTCTGTGTCTGGGGCCTCAACAAACCTTAATCCACCTCTGACTACAAAGCAGTCTGAATGTAGAAGATTCAGGCCAGTCTGAATACCAAGCGCCAACACCCTGTTGTCAACACCCCCCTCCCCCCGTGGAAAACCAGGTGTCAGAGGAGTGTGTTACTTACTGTATATGTAATTACCAGCTTGGATTCCTTCCCCTTTTGTGCACGGGGAGGCATGGCGTCCCCCTCTTGCTGCCTCCCAGCCTCATTTGCCTAGGTCATATCTAGGAATTTGCAGTGGTGGTGGTGGGCGTATCTACTCCCGAAAGACAAAAGCAATGGGTAGAGATAGTAGTATCTTATGCCTCTGTCTGAGCTAGGACAGTCATTGCTACTTCCTGTCGCAATACTTTGCTTCACCGATAATTAATGGGCTACACTGATACAAGTGTTCAGTTTCCTGATAAACAGCAGGGTTGGGATTCATCCTTTTCCTCTTCTTCCAGGAAAGAGGCGTTGACTAGTCAGCTAATATTGTCAGTGGTTTTCATCTTGTTATGATACTTCTTTCCCTGTACATTTTTCTGACCTACCAGTTTCTCAGAGGATGTATTCTATGACATTTAAAGAGTAAAGCATGCCATCAAATATTTATTGATTTCACCATTAAAAAAATGGATTTTCTGAAATGAACTATTCATTTCATTGATTGACTAGAACAGCCAACTGATGGATAGAATGTTTTGACACCATATAGGTCCGGGCTTTGTAGCTCATTTCTTTCTTTTCTCTTTTTTTCCCCTTGTTCTTACAAACTAAATCGAGAAAAGTGTACTTCCACCTGCCTATATTTTTGCGTTAAAGGTTGCCATGTTTGTCAAGTTGTTGACATTTTCATTATTCTTTAATTTATACCACTCTGTTCTTACATGTTCAAGGGAGTTGATCTTAACATGTTTCTTTCTGCTACTAGGATCTTCCCTTTCAACAAGTCCCCCTGCTCTCAGTTCAAGTGCAAATGAGTTATTTACAAGACACAGTGTCCTGTGACAGAAATTTATAGTTGTCTTAGAAAGTGGGGCAATTAGACTTAGAAAGTTACTGTACAGTTTGCTTTCTCATGAGGAGTAAAGGCTAAGATCAGGGACCACTGTCCTCAGACAACTCACCCCTCTCTCTCTGTCTCTCCTAGAAAGGAAGTTTTTTTTTTCACTTTTTCTACAGTATAGTAGGGCAAAGGCTCATGCTTATCATCTAGCCTTAGATGGCCATAAATTAGATGGCCATCACGCAATCACTCATTCAGTACTCATTGCTTCCACTTGAACTTTTGAAGTCAGATTTCACTGATGGGAAGTGCGAGGAATTTCACTACAATCTCTAATTGAGGGGCTCTCCATGTTAACTTTCACAGGAAGCAACCACAATGCACGGCTCTTCTTCCTACCTAGGAACTGGCTTACAGATAAAACGTGGAAGTGAACCCCCTCCAATTTATGAGCAAGGATAAAAATACTACTGCCCAAACTTACATAAGAAGGATTCAGAGGTTAAAAAAAATTTCACAATTTGGGTTATATAACATTATCCTTCTTCTTTGTGAAACCTTAGAATCATAACATTAATAACAGAGGGCCGTGGTTTCAGATCCTGAAAAGGACATTCTGGTGAGAAGAGTGAAGCAGATTTGGGGACTAATGAATAAGGTAATCATTCTATCAGCAAGATACTCATTGGGACCCAGGTGGAGATGTTCTGTTCTCACCTTAGGTCTCATCTGTGTTGGCAGAGGTCGACAGGTTTCTCCATTGAAGAGTTATCACATATTTTATGTGGCTCCACTCAAATAGAAAACAATCATTACTAATATCTAGCTTTATGACTGCTAGAAATACTTGTCTTTGCTTCAAATGCTGTATTTGAGGCCTGCAGACATGTCCTAGGGTAGTATTTGGGGGGGGGTACTGTTTCTCTGGCATTATTTTAAAAAGACAAAATAGGCCTTGTTTTGCTTCAGAAACAAGTAATCCTGGAATATTTCTGAGCTTAAAACAGCACATGCTATGGATGTCCTGTTAGTTGGCATGGGCTGTCCGCAGAATGATGAAATCTCTGCTTCTACCCCAAGACTTCTGGCGGGGTCCGTACACCAGGGAAAGTGAGATGCAGAGAGTGAGAAGGGAACTTGCAGACGCAGCGGTGATCAGAAATACCATCCATGCTGTCCTGACTCTTCTCATTCCCTCTAAACCTAGGACTCATTCGCATTTCTCTCTCTCAGCCGATGATGTTGTTTCCACTTTACTTGGCAAATAGATGCGCAGCAGCACACACTACCAAATTTCTTCTCCACATTCCTCTGTACCTTCACCATCCTTCTCTTCAGTTACAAAGAGCCGGGGTATTTGTGGTTGACTTGTGCTGGAAACAGAGGGTGACTGCTAGGACAATGAAACAGATCCACATGTCACAAAGAATGAGCAGCCATACAGTGTAATTTTATTGTGTTAAGTCACTAATAACCCTGTTTGGGTGACAAGTGAAAGCTATAATCCTGAGTAGGATTTAATGTCAGGTATAGGGGCATTTCATTAAAGTAACAGGAGGCAAGCCCATGGCAAGGGTAGGGATGGAAATGTTTCCATCGTAGCAGCAAGCAGTGGCCAAAAAATAGTGCAGAGAGTGTTACAGATTCTTAGATTCGCTGTGCCAGCACACACGGCAGCCCTTTATAGTGTGTAGAAGATAGAAGACCAAGTTAATAATGCCTTCCTTCACCTGTAGCTGTTGTTTGCGGTCTGACCGTGACTCCACCTTTCAGGTGCACTCAGTGAGACCCGGGTTAGGAACGCATCACCGACACAGGCACGCTGCGAAGTGTCTGTTCTGCTGACTGCAATCATGGCAGGGAAGGCATATGGAACAGATTTTTATTCACACTCCACCTGGAGCAGACAGAACAGCTGTGCCAAGTGTGCCGGACGCAGGGCCGCCCAACGGTCAGCAGGAGGGGTAGCAGCTTCTGACTAGGAAGTGGGAACTGTCAGAGAATGAATGATCAGTGAACGGGACGCAGCTTCTGGAAGCTCATCTGATTCCTCCTCTAGCCTCTTCAACACGTTGTCAATTCCTACATCTTTGTATCACGTGTGTGTCTGCCTCTACTCGCTAATGTAGATTTTTACTATCAGAACCTCAACACTGGCCAACGTTGTAACTGATAGTGCAGTTGGATAAAGGCAATAGACCTTCAGGAGGGTGCAAACTTGGGGATGCCTAATAGGGTTGCAGGTGGGGGCTATGACCCCCTCCTTCCTTAAGTAGATGAAGGGACATTAAAAAACTAGACATTCCAAATCACCCCATCACCCGCAGACATCTGGATTGATTCACCCAGGTGTGGAAGGTCCCATAGGTTACTTATGGTTAATCCTTTTTTCCCTTAAGTACGACCAGCCCTCACCCTCGAATCCCCTATTTAATCATACCTGTTAGAGAACCGGTTTCTGACCTCCGCCTTAGGAGTCAGCCCAGCAGATGACCCCCTAATAAACTTTTCTTGCCTGAACTTCACTGTCCTCCTTTGGCAGACCACACTGTCTATGCTAACTGTTTAGATATGAAGTTGGTAAGAGGCCATCACTTACTATTCAAAGATAGGACAGGTGTAAAATGTCAAAGAAAGGCCAGGCCTGGGTGAATATAGTTATTATCCAGACAGTCCATTACTGGGAGCAAAAGGAATAGAAGCCCTCAGGCTGGAATAGAGAACTTAAAGACAGAGAGTGATAAGGTCAACATTTTAAATTATTGACTCAAGGAATTATCAGATAACCTAACGTTTCTAAAGACCGACATAAAGACTATCTTTACTTCTTTGGTCTCCAGGCTGGTATAGCAAAAAGCTTAGAAGTCTGATCCTGTGTGTTCCTCGTTATACCACACGTGGACGTGAGGTGACTTCCTGAGGAAGAGGGAGATCTTGAGAATGGGAGTGGTGATTTGGCAATATGTAGGTGACTCATTAACACCCAGGTGGACCTGACTGTGCCAAGCCCGCCCGCAGAGCTGGGTCTGCCCTTGGGGACGAGAGCCATCCTGCGTTGCTCACAGGCCTGGCTACTAGCCCAGCTGGAGAGCATCCTCAAGGGGTGTCCATTCCCTCCACACTCCGTCCCTGCCCACCTTCATCGCATCTCGGTCGCCAGGCTCTGGGACAAATAATTCAACCCTAGAGAAAAACGTTCTTGGCACAGAGATACATACAAGATAATATTGGTTTGTTTCAGGAAACAGACCAACCTGAATATATGGGTGACCATACATTCTAAGTGTTAGACTAGAAAAGAGAAAAGACATGTTTATACTGGCCAAATTTATTTAAATGGTTGCACTTATCCAAGATTGTGGGGACAAGGTACTGGCTTTGGCAGCTAAGAGAGGGTCTTATTGTTTATTCCTTAAGTCACCAGAAACCTGGATTATATGTTGCCTTCGGGAGATGTTCTCCATAAAGTGAATTCCTCATTAATGACTCTCTTGAGTATGCCATTCACCATTAAATTCAAAGCTACACTGGGAAAGAGCAGCTCTGGCATTCCTGACAAGGTGTGGAATGACTGACCTTCTTTCAGGCCAGAGATTAAGAAGAGAGATGGGCCAATGAGTTCCCCGGGCAGCACGAGGTACACAGTACTGTTTAATCATACTTACACAGCAAACTCCAGCACGGCTGGAGTAGTAGCCGGCGTGGGGACCAGACAGGGGTTTCAGAGCTAGGTAATTCATCACAGGACCCCTGGAACTGAAATGGAGGCCAGTTCACCAAGGACATGATGACCCTGTGGGAGCATCATAGCATATGGAGGGCCGATTCACTGAGATGGAATGATGGCCTCTTGTTTTATCTGCCTTAAGTTAATTCCAAAACCTGAAACCCTTGTTTAATGAAAGGCTGCAAGCCATATGGAAATACTGCAGTAAATGGGCATTGAAAACCTTGCTCCTCACTCCTGGAAGGAGTCTAGGGCCATTTACCAAGGTACAAGGTGCTGGAGAAAGAGAAATACCAGACCGTTCATAAGTTATCAGACAGTGTCTATGAGCTAAAACTGAGCTCCGGGGACACAGAATGCTGGGCAGAGTGAGGACTTACGACAGTCAGGTGACAAGTGGAGGCTTGCTCTAAATCTATTTCACAGCAGGAGGAGAATCTCAATCTCACAGTCTCCTTTCTAAAGTTTGGAGAATGTGCTCGGAATAAACGTATATAACAACTGTCCTGATTCCCACATTGATTCTCTGATGCAGGAGGTAAGATGACAGAAGAGATCAAAGAGTCACTCTAGGTCTTATCCCTGTGAAAATAGCTACGGAAGGTGAGAGCACAACGTGGAGGATATCAGAAAAACGCTCACCTGTTGAAAGACATGTAAGGCATGCAGAGTTGGCAGTGTTGGTTGGATCTCCACTATTGCGCCCGTGAGGACATCATCAAAGCTGGATTTCAGGAGATGAAAATAAACTGTCATAAGCTGAAATAAGGATAACTCTTTGGAGCTGTTGTTTTTGAAGTGGCCTCTTTTCTGGGTCAATCCGCCATAACCCCTGACATGGGGTCAATGTGTTGCCTCTATTCCAACAAGCAAGGAATGATGGAGGGTGTGTGCTCTCACTTGGAAGAGAGATAGAAATATCATCAGGACCTTACTTCGAAAGGGCATGACAGCCTGAGCCCTGTCCAGTTACTCCTTAGGGAATTCGTCTATTCTATCTCATGTCCCACAGGGGGTCACACTGGCCCACTAACCTGATCACATCAGCTGGCTGGACCTGATGAGCACACGGCCCATACAACCAAGTGGATGTGATGCTATGTAGGGTTCATGGAAAGCCTTAACAGATAAGTAAGAGCAGACAACCTAAGACTGAGACGTCAGAGAGCAACCATTCTCTCTTGGAGGGCTCCTGCATTGCTAATGGGCCGGGGCAGAGACCACATACACACACGGGTTCAGTGGGGCTTGAGGTGCTCACCACCAGGTGGTTTGACCTGCCAGTCCATGAAATCAGATGTTCCAGCAGTATCCCACCATCGGGCGGAAATCATAAAGCAGAAAGAGTTTAAGTCATTCCTGAAAACACATGATTTCAGTCTCTAGAAGGCTCACCTCCCCAGGGCACCTGCTTCTGCTGCAGGAGTGCCATGCCTTCAGCCGGTATCTGTGACAGTGAGCACTTTCTAAAGTCAGTGCGTCAAAGAAGAAATAAAATTTTTTCACAAATTATTTATTGTTCACTTAAATAAACACACAAATATTAATGGAGTTCATTCTTTCTTAGGTCTCATTTTTGAACCCGAATACAACAGGAAACCAAATGATTACTACCTTTTGGAGCTTGTAATTCCCTTAGGAAATAAACATACTCCTCCTCACCATCCAAACTCACTGTATTCTGTCTTTACAAACTTCTTTCCTGAAGTCAGTAGTTGTCACCACCTGATTTCATTTGTTTTCAATCTCCAGGTGGTTCCCCCACCAACTGAACTCTTGTTACTCACTAACCAAAACATAGTAATCTAGGCACTTTTCTATTCAAATTTGTAAGTCAAGCATATTTGGATTCATTAAATATAGTTGGACATTGGAGAATATGTGTAATATGTTAGCTTTCAACAAGTGTTTGGATGATAGATAAAGCAGAGAATGGGAGACATGAGTTCCATGGTAAGGATAGGTGATTGATCTTTCATGTTAAGGGCATGATAGAAGATGACATTGGCGTAAAGGAATGAACACAATAATCGATACTGGGTGGGGTGAGGATGGGGAAGTAGCATCCTTGGCTGAGTGAACATCAAGTCCCAAGTTCCTGAGTCAAGCAAGATTCCTGTGTTCTGGGAAAACAAGGATATTGGAGTAGCTCTTGTAAGGTGATTGAAAACAATTGTCAGCAGGTGACATCAGAGAAGTTTGCAGAGACTGAGAACCCACACAAAAAGTAAAAAAGATGCCAAGGAAGGGTTTGGGGCAGAGAAGTGATCTTTGCTGATATATTATTTATTTTACAGTACCATGTAACTTAATCTTCATTGCAACTCTACATGTCAGTCACATTTTGTTTCCATTTTGTAGACAAAGAAACAGAGGCCTAGAGGGAGTTAGTGGTCCACAAAGAGGCACATGGCCAGTGAGAACAGAGCCCAGAATGCGCATTATAGGGTCTATGCTACCTCTCCGACCTGACTCAGGGTTGAGAAAGGTGGCACTGACTGGTGAGCTGAATTAGTTTGTTGAGGAGCAACAAACTAATTAGAAGAGTGAGGAGGCCAGGTAGGTGGCTACAGAGATCTAGATGAGAGAAAGTAACGGTATGGCTGAGGTGGTGGAGAGTCCTGGTGGCCAGATCCAGGGTGTGAGTTAAAAGCGGAGTTTACATTGATTACTCCAGTGTTAGATGGGAGGAGGGATGGGATTCAAAGATAACTCCAAGGTTTTTGAGCTGACTGACCTAAAGGATAGACTTACCAGGTGCTGAAGTGAGGAAAAATGGGTGGGCAGGTAAAGGAAGAAGCTTATAGAAAATGTGAGCTAGGAGACCCAAGATGTAGACGTTGGGAATGCTAAGTAGGTGGTGTCTATTAGATGTGCAGAAGAAAACCTGTGTATGTGCATGAGGTTCAGGGCAGAGGTCTGGCTGGATATATATGTTTAGGTCTTCGGAGCACAGATGATATTGAAAACCATGGGAATGATGGAGAATACTTTGGAAGTTTGTATGAAGAGAATTGAGAGGAAGTCCAACAATTTCAGTACATAGAGGACTGGCAGATGAGAAAACCCTCTACCTCTACCTCCCCTTGAAATGTTGTTGGTGGAGGATGTACCCAGGGAGGTGCAATCCAGATGGCAGGAGGAAAGCCAAGAGGGAGTAGAGTTTGGGAGGTCAAATAGAGAAACGTCTAAAGTAAATGGGAATGAGCGACTGAGTCATATCGACTGATAGGTCCACTGAGACAAAGACTGAGAACTCATTGCTGGAGGAAGCAGCATCAGTAATCTTCATGGAAGCTGAGTTTGGAAGTGGTGGAGAGGAAAGGCTGCTGGGAGTGCATCCAGGAGGGAATGACAGGGGTCAAATTGAAGATAGCAGGCAGACAAAACATTTTTTTCAGTTTCTTTGCAGAAAAAAAAAAAAGGAAGCTAGAATATGCTATCTGGTTAGAAGAGACTTTTCTTACATGTTTGTACACTCAATAGCCTATGAATGTTTGTACACTGATGGCAATGATTTAACAGAGAAGGTAAACATGATAGTATAAGGGAGACAGAAGAACATTCCTTGAGTCATTGAATTAAGTAGAGAAGAGAGGATAAGATGGCACTGGCTGGTTAGCTGCAGGTTCGTTGGTTAGAGCGTTGTCCCAATATGCCAAGGTTGTGGGTTTGATCCCCAGTCAGGGCACGTATAACTAATGAATGCATAAATAAGTGGAACAGCCAGTGATTATTTCTCTCTCTCCCTTCCTCTCTTTCTAAAATTAATAAAAATGAGAAAGAGAGAAAGAGATAGAAGATTAGATGCAGAAACCAAATACAAAGACTCTTAGAAAAGTACACAATTTATAACAATACGAAGGAAAGCAGAATATATGGACAGAAGCAGATAGAAGCTAACAGTGTCTGGGAAGTTGGTGGAGCTTCTCTTCTGTTATCTTACATTTTTTTCAGTGGAGCAAGCCTGTCAGCTGAAAGTAAGGATGGAAAAAAAAAGGATGGTGGTGATGAGCCTCATAATTTAGTTCACAGGTTGGATTGTGACCTAACTAAGGATAAATAAATGTCACCAAGATAAGGAGGTAGTAAGTCTCTGGACCTCTCATCATCCTGATAGGCTAAGTACCTAGTTAGATTATACACATTAGGTAAGAACATGTTGTTATTAGTTGGAATAAACATTTATATGGGCAAGTCTTACAGAAATTAAGGTAGAAAGGTAAGCAGAGGGCAGATAGCAAAGAGCTTACTGTCATTCAATAACAGTTTGCAATTTATCCTGCTCTGTCCAAGAGGAAATTTGGAAGAGTTTAAGCTGGAAGATAACTTGATTAGCTTCCTGGTTTTGAAAAAAAAAAGGTGAATCTGACAGTCAGGGAAAAAGGACTTAGAAGTGAGAAGGTTAAAATCAATGAAACTAATTGGAGAGGTAACAACACAGTGCACCTCATGGATTTCAGTGAGCCACCTAAGAGAATGGCAGTTAAGGTAAGGGTAGAAGAATCTTTCAAACATATTGAGGCTGAAGGCATGAAGGGGTCATTGACTGATTGTATTAGAGGTTATAAAAAAGAGAGGAGTCAGGAAGTCCTTGGGTGTCTGTCCTGTGTGACTCAGTGGATGGTGGTGCAATTGGACAAGACAGGAGATATGGTAAGCAGAGTAAGGTGGAGGGTAACAATGGATTAAGTAACATGTCAGTGGATATGCCTTGTAGGCAGACTGCACCATGGATCTGAAGCTCAGGAGAATGGTCTGGATACATGGGAATTATTCATTCATTGGTGTGGGTGGAATGCCTACAGCAGAAATATAGAATGCAAAGAGATGAGGATCAAAGAAATAACCTTCCTGAACATAATATTCCAATGGTGTTGGAGGGAAAGACTCCAGCGGAAGAAGACCAGGAAGGAAGGGGGAGAATCACAACTAAAAAGAACCAAGAGGCATTTAAGGAGAGTTATTATCTGTCAGTGTCCAATGTAGCCTGGCAGTGGCACTAAATAAAGACGGAAGGGTGTGGGTTTGAACTCTGTCACCTCACCAGCAGTATTTTCACTGGCGTTGTGGGCGGGGAGTGAAAGTGCATTTGCAGCAAAGTAAGTAGGAGCATGAATGGGAAGCTAAGGAAAAAGAGAAAGGATGAAGTTACAATAATTTTTACTATGGAGAGAAGAACAATGGAGTAAGAAAGGAAACATGAAATTTTTCTAATGATGAAATAGAGTTGAGTATACATACATGTCTCTCACAGAGAAGGAGAGGCAGTAATGAAATATTTATAAGGCAAAGGGGAGGAGGGGATCAGTGATGGGTGTAGGGAGATTAGACATAAACAAGAGAAGTGACTTTATTTGAGAAAAACAAAGAGTGAGTGTGGGCATAGGAAAGACTCCAGGTAGGGCATAAAGCATATAGTGCTGATGAGGGAACTGAGGGATGGGGGAAAGGGCACAAAACTAGTCTGAAAACCTGGGAGTCAAGGGCAAGCGCAGAAGCTGGAAACTGAATGAGGTCAACAAGTAACAGCTGTAGCATTGTGCTTTTCACACACACATCCCTTCACCTGGTTCTGACCCCGTTCTGGTGACTTTGATGGAATTGAGATTGACCATCAGCATTTGATCTCATAAGACTTTGACCTCTTCATCCCCATAACCTTTGTGTTCTCAACCTGACAGGCCCAGGGCCTAAGGCAGGGGTCCCCAAACTATGGCCCGCCCGCGGGCCACATGTGGCCCCCTGAGGCCATTTATCCGGCCCCCATCGCACTTCTGGAAGGGGCACCTCTTTTATTGGTGGTCAGTGAGAGGAGCATAGTTCCCATTGAAATACTGGTCAGTTTGTTGATTTAAATTTACTTGTTCTTTATTTTAAATGTTATATTTGTTCCCGTTTTGTTTTTTTACTTTAAAATAAGATATGTGCAGTGTGCATAGGGATTTGTTCGTAGTTTTTTTTATAGTCCGGCCCTCCAATGGTCTGAGGGACAGTGAACTGGCCCCCTGTGTAAAAAGTTTGGGGACCCCTGGCCTAAGGTCTCTCTCTCATTGGTCTTTGTGGGACAGGCATGAGTCCTTACTATACCTGGGCAAATAAATAGAAAATCAATAAAATGATAGAATTCAAAAGCCAGGATAGAATCATCAGAGGTATCATTATATAATGTTAAATTTCATAAATGAAATCTATTTTTAGAGGGTAGCTTGCAGAATTTTAAAATATCTTTCTACCTACCTTGAGGCTAGCACCAACTACTTGCTAATATCTTTTTAAAATTAAATTATATTTCAGTTGAGCCTTCATCACATAGTCAATGTACAAGATAGTTATAGCGACAATACAGTTGCTATAAATGTGTTTTTAACTTTTTCAAAAAGCGAACATAAATTGAGTTTGTATTTCATACCTTACATTGATTGAAAATATAAAAAGTTTGTTAAAGAATAAATAAAAAATTACTCTGCTTACGTATTAACAAGGTTGAGCACAATTTTCAACCATTCCGATTCAAATAAAAATATTAAACAATATTCTAAAATCATTCTGATTTCCCTAATAAGCTAAAATACTTAGGTAAAACCTTAGGAAGATTATAAAAATCTATGAAAAGCAGCTCACTCAAGAAGAAGCCTTTTATTATAGTTTACATCCATATTCTACACAGGAGTTAAGTCTTTCCAGGGGTCCCCAAACTTTTTACACAGGGGGCCAGTTCACTGTCCCTCGGACCGTTGGAGGGCTGCCACATACAGTGCTCCTCTCACTGACCACCAATGAAAGAGATACCTTTTCCGGAAGTGCGGTGGAGGCCAGATAAATGGCCTCAGGGGGCTGCATGTGGCCTGCGGACCATAGTTTGGGGATGCCTGCTTTAGACTTAAGAACATACACATTTATAAATATATATATATGCCACATAACTAGACATTTCAAAAGTCTCTGACTCAATCTTAATAAATTAAAATTAATATGCTATTCTCTTTAAAAGGCACGATTTTGTGCATAAATAGAAAGCTTTAACAAGGGGCAGTTGCTGTCACCCATGAATTTTCTCAATAGTAAAAATTGCTACAGTGAATAAATCCTCCCAGAATGTTTAAAAACGGCTATGTGGGGAAGCTCGGGTCTCTGGCTGGTGCCTGGCGCAGAATGTCAGTTAACCCGCAGTTGTTTGCAGTCGTCTCCCAGTGAGCCAGGAACCCCAGCCCCGGGGAAGGGCTAGCATCACACACACCAGGAACTTGGAGCTGCAGCCAGACACACAATTATAATGTCACGGTTTCGCTGTTACCCTCGGTTCAGGCAAATTCCACTGGCACAGCTCTCTGGTTGGAGGCATATACTCAAATATGTCATGTTTTGACTCAGAGTTCATATTGTCATAGTTCATGATTGAATTTACATCTTTTACCAAAACAGTCGATTTTAGATTATACATTCTTAGTGTTGTGATTTTAGAAGACAGCCTAGGATGAAAGAAACTTTGTATCTGTGCTTTATTTTATACAATTAGAGTACAAAAGGAAATAAGTATATCTATGTGTTTACTGTTATGGCTCTATATTCATCTTGGTCTAGTTCCCATCACATTTAGAGTGTAAATAAAGATAAATTGGCATTGTCTCTTCAGTGGCTCAATTACTATATGTCTTACTGAGAAAAACCTCCAGTTTAAAATACTATGTGAAAGATAGTAAAATTACGGTAAAGTTTTATAAAATAACCAGAATACACTGTGGCAATACAGACTAACGTAACACTTCATCCGCCGGAGTTGAGTCCTTCATAGAGGGTGGACCCCATTTAAGAGGTGCCTGTCACATCCCAGGGGGCACCTGCTTGGAGCCTCTTCATGGATTTTGGAGGCAGACGAGGTGATGGGTATTCCCTGCCAATGAAGATGCTTGCTAAGATTTGGGTCAGGGCTTGCTAATGACCAAACCTTTCAGTCAGTCATTCTGTCATGCTTGCTAAAAACTGCTCAGGTAATTAAAAGAGACTGACCCTGGGCATCTTATGATAGAAGGAATGTTATCCCCCTAAAGCCAGTGAAACTTCAAATGTATTATAAAGCAGAAAACTCCAATAATTTATGGAGAGAAAACAAATGTGCTTTTTCTCTCCGATTATATATAATTCCAATGTAGCTGTCCATAACTTTTGTTAACTACATGAAATTATATCATAACCAGAAAATTTTCTTACAAAGCAGAGAAAAGGATGAAGATTATTGTGGTTTGAAATAGGGATTGCTTTTGATGCCATTGTAACCTCTGATATCCTGTCCCTTGTACTTCAATCATAAGAAGGCCAGTCATCATAAATATTTTTCTGTTTCTCTGGGCATAGTTACTAGGTTAGGGGTGTACATTAGAACCAAGCCAGACAAATTCATTCAGATGTACTGAACCATATCATCCATCGATCCATCCATCGCCACCCAATCACTATCTGCCCATCTGTCTGTCCATCCATCCATCCATCCATCCACCTATCCATCCATCCACCTATTTATGCTTCTTTCACCTTTCTATATATCATATTTTTTTACCTATATCATGGTAAAATGTTGTTATTTAAACCTGAAAAGTGTTTCTCACAGAAACTGGAGACAGAGGACAGAAGAAATCCTTGGAAATGCTAAGTAAAGGCGAAAACTGGGACACAGATTCTAAGTTTCTCTGTGCAGGAAAGCTCAGAAGAATAGAGAAGAAATGCTGGAAATTAATAATAATAATAATTATCTGTATTATACCCTACAGATCACCTGAGAAGAGGCATAGAGATATAGAGATGAATTGAGAAAATTGGAGGCAGGAAAGAAAAATGGTGAAAACTTTCTACTGTTCAAATGACTAAAGAGCTTCTATAATCAAGGATGACGAATGCCAGTTCATTTTAAAAGTTGTTTTTTGTTTGCATTTTTGTTACTGAAGCCCTCCCTAGCAAGCCTTTTGAGAAATCTGCTCCATATAGACTTCCATGTGAGAGATTTGAGTGGAGGTAAGGATGAAGGAAAATGAGTTGTCATTTACATGAGTTAGCAAGAAACAGAGAGAAGAGACTCAGCCACCAGGTGAGATGAAAGATCCAGTTCTAAGCATCTAATAAAAAGAAGATCACAGCCTGACCAAGCAGTAGCACAGTGGATAGAACGTTGGACTGGGATGCAGAGGACCCAGGTTCGAAACCCCGAGGTCGTCAGCTTGAGTATGGGCTCATCTGGTTTGAGTACAGCTCACGAGCTTGAACCCAAAGACTTAAAGCTCAAGGTCACTGGCTGGAGCCCAAGGTTGCTGACTTGAACAAGAGGTCACTCGCTCTGCTGTAGCCCTCTGGTCAAGGCACATATGATAAAGCAATCAATGAACAACTAAGGTGCCACAACGAAGAGTTGATGCTTCTCATCTCTCTCCCTTCCTGTCTGTCTGTCCCTCTCTCTATCTCTCTTTCTCTCTCACACACACACAAAAACCCAAAAAAACAAGATCAACAAATTTGCAAACATTTTGTGGGGTGATAAGCTTTCCTTCCCTCAAAACTAAGCTAGGAATTTCTTTCCACATATAGTTAATTCTCACCAGACAAATTAATTTCAGCTAATATTTGTTACTTATCTTCAAGGTTCCTTCAGGTAAATGATTATATCTCACTGTGATGCATGATGCTGTGTGCGTTTGGATGTACACGGGATGGCAGTCAGTGTTGAGTTTAAGGGATTAATCTGATAAAGAAAGCCGATTTTTTTATACAGTGAATTCCAGTCATTCTGACTCTATAAAAACATAGACTCACTCTGGCTGCCACAGTCATGACTCTGTGGTAGGCAAGGCCCCACCCAACCAGCCTGAACTCGAATCTGATCCCATTCAGGTGTAATCCAGGGGTAATGGTTGCCCTCCCTGTCCCAATGCTCAAGGCCCTCTTCTAAACTAAACTGCTATTTATACTGTAATGACTGTTATGACTCCAGCGGAAGTAGCAGATGCCGAATGACATCCACTCAAAGTCAGTCACTCTAAATAGTTATAGTAGTGGTTTTTAAAGACTT
The DNA here is from genome assembly GCF_036850765.1 of Saccopteryx bilineata. Classification (NCBI taxonomy): domain Eukaryota; kingdom Metazoa; phylum Chordata; class Mammalia; order Chiroptera; family Emballonuridae; genus Saccopteryx; species Saccopteryx bilineata. The sequence goes on along the minus strand of NC_089491.1, from coordinate 232,501,551 downwards.
TTGGAAGTCTAGTTTTACAGTTGAGATGGCACTTGAATGTAGTAGCGATTTCACCAACAGCAAGAGGAAGCAGCGGCAAGTCTGGTTCAGAGGAACTCCCTGAAATTCAGAGTAAATCTTTCATTGGACTAGTTTCTTTGACGACACCTGCAAGACCTACTCTATTTGTGTCCAGATGATTGCTAAGTGAGGGAAAACATAGGCTTGCCTTGCCTAGATGAACTTTGTCAAATCCTTCCTAAACTCTAAGACATATGTAAGGGATTACTCTGGGGTGTGTGTAAGATACAAGAGGCTGGACTCCTTTGCATACAATCTGAGTATACCTGGGCCGGAGTGCAGTAAGATGTACTTTTAGCAAATATCTCAGGTGTTTCTGATACAGTCATATCAGGGAAACAGTGGCAGTTGGAAGATTTCAGAAACTTGCCGGTAGATTTATTTCATCTTTTCCAAAAGCACCTGCTCACTAGCCCACAGGTGCTTGGCATTCCTCTGAGGACCCACAGATCCTATGAATCAGCAACTAGAGATGAAGATCTGTCTAGTAATTTCTAGATCTAGTGCAATCTAAATGACTCACAGTTCCCTGTCCTAAGCCTATGTTATATCAATGTATATTTCTCATATCTATCTATCTCTCCTCTAGATCATGTATCTCTCATGTAGATGTGAGGCCATTAGAGCCCTAGAGAAATGTATTATAAGGAATTGACTCAGGTGATTATGGAAGATGACAAGTCCCCCAATCTGCCATCTGCAAGCCAGAGACCCGGGGAAACCAGTGGTATAATTCTGTCTATGTCCAAAGGCCTGAGAGCCAGGATGCTGGTAGTGTAAGACCTATGTCTCAGCTCAATCAGTCAAGAAGAAAATAAGAGAGAGAGAGAGAGAGAGAGAGAGAGAGAGATAGAGAGAGACAGACGTTCTTCCTTTTTCCACATTTTGTTTGCACTGGGCCCTCAGTGGATTGGATAATATCCATCCACACTGGGGAGATCAATGTACTTTTTTTCTACATCCACCAATTAAAATGCTAATCTCATCCAGAAACCCTCTGCAGACACACTCAGAAACAAGGTGAGCCAAATATCTGGGAACCCTGTGACACAAGTTGACATGTCAAGTTAACCGTCACACATCCTTTGTTGACAACCATCACTAAAATATCTGGGATACAAGAATGTCAAGATGTGAGAAAACTCATTGTAGTGGACCATATGAGACAAGTGTCATGTGTAATTATTACATCAGTCAATGGAGTCTCCTAGTGAGTGTTCCTTCTTGCCTCCCACTGAGCTGCCCAGCAAGATTCTTTGAGAATATTACATCCAGAAAATTGTTCTAAAATGAAAGTCACAACCTTTATCATTGATATTTTTATACTCTGAGATCTGCTAAGGGACATAACTGTCTTGGTCATTTTCTTTATAGATGTCTCACAACATCTAACCAAGTTCCTGGAACAGTACGTGCTTGTTCTGCATTGATGATTTGGATGAGCCTACTAATTAATGAGGTAGACAGGCATTATGTTAGTCAAAATAAGACAGAGAAGGCTAAGGACAAATATGTGAATTCCTTTGAGAGATTACAGAACAGAAGAACTCTATACCCTAGGTTCCAAGGTCACCTGTCTTCTGGACACTCAACTTTTTTCAATGTACCTCAGACAACTCCCTGCTGCATTTGCCTGTGTTTCGACTCCATTTCCCTGGACACACCTAGAATATTTCTACAGGGCCATCTTTTTCACCTTCCTCTCTACTGGCCCCACCAGTTCTTCCATAGTCCTGTCTCCACTTGTCCCCGCCACGAGCGCTCTCTGCTTCCCCACAGTCGCCTCTCACGTCCCCCCTCGGCACTTTCTCAGCACTTTGCTTCTCCGATGCAGTTGTCACAGGTTGCATCATATTTTTCTGTTTCTGTGATTTATTCTGTTTATTTGCTCATTTTTTAGAGTGACTTCCTACTCTCTGCTTTAGGGGACCTTACAGTTCTCATTGTACCTAAGGTAGACATGTTTATGGCATGCGTTGTTGAAACGACAAAATGAGTGACTTCAATTCTGATCTACATTAATTAGGGATGGGGAAAGTTTAAGCTCCTTATCATCCTTAGTGATGGGTGCTGACACCTTCCTCGCAGGGTTGGTGTGAAAACTAAAGTGAAGTCATTTATAAAAGGCACTTGCATACCCTTAAAAATGTCAAAGCTTTCCGTTAATATGAATAGGAAATGTAGAAAACAAATCATATTAATACATCTATACTATTATTAAAGAAGTGAGTGAGATGAAGTAAAGTAAGTGTTGTTTGATTGTTTCAAATGTCTCTTGACTACAATTCTACGATGCAAAAATTCGAGGTGCCCTCCACTGGAATGGGCCTTCTCTGCTCCCCATGGTCCAGTGGGGCTCACTCAGATGTCAGGACTGCCACTGGGGCTGCTGGAGTTAGTGTGATGTCTCAGAAGGCTGGGCTCCTCTCACTACAGACTTCTCATTCTCTGCTGGGATGGGCTTCGTAGGAGCATCCCACGGGAGCCAGACTGAAAACTGCAAGTCGTGTGATGTCCGGTCTCGGAACTTTACAAGGTCACTTCCACATTGCACCCTGTTAGCGAGAGCAAGTCCCGAGGCTGGACCTGACTCCAGGGCTGGGGGAGTAGATTCCATCTCCTCATGGAAACAACTGCCAAGTATCGATGTCCATGCTCAAGCTAGTGAAGCAGCGATGGAGGAGAGGACGTGGAGACCAGGCTTAGAGAAGTAACTGAGTCTGGTCTGGATTTGGAACAAACATGTCATTTTTTTTTTCATTGAATTTGTCTTTTTGTGAAACTGATGAACATAAGTATGCAGGTTTCAGATGTACAATTCCAGAATACATCATGTGTACACTGCATTGTGTTGTTCCCCCCCCCCATCCCAAGTCATATCTCTGTCCATCCTTGATTAATGAAATATGGGACAGGTTGAACCCGGGCATATGTATGTTGAGTAAGAATTCACTGTGGTAGAGAGAAAGCTGAGAGAGATAAAGAAAAAAGGGGATAACTGAAAATAGAAAATAAAGTTCAGCATCAGGAATTCTAAATGCCTGTGGTTGGAGGTGAGGTCCGTCCTCTGTGGGCAGGAACTACGGGAGGGAGGAATTCACCAGGTGCGCAGAGGGCAGAAGGTCTATCTAGGTAAACTGGGCACCGGGCAATCGGGGTGAACGTTAATGAGGATAAACGGAGAAGGGTCAGGTATTCAGTAATGTTCTGGAGCACAGTGAGCAAGAACAGAGAAAATAGTGACCACAGCAGAAAGCATCAAAGATCATCCAAACTGGGGTTTTTAAGAGAAGAGAAAGGAGAGTGCTATTAACTCTCACTCCAGGAAAGTAGGAATTAAAACACATCGTCATGGCCATTGGTGTCTTAGGGGGCACGGTGAGCTGTGACGCTCATGAAGGTAAAGGAAAAGTGGTGAAGTGTGAAACTCAGGGAAGCATAATAAGTATGATTATTATTTTTTTTTTTTTTGCCCAACTTTAAGGCCAACAGGACATAAAAAGTGAATTGCTTCATGGGCAGAGAAAGCGGGCGAACTATAAAGGAGCTGAGGACTTGGACTGCTGGGAGATAATAACAGTAATTATGTATTACATTTACATAATGCTTTATGATTAAAACGCTTTCGCGGGCATTGCCTCATTTTCTTGCGAAGTGGCCCTTCCAGGTGGAGGGTGGTTATTATCTTCCCTGCGTGGGGGGTGGGGCTAGGAGGCTAGGAGTGGGCGAAACACACAGAAGAAATCAGTCTTTCAAGACACATTGGTTTTGGGCTGGGGTGAAGGACAGTGACCTTGCTGTGTCCTTGGAAAGGTTATGTAACCTCTGCGTATGCCAGGTTTATTTTAAACCTGTAAAAGAAAAATAAGAGAAATTAAATTTAAATAAATATGTCTTCAGTCTAAGTGTAAGCACATAGTACATGCTAAAAAAATGCTATTTACTCTCCATGTTATGTAGGTGGGAAACTGAGGCTCAATTTGTATGGAAGAGGCAGGTCTTGAACTCAGAACTCCTGGCTCAGCATTTTCTTCCTGCTGAACCATTTGCCATTTACGAGCAGTTGAAACAACAGGACTACCTGAGTTCTCAAGGAGGTAGAGGTGTGAAGAACCCAGGGAAGGAAGAGAAATGCAGTGTATTTAGAAACCCTGAACAAGCGAGTTTTCAGCAATAATTCAAGAAAAATAATGAAACCAGGAGAGGTTTTTTAAAAGGAAAATAATGAACTTACTGAAACAGTAAGTTGGCAGTCTCAGTGCTCAGGCAGTGCTTGACCTCAGGTCAAGGTGAGGGGGGAGGGGAGGCGGGAAGAAGAGGGGAGGCCACGGGAGGGGTAGGTAGGAGGGCACGTGTGTCCAGGGCAGGCAGATTTGAGCCTGCAGAATTTCCCTGTAGCACGTGGTGTGAGCCAGAGCAGGCGGAGGTGCAGAGGGGTTAGCCAGAGGCTCACCTGTCCTGGCCTCCGTTCCTTCTGGGACCCTTTCAGCTGCACGTCAGCGGTGAGAGAGCACGGGAGGGTCTTTGTAAATAGCATGGGGTGTTTCCAGGGCTTCTGAGAATATTCGTCTTCCATGAAATGCCAGAGCTCTAAGGACTTTCCTTGGGGTAAATCTGAACGTGCCCTCTTGTCCACTTCTGTCCCTGGTGATGTTCTTGCATCCCTTTGCACCATGGCTGACCACTTCCCCACGGGTCTCCACACTGTGTCCTAGCAGTGCCCTGTGTCGTCAGCTGTCCTCCGTATGGGCAGCTCTCCTTGGTAAATCCTACCTGGCTGCATTCTCAAAACCTGCTTCACAGATTCTCTTCTGCATCACCTTGTTCAGAACCAACCTTGTTATTCAGAGTTGGGGGGTTGGGGTGGGCATTTGCCCATCCATTCTCCCACAGGGAGCCTGACCACAGGGAAAAGGTCAGGGACCTCTTCACTGTAGTGATGGTTTGGGGCGTTTGGCGGTGGTCAGACCCGTTGTATGATCTGCTACTTACTATTTCATTAGTCATTCTGCCAGCAAATGCTGAGCTTTACTAAGTGGCAGCTCAAACTGAAGCTCTGCACCTGTCTCCTGTCTTAAAGGTCTTTCCCTCATGTCCTGCTTTGCAGCAATTTTTCCCTGGGCAGTCACTGCACAAATGCTGTCCTGGAAATTACTCTGCTACAAGCACCCAAAACACAAAACTCCTCTCGACCCATCTAGGAATTAAACTTCCAATGATTCCTAGATAAGTCACTTTATACATTATGGTTTATTACTGTTTCCCTTCATTGGTTCATCCTTATTATTCTTTCTGTGTCAAACACTTGCCATCTCCTACGGGCCAGGTATTTCCCTGAGCAAATGTTAAATATTTTTAAAAATAGAACTTAATTTTTGTTCCATGCCCCTATGGAATACACAGTCGCAGTCAGGGAGGGTGTCTGGTTTCCCCAGGGCTGTACCCAAATTCTTGGGCTCACGGAAGCCGAGTCATTGATCTGATATTGAAGGCCTTCAGGCATTCACCTTGGACTCTACTGAGACACTCCTGTTTTAGGATGATTTCCAGTTGTATTCGTCAGATTCAACCAGGGAAACAAAATCATCCTAAATATTCACAGTCAGTGAAATTAAATAGACTTTACTACTCAGTTTGTGGGGAGAGTAAGGAAACCACGTGGAGGACTGTGATGCCTCTCAGATGTGGCCCTCCATCCAGGACATGAAGCTGTGACTCCCCTGAAGATGGGGAGGACCAGGAAGAAAAGCAGGGTTGTTGGACTCAGGAGATGAGTTTCATTTGGCAGAGGCTGGACCTATGGGGAGAAGACAGAGTCACATCTGGAGGCCGCTCTCACAGAGCACCGTCCTGCCTTGGAATCTGTCACCGGGGCCTCCAATCAGAGACCCAGGAAGATAGCCTTCCCGGTCCGCCCAGCACATCTGACTCTGCACACAAACTCTTCCCTTCACTACCCCACTCTTCTGTAAGAGAACTTGTCTTCAGTTATAAGCCTCAAATGAGCACGTTTTGATTACTGACCCTCTGACAGACACTGTCTTCTTCATAGCACCACTTGGGAGCCATCCCAGCAAGTCCAGAGCAGGCTAGACTCATCCAGGTGGCTGGCATGCAGGGCTTCCAGCTTCGAGGACAGAGACACTGTCATGGCAAAGACAGGGCTGGAGTTTCCTCAGTGCTGCTGTGTATGGGAACCAGGAGTTTTTGTTGTGTTAATAAGTTAGAATAATGACACAGTAACTGGGGAGTGATGATTAGAAAATCATGCCTTACTGAATCTGAGTCCAGGGAAAATCTCCCTCATTTACTCTTGAAACAAATACATGTATGTGGCCATGTGTTAGGGTCCACTTTAGCACAGATAACTATCTATCTATCTATCTATCTATCTATCTATCTATCTATTATCTATCTATCAATCTATCAATCTATCTATCTATTATCTATCTCTATCATCTTATCTATCTAGTCATCATCTGTCTATCCATCATCTAACCGTCATCTATTTGTATGTCTACCATCTATATCACTACATACCATCTATATGTCTATCTGTCATCAATTTATTGTTATTATTTATCTAGCTAAACAATAACTATAGTGATGGCTCAGGACTTGGATACATTTTTTTTTTCCAGCAGGAATATACTTTATCACTGACATTGCTTTGAAAGACCAGCATGTGAAGATAATAAACAAACCCAATACTGAGCTTGTTTTGTTATCATTTTATAATTCTCTACAGATAGAGTTGCCTCTTACTGCGTAGACCTGGTGCGGTTGCTCCCACTGCCCACCCTTGGCATGCCCCTGCACAGCCCACAGGAATTCACCACCTTAGGATACTGATTAGGGTTGAGGGAGGGCAAGGAGAGGATCTGAGGATGAGCAGACCCTGGACAGGCTCCCTGGTCCATCATGGGCTGTTCTTGCTGTGTTCTCACTTAGTCCCAAAGACTGAACTCGGAGTAGTCTGTGTCACCATTGGGTGAGCAGGAATTGCTCCTGTGGGTTCTGGCTGTGGGAAACCAGGTAAGATCAGCTCTTGGCCTGTTAAACTATATACACGAAGGGATTGTTCTTATCTCTCAGCACTGTGAGGGCTCGAGAGAAACGGTCAACTTCCTTGGCCTCCCTTGGTTAGGGCACAGGTCATCTCTGCCCTTAAGGTCTCGTGCCCATCTGAGACTTGTCATTGCTCTGGGCCCCATTCCTCAGTGTCCTTCCCTGGAACACATGAATATCTGGCTGACCCTCTGAACTCCACTTGTTTTTATTTTAGCTTTGTCCAAAGAAATCCTTTTATAATCCAGCAGGTGGGGAGAACGTGGTTCTGATAGCCATTTTCTTCTTTGCCCAAGAGCTTCTCAGAACTTAGGGCTTTCAGATAAAAAAAAAACAAAAAAACAAAACCCAAAACTGTCTTTAAACTTCTAAGTTTGATTGTTTCATCTGTTTTCCCGCTGCCTTCTGTTCTCCCAGCGTCTTGTCTTTCCCAGAGAGCCCTGAGTCCTCATGACATGTCTAAAGTAGGACAGTGTCAGAGCTGTCAGCTTTGCCTGAGTGATGTTTGAGGCTTTGTTTGCTCTGGGACCCACTCTCTGGTGGTCGAGGGTGTCCATGGAGCTCTCCTCCAACACCGCATTTCACACGAGCCAGTTTTCCCATGAGCCTCTTCACAGTCCGCTGCTCCCACCTGTGCGCAGTCGCTGGGAAGACAAGGGTGCAGACAGTCTCAGTCCTGGTCTCTCCTGTCACCTCGATGCTCCTCGTGCTGCTTCCTGCTTCTCCTGTGGCTGCCCTCCCGAGATTAGGCTCTCTCAGCTTCTTGGCTGAGAATGCAGGGCTGGGCTGATGTGAGAAAAACCTTTTCCAGTAGATATTTTCTCAATAACCCATATAGACTGATGATCATGGACTGATCCCCTGAACCCACAACCACACACGTTGCTTACCTCTGCATAAGACCCCCAAAACCATGTATTATGTGTGCAATACCCAAGAAGTTGAATTTAAGCTACATTTTAGAAAAGAGAGATGCATTTCTTACACAGCGGGGTTTGTGGTATGAGATCTACAACCATAACGCGTCTTGAAATGTATTCAAAAATCATTAACATTTCTTTGTGGTGTAATAGGGACCACACTGTGGCAGAGAGGGGAAGATGTCGTTTTTCCCGAAGCACACCTTGATTAATGAAAGAGCATGCCCAGGAATTCTTAGTTCTGGAAACTTTGCCCCACACTCAGTCACTAATGTTGTCTCCAGCAGTTCTGGGACCCCGCCAGGTGTTTGGACTTTGACTCTCTGTCCCTCTGGCCAGCAGGGCAGCATGCCTTGCTTAGACATGGAAGCCCGTCCTGCAAGGCTAATTACCTCGTCCAGTGCGGCAAAGGGCGAGACAAATGATTTCATGACAACTTAAGCATAACATCTCATTTGTCTGATGTCTTACTTATTTGCCGTCTAAGATAAATGACTTCAACACACACCCAATGTTTAGACCTTTAGGAATTAAGTATGAAAAAGAAAACAATCTTAGAAAGAAAATAAATCAGTTGTTCTTAAAGATAATTTACATTTAATTTCTTTGTAGACTTTCATACACCACTAATGGTTTTAATTTGATTTTATAGGATTAAGGGCTTGACTCACTGAAGCCTTGCTAGAGATTTGTGGGATGGAGTGAATGTTTACTGCTGATATCCGGCCTTACCTTGTTTCTGATTTCAAGTTTCAGCATTACTACTAGATGCTCTTTAGGAGACAGAAATTCATTCTTAATTTGATCCCCACAGTTCAATCAACATTATTGAAAATTGGTAACTATGTTATTTTATTGTAATAAAAGATGGACATGCCATAAATATTGGGTACACACATTTAATCTGCTCATTGCGATTATGTACTGTAAATTAAATTCATTTTTATTACAAAACGAACACGATATTTGAAGTTAAAATTGGATATTCAATCATTGATTGGCTCACAGCATATGGGAGTTATTCAGAAGCAACCCCACAAACCCTCGCAGCCCGCCCCCCTAACACACATACACATTTAACCCTGATACTGGCTTGTGTACATGGGAGGCAGAACACTGAGAAAAATAGCCCGTATAATTCAAGTAAAACAAAATGTTTTAGTCATACCTGTTTCTTTATTAGAGAATAAAAAGAAGGTATTTATTTCAGCCTGATTAATAGCCTGAATCATTACCTCAATTCCTCGTGTGACATGGTGTGTGTAGACCTGTATGATGACTAACGAATAAGACAAGGAACAGAAACCACTCGCTTCTACACCAAACCTCGGCTCCCTGAGTGGTATTGTGTTCCCTCTGGATGAGAACCAGGTGTTTGCAGCCTCCCACTGATATGTGCCTTCCTTATCAAGACAGACACGTCTGCTGGCTTGTAGGTGAAAACAACAGGTCATGAATCCATGACTCTGAGCAAGGTTAACTGGATACATTAGATGCTTTAAAACCCAACTTCTTAAGTTTCCTAAAATAAATCAGGGTTCCCTTTTTCCCCCCTAACAGTGTTTGACTGCTAATGCATTTGAGTTCCTGAAAAGATTAACACATCTTTTCATTGGATAGGCATTTCCATATTTTGATAAATTCAATCAAAATCCTGATTTTATATCTATTATTTTTCAGGTTAATTGTTTAAAAAAGAAAAAAATCCATCATTTTAGTTTTTAGTATGAGAAGTAATATGAGTTAAAAATAACATAGGTTATGTTTTATTGCTATGCATTGTTAATTGCAATAGACTACATAGTTGTCAAAAAAAGAGAAATCTTATCATTTTACTAAGATTGTGGATCTACTTGAGGTTAGACCACACACACTGGAGAAGAGCTTACTTGAGTCCAGAAATGGTAAATACGTTTATTACACAATGTCAGTGTCCAAAGCCAGTCAGTGCCATTCCGACCACAGGTGATGCTGTTGTCTGTGTGCCCTTTGTAGACTGTGTAAATGCAGTCACAAAGCAAATCCTCCTCCTGATGTACTTACAGTTCTGGGCAGGATTCTGTAAAGCAACACTGACCGCAGTTCCCCATTGGAGCATGGCAGGCATTACACATAACTGGTCGAGGTCTTTCTTTGCATCGTCACGTTTTTCTGCTTGCCTGTGTATGGCACACGGTACCCAGGGTTTGGGTATCTGTGTCTTTGCTCCTTCCGGTTACAACAGCAGAACCCGCAGAGCAGACCCCCTCCAATGAAGAGAAGGGCAGTGCTCGCCCAGCCCAGGAACAGAGCTGCCCCCAGCTCTCGCTTCTGACCTACGTGGATGGCTGGGTTGTGGAAGTCCCTGATGATGATGTTGGCCGTCCAGGACACTGGGATCAGGATGAAGATGCCTGTTAAGATGAAGAGAACCCCAGATGTCCCCAGAAGGTATGCCTTGGTTCTCTCGTTCGAGCCAGTGCACTGGACCTGCCTCATGCCACAGATACCAACGAGCAGGGCAACCAGGGAGAGAGCCACAGCGACACACATGAGGGCCCGGGCAGCCTCGAGGACAGGCGGGAGAGCCAGCAGGGAGCTGTAGAACTTGCACTGCAGCGTGACCTTGGCTTGTCGGATGCAGTTCATCCACAGCCCTTCCCAGAGCCTTTCAAAGACAATAATGTTGCTGCCAACAAAAGCTGACACTCGCCACTGAGGCAGGAGAGTGGTGGCAAGCGTCCCGACCAAGCCGAGAAACCCAAGAACCAGTCCAGCAATTTGTAGGGGATAAAACGCCATCGCCTCAGTGTTGAAGACTTGGTCCAATCTGGAAACTGCTTAAGATCCCGACGGTGTTGGCCTCGGAATCTATAGGAGTCTCTGACAGTGTTGTTCACGGTGGCTTCCCATCACATTTAGTCTGGATGAGCAGCAACCGAACTTGGCCAAGCAGCAGTCCCTGCCATCTGTGGTGCTGCCTTTGCCCACACACATCTGTTTCTGAGTGGACTGTCCCCTCGTCACATGGAATTGTTTCCTAGCCAATAAGAATGTAACCAGAGGTGTGTCAAGAAAGACTGGATTTGGCTTTAGTATTTCTCATTATTGTCCTAGCAACACTGTAATTAGTGTCAAAGCTTCCGCTGTGGAATGTTAATTACTCAACTGAAAACTTCCTGTCTAACAATTCCTCTGATAGAAAAGCATAAATACATGGGTTAAGCCACAACTAACACAATGCCAAAACCTTGACAGTGCTTGGCAGAGCAATTGGAGAACACTTTGGATTCTAGACAATCCATTACTCTCTCCTATGCCACCTTTCTTTATTGTAATGAATCAATTCTGGGTGCCATTCGGACTTCTGGATGTGGAGGCGTGTTTCGGGATGGGCTTTGAGACTTGTAATAAAACCAGTGGCACTTTATAAAAGGAGGGATCCTAAGCAAGAAATTCAAGTTTCACCGTTCATTCTCAAGGTCCAGAATAGAAGAACAGAGAACCACTTCTGCTAGTTGAACTTACTGGTAATTATCATATTATCTTTTAAGTAACACCCTTCTCTATGGCGAAATCATGTTTAGTGTATAAACTTTCATTAAATGTTTTATTTCCCCCCCCAAGGGCAGCTTGAACTAATGCACATTTATCAAAGCCAAAAAAAATGCATATTCCATTTTTATGAAACAATATAAGAACTGTCCTTTGGATTAAGCCATGAAATTAGTTAAATTCAGGTAAGAGAAAACATTTTAGAGGTGGAAGTTATCTTCAGGCTCACACCTCCCGTTGGCCAGGTGCAGAATTCAGAATTCGCGGCAGAGCTAGCTGTGCGGGGACTGGTCAGGAGTCAACCTGATCTACTAAGCTTACGTCTTCCATCCAGTCTGAGTCAAACACAGGAGAGAGAGATGCTTTTGCAAAGCTTTTCATGTGACTAGGACTAAATCAAAAATGTAATGCTACCTACCCCTTCAGTAGTTTATCAAATAGTTTCCAAAGTAAGTGAAATTTAATTGACACTGTTTCAAAGTGCAAGGGTCAAGTTGTCACACTTGACTGCCCCTCCACTGCCATTGCCTAAGGATGGGGAGGTGCTTTATGCTGGATGCAGACCATTCCCCTCTCCTTTTATATCCCACTGCAAGGAGTTCATTTCAAGGATGGAAACTGCTGGAAAGGATTAGAATGACTTCACGAACACCAAGCACACTCCAGCTGGGAGATGTCATAGTTTGCAAAGCTCCCTCATTTCAGTCAACCCTGGGCCAGGAGCTAGTGGGTAATCCAATACCAACTTGACTAAAGGAGCCCATTTGTTTAATTAGGAAATATGGAAATCATGCTGTTTTCCACATGGCTACCCTATATTCATCTCTGTTGCCCGCCCACCTGTGGTGATGGTGGTACTTTCTTAGCATTATCCTAGACCAAATGAGAATGGCCTCGCTAAGGAGTGAGTTATTGAGGAAATGTGGCTTCTATGTGGTCCAGTTTCCTAACACAGGGCGAGGTCTTTCTCAGCCCTTTGTTCTGGGTCACTGGGCACACAGTGACCCTTCTCTCCCTGAAGGGACCAGTCAGCATCTTCTGACTGTTGCTTCCAGCATTCTCCTGTCTTCTATTTCCTCTTCCTCATTCTGTCTCATTTTGAATCCTACCTTTATCTTGTCCTGGGAGTTTCCAACTTGTTGTTTTTCTAGTTGTTGATTTCTCATCAGATAGAACATCTGGGCTTATTACAAATAAACACAAGGTGTAGCCTGAGAACAACTATCTCATCCAAATTGCTCCCATTCACGGGGGGCACCTACAGATCAACGGAGGCATGTGCAGTTGCAGCCCACTGTCCCCAACTGAGGGTTGATGCCAAGGGGCCAAAACAGCTCCAGAGCTTACTGTGGTGTTAGCTTAGACTTTTATGGAGTCTGCACCACAACTTGACTGTATGTTATCTCTAACCTTCTTCCTGACCTTGTCCCCCTCGGGGGGCTAACTCAGGAGCACTCCCTAGTTTCCCACCTCAGAGTCTGCATGCCAGGGAACCCAGCCAATGATCAGAAGCTTATTCTAATTTATTAAATGTTTCCTGTCCCAATACTGTTATGCCTTTAACACCTATCACCTAAATCATTTTTTTTTAAATTGAGAGTTGGGGGGGGCAGACAGACAGACTCCCATATGCACCCTGACTGGGTCTATAGGCAAGCCCCTTACCAGGTGATGATCTGCCCATCTGAGGATGCTGCTCTGTCGCTCATCAACCAAGCTATTTTAGAGCCTGAGGTGAGGCCATAGAGCCATCCTCAGCATCCAGGGCCACCCTGATCAAACCATTTGAGCCATGACTCTGGGAGGGAAGAGAAAGAGATGAAAAGAGAGTAAAAGGGGAAAGGGAAGGGTGGAAAAGCAGGTGGTCGCTTCTCCTGTGTGCCGTGACTGGGAATCAAACCCAGGACTTCCACACACCAGGCCAATGCTCTACCGCTGAGCCAACCAGGCAGGGCCTCACCTAAATCATTTCAATAATGTCTGTCCTTCTGTCCTTCCCTCTGGCCTTACTCCTATTCCATCCATACTCTACTGGGGACCACACACACCTTACTGAATCAAATTCTGAACATGTTACCACTTTGCTTAATTTTTTTAGTAGTTCTCAGTGGCCTCCAAGATAAAGTCCAGATTCCTCAGCATGACATGAAAAACCTTGAATTTGGTTCCTGCCCAAGTTTGAAATATCTCTTTTGACCATGACTCCATTCCTTGCATCTCAGTGAGAGTTGTAAACATTTAATAGCAATTGCAAAAATATATGTAATTACAAACTGAGATATAGCTATGGATAAAAAAGATAGGGCATCGTAAATAAAAAGAGTATAAACAGGTGAGACCTTAATTTTAATTCTGATGTGAAGGAAAGACTCACTGACAAAGCAATATTTAAGCCATAACCTGAAGCCTGAGTAGGAATTAGCCAGACCATCACGTGGAGAGTGGGATGAAGAACACTGGGTCATGCGAGGCAGTCTGGGTTGAGACACTGAGGACCAAGAGCTTGCGGCTCCTGTGAATGGAAGGCCTTGAGCAAGAAGGAGGTGAGAACTGTGAAAAGGGGCAGACGAGGCAGCAGATGTCGTCCAAGTGCAGATGTTCAGGGTGGTGGGAACCATTTAATAATCTTCTCCTAAGAGCAGTGCAAAACCATAGGAAGATTTCAATGTGCAACTGACATAATCCAGTAAGATAAGTCTGCATTAAACACACACACACATACATACACACACACACAGAGCTATTTGGGGGGATGGATTGGAAAGACAAAACTGAGCATGAAGAAATCAGTTATAAGGCTACTGCAGTCATCCACATAAGACATGATGGAAGCCGGTTAGTCTCACAGTGTGGAGGAGTAGATGGATGTGCTATATTCAGGAGTTCTATCTGTGAAGACGGGTGGTAGACTGGAGGGAGGGAACGGGGTCAGAAGTAACTGTCACAACATTGCCATGAGCATCATTCAGTGCAGGGCGTGCATACCCTAAGGTATGAGACACTAAAGGATTGACATGTTTCAGGAAACTGTCAAGAGTTAAGTTACAGATGTGAGGCTGGGGTAGTCTGTGAGCCATCTCAGTAAAGAACACAGGGGACTAGAAATTGTGGAGCTCACTGGAAGAGTCCGGACTGTGCACATGCATAAGAATCCACCCCTCCTCCATCCCCTCCACAGATTACCTGTGACCAGATTGGCAACAGGGACATACTGACTCACTCTGTCACCTGCTTCATGTGTGCCCTGGGAGAGGTCTGTGCACAGCCCACACTCTCGAAGTACAGTATTTACGTACATTATTCAGGATTCTTCTGCGTGGGATGTGTATCATTTCTCTCTTACTTACCCACCTATTCAGTCATTTCTGTATGTCAGGATGGACTTGTAAATATATATCTGGTACTCTGAATTGGTATTCAAAAGTACTTTCCTTTCCTGCTCAAACCTTTCCAGTTTGGGTCATTGGAAACTCTTTTGGTTATCTCCATTGTTCCTATTTAGCATAGATAGGACTTTTCATCTTTCTGAGCAGGACAACCAAGGTCAGTGTCATCCAGCTAATAGGGAAAGCCATTCTCAACCTCTGGCGGGCAGTGTGACCTCAGAGACACACGCCACAGTGCTCTTTGCTCCCTTTGTTCCATGTAAATGAATTCAAGTTAAGGACTCCCTTAACCCTAAAAAGGGCATGAATTTATCTTTTAAAAACAAATTAAAAACCAATAACAACTGGCACTTAATTATTAATTAAGTTGCACACAGATGGAAAATTGTCGGTTTCTTCCACAGCTCATTTGAAAGTTAATGCCCACCGTGAGGGATGAGCACAGAGCCAAGGCTGCCGCCCGAGCTCCCGGCTCTTCTGAACGTTCTTATGGTGATTACACAGGCTGACAGTGGGGACACAGAAGCTTTATGTAACATGGCCCGCCAATATACTAAGGTCATGAATATTTTGTGTTGTTTACTGGTTAAGAAGAGAGACAGACACACCCTTCTCTGGCAGAGAAAATCACAGAAGGGCATGATTCATCAAGACCCTTACAATGGCTAATGTCACAGGACAGAGAAATTTTAATAAGAGTACAGACATTTGTGCTATGACTCGAGGAACAAAGGCATCCTATACAGCCCCTAACCTTCCCACATTCCCGAGAGAGGGGGAAGGAGAAGGAGGTATGCCAGCCTTCGGTTGTGGGAAAAGTGAGTTTATGGAGCCACTCAGTGCAGTGGCCAGAAGCACTCTGTAAATCAGCAACAAGAAAAGTATGCTTCGTTTCCACTGCTTGTAAGCACTCGCTTTTGAACTAATAATCCTCCTGTGGGGATATGTGCAGTCTGCTTTGCAATTCTAACACATTTTCAGAAGTTTTGTTATGCAAATACTGTGCTTCTGTGGCAACTCAAAGTAATATCCTGCACAAATTAACGTCCCGGTTTCAAGGTGCTTGCCACCAACCTAAAGAGACAGCATTATAGCAGGACATATCTAAGGGATGAACTGATTGGTACTGATAAGAATAAAAGGGTTGACACTAAGATAGCTCTTCAACCTCATCATGGATGTGAACTTTTCATGGCCACCACCCAGGGAAATAGCTGCCAATTTTATTCCCTTTTTACAGATGGGAAAATTGAAACCCAAGGAAGCTAGGAGAGCTGTCCACAGGCAGACAGGTGTTTGACCTGGAGAGCACAGACCACACACTCTGTCAGTCACTATGCTCTGTATAGGAACTTTAAAAGTTGTACAGCACTGGAGAAATAGGAGAATAATGTCCACAGGAATTACTGGCAAATATTCCTGACGGCCCTTTGTTCAAGTTGGCCTTTTAGACTAGTAGACTATGCTTCCATCAGTGGTCTGAAACTGAAGCATGTTGGAAATGCGTGTGTGTTTGGGGAGTGGAATTTGGTTGCCACACAATGAGTGGGGGTGTCTCTGGCATTTATTTATTTATTTATTTATTTATTGAATTTATTGGGGTGACATTGGTTAATAGAATTATACAGGTTTTGGGTGTTGCAATGCTACAGGGCGTCCTCTGTATATTGTATTGTGTGTTCACCACCCCAAGTAGCATCTCTGGCAGTGAACAGGTAGAGGCCTTCCCGTCATCTGTGCAAACAAGATTGAGATGGCTAGTGCTCAGAGATGCTTGGTCCTGTGTAGCTGCCACTTTCTAATGTTCTTTTGGATGGTAGCTGAAAACCCTGAGTGTCGAACTCCTTTTTCTATTTAAATCCAAAGCAATCTCATTAGCATCCAGCAAAAGCCCAGGAGAGCAGTAAACCAGGACATAGAGGGAAAGTCAAATCTTGTGTTGGTTGCAACAGATGCTAAAAGTTATTTGTCATTTCCAAAATCATGGCCTCTACAACAATCATCCTTGTGGACTCCGGGCCACAAATCTCACACCTGTACCAGCCTGTCTCTGCAGAAGTCATCGGTCGGTGGCTCTGTGAGAACCTACTTTATAATATCTCTTGATGAACATGTTCCTATTCCAATACATGATTAAACAGGTGCTATTTTAAATAAATTATTTTTCTTTAAAGTTCCCCTTAAAGAAAGACATGATATTGATATTTCCAGATGATGACTTTCTATTACCTGTGACTTTCATTCCAGTATATTCTCTAGGACATTACCAAATATTTTATATAACGTGATGTTTGAGGTCCAGTAGAGTGCTGATGCCTTAGGTCAGTGATTTCCAATCTTTTTCATCTCATGGCCCATAAACTAACTACTAAATTCTACAGCACACCAAGACATGTATTTTTTACCGATCTGAGAAAAAGAATAGGTAAAATATTGATTGATTTACAAAAAAAATTAATAATATTAACAACTGACCCTTTTTGCTCCAAAGTGACTTGTTAAAAAATCAGTTTTCTATGCTTGCATATTAGGATTTCTGCTACCAAGAATTAATCAGACACAACTTTATTTATGTGGTGTGACCAATAAGATGCAACTCTGTTTTATGACCTCTATGTTTATGGTTCAAGACAGAGTATTCGCACTGTAAAGCTATTGTTGTGTTGGCTATTGTCATCTTTTTATTTGACAATCTAAAGGGAGAGAGGTCAGTGCCCCTGGCTAGGTAGGCAGGTATTGCATGTTTTAAAAATTCTTGGGGCACACGTGTTGAAAATTGCTGCTTTAGCTTCATATATGAATAAAGGACATTGGGAATAGATCAGTCTCAGTGATTCATTGATAAATTATTTCTACACATTGTTTGAGCCCCTACTCTATGTCAGACCCTCTACCCTGCTCTGGTCATAGAAGAGTGGGCCTCGCTCTCATAGACTTTACATTTGTAATGAAAACACATGGTCCATTACATGGAAATAAGGAAAATACATAGTGCTTGTCCTGTCAGTGTCTTGTAGGATGTTGGTCCCAGACTCAACCTGGTATTATTTAAGTGTTAGGAAAGAATCCCTTTGTTTTACTTGGCATTGATATTGGGTAAGGCTCAACCTTTGTGACATTACTTGCAAACTTATGGAGTGTTATTCTGTAGAGGTGCAAATGATTTCTGGAGAGTAGAAGATAATGGTTTTATTTGTATTTCATTGCTCTTAGGACACAAAAGAGGTCTGTCTTTTACCTTGGCCAACTTATTTCAGTCTGACTTTCCTCAAACATTCTTACTGCTAACCTTCCTAACAGAAGGACTATTATCAATGACTTCAGTACATCTTTGAAATGTGTTGATTTCTATACTGATGTGATTTGTATTTCTAATTATTGAAATTATATTTTTATACAATATAGTAATAATCACAAAATAAAAGAATAAAGTGGAGATAAATATTAAAGAACCCTAAGACAAAAATAAGTTTAGTTTTTTTAATGATAGAAAGTCGAGATCTATTTTGAGTTTCTTAAGCAAGTTGTTTGCTTGACAAGAAAAATATTAAGATGAATCATAAAAATCTAAGAAATGTGTTTTTATATTTTTGTTTAGTTCACGTCAGTGGTCATTTCATTTCAGTTAGAGAATATTCCTGCGGTATTAAGCATAAGATGTCAATTCAGCACTTCAATCAATATTCAGCACTTTCTGTTAGTATTAGAAACTAACATTCTATAATTTCCTCATAAACATTTAAAACTCTTGAAAGAAAGAAATCACTTTGTTTAATGTATAGGAAGTGTTCAGGAAAATAAGGAAATATTTCAAAAATAATAAGAGTTAAGAAGAAATTTAATCTTTAGGAGATGAGCCAAAATGGAAGCTCTGGACACCCTTATGGGATCCCCAGCCCTGGTGTCCTGGGCTGCAGTTAGGATGGCCAGACACAGGCTTGGGCGAGACCCTAGGTTCAGATTAGACACCCTAGAGCAGTGTTTCCCAACCTTTTTTGTGCCATGCCCCACCTTAACTTTTCTAAAATTTTTATGTCCCCCCCTATGTACCATACATAATTTTTAACATTAAAAAATTGATTTGTTCACTTAATAAACATAAATGATAGGTTCTAGGAAGAAATCACTATGAAATTGTTAACAAAACACAGTAAATAAAATTTCAAAACATATAATGAAAAACAGAAATTTAAATTCCAAATAATTTTAATACAGATTTTTCTATATTATTTATTATTTTAATTTAATGTGATCCTTGCACTTGATGCTTGCTGCACAGAGATTTTATATTAGGTTCCAATTTGGTTAGCTTTAGTCTCAAGTCTCCACGTTGTGTTATATCCAGCCGATTTCTTTTTTTTTTACCAGTAAATCATTTACAGCACTAAATCCATATTCAGCTAAAAATGAAGATGGAAACGGAAGCAATAGTTTTCTTGCACATTTAGTTGAATTTGGGTATTTGATTTCTGTTTCCTCACAAAGCCATGCCATCTCTCCTTTGATATTAAATAAAGCTTTAACTGACTCATCATTTTGCAATTCTGCGAGTTCTTCTTGATACTGCATATTTGATATATCAGACAAATCCACTAACATTGGCTGCATCATCCATGTTGGGAAATCAATTTGTTTTAAATCAGAAAATCTTTCTTTTAAATCAGCCGATAGAATATTCAAATGGTTGACAATAACAAGTAAAGCGGTATCAGTTACTTCACATTTTTGGAGCCAATGAAACTGTTTAAAGTTTTTGTCGTTAATATGTTTCTGACATAACTCAATATTGGTAATGAAACCAAATATCTTTGCTTTTGCATCGACAAGAGTTTTATTTGTTTCTTGAAGTTGCTTATTTAATATATTTAGTTTTTCAAAGATATCGGCTAAATAACTCACAAATGCTTTACCATCTATTGTTAACAGATACTTCATTTCAGGTTTGTCACTTAAAAAATCACTAAGAGTGCCTGACCTGTGATGGCGCAGTGGAAAAAGCGTTGACCTGGAAATGCTGAGGTTGCCAGTTCAAAACCCTGGGCTTGCCTGGTCAAGGCACATATGGAAGTTGATGCTTCCTGCTCCTCCCCCCTGTCTCTCTCTCCTCTCTCTCTATCTCTCTCTCTGTCTCTCTCTCTCCTCTCTAAAATGAATAAATAAAATTTTTTAAAAACCACTAAGAGTATCAAACAGTTCCATAAATCTTTTCAAACAGTTTCCTTTAGATAGCCATCTTACTTCAGTATGAAGTAAAAGTCTCACATGGTCTTCATTTTGTTCTTCACAAAATAGCTTGAAAAGACACTCACATTTGGCACTAGCTTTAATAGCATTAACACACTTTATTACTGTATGTAATACTTCATTCAGAACAGGCGAGATGTTTTTAGCTACCAAGTTTTCCCTATGAATAACACAATGCACAAGAATCATTTCTGGATTCACATCTTTCATCAATTTTAAGCAGCCATTTTTCTTGCCCATCATATTGGGAGCACCATCTGCAGCACAAGATGTTATATTTTTCATTAGTATATCATTGACATCTAAGTAGTTTTTTAGCTTATTATATATATCTTTGGAGGTAGTGGTGCTTTCTAATCTTTTACAGAACAACATTTCTTCAGCAAAATGTCCTTTATCAATATATCTTACGTAAGTTATCAATACTGCCTCACTGTCTCTCAAAGTTGATTCATCCATTTGCAAGGAGAATTTTCTTGTTTTCAGCTTTTCAATAAGTTGTTTTTCAATATCCTCACTCATTTCTTCTATTCTTCTGCTAACAGTATTGTCACTGAGTGGCATAGCTTTTACATCTTTGTCATCTTTTTCAAGAACCGTTTTAAGAAATGCTGATATTGACGGTTTTATTAAATTCTCTCCTATAGTGTGATTTTCTCCAGTTTTAGTGATGAATAAAGAAATTTGATAACTAGCCTCAAGAACACGATTATTAGTTGAAGTATGAGTAGTAAATAGAGACTCTAATGTTGTTCTTTTTTCAAAATTTTTCTTTAAAGTTTTAAAGTAACTCAAATCTGAATTAATATGAGCACTATGTTTTGCCTTCAAATGCGCCTCAAGATGACCTCGTTTCATTGATTCATTGGTCAAGCATTGCTGGCATAAAAGACAAAAAGGAATCCGCTCATCGTGAACAGTGGATATGAACCCAAATTTTAAATATTCCTCCGAATATTGACGAGTTTTTTTCTTGCTTGCACCACTCATTTTACTATGGGCTATAATAAAAATAAGATCAATTAAAAACTAATATTAAAATATGTGTTAAAATATATTCAATGTGACATAGAGTAAACGTATACTAAAAATTCATATTTATTTAAATGTATATAACACATTTACTATACTACCACCGCAAATCAAAAGGTATCTATATTTTTTCCACTTGACAAAATTTTCTGGAAAGTTATGCTTCTAAAATTCAAATTGTCATGCATGCACTATTATAGCCCCAATAATATTTATAAAATATTATTGCTTTCTAGGCCCAATGCAAGAAGTACTTAATAAAGAGTTTAATATTGATAAAAATAAAATCAAATATTTACCAATTATATCTATACAATATATATGTATATTTATTAAATCAACGAGCTTGTACACAGTTTTGACTGACACTTATTTCAAATTAACACCAACTGAATGATGTGAAACACTACAGAAGTTGCGATGGGCCAATTAGGTGAGAATAACTGCGTTGCTTAGCGAGTTTTTAAAACGTCCGGGGTTCCCCGCGGCAGACGGCATGCTCCGTGGTGAACCCAGGACGAAGTTTACTTGACGATGCCAATCACCCCGTTGATATTTTGGTCTCGTCAAACGAAATTATACTTAATAATTATTTACCACAATTATTTAAGAATTGCATTTTTTGTTAAATTTGGCACCGATATCTAGCATTGCATTTAAATGGCCCGGGGCGAAAGAGTTAAAGTCGTGTCGAGTCCATTTTCAAATTGCCCCCCTTAACTATCGAATTGCCCCCCTATGGGGCGTGGGCCCCACATTGGGAAACACCGCCCTAAAGTAAGGTGAACATTCTCACAGAGAGAGAGAAAAAAAGAGAGATTAAATAGGAAAGAATTTCCACAGTAAGTGTGACAAAAAGAAGAAATCTGTTTCAGACACAATTTCAATGGTAGCTGGAGGCACTGTGGGTATGTAGAGATTTGGGCCTAGATTAACACTATTTGCATGGACCACAAATTTGCAGGCTGGGGATTTTAATTAAAAGCAAATCTGGGTTGGTAGTATCTAAAAATGCTGACAGAAGCAAATGTAATTCCTCTCTGAAGGAGTTCAGTGAATTCCCACAGACCAATTTCCAATAAACAGGACTCAATCATAAATCCCAAAACACACAAGGAGACATTGCAGTATCTGAGCACTGGCATAAGAAAACAGCAGAACCAGACCTCCAAAAGCTTGATATTCAAGGTATTAGACACAGGATATAAAATAAAAATGTGTGTAATAGAATAAAATGCAGACTCAAGTTAAGAGGGAAATGTGTAGTTGAGACAAAACAAAGCAAATGGAAATTTAAAAAAAAAATTAAAAACTGAGCTAATGGGTTTTGCAAGAGTTTAAACAGAATTAAATTATTGAAAAATATTTTTAAAAGTTATTCACATGTAGCAAAGAAAAACAAAGAGTTGGAAAATAAGGAAAAAAGATTGAGTGCCACTGAGGATAAAGTCCAATGTAAGTCTGGTTGGAGATACTATTTTTTTTTTAATGTTTATTTTATTGATTTTAGAAAAAGAAAGGAAGAAAGCAGGAAAGAGACAGGAACATGTGTTCCTGTATGTGCCCTGACCAAGGATCAAACCAGTAACCTCCATGCTCCAGAATGATGCTCCAACCCACAGAGCTATCTGGCCAGGGCTTAGAGCTACTTTTTAATTGGAGATAAAAATAGAATGAGATATGTTATAGTCAGTGATAAGAAAGTTAGATTCTTTTTTTTTGTGTGACAGAGACAAGAAAAAGACAGAGGAATAGATAGGGACAGACAGACAGGAAAGGAGAAAGAAGCATTAATTCTTTGTTGTGGCACCTTAGTTGTTCATTGATTGCTTTCTCATATGTGCCTTGACAGGGGTTGGGGGGATACAGCTGACAGTGACCTCTTGCTCAATCCAGCAACCTTGGGCTCAAGCTGGTGAGCTTTGCTCAAACCAGATGAGCCCATGTACAAGCTGGCGACTTCAGGGTCTCAAACCTGGGTCCTCCACGTCCCAGTCTGATGCTCTAGCCACTGTGCCACTGCCTGGTCAGGCAAGAAAGTCAGATTCTAAAATCAGAAATTCTAAATTGTGGCAGTTAGGAAACATATTTAATTCTAAACAAATAATTGAAAAACATATTCTTTCTAGGTGCATTGTGGTAAACTGCAGAATGCCAACAACAAAAGAGGAAAATGTTAGTATTGGCCGATAAAAAAGATAACTTACAAGTAAAAACAATTAGAATGATAGCTAGGTTCTTTGTTTGCATTTTTTCTTTTTCTAGATTTACTGAAATATAACTCACAGATAGAAATTATATATATTTTTAAGGTGTACAATGTGATCTTTTGACATACATGTCCATTATGGAAGGATTCCCACGATTGAGTTAATTAACACATGCATCACCTCATGGAGTTACTGCTCCGGGTGTATGAATATAAGGAGAACACTTGTTATCACTCTTTTAGAGAATTTTATGTATAAAATTCATTGCTTTTATCTACAGCTGTCATGCTGTACATTATGTCTCAAAACTTAATCATCTTACAACTGAAAGTCAGACTCCCCACACCCCAGCTTCCTGTGCCCCTTGCGGGTCTCCACCATCCTGTCCCTTTTGACTGTGAGGCCAACTCTTTTAGGTTCTACATATCAGTGAGGTCATGCAGGGTTTGTCCTTCTGTGACTGGCTTGGTTCACTTAGCATAATGCCCTCAGGGTTCGTCTGTGTTGTCATTAATGACAGTGTTTTTTTTCTTTTTTTAAAGATGAAATGTATTTTATTTGGTGAATCAATATGTATCTACCTGACATTTTCTTTATCCATTCATCTGTTGACAGTCACATAGATTATTTCCATCCTTTGGTTACTGTGACTAGTGCTGCAGTGAACTTGGAAGTGCAAATATTTCTCTGAGACAGTGACTTTATTTTTGGATATATGCCCAGAAAGTGGGATTGCTGGGTCTTAGGGTAGTTCTGGTTTTAAATTTTCTTTTTAAAGAGAAGTTCTTTTATTACAATGTTTATATCTTTCTTTCTTTCTTTCTTTCTTTCTTTCTTTCTTTCTTTCTTTCTTTCTTTCTTTCCTTCTCTTTCTGAAGTGAGAAGCAGGAAGGCAGAAAGACAGACTCCCTCATGCACCCAACCAAGATCCACCCGGCAAGCCCACCAGGGGACAATGCTCTGACCATCTGGGAAGTTGCTCTATTGCAACCTGAGCTGTTCTAGCACCTGAGGTGGAGGCCATGGAGCCATCTTCAGGACCCGGACCAACTTTGCTCCAATGGAGCCTTGGCTGCAGGAGGGGAAGAGAGAGAGATAGATAGAGAAAGGAGAGAAGTGAAGGGTGGAGAAGCAGATGGGCACTTCTCCTGTGTGCCCTGACCGGGAATCGAACCCGGGACATCCACACACCAGGCTGACACTCTACCACTGAGCCAACCAGCCAAGGTTACTCTTTTTAATTTTTTGATGAAACTCCATACTGGTTTCCACAGGGGCACCAATTTATAGTCTCACCAACAGTACATGAGTGTTCCCTCTTCTCTACTTCCTGGCCAGCACTTGTTTGCTGATTTATTGATGAGAGCCTTTCTGACAGGTGTGAGGTGAGATGTCGTTGCTTCTCACTTGCATTTCCCTGATGGGTATGATGTCAAGCCCTTCTTTGGGAGAGAAATGGCATCACCAGCCCACTGGCTAGGGAGCCAGGCTCTCCCAGACCTTTGCAGTGGATGTGCCCACTCCACAGCTCCTGCTCCCTATGGGGCGGGAAGCAGTCCTGAGATGACGTGCCTCCCCTTGTCCTGCATGTCAGGCAAGGTGCTGACAGCCTCCGGATTAGGTTCTCCAGGGCAGTGCCCTGAGATGCTCACAGGTGTGAGCCTTCTCCCAACTTGTTAGAGTTTGACCAGCTGTCTGCACATGCTCAGAAGCTTTCCGTGAGGTTGTGGGCAGGGAACCAGCCACTTGAGGTTGAGGAGTTATGTCAAGTATGGGTGATGCCCGTGGGCCAGTCGTGGGGTGTGCAGGCAGGTGGTACATCCCAGACAGCTCAGAGGTGGGCTTCCAAATGGAGCCTGCATAGCTGTCAGTAGATGCTGCCACTCTTTCAGGAGCTGAGCCCTGGGTCTGTGCATCCAGATCCCACCCCAGCCATGCCGGTCCCTCTGGGTTCGGACAGGGTAAAGTGAAGGCCTCTTGGGCAGCACCACCTGTTGGGGAGCCGGGTGTTCACACCAGGGGTCCCCAAACTTTTTACACAGGGAGCCAGTTCACTGTCCCTCAGACCGTTGGAGGGCCGCCACATACAGTGCTCCTCTCACTGACCACCAATGAAAGAGATGCCCCTTCCAGAAGTGCAGCGGAGGGCCGGATAAATGGCCTCAGGGGGCCGCATGCGGCCCGCGGGCCGTAGTTTGGGGATGCCTGCTAGGCTTTACTTCCTATAGGAGAAGTCACAGGACACTGCAGCCCTCGTGGCGCTTTGGGGAGAGGTGATGTGGATAAACCAAAACCGCTGTTATGCTCTCTCAGGGGTTCCCTCAGATTTTCTGTTCATCTCTGTGTGGGAACGTTCCTGCTAGACTCCAGGATGCCCACAAAGATACACTCCGCCCTGCATGGCTGTTGAAACCAATGTACAGAGAGGGTGTGACGTAGGGTGAGTCCATGCTGATTCCAGCTGTGTTTTTCCCTCTGCCGAATCCTCTGTTGTGTACATTTCGTGTCGTTGTCCATATGTCCCTCTCATTCTGTGTGGGATGGAATGACGTGCATTCCACTGTATGGATGTGCACACACATCAAATCATATAAGTAACTGACTGGTGACTTACCAGTCAGCAAAATAAGTCATTTTTGAAACTCTTTGAAGGAAATTATATTTGCTAGCAGTTGCACTTGGCTTTATATCACACACTCCTATTCTGTTAATGTTGCTTCAACAAGTAAGATGTTTGGTTTTTTTCCTCTTTAAAAAAAAATGTAGTTTGGCAGCCCAGGGCTGGCCAGCTGCTCTGATAATTCCTCGAGATTGGAGGCTTTGTCCAGCTCCCTGCCTGCAGTGACCACACATGTGGTGTTTGTCCTCAGTCTCAGAAAGGTTGTCACGTCTAGGCCAAAGGGAGGCGAATGTGCCAACAGGCAAAGACACACACACACATACCCCCCCACCCACTGCACATGCAGAGTCAGCCTCTATCAGACGAAGCACACTTTCTCCAAAGTCTGACCTAGGAACTCCCACTGACCACATTGGCCAGGTGGGGGAGTCCCGTGTCAAAACTCAGTCAAGGAAGGGTTGGGGGGGGTGCACATTTTTAACAAAGCACATTTCTACTCTAAACAAAAGAGACATTCTCTGAGTAAAGAAAAAGGCAAAATAAATTCTGGGCATGTGGCTATCACTCACTATCTATCACAGAAATCTGTGCACGAGAATCCCTTCTTCCCAATGCCTTGGCTTTGATCCCGGGGTGTAACTGTGTGTGACAGCCTGTAGTTTAGGACCACAGAGTTGTCCAACATTTTACATTAGCATTCTGTAAACATGTCCCGTGTGGAACCGGTAGAGGAGGGTGGGGAGAAACCCATCTATTTCTAACTCTTTTCATAAATCCGCCAGGCAACATCCTGCCCAAGAGTCCTTAGCGAAAGAGTTCATTCTGCGGTTCTTGGGCTAAGAAAGATAAAAGCCTAGTTTATGGTAACGTTGAACGTTGCCATAGCTCTATGACAAAACAGCGGGGGCTTCTGTATCATGTTTCCTTCAGAGAGGTCAATTCCAGCTCACACGTCATCTTACTCGGCTTCACAGCACACACGCCGTCTTCTGCGCGCCCGCATTCTGTGTTCGCTGCACCTCCGCCGCCCACATGCATGGAACTCGGATTTCACCTGCGTGAGGAACCATGTCGGAGAATTTTAAGGAAATGCTAACGTCTGGGTCCCATCCTCAGAGATCTCAGCTTCGATTTAAACTCCTCGGGTGACGCTGATTTGCGGCTCCGAGAAGGACCGCCTGGGTCTTTTCATGCTCATTAACTTTGCCCACTCCGAAAATCATTCCTGAACATCCCACTCTCTCACCTTTACCACCTCCTACACTGTTTCCAGTAGCTCTTTGACCCTCTCTGAACTCTACAGTTCATCGATTTGCTCCGTTTTCAAAGTCTCTAACTTTTATCCTGTCCTTACTTCCTCTCTGAAGGACCTCAGATTCCCTCGTGTGCACTCTCAAGTTCTAACCCCCATTTTCTCCGTCCTACAGCTCCGGCAAGAGCTCCCTTTCGGTTCACCCCCTTGCCATGGACTCTGGAAAATGCAGAAGCTAAGCATATCTGCAGGCTGAACCAGAACCGACCACCCACTGCTGTTCGCCTCCGGTGGGCTCTCCTTTCTGCAGGCAGCCCCAGGTTCTTCCCAGGCCTGTGATTGGCCCACGTCCCTGAAGGACAGCCACATACTCTCCCTCCTCCCTCAGCATGCCTCCATGTCTCTGATTCCAGCCAGCAGTGAAGGGACTGAGGAAAATTCTTCTGCCACTGACTTTATCAACAGGTGGCCACTGAGTTTAATGTCATCCCTTGACTGTGCCCACCCGCTGTGTCCCAGACTGAATTTCATATCTCAAGGACACAGGTGGGAAGACATCACCCCCATGTTGTCCATCTCTTTCCTGCCTTGTCATCTTTCCATCTGGATTGTGTCATTCCCAACAGCGTTGGATTGGTTTCCTCTGGCTGCATTGCAAATCACATCACAGCAAGTGGCTTTGAAGAAGACTGATTTGTCGTCATTCAGTTCTGGGGCTCAGAATTCAGAGATGGGTTTGCAGAGCTCTGTTTCTTCTGGACGCTCTGCAGGGGGATCCTTTGCTTGTCTTTATCCCCTTCCAGAGGTGCTTGGCTTCTGCTCCTTCTTCTGTCTTCAAGGGCAGCAGAGTGACATCCTTGATTGCAATCTCTCTGCCCCTCTCTCTGTCTCTCTCTCTTTTCTGCTTCATTCCATCTCTTTCTCTGACCCTCCTGCTTACCTCTGTGCCTTATACAGACTTTTGTAATTACATTGACTCCACCTGGATAATCCAGGATAAACTCCCTCATCTCAAGATCTTTAATCGGATCTGCACAATCCCTTTTACCTTGTAAGGTGACTTAGTTCACGGGCTCCGAGATGAGGACAGGGACATTTGAGGTGGGACACAATTTCTACTACTGAAAAAATTCAAACCTATTGCAACACAACCAAACTTTAAAACAATAACAAACAAACAAAACAAACAAACAAACAAAAACGTGTTCCATCGACTCCACAACCCCTTCCTGCTGCTGTTTCTCACCTCTCCTGAGTGTGGACATGGACAGGGCTGCCCTCTCTGTGACCTGTAGTTTGCCCCGCCCACTCCCTTTTCGGTCCTTCCCAGGCAGACTCCATCTTCCACTGCTGCAGAATCCTCTGTGAAAGTCACTGGTGACATCTACCTCAGTGATTCCAGCATCCATTCTGGTTTTCATCCTAACTGACCCCCATGTCTGCCTCAGATGGCACGCCCCTGAGACTCTCTGTGCCACCTTCCCTCCCAGTATTAGGGGAGACTGTCCTGGGTCACCTGCCTCATCCTCCAACCTCTAACCACCACCGTGCCCCCAGGTGACCTGTGAGGGGCTTTAACTCCACCACGGTCCCTGGCGACTCTGCACAATTGTGTCCCCAGCCTGCGGTGCTCTGTAACCTCCCTGGGAAACCTCACAGGCGTCTCAGATTCTGCCTGACTGGAGCCCGATTACCAGCTGCTGCTGCAACCACCCCGACTGCTCACCTTCTCAGTGGTGAAGGTCTCGCTCAAGTTCATGCAGCCAAGAGCCTTGCTGCTTCTGATCCTCATACCCTTTCCACTTCTCCCTTCAGGTCCCGTCTGTCAACACATCTGTATAGCTTGCCTTTGACCATATCCAGCAACAAGTGAGCTTCACCACCTCTGTCACTCAGTGTCTCCTGACCTAAGCTTTTGTCACCTTTTGTCTCCACGACTGCAGTCCACTCAAGCCTTGCTCCCCAAAGCCTGCTTCAACCCAGCCGCCGACTGAAGTTTTGAGAACACAGTCAGACCCTGTCACCCCTCTGTCTCCTCTGGGAAGGAGCAATCCTGTGGCTCCCACCCCTCCAAACTCAGGTCTGGCCACTCTACCTTGCCTGTGTCACCCAAGCGAAGGCTGATAATGGCAGGAATTCGAATGCAGATGCAGTCTTCCCCTGCAAGGCAGCTCACACTTTTCTTTCCGCCAAGGTTGCCTCTCCTTGGATATGCGCATGGCTTGACCCCCACCCCCTTTAGGTCTTGCCTGTCCATCCTGCATAAAACAAACCTCTCCCCATAGGTACTCCTTCCTGTTCCTCAGTTCTGCTTTATTTTCTCAATAGTACTTCTCCCGGTCTGTCATATTAGACATGCAGAAATAAATGAAGGTAAACCAAGAAGAGCAGCAGAGGCTGTTTATTCAGAGCTTGCGAGTCAGCCACTGTCCTTTGTGTTTTGGCAAAGACTTCAACATCAAGTGGAAAACAAGTCTTCAGGCATGCACTGACTGGGCCTGGGGGCCTGGGAGGCTCTAGGCCGGTTCATTAGCAACTGGATGGCCTATGTGAGGGATTAGGGTGCCCATGTGGCTTCTTGGGTTGGTTTTAAGTTGGGGACAGGAATAAAAATTAGGAAAATGGTTTGTTCTTAATCAAGTCTTGATAATTTGGGGCTGATTATTATAGAAGTTACTGGTTGGCTTCCTGCACTGTTAGTGAAGATAGTGTTTAGACTTCCCACGAGTCTGTTTCCTCAGCTCTTTGTTGTAGATAAGGCAGGTGGTTTCCAGGGAAGGTTGCTGCGGGTTGTAGGTCAGAGTTCTGTTTTTATACTTGGTTTGGCCATTGTCCATGTGTGTATTATTTCTTATGTATTTGCTTCTTTGGCTGTCTGGGTGTGTAAGTGCGGGAAGAGTCAACGCTGGTGATTTATGATGTGAGAGGTCAGAACTGATGGTCATGAACTTCCTGATTCCCAGCGTCCCATACTTAGCCCATGCTCAGTGAAGATTTGCTGAATGAATGAATAAGCATGAGGGAGATATGATCTTGCCTGTTTTCATGACTGGCTAAATGAAGGATAAGCCACATTAAGAAGAGAATGGAGACCAAGTTATTGAAAGTAATTTGAAAAGCCTAGATTCAGCAAATGCTCTCTCTATTTTGTTAGTAGTGTAGGTAAAATGTTTTGGCCTGCCAATGACTAGGAAGAGGTCTTTAAAACTACTGACTCTCAACCTGGCCAGGTAGTTCAGTTGGTTAGAGCATCATCACCATACGCTGAGGTTGTGGGTTCCATCCCAAGTCAGGGCACATACAAAAATCAACCAGTGACAATATGCATAAGATGTTTGTCTATCTTGCTCTCTCAAATACATACATACATACATACATACATACATACTATTGAGTCGCTACAGAGAACTTAAAATCCATGTGCACAAGTTGTATTATGTAAATAGCCTTAATGATTACAGAATTTCATTTTCTTCCTCCTACTCTGTCTCACTTTTTAAAAGCAGAAGAATAAAATTAACAAAAAGGAAAGAAAAAATGGAGTTGTGATGAATTTCAAATATAAACTAAATAGTAAATGTTCCAAAGGTCTATCTATCCTGACCATTCAGAACGTTTTGATAGACACTTACTCAAGTTGCAAGGGCAAGGCTGCTATTTCTCCCTCCAGCCTGAGCTGGAGCGCCCTCTGCTGCTTGGGTGACATCACTGCTTTGTCTTTGATTTACTGCTCTGAAAGGGGTTTCTGTTTCCATGTGAACAAAGAGTTTTAAGCCTGTAATTTCTGACACTTAACATTGAACTCTGGGCTCACATATTTTGATTTTACGGCACCACTGATAGGATGATTCCTGAGTTCATAATTCTGTTTTTCTCCAAATCTTTCCATGTTTTTATCCCCAATATTTAAACATGTGTGTAGTCTTTACACGGTACACAGGCGTCCACTTGCCTTGCAGGGTGGGCCGTTTATGATGTCATACTGTGGGAACACCTGCACTGTTTTTGGCCCTAGTCAAGTGCTCTACAGACATTGTTGTATGGAATCTCCCCAACTGATTTACAAAGTTCTGTTATTATTGCAATTTTAGGAATAAAACTGACTCCCTAAGAAGCTTAATAACTTGCCCACTTTTTTTAAGTGAGAGGTGGGGAGGCAGAGAGATAAATTCCCTGCATGCACTTCGACTGGGATACACCCAGCAAGACCCCGACCAGGGGATGCTCTGCCCACTGGGGGCCTCTGCTCTGTTGCTTATCAGCCAAACTATCTTAGCACCTGAGGCGAGGCCATGGAGCTATCCTCAGCACCCAGGGCCAACATGCTTGAACCATTTGAACCATGGCTGTGGGAGGGGAAGAGAGAAAGAGAGAAAGAAGATGGAGGGGTGGAGAAGCAGATGGTTGCTTCTCCTGTGTGCCCTGACCAGGAATTGAACCGGGGGCTTCCACATGCTGGGCCAATGCTCTACAGCTGAGCCAACTGGCCAGGGCCAACTTGCTCATTTTTCACAGCTAGCGGGTCACGGTGTGATTGGCAGCTGGCTCTTTATAGCTTCACCGCCCTGGTAGCTAAACTAGTCCACCAAATGGTCTCATTCTTACGTATTTTATCCTGATCTGTCCAGACTCTTGTCTTCTTCATGAATAAAGCAATCCCCCCCCGCCCCCACAACACATCCTTACTTCCTAAGGATGACCACGGGGTCCTCTTGATTAGGACTAAAGCTCCAACATGAAAGGACACACTTGGTTCTAAGAAAAATTATGAAGCCAGTCAATTAATTTAGGTCCCAAGAACACAGCAATTATCCCTTCATTATCCATTTCCTTAGTTTAGCTTCCCATATGTGTCAGGTCTCCTGCTCTTTTGAGCATCATAGAACCCCATAATGAACTGCCTTAAAGTTAACAGAATAAAAATTATTTTAATTGTAAAAGATGTACATGATAATCTAGGTCTTTTTAAGAGTTGAGATCTAAAATGGTATATAAATGGATAGTAGGTGCTCATTGATTGTTTGTTGAATGAGCGAATCACACTTAAATGTGATCTATTCAAGGTAGCCTGTAACACTCTAGCAACGATGTACATATGTACATGTAATATTTTTTTTTATGTCCCTCATCAGATTCTAAAAATCTCCAAACCACCAAAAGGCTCAAGATTTTTCTTCTATTTGCCTGAATTCTGTGTAATTCAGGTTGGGTCGAGCTCATCCAGGACTCAGGATACATTAATCACTAGTGTGTCTTGACATTTGCACATTGGGTCCAACATTTCAGTTCATGAGTTTCCTCACACAGAGACCACTGACTATCTTTTCCCAGAACTGACACTGGACCATGATGCTGAAAACCCCCACCTGGTCCAGGAGGTATCCCCAGCACTTAGCTCAGGGCAGACCATCAGGAATGTTTGATGAAGGAAGGATTGCGTCTTCTCACAGTAATTTTTAGAAAAAAGAAAGATCGGGAGATTGATGTTAAGCTTGGGGGCAGGGAAATGTGATAGGAAGAGAAGGGTCCCCAAATCAGGACATGGGTAATATTGTAGTATTAGAAGGACCTCTCATTTTACCTGGACTGTCGATGCTCAGAGAGAAAGCTTCATCACTGTTTACAGCAGGGGTCCCCAAACTTTTTACACAGGGGACCAGTTCACTGTCCCTCAGACTGATGGAGGGCCGCCACATGCAGTGCTCCTCTCACTGACCACCAATGAAAGAAGTGCCCCTTCCAGAAGTGCGGAAGTGCGGCAGGGGCCGGATAAATGGCCTCAGGGGCCACATGCGGCCCGCGGGCCGGGCTGTAGTTTGGGGACACCTGGCAGAGTGTGTTTCATAATTCTACCCTCTCATATTGTAGCTTTGTTCTTTCAAGCAATGATAGGAAAGATTCTTTTTTCATTGTGGCTACGGAAGTTCAATAGGGAGTATTTCTCTCATCTCTGTAACCAGAACAAGCTACTTAAGTTGCAAAACCACCATTTATTCTTTTTAAGCCCAATGGCTGTATACACTATTAGGCCTGACTCTGCAGAAATAAATATCATCTAGATTAGAAATTGAAAAATTCTTTTTACCAGCAATTACTCATCTCTATTCCATACTTTCTAATTCTGCTAAAATTGAGACATCCAGTGATGCTATTATTTACTGGGAAGAAGTAACAACTTTCACATCTAACATTAGTTGTTTAATTCTCCTCCTAAGAAGTGGTGCAGCTTGGAAATCAACAAAAGAACTCTGTACAGAAAGATCAACCTGTAGAAAATGTTTTGCTAAAATTTTTAGAGTGTTGGCTTGGCATGAGTTCCTCTAAGTAAATTTGTTTCTATGTGTTTATTACATTTACCCAAAATTTAATCAGTTTTTCCTGTCTCCACTATATAACTATCAAATAGGTATTTAAAGGATATTAGTCTGAGATTCTAAAATTACCAGCGTGTCCAGGATGCACATGGCCCTGCCCATCACATAAATAGTGACGCTGAGAGTGGGAAGCACAGGCCGATGCAAAGGGGGTGGGCTAAGGGGTTTACGTTCGGACAATTTGCATTGTGTGCTCTTCCTCCACATGCTGCCCCAGGCCCAGGACGTTTTCTTGAAACTTTCTGAACTTCATTTTCCTCGGGCCAGAGAGTTACTTTCCAATGTTAACGTGACCATGGTAGGTGATCTGGGCCGACCCCAAGCACGGAGCAGATGCCATCATGGTTTCTGATATATTCCTATTTTCCTGTCTGAATACTAACTACATTTTGGAAGAGTCATACTTACAATTAAATACTGAGTTGATAATATTGCTTATCTCTTTGGGGCGGGGTTTGGAATTATTTTCTTTTTTATTATTTGGAATTATTTTTTTATATGTTACATGCTTATTTTTTAAATGAAGAGTGTGACATGAAATTTTGTCTATATTACACACACACACACACGCACACACATATAATTAGAACCACCAAACAACAAATTGATTTTGATTATGAAACAAAGAAATAAAATTAGATGGATTTCAGGCTGTAGGTCCAGAGGACTTGAACACACAGCCGTGTTCTGAGCTAATCTTAGGTTTGTTCTCAAACAACATGGCCTCCCACCATCCTGCATTACTTAGAAATTTGTTATGCCATGTGCTTGGAACCCAAGGTTATGTGGACTGAAATGACAGACCAATTCCATGCATTCACGTGGCTTCAGAGGGACTCCACAGTGACCCTTGTTTGGGGGAATGAATATCCTGAAGACATAGCAGGCACAGGCCAATACTTCTAGGTAGGTTCTCAGTTCACCGGGACATCAGAAGAGTTACTATTAAAAGGCTATTGCTTGTTTAATATATTTTCAATAAACAATTGTTGCTCTCTTATTTTATCACTTAGCTACCTGACCCACATGAACAAAAACTAGCTGTTTTTTCTATCACTGATGAACGTGGCTCTTAGGTCAATGGTCTCCAGATGCCTGAAAACATTCTCTGAGACCTGAGGAAGGACACTGGAAGGGTCATTGCTGGTGGTCAGCCTATAGTGTGGCTACAGCAACTGATCAGTACCTACCTATCTGTGAGCTGTGGGGAGGTAGTGTACATGTGTTCTTGAGTTAGTTCTCCAGGTTATCACTGTGAGAAGGCATTCACAAGAGCAAATGGCATAGAACATCCCGATTCCAAAGTAGCATTAATGATCTTCTGTTTAGGGCAGTAGGAATAAAATAAAATAAAATAAAATTCTTATCTTTGAACCCAATACTATCTTCCCCAAATTCAGAATTTTAGAGCGTGACTGGGGTTTAACGTATGTTCTAGTTCATCTCAGGGAAAGTGTTGGCATGCAGGCTCCTGAATGAGGGTGCGTCTTCCACATTGGCCTGATAGATTTTTGGTGGGATAAACATTAAATATTTTAAATTCAGTAATTTAAAATAGTAATTAAATGTGGCATTAAATAGTAATTAAATGTGGATTTATGAGCATCTTCTACTGAATAATGCCATCTGTGTTCTAAGACAAAGCTGCTTTTATTGTCACAGCTGATTTTGACATTTGTAAGAATAGATGGGACTAAGAGAGTCCCTGGCTATTCCGGCCACAGTTGCTCTAATAAGTAAGAAGGAAACAGGTTTCATCTGAATCTCTTCATTATTAGTACAACATTTTCCCTTTCTTGTCTCTCATTCTGCCATGATTCAGGCCAGAACTCTGTGAAAGTGAAGTAATTAAGAAGTTAGTAGAATATGAAGTGTATTCCAGACAAGTATTCACACCCCGGATGAAATCATCAACCTTTACATCAATTAGTGATAATCTATTTTTAAAAGATTCAGAGATCAATGAAGCAGAGTACACACAGAGCCCAGATACAGTGAGATATGTGTGCATTTTCTGTGTAATAGATGATGCATCAGCAGGCCACGGGGAATGGAGGATTTAACAAATGGAGCTAAAAAAAAACCACACCAAACACAAAAACAGCTGTTTGGGAAATTTGAAGCTTGTATTTCGGTGTTACCATGCTAAAAAAAAAAGAAAAGAAAAGAAAAGAAAGTGTGTTTTCTTATGGAATAAAATTGTTTAAAGGATTGAATGCAAAAATTAAAGTTGGAGGGCCAAATGAAACAAAAATCGACTTGCTCCCTTGTGTTATTAATTCAGGGGATAAATAACACACACCACTTCTATTTGTTTCCTTGACTTACAGTTGTCTCTTTTTTATTTAGATATTTCCAAAATCCTTTAGTTAAACATGAAATATAAAACTATCAAGCTAGCTTTTAGTCTTTCCTTCAGAACATTAATGTTTTGTTTTGTTTTTTGAAACATGGTAAACCAACTTTCTTTCAATTTCCACAGATCTTGAAAATAGTCTTTGCTTCTTCCTCATGGTGTCTGCCATTTTTAATCCTTGTCTTTACTATTTATCATCACCATTTCCCATAATTTTATCCTTCCCTCTTCTCACCTCTCTTCTCCACAGTCCTGTTCAGATTTTCTGCAAAGCTAAGCCAACCATCTCTTGTTTTCAATATACTCCCATCTTTAAATTATACTCTCTTA
Source organism: Saccopteryx bilineata (assembly GCF_036850765.1). NCBI lineage: Eukaryota > Metazoa > Chordata > Mammalia > Chiroptera > Emballonuridae > Saccopteryx > Saccopteryx bilineata. Next base: position 232,465,165 of record NC_089491.1, on the reverse strand, counting down.
TACATTTATTTATTTTTCCCACTATGAAAATCTTTTCATATTAAAAATGAAAGCACAAAAAATTTAAGAAAGTAAATCATAATCATACATAAGTTCATGCAATATGTATGCATGAGTGTTGGTGTGTGCAGTCCATGTGTGAGTGTGAGTGTGTGTGTGTGTGTGTAAGAGAGTGTTAATCATGGTTATAATGAATATAAATAATACTTTAACATTTTTTAAATTCTACTTTCATAACAAAATATCAGGGATAATATTTAGGTCATTAGGGATTCCTCAATAGCAGTAAAATATGCAACTGAATGGATAGGCACACATTATTTATTTAACCTTTCTCTGTGGAACACTGAAGATTGTTTTCAGCTTTTAATCATTCAGATGGACTTAAACTTATAAGCCGGAGGTCTGGGGTTCGGAGGGTCGGAGGTAATGGCTGAGTAACAATGTTCTGATGAGTGATGGGACGTGATGCACTGGCCTGGAGCCAGATCGCTTAGTCTTCCCCAGCTAATTGAGGTTTTGATAAGGGGCCCTGGACCCAAACCTAACATTTACCAAAATAATAATAATAATAATAATAATAATAATAAATGCTTAGGAAAGTAGGAAACCTGAGCCAATTCAGAAAAACTGAGAAAAAAAATTTCTTCTTTATGAGGTTTCCACAAGTACACAAAGAAAGAATTCTCCAACAATGAGTGTCCTTCCTCCCCAACACCCTCCCACACATCAATTAAGCTGCAGAAGTCACCAAAGCTAGCCGGACCCCGGGGCCACCAGGTTCCTGAGCGTAGAGGCTGGTGGCAAAGGGAGAGTGGTGGGGAGCAGGAGGAAAACCAGGCAAGGAAGAGCTGGCTATGGGAGGGCTCAGCGCTCTGTGTGTGTGCTCGTCTTGCTGCCTGTGTTGAAGAATGTTTATGCGATCCTTAAGTTTGAGCAATGAACAGTCCAACAAGAAAAGCCTATTACTTTTCTTCACCCACTGGTAAGAAAGAAAGATAGTATAAATTCTTTCCTGAATCAGGAAAATGCTCGATTAGGATCTTTTTGTCTTCTTATAAAAGACTGTTTTTGTCTCCAACCATTTCATATTATTTACTGGCATTGGGAGGGGAGTCACGGAAGGGGCCACAGCAGGTTTAGCACTTTGAGGCGGGGACACCACTGACCGCCGAGGGTGACTGGGGGAGAAGGAGGGAGTCTGCAGGGCTCTCTGTCTAACAGACACCCGGTTGGGTCCCAGCATGGAAAGGTGCTGCTGGTGGGTGTACACTTGCCTCCAGCATTCCTGAGCTGACCCTGGACTTGACGTGGGACAGGGTGCACAGGGACAGGGGAGAGGGGATAGGAGCAGCCAGGGCTCAGCAGCACCTGACATAGAGGATACTGAGGGCCCTGCCAGTGGTCAGGGGTCAAGGTCTGGACAAAAGCCTCCTGGATGGCAAAGAAGTGACATGGAGTCCAACACGGCTTGGAGATGAGCCCTGTGGAGCCTGTGTCAGAATATCAGAGAAAAGCGGCTGGACCATGGGGTGTTCTCGGCTTTGTTTCCCATGCTGAGGATATTAAACTCATCTGCAGACTTGGGAAGGCTGTGGTTCTGAACCTGAGGTAGAACTCTGCAATAGTCTTAGTAGTTTCCTGCGGTGCAACGTTGCAGAGAGTTCAGGAAGACAGCTTTAACCCCTCACACCCGCCCTCTGCTCTGGGCCAACCAGCTCCTCCTCTTCACTCAAGTCTGGGGTGCAAGGTTCCTCCCTGCCCCCATCCCTCCGGCCCCTCTGCAGTCTCATGGAGACTCTGCTTTAGTCTGTCCTCTGGGCCATCTGCATGCACAATGTCCTGTGGGTCCTGCTCCAGCCACAGAGGCCTCTCTTTCTCTCTAACAGGGGTAGGGTGTGTGTGTGTGAAACTTTGTTGGGGATAGATTATTGGTTAGGGGCTTTGCTCTCTCCTTGTCTTTACTCATTAATTCACTGCTGTAGTAATATAATGTTATAGTAATTAAATATATAGAAATATAAAAAAATATGGAAGATATATAAAAGTAATTAAGATATAATATTAAAATCAATTAAGGAAATTAAATAAAGTTATACCATCTGGATAGAAATTAATATAGTCTGTACAAATATAATAAACAGACTCTGACTTTCCAGCAGGGCCCAGTTAGTGTGAGTGTGCAGTTATACATAGATAAGAAGTGGCTTGATGTCATAATTCTATAAATTAACATAAACAAAAAGCTTTCCTAGGAATACCTTAAAAGTGGCTTGATGTAACATTTCAGTAGATTAACATAGAAAGGGCTCCCTTAGAGGAACTCCCAAAAAGATGGTTTGAGGTGATAATCCTGTAGATTAACACCTGTTAGAAGGTGTTGGCCAGAAAAGGTACTAAAGCTGAGGCGCCCCCTACTGCGGTAGTCCCCAGACTTTAAAGTGAATGTGGGCTGTCTCCATGCTGCTCTGAGCTCTGACCAAAGAGCCAAAAGGAGCATGCCAACGGGGCCCCCTTAAGCTGTACCCAGGCATGCCAAAAGGATTTGTGAGTGATAACTTGCCTGTGTGATTCTTGCAACTAACTTGTGTGTCTCAGTCGTGTCTTTCCTCTGGTGGCAGTTAGTGTGGGCACTGATAAGTAGAATCCTCATAGATGCCTCAAGAGTAGTCTTGAAGAGGCTGCCAGCCCTGCTGATAAGCAGGAGTGTCCCACTGCACGGGTAGTCGAATCAGGGATGCCAGATCGACATAGAGGTTGGGCTCTACTGGGATATTCACCATCTTTGCAATTCCAGGTTTAACCTATGTGATGGAAGTGGGTTTTTTTGTTTGTTTGTTTTGTTTTTTAAGTAGTTTGCTATGAGTGGTGGAAGCTTGGATGCTTTTATTTTGCACCTGGAACTTAAAATGTTAATGGCAAATTTTATTTTAACTTTTCCTAGGACCTCAATGAGCCCTTTTTAACTGCAAGGGTGAGCATTTTTTTAATGTTATTTTCTTAAGTTTTTAAACAGCTGCCTTCTTCCACCTGTTGGTGTCTCTCTCTGAGCTCACCTGCCGGGTCCCTGGCTGTGCCCATGCCCTGTAGTCCCTCTTTCTGTGTCAGCCCTGTGTCCTACTTCATTTCCCAAATACCCCATTTTTTACCTCCCTGGATTCTCAGGTCTCTGCAGACATTTTTAAGTGAAAAAATTCATTGTTTTAGTGACAAGAAGCTGGTTAATCCTGTAATTCAGTCTACTGCAGGCTCTCACAGATATTTGTTTGTTCGTGTGACATGTCCCCTCTTTCCCAGAAGATCGGTTCTTCCAGGGTGGCTGGCCAGTTCCAGGTGTTTAGCTCATACCTGTGTTTTCTGGCCGTCAGGTCCTGTTTGGTGTTCTCTTACGTGAGTCTGGGTCTCGCTCCCTGTGGAAGTCAGGGCATCGTGCTGAGCAGTGGCTCAGGGTGGCAGGGACTCTCCCTGTGGGCTGGCAGGCTGGTGACCAGAAAGCTGCTCTCTTTCCCAGAGTCACGGGAAGCACCCTGTGGGGTCCCAGCTCTCAGCACCCTCACTTCCCATCACAGAGCTCCCAGAGGACCCCAACAAGGAGGAACCCAACCTCTGCAAGAGTCTTCAGTGTCTCTGGCTCTGAGATTATCCCTGTGAGACTACAGAGGTGCTCAGGGCTACCTGTGAAGCAGGCAGGCCCCTCATCCCGCACACCCCGCCCCCTTCCCTGCCCAGTGCTTTCTCCTCAGCAGCGGCCTCTGCGCTAGGAATCCCTGGTTCCTCATTACTCCTCATTACTCTCAGAACTGATGTGGGCCTTGCTCCCTGTTTTTTTCTCCTGGAATCTGGCAGAACCTGAACTTTAGCAGAAAAAGCCCCTCTGTCTCTGCCTTCTGGCTGGGCCCCAGCTGCTGCTCCCCACTGGGCATTGTACTGACATCAGACTTGGGGGGAGGGGTTGCAGGGATTCTGCTGAGTCAGCGCTGGGAGACCTTCTCAGGACCAGATAGAAACTGGCCCTTTAACTAGAAGGCCTATGACAGGGGACTAAGAAAAGGACACTGTATTCCAGGGGAAACATGGTGAATGTTAGAGAAACCGTGAGATGCGGTGTCTGCCCTTAGTCCTGTGGCCTGCTTTCGCCCATGGCCTTCAGGCTAACAGCTCTTGCAGTAGCTGTGCTAAGAATTACAGGTCCTCTGCCTGAGGTTTGGGTTTTTTGGAGGAACAGCCCAGTGTTAGAAGGTACCTCTCCTGAGGAGGTGGGATATCTGTATAGAAATAATGACTGTTGTTGGGTAAACAAGTGTTTTTTTTAGGTTTGCTGGCTTGTACTGGGGCAGCACAATCCCTGTATAGTCTATGGAAGGCTGCGGGTGCTTGCTCTCAGGGCGGCAGATTGCAAATGTGATTGCCTTCCTGCTTGGGAGGGGCCATTGTTTGCTGGAGAAGGGGTTTTTTCCCCCAGCCTGTTTTGCTGGAGAATCCAGGCAGAGAGAGAAAGACAGAGAGAGAGAGAGAGAGAGAGAGAGAGCGAGCAGGAGCATGGGAGCTGGGGGCTTGGGAACCCTGCTGAGGCTGATGGGGGGCTTATGAGTCCAGCTGAGTCCATAGTGCTGAGGGGCTTGGGAGCCCTGAGAGAAAGGGAAGCTATCTTTCCTGCCTGTTTGCTATCTGCCATTACACACTCTAATAAATGGAATGGTCCACCATTTTCTGGCTCCACAGTTCCTTTACTGTCTACCCGAATCCAGTGACAACCTGCATGACCACAGTGGTGGCCACTGGCTTTACAACTGTGTATCAAAGATTTACAACAGCTCAGATCAGTAGGGGTTCAGGAGCCAGGAACAAGGAGATTTAGAGACTTCAAGCTCTTTTATGTGTCCCTGTTGGCACCTCCCTGTCAATCACCTCTTGTCCCACCCATTCTCTCTTCCCTTGACAAAAAAAGAAAAATGCCTGAATTCTGGACTCTCTTGGAGAAACCTGTAAGGCCCTCAGCTCCTCAAGTGAACAACTCATTGATCAACAAACCTTTTCTTACTTCAAAGTCTGATGTTGTAAATACTGGCCATTAAAGCGTTGGGTGCACGGACTTTGAACCGGTAACATCAGGAACTAAAAAGCAGAAAACTATGTAGAGGTTGGGGAGGGTAGAGAGAGGGGACCTAAAGTGAAGCCAAGACTGGTGATTATTCTGGGGCTCAGAAGGAAAGAGTTCTGTGATGAGGGTTCAGAGGGGAGCCTTGGAGAAGGGGTGGTAATATGACATTGATGGTTTAAAAAGTTAACTCTGGTAAGTGTTTGCAAAGCCAGTAGCCACGGCCACCATCACAGCTGCCTGGCCCGTGCAGGTTCACATTTGATTCAGATAGATGGTAATGAAACAACAGAGCCAAGAACTGGTGGGCCATCATCATTAATCCTAGCTTGTACCCGGTGGGCAAGAAATACACACAGTGGGAAAACACTTCCCTTTCCATTCAGGGCTCCCAAAGCCACTGACTTATCCGAGTTTCCTAGAATCAAAGATTTCTACCTCACCAGCTGTTGGTCAAATAAGTTTATAAATATGATATATATGTTTGCTCGCTTATAGTTTGCATTGGATGTGGGGGGACAGGCTGTAAGCAGGCAGGATCCTTATAGCCTAAGGCTTAGTTTTAAGACTAAGCCTTTCCCACCCTTTTTGATGTGGGCTGGTACAATCCCATCATGCCTCAGATAAGTGACTTTGTATTAGAGACTTCTCTATTTTGTATATTGGATTAAAGGTTTTGATTTCTACACTATAAAGGGGGCAGACCAGGAGTTTGCTCTCTCGGTTCCTGGGATTAGCATTAGAGGAGAGAGCAGAGAGAGGCCACGTGGACGAGGCCCGGAGAAGCAGCCAAGATGATGGAGTGCTGAGGGAGAAGCCAGTTTGTGCAGAGTTTGTGCAGAGAGAAGGAGATGGGGAACAGAAGTGAATAAGGCAGGTGAGCTAGAAACCTTTGATTCTAGGAAACTCAGATAAGTCAGTAGCTTTGTGAGCGCTGAATGAGTGGGTTTTGGAGCCCAATGTGTGTTTTTTATTTGCCCGCTGGGTGCAAGCTAGGATTTAAGTTAATGACCCACCAATTCTTGGCTCCATGGTTTCATTACCGTCTGTCTGAATCTAATGCAAACCTGCATGGGCTGGGTGGTTGTGATGGTGGCCCTGGCTACTGGCTTCACACCAGCCTTATTCACCTCTGTTTCCCATCTCTTTCTCTCTGCACAAACTGGCTTCTCCTTCAGCACTCTGCCATCTTGGCTGCTTCTCATCTCTTCCACATGGTCTTTCTCTGCTCTCTTCTAGCATGGGCTCCTCTGCCCCATTTTATAATGTAGAAATCCAAACCTTTAATCCAATATACAAACAAGGAAGTCTGATACAAAGTCACTTATCTGAGGTATAATGGGATTCCTCATGAGTGCACCACCCCCTATCATGCTAAGCCTTAGGCTATAAGGACCCTGCCTGCTTACAGCCTGTCCCCCACATCCAATGCAAACTATAATCAAGCAAACATATATATCATATTTGCAAACTTATTTGACCCACAGTGTTATCACACACAGAGAGTCCATATGCCCAACTGCAGAACCAAGCACCAGGCACTGAGCACTGCAGGGGAGAAATACTGGCTATTTTGTCACAAAGGAATGGTGCCACCCAGGAGAGGGGAAAGCTAATGCTCTAAAGTCCCAACTCCCTGATGGCGTGCAGGTGACAGATTATATAGGGCAGAGTCACAAGACACTGGGGAGTAGGGGTCCAAGGTCCTGCTGATTGGCCTCAGGTCAGGTAAGGGTAATAAATTATTTCTTCTGAACTTGAGAACAGTTTAGGTGTTTAAAATCTGAGGTCTTGTCCCTCTGTTTGTTTCTATGAAAAAATTGCCTGAGGGTTGTTCCACCTCAGGACTCAGGAGCTGAAACAAAACTTAGATTAAGATGATTCCATACATTGGTGGAACATAAAAATGAGACTAAGAGACATGGACAAGAGTGTGGTGGTTACCAAGGGTGGGGGGGGGGAGGGAGGACATGGGAAGGAGGGAGGGAGAGAGTTAGGGGGAGGGGGAGGGGCACAGAGAACTAGATAGAGGGTGACGGAGGACAATCTGACTTTGGGCGAGGGGTTTGCAACATAATTTGATGACAAAATAACCTAGACATGTTTTCTTTGAATATATGTACCCTGATTTATTAATGTCATCCCATTACCATTAATAAAAATTTATTAAAAAAAAAAAAAAAAGATGCTATCTTTAGCCTGCGTTTCCTCGTGTGACCATTGGTTATAGATTAGTATCTTCTGCTGCCTTGAGGGGTTGCCGATTATTGGGGACAAGCTGATTCTCCGAGGGCTGTATATTAGAGAGAAGGAATTATGACTTCTCGAGCTAACATTTAAAGCTAAATCAAGGTCCTAAGGACTATTGGTTTCATAAGGATGCTTTTGACCAAGATTGTAGTAGGAAGAACATAGGCTCTTGAATGAGAGGATGCATATACCTGTATTTAACCTCTTTGAGATTAAAATTAGAGGGGATGGAATATATATATATATATATATATATATATATATATATATATCCTCTTTGAACTAAAGAGTTGTCATGGTTACATGTGTCATTCATAGCATTCTTGGAGGATTAAAGAGTCGCAGAAAAGCAACAAGCAAGTGTTGGCACACAGTAAAGGCTCCAGCTCTCTCTTCTCTTGCTGTTAGGCTGTAAATTTCTTGAAAACAAAAATTCTGTCATATCTGTTTTCATATCCCTAGAACTTACCATAACTGTTTGAACAATGCAAGCAGAAGTCATTCTGGAGAGAGACACAGTAGTGTGTCACGGTGGGGACAGCAGGAGGCACAGTAGGAAAGAGGAGACAGACAGCTATCAGGTGAGCTCATCAAACCCCCTTGTTGGCCTCCCTGTGATGCTTCCATCACATCACATTTTTTTTCTCCACAAAACTACATTGTAAAATGTCCTCTTGCATGTAACATGCCTCTATTCAAACCATTTCTTAATCCAACTTCTGTTTGAAGACTCTAATGAAGACATTGGCATGTGTATTGTTCTAGTGTCTGGACATGAGCTTTGTAGCCGTCACCATAATGGCTGTGCCCTGTTGTGATGAGGAACCTTGCTGTGAAGATGATAAGACCCCAGTTTCCCTTCTGGCAGTTAACTGCTAAGGTGTTGGGACTTACCTTATAGGTGAAGGAGCATTCTTAGAAGAAACATAGGGCGTGTGGGGCCTAGCTTGCATTTTATAAGAACCGTGGTAGATACCAGGAAGAAGAAGATTCTGCAGGCAGTAAGGCACGTCTGCAACGCTTTGTCAACCATGGAGGAGAGGAAGGAGTGGACAGTCAAGTGTAGGGAGCTGGAGAGCCATGTTTGAGATTCTCAGGAGTTGATGCCATAAAGAAAACTACCAGTGTCACGATTCTGTTTTAGGAAAAAGATGAGGGAAATAAGAAATTGAGTGTGGGACAATCAGGAGAGCTTTGTAAGAAGAAAAGGATTTTGATTACAGACCAGTGCTTAGAAGATTGAATTGGCTTCTCTAGGGTGAACAGTTAGTTCTCTTTTTACTGTGCTCAGGATTGATTTGACCCAAGAGCAAAATTGCTGAGGACAAATGAGCCCTTAGATATGAGCAAATCACCAATCCCAGAAAAAAACACGGAAATCTTCCCAACCGACAGTAGCTAAGCTTGCTTTTTTCACATACAAAATCTGCTTTCTAAACTACACATGGTTGAAGAAAGAACATGAGCCGTGAACTCAGACCATCCTTATTTTTACTCTTGACTCTTGGTTAACCGATTGTGAACAGAAAAGGGGCCACCTGCTAAACCTGACAAGCTCAAGGGTGGAGGGTGGCACTACAGGGCGAGCCTTTCAAACTCAGAGCCTAACACCACCACACAGGATGGTCTGAACATAAAGATTCCTAATTAAAGGGGGTCAGGGCAGGTAGTCACGTCCTAGGTCTACAGCTTCCTTGACAAAGGCCCATCTTCACCTTAACTGGACCTGTCTGTTGTCTTGTTTCCTCTATGACAGCATACCTTCCTTTCTCCCAGATGCCCCAGAGCACACCCGCACCAGGGCAGAGAACACAGAACCCCTCATGTCACCTTGTTCCCCAAATGCCATCTCCATGTGCTGTAGGTGTTAATTGTTAACTCTCCTGTACTGGCCAATGGAGTATGTGTCTCCATTTGACTGTTGATCCAATCCCAGAGAGCTCGCCACTTTGCTGTCTCCCGCCCCCTTAGCCGACTACCCAGGGATTCCATGTGTCCCTTGATTCTGATGGATAAAATCAGCTGTCAGACTGCCATTCTCCAGAACACTGTCTCAACTTGGTGAGCTTTTGCTTCCTGTACTGGCAACAGTCATCATTTGGGTTCAGATAAACCCATAAACATTCCCTACTGGTTTGGACGTTTCTCACGTCTATGCCATGAAGTGTTCTGAGGTGTCTTTATCTGTGAATTGAACCAATCATACCAATCTCGTAAATTATTTAATGATGCAGTTCATATAAAGCAGTAGAGGTCCCAGCATATAATACATGCCCCTAAAACATGAACCACTATTATTAATTAATACCACAGCTCTGAGGTAGAAATGTATGTAGCAATGAAAAGTTTTTATAGAGATAGCTATTATCTACATAATATTTATAATATATAGATTTTGGGGACCTAAAATACTATCTTATTAACATTTTTTAAAGAATGTATTCATTTTAGAGAGATAAGAGAGAGAGAGAATGAGGGAGGAGGAGCAGGAAGCATCAATTTGTAGTTGCTTCCTATATGTGCCTTGACCAGGAAAGCCTGGGTTTTTGAACTGGAGACCTCAGCATTCCAGGTCAATGCTTTATTCACTGTGCCTCTACAGGTCAGGCTATCTTAATAAATTATAAGTATATTATATTCATCAAATATAGTATATAAATTCAATGATTATAAAGTAGGTATAAGGTATATTATTGTATTCTCAAAAATTAATGTTGAATCTACCTTTATCATTAAAATGTGACTTTGATATTCTTTATAAATTAGACATACCACCTGACCAGGCGGTGGCACAGTGGATAGAGCATTGGACTGGGATGCGGAGGACCCAGGTTCAAGACCCCAAGGTTTCCAGCTTGGGCGTGAGCTCATCTGGTTTAAGCAAAGCTCACCAGCTTGAGCCCAAGGTCGCTGGTTCAAGCAAGGGGTCACTCGGTCTGCTGAAGGCCCACGGTCAAGGCACACATGAGAAAGCAATCAATTAACAACTAAGGTGTTGCAACGAAAAACTGATGATTAATGTTTCTCATCTCTCTCCATTCCTGTCTGTCTGTCCCTATCTATCCCTCTCTCTGACTCTCTCTCTGTTTCTGTAATAAAAAAAAAAAAATTAGACATACCAAAACATCAGGTTTTCAAAACTCATTACAAGTTAATAAAACAAGAAAAATGGCGAATAGTAAAAAAATATCAAATTAATATAAAAGGCAAATTTATTAATAATACAAAGGACATAAAGCAGATGACATACATAGCTAAAAAATGTAGATACAAACTTGCAAATTAGATTATCAATTGCATCAAATTTGGAGAAACACAAAAATATAGTATTTCTATAACTTAGTGAGGCAGAACAAAAATGGAATAGGTAAGTTTATCTTGATGACTAAAATGACAATTTTGACATTGCAACCCACATAGGAGATGGTAGAATTCAGAGAGAACAATCTGTTTTGTTTTTTTGTCTTGGTAGGCAAATAAAACTAAGGCATTTTATTTTTCTGTCCTGTTCTTTATACTGATAAAAACCCAGTCTTTATTCAAGTAGTTATTAAAATATTTGCATATATACAATTTCTTATCAAAACGCATCCCTCTCAAACCACAATAATTTAAGAGAGAAAAAATTTTCACTTTTCTAAAGTCTTTAATGTGTCTTAGATCATAGTTTTATCTTTCTTTTTAGCATAGCTCTTTGGAAAAGCAGTCTGTATGCAAAGCCTTTTGACAAAACATCTGCTTTCTTAAAAGATGTTAATTTAATATACAAGAAAAAAGAAGGCCTCCGGGGAAAGAGTACAAAGGAGTCAGGAAAATGGATATCAAAACGCCATTCCATTTCCTTTATCCTGCTGAGTAAAGCCCTTTTAAAACCTTCATGATAAATCGAGTGCATTAATTGCTAAGCTGTTTTTAAACAATTAATATTAACAGTGTTCAGTCTTATCCCTGAGTCCCCCTGCCCCGAAAAGCAATCGTTGAATCCTAGTTATTCAGTGAAAACAGATCAGTAATTCATTTAAAATAGGACCACATAACTCTGTCTCTATTCACATGAGATATAACTGTCACTCTTGTCTACATACAGAACACTACATCATAGAGAATCACCGTTGTAAGACAGTGGTCTTCAGCAACATCAATTTGAAGTGACCCATAAAAGAGAAAATGTGCACAAACCATTTTGGGAAACAAATTATTGGAGACCCACCAAACCAGCATGCATTTCGTTTTGCAGAGACAGCTCACAGGGTCCCCTCCCTAGCCGATGGCACGCCTGTGGTTGATGTTTGGCTGTTAATAACAGCCGGTCCATGTTCTTGTGGGTTCCACTTTTGGAGAAACAGGTGGGCATGTTAGTCATGTGCCCAGCCACACAGGTAAAGTTAGGCCACAGACACACCTACACATACTGACTTCTGGAGTACACGCTCTGCGGCTTCCTTTCGGCGTGATAGTTTCTGGGGGTTGTGCGGTGGGAAGGGATGGAGTATCTGTAGATCCTGCTCTCACTATTGATGTAAGAGACGCAAGACAATATCGCCCCTCCAGCCGTCATCACCAGCGCTGTGGTCCAGCCTAGGTAGAGGGCTTCTCCAAGCTCGCGTTTCTGGCCGTCATCCACTATTGGGTTGTAGAAGTCCCTGATGATGGAGTTGGCAACCCAGCTCACAGGGATGAGCACCACCATGCCCACAATAATGAACAGTATTCCAGCCATGAGCAGGATCGGACTCTTGGCCTTGTCGTCATCCCCAGTACACTTGGTGCAGCGCATGCCAAGGATGGCTGTCAGGAAGGCCAGGACGGACAGCACAGACGCAGCACACATGAGTCCTCGGGAGGCCTGCAGGTCTGGAGGTAAAGCCAGCAAAGAGTCATAGATCTTGCACTGCAGCCTGAAGTTAGCGTGGCTCATGCAGTTCATCCACAGTCCCTCCCAGATGGTTTCAAAGACCACAATGTTGCTTCCAATGAAGGCAGACACTCTCCACTGAGGCATAATGGTGACGGCCACGGTGCCCACCATGCCTACCCCACCTAACAGCAGTCCAGTGTATTGCAGCGCCAAGGTGGCCATTGTCCTCTGGGACGGGTTTTATCCGGCTGACTCCTGCGTCAGCCAATCTTCCCCGAAGCCAGGTGCTCTGTGTCCCAGGAGAGAACAGTTGTCCCTGTAGTAAGTAATGAACTGAGAACCCAGTTGTTTTTCAAATAAGAGCTGCTTGGCTACTTCTAGCCAGAAAAAAATCCAGTGTTGGCTGGCTGAGGTCCCCCTCCCCTTTGCCAGGTAAACTCACAAATCAGGTGGGGCAACTTTCTTGGCCAATAAAAGACAGAGTGTGACCCAGGTGTGTCTAAACCGAGCAGAGATACTTGGAACGGCTGGACCTGTACATAAACATTCTTTGTACTTCTCACTTTTCTGAGAAGACAGCAGCAGTATGTTTGCTGTGGGCATAATTACACCCGTCTGCACAATCATTACGAGATGCACCCGTCCCTTGTTACATGAACAGGTGTGCCTTGTGCAGGCACTTCAGAGATTCTGAGTGCTAGCTGCTGTGAGCAAGGTAGAAAATAAAGTCTCTGCATAAGAAATTTGCTAGGACTTGTCAGAAGGCACAAGGAGCAGGAAAGCAGGGGATGGATGGATTTCTAATACCTGGGGAACTGCATTCCTTAGGACACATGGGGTCCAGTTGGTTGATTTAATTTGATTTGTCTACAATGTGAAAGCAGGCTCAGCTGGGGTGAAATCAGGGAACAGACCTGGGCCAACAGACGAAATAAGGCTAAAGTAATTAAAAACATAAGGCTTTCAGTCCCCTCAGGTGCCAAACACAATATTTTCTTTTGAGCCAGGTATTTGAACCTTGATTTATAAAGGGGGAAAATGATTCAAACTTGAATCTTGGATTATAATAAAAAAATCATAATATCGATTGGACTTCCTTCTTGATTTATAAGGAAAAAAAGTAAAAAGAAATAAAGAATCTATATGATCTTATGTAGCTCACGGCAGCAATTAAGTGACGAAGATTTACAGATTCTTGGCTTATTTTGTTGCTCTAACTTTGCTGCTCTCTCTTCTTAGACCAAATCAACAAGAATTCTGCAGATGGTACAAGAGTCTATACCAATGGCTAATATTTCTAAATAAAATTATTATAGGATATGGCGACTGTAATCATGGAACTTAAATTAGGTGTTTATTAAACTTGTCTTTGATATCATGTCTGCAGAAGGAAAGAGATGCCCCTAAATGTGCAACAGTTTGAACTGTCTCTTCTTAAAATGCAGAGCAACGTACACAGATGAGTGTGTAACCTGCATGCCCATTGCTATAGAAGAACCAAGTATGACCAAGAACCTGAGAAAGGAAAGCAGGCTCTATTGACCCCCTGCATTCCCTATCTGGAGGGTTCCCTTATTTTCTATATTATCAGAAACAATGATTTAAGTTTAGCAATTAAATTCACTAAACTCAGCTATGCTGACTACATTATGTATGCAAATGCTTTCCCTTTACAAATGACACACAGTGTCACTGCCTTACTGCCCTAGTTCTTGTCATTCCTATTCTTGCAGCGATTAATCGGATTAATCCGTAACCAGCAATTGTTTCGTCTGGGGTTCCTATTAACTCTTATCGCTACTCGAAATGGCGTATGTGTCTGCCACTCAAAGTGCTGCTGTGCCTATTGTTTTCTAGATTTGCATTTGTATTTTTTTTCCATTGTATTGACAGTTCTCAACCTGTATTTATTTTTAAATTATTTTTCCTGTTAATTAGCTGTACTTGGCTGGCCATCTCATCCTGAGAAAACACTTGGACATATCAATAGATCTCTTTGTCTGTTGCTCCCAAAATAATACCGAGCATTGCTACAGGCTCCTAGCGCCAACTCTATTTGTCCTTCACGGGGACCTGCTCGTGTTCTCTGTCCTCAAAGTTCTGTGTTCATTAACTTAAAAAAAGAAATTGAAATAAAACTGTTCCCTGTACAGTAGCTGTCTAGGGGCTCAGCTTTACAAAATGCAATACACTGAGTGGTTTCAGCAGCAGACAGTAGTTTTTCACATTTCTGGAGGCTGGGAAGTGTGACATCAGGGGCAGATATAAAAACCTGGGGGGAGCCCCCTTCCTGCGTGCAGATGGTGTCCACTGGCTGTGCCCTCCCACGGCAGCGAGAGTGAGGAAGCTCTATTCTCCAAAACTAATTCTGTTATGAAGACTCTACCCTCATGGTTGACCTCCAAATACTATCACATTGAGGATTAAGGTCTTAACATATGCATTTTGGGAAGACACAAACATGCGGATCCTTAACATCTAAATCTACTAACAACAAATACAAACAATTAAATCTACATAATTCTGAAAGGTCTATTCTTATTGTCTCCTGTTGGGCAGATAAAATGTATTATGCTCACTTTGTTAAAGATGGCGCTGCCCACATGGAGGCCCGTTGCCCAGGTGATATTAATGTGTGTTGGGGGCGAGCTGTGGGCCTGTAGGATCCTTGTAGCCTGGGGCTTGGTTTTAGGACTAAGCCTTTCCCACCCTTTTTGATGTGGGGTGGTACAATCCAATTATGCCTCAGATAAGTGACTTTTGTATTAGAGACTTCCTTATTTTGTATATTGGATTAAAGGTTTGATTTCTACACTATAAAATGGGGGCAGAACGGGAGCTTGCATTCTTAGTTCCTGAGATTAGCATTAGGGGAGACAGCAGAGAGCAGAGAGCAAAGAAAGGCCACGTGGAGGAGGCCAGGAGAAGTAGCCAAGATGGCGGAGTGTTGAGTGAGAGGCCAGTTTGTGCAGAGTTTGTGCAGAGAGAAGGAAGGAGATGGAGAACAGAGATGAATAAGTCTGGTGAGCTAGAAGCCTTTGATTCTAGGAAACTCGGATAAGTCAGTAGCTTTGTGAGCACTGAATGAGTGGGTTTTGGAGCCCAGTGTGTGTTTTTACTTGCCCGCCGGGTGCAAGCTAGGATTAAAGATGATGGCCCACCAGTTTTTGGCTCTGTTGTTTCTTTACCGACTGCCCGAATCCAATGCAAACCTGCATGGGCCAGGCTGCTGTGATGGTGGCCTTGGCCACTGGCTTTACATCTCAACATTTCTCTTTTCCCCAGCATCAAAACAAAGGAAAAAAGAAAACTAAGTAAAAAAAGTAAACAATGGTAATAATTATTGAAATAATTTTTATCTTCTAGTTTTCACTGCATTTTTAAAAATTAAAATCTGAGTTGTGGTGAATTCTGGCATATTTTGAGAGACAGGTTCATGTCTTTTATTGAGTATGATATATTTGATATTTCTACTAAAAAACTGGAAATACAGGGAAAAAAATTTTTTAATGAAGCTAGATATTGTGGGGGTTTTTTTTCCCTTGTGAAATAAAGAATAATTTCTATGGACAAAATAGACATAAAACAATCTAATTCTAATAATTTGGGAATAAAATTTTAAAGAAATTTGATATGAAGATAATAGGTACTGAGTATTAAATATCTCTTATGCCACAGGTTTCTTACATGCATTACACCTTATATTCCTGGGGCAAAAGTGAGTTTACAGCTGAGTGTACTCGAAACACTGAGTCTATTCCTGTGTTATTATTTAGTAATTATTGTGCTCTTTTCCATACAAACCACTGTAGACCTATTTCCCCCCCACTCCCGGGGTTTCACAGGTCCCCAGCATCCCTCCTTTTATATCTAAATAAAAAGAACTCAACCAGGGACCGAGCTTGTTCGGGACCCAGAGACTGCTGCTAGGTCATTGGAAATGAACCAGATTTGTCCTAAAACCTGTGTTCTGAGCCCTGGCCAGTTGGCTCAGTGGTAGAGCGTCAGCCTGGCGTGCAGAAGTCCCGGGTTCGATTCCCGGCCAGGGCACTCAGGAGAAGCACCCATCTGCTTCTCCACCTCTCCCCCTCTCCTTCCTCTCTGTCTCTCTCTTCCCCTCCCGCAGCTGAAGCTCCATTGGAGCAAAGATGGCCCGGGGGCTGGGGATGGCTCTTTGGCCTCTGCCCCAGGCGCTGGAGTGGCTCTGGTCACGACAGAGCGACCCCCTGGAGGGGCAGAGCATCGCCCCCTGGTGGGCGTGCCGGGTGGATCCCGGTCGGGCGCACGCGGGAGTCTGTCTGACTGTCTATCCCCGTTTCCAGCTTCAGAAAAATACAAAAAAACCCCAACAACAACAAAAAACCTGTGTTCTGTCCCGAATTGTCCACTCTCCACCGGTGGGAGCTGGAGGATAGGAGTTCCTTATACTGAGACTAAAGTAAAAGGTAATGAAGAAACATCAGTTGTCAAATGGATTTTTGCTTTCCTCGTTAGCACGTTGTTAGAAACTGCTCATGTGACATGATTATTAGCATCTGGTTCACCGATATTTGAAATACTTTTCTTTAGAGGCTCTGTGCAGAGAAGGTTCTACAGGGGCAATCACACCACAATAACTCCTCATTTAGAGTGTCATAAAGTAGCCAATCTGACATCAGCATTGGCACATTTCTCTTATCAACCTACTGTTCTCACCTTCATCTTGTACAATAGTTGCTTAGTTACAGACGAGGTCATGATACTTATGATCTACCACCAACAACCATGCATTTGTCTGGAGAAGAATCAAACCAATTCGGTGCAATGAGATCAACAGTGTCACATATCAGTGTCCTTGTCCAGGGCAACACAGGAAGACAATCTTGTGTGTGTAATAGGGACTCACAACTACAGAGCTATGACACCAGTTACCTTTAAAATCCACTAGAATTCTTTCCTTCAGCCACTCACTAACAATTTTCCATCTTTGACCAAAAGCCAAACAAAAACTTTATTTAGATTGCGTAAAGCTGCATACTACATGGTCATTTTTTGGAAGTGCTTGAAAAACAGGTTTTGTAAACTCTCTTAATGTCATGCAGGAATGCCGTCTACTGAAATGAAAAGGGTGATGTGCATCTTTGAATGAGAACAAAAAAATTCTGTAAGAGAATTTAGACTCAAAGGCATCATCTCCCTTAAGAAAGGAGATACATTTCTGACCAGGCAGAGACATTCATTAGGACTGAAAATGGTACCATCAGGTAATGACTAGGCCTAGGGCCAAAAAAAGAGGCACTTCCTGTAATTTTATTTTGATTCCACAACAACTGACATCAAGTTTAAGTAGGGTTCATTATGTAAAGGAAGAGAAAAGAAAAAGCTCATAGAATAACACCTTCAATATGAGTACGTATGCTTAATATAATTTATCTTTAAAATATTACTTAACATTACTGTGGTAATCATGAAACTATTCTATAGCTATAAAGTTTTGTTAACATATAAGAGCATTAAGGGATATACTTAATTGATTCAATTGATTTGATCCAACTACTTCATTGGAACAGTACTATTATATCAATTTATCATGGAAATTGAGACTTTATTTATTTACTTATGTATTTATTCATTTTTAACTTGTTTTTCTTCTTTTTCCAAGTGAGAGGAGGGGTGACAGAGACAGACTCCTGCAAGCACCCCGACCAGGATCCACCTGGCAATCCCTGTCTGGTGCCGATGCTCTCCCCATCTAAGGCCATGCTCACAACCAAGCTATTTTTAGCACCTGAGGCAGAGGCTTCCAGAGCCATCCTCAGTGCCTGGGGCCAATGCATTCGAATCAAGCTGCAGGAGGGGGAAAGAGAGAAAGAGACAGAGAGAGAGAGAGAGAGAGAGAGAGAAGCGGGGTGGGGGGTGAAGCAGATGGTCAGTTCTCTTGTGTGTCCTGACCAGGAATCAAACCTGGGACATCCAGTTGCCAGGCTGATGCTCTACCACTGAGCCAACTGGCTAGGACTGGAAATTGAGACTTAGAAAGTTTAAGTAACTGGCCCAACTGACAGATAGAAAAGCCAGAATGGGAACTCAACCCTTCAGACCCCTGAGGCCAAGCTCTTGACTTGTGGGCATGACCTGGCTCCAACTCTAACTCACTGCTTGGATCACATAGAGCAGTCACTATAATAGGTTGATCTCTTGCCAGTCTCTGGACTAAAGCTCTGCATGTGGTGGCCTTTCAGGAGCATTTTGGGCAGGAAAGGAGGAAATGAGGCATCTCCATTTTCTATAACAAAAGCCACTCTTCAGTATGGGAAGTCATAAGCTGGAAATTTGAGGAGAAGTCCACATACATGCAAAACACACATACCCATGTCCTTGTGAGCAAACAGTGAATGTGAGCACAAGAAATGACTTTATCCTGTAATGTTGGAGTTAACAGGGCAGGGAAAAGTAATTAACCAGGCAAATAGAGTTAAGCCATGTTACTGATTAATTTACAAAACAATTAACTTTCCACTTAAAATTTAAATTAAGATTCTGTCTGCCTTAGGCAACCCCTGTTTCCAAATTTTAATAGGGTTAAGACATTAAGTGCCTTACTTAAAACCAACTTCAGACTGTACTGGGTAAGAATACTATTGGAACAAGCAGTGTCTAGGATTCTTGGCTTTGAGTTATTTAAAAAAAGAAAGAAAGAAAATATTACAACATGCTTGACATTCTAGTATCTTTTCAATCAGAATATTAGGAAAATGTGAAGGTATACAAATTCTTATATCGAATCATTACAGAGAATTTTTAATTTTTGTAAAATTTTCAAAATAATGTCTCATAAAATATCTTCTGAACATTTCCAACTATCCAAATGAGCCCATCAGATACAAGGTACAATGACAGATTCCGGGGATCAATAAAGTAGAAGTCCCACCCAGTTTCTGGTTTTCATAGTTCTCTGAATACAGGACTCGGAGGGGCATGGAAGAAAGAACTGCTAGGTCAATAACCTGGTCAAATTAAACCAACTCATTAAAAGATAAGGTTAGTCCATGGTTATACAGCTTTAAAAATACTAGATTTGTCTGTTCCAACAGGGTAAAAAAAATTCCACCTCCTAATTCTTTATGTATATGTCCTTTAAAATTATCTGCATGGATGTTAACAGATATTGCTCTTGAGGACCTTTGGATAAAGTGCCTGTGTGATTATTCTTACTCTCTATTGCCTCACTTCTCTGCCTGGCCTCCTGGACAGCGGGAGCCTTGCCTGGCTTCCTGGTCAGTCCCCAGGTTCACCCAGCGCTCGTATGATAAAGGGCATGGGATGACTGTGTGCCGAATCAAATCAGGGCATGAAGTCAGTGCTGATCTGGATCAGTTAATGTTGTCATATTAAACCAAGTAATTACAAAAAATTTCAGTCCATGGTCTTACAGTTTTCAAAATACTGTATATATTTTTAAAAAGATCCCATCCCCTAGTGCAGGGTCGGGAAACTTTTTGGCTGAGAGAGCCATGAACGCCACATATTTTAAAATGTAATTCCGTGAGAGTCATACAACGACCCGTGTACGTTATGCATTATCCAATAAAAATTTGGTGTTGTCCCAGAGGACAGCTGTGATTGGCTCCAGCCACCCACAACCATGAACTTGAGCGGTAGAAAATGAATGGATTGTAATACATCAGAATGTTTTATATTTTTAAAATTATTCTTTTTAATTAAAGATTTGTCTGTGAGCCAGGTGCAGCCTTCAAAAGAGCCACATCTGGCTCGCGAGCCATAGATTCCTGACCCCTACCCTAGTGCATGGTAAGACACTATACCTAGGGCCCAAAACATTCTTTCCTCCTCGAAAAAGCACACCATTCTCTGCACAGACAGGTGAGAAGAACAGCCTTTCTCACACCATACAAGTCCCTCCCCCCAAAAGAAGCAAACAAAAAACCCCACAATTCTGAGGCATTTGAGATGTCGGCATAAAACCAAACAGCGCATGACAAACACTTACAGGAGCCTGTGAGCTTTCCACAGAGGAAGCCCGCTGTCCCCGGGAGTTTCCAAACTTCCTGGTTCATTCAACCTGCGATCTCTTGGCCTCCCCGTCCCTTCTCTCTGACGCTTGTGCAGGACGTCTGCGTTAGAATCCCTGCTGTAGACCCCCTGTCTGACGATTGGACTGCCTCCTGGAAGTCCCTCTCAGACTGGATTCAGCGAGCCCTCTGCTTTCTCAGCTCCCCACAACCATGTCATCTCATTTGTTACCAAACTGTCTGTAACTATGGATGACAAAAGGGCCATAATGTAAACTTGACAAGATTATGGGGGTCCGGCAAGGTGGGCTCTACAAACTCAGAGACTGAATGAAACCACACAGGGTGGTGTGAACATCAAAATTCCTAGCTAAAGCAGGTCACGGTGGGTAGTCACATGCTGGGCCAGCAGCCTCCTTGACAAAGGTCAGTTTTTAGCTTAACTGAGTCTGTCTACTGTCCTTTTGCATCTAAGATAATTTTCCTTTGAAATGTCAGAGTAATCCCCTTTTTTTGACTCCTGAGGGCACAACCTCCCCCCAGAGCAGAGACCACAGAGCCCCTCATTGTTACCTTGCTCCCCGCACATCTCCATGTGCTGCAAATGTTGCGAGCTCTCCTGTCCCTACCTGTGTAAGAGAAATAGGTGTCTTTTATTTTTATTATTATTATTATTATTATTATTCTGAAATGAGAAGCGGAGAGGCAGAGTGACTGACTCCCGCATGCGCCCGACTCGGATCCACCCGGCATGCCAGCTAGGGGGCGATGTCTTGCTCATTTGGGGCCATTACTCTGTTGCAATTGGAGCCATTCTGGTGCCTGAGGCGGAGGCCATGGAGCCGTCCTAAGCTCCTGGGTCAACTTTGCTCCAATGGAGCCTTGGCTGTGGCAGGGAAGAGAGAGACAGAGAGAAGGGAGAGGGGGCAGGGTGGAGAAGCAGATGGGTGCTTCTCCTGTGTGCCCTGGTCAGGAATCTGACCCAAGACTTCCACACGCCCGGCTGACACTCTACCACTGCCAAGGTAGAGCCATCCCTGGCCTACCCCCTACACCCCAATCAGGGCACCAGCATGGTGCCCAGTGAAGAGGAAGGGCTCGCTGTCTAGTGTCACACACACAATGCTGACATCCTTGTTCCCTACCTCTCGCAGCTTCTGTGTGACTCTCATAACATGGGTCCTGGAGCCAAGAATAACTCATGGCTTATTCATCTATGTGTCTGTTTTATAGTTTGTTTTCCCCAATAAGATGTGGGTGCAATGGGCAGAATGACTGTCTTTTCCACACATGGATCTCCAATCACCAGACCATTATCTGGTTCCTAGTAAGAGTGCAAGAAATAGACAATACATAAATGGGTGATATAATTTAAGAAAAAAACTAAACCCATGGAACTTTGATAATCTCCCCTACAAGAAAATCATCTTCTGTCTTCCGCAGGGGATACCTAAGCTGGAAAGAATCTAAAATGGCATTTAACTCTGGCTCTTGAGCCCTTCACATACTTAGCTACACTTCTAAGAGGAAAAATAATGTCCCCTTGGACCCTTGCATTTTTCTTCAGCTTTCTACAAGTTCCTTAAGTGTTCTTTGCAAATAGACTTATATATTTTCATTCTACTGCCCTTCTTTCCTCTTGTCCAAAAAAAAAATCTCCATTTTTTTTTTTTTTTTTTTTTTTTACTGCTTACTGTTATAATTCTAACTCCAATTATCAGGACAAATATGGGTGGACTGGGAGTCTAAGCAACCATTTTTATTTAATATATACTTTTATTATAGTATGGAATTATTTATAATTATTCTCTAAATATACTAACAAAAATAGAAAAATATACAGTATAGTATATTAAGTTATTAATAAAAATTAATAACCTTACACATTTTTTTTAATTTTAGAAAAAACTTGTATGTATATTTTATGTATTCTGTCACTAAAAAAGTAAAATTTACTCCCCCACTGCTATTTAGGAGTTGTTCCAATGCCTTCGGGAGCTTTAGATTCTTTGACAACCTTTGAACTGGAATTCTTATGATTTGACAATGTTGCCAGGAATGGTTTCATTTAGAAGAAGCACTGAGCTACTTTAGGAACATCTCAATTGCATCAGCCCACCTCTCTCCTCCTGCCTGACCTCTCTCCTCCTGCCTGCTTGTGATTTACTGTAAATCCGGGAGGAGAAAGGGCCTCCACTCCAAAGGAGTGAACGCTGATTACATCAGCGAACTATTATTGAAGATTTACTTGGCTTTAAATGAGCAGACTGACTTAGCTGTAAAACTCAAAACAATTTCATATTTTACTTGAAAATAATAAGAAACTTGCATGTGTTAACACATGTGTGTGTGTATGAGAGAGAGAGAGAGTATTTCCCTTATCTTTCAATAAATTTTGTTTCAAATTTCACATTATTTTGAATAATTATTTTTAGAATTAACAAAACAGGAAAAGCTTACTTACATATGCTTTGGTGTCTCAAATTGTGGATAGTGATTCTCTTGGGGATAGTAGCCCAGGTGTGCATATATGTATATGGTGGGTCATAAAGAAATAATAACTTTCAGATTTTCCCTTATAAACTCTACATTGGTTGAATTCTGTATATGAGATATATCCATATACTACAAAAAATAAAGTAAAATTTTGCATATAACATCTGTATAAACACAAATATAATTTTTACTGTTTACTTGAAATTTGGAAGTACAAATTACCCTTTGACACAGATTCGGAAATTCAAAAAAAGGTTCTCTGATGGCTCAAGTTCCATAGAGGAAGAGACATTTTGCTCACACAGAAGTTCACAACTGACTCTGAAGTTATGGTGGGGAACAATAGGAATAAACTTACAGTGAAAGACTTATTCTTACAAAGCCTAGACTAGAACAACACAGCAGGAACACAACTGGATGCTAACATCTCCAGGCTCCCACAGACCATCATCACCTAACTTCCCATCTCCCCACACTTTACATCAGAACATTTTTGTTATGTTCCATGGCCACACTCTGTCATCTCTGACTCTGGGCTGGAAACCCCAATCACAATGATCCCTTTGTATCATGGACTGGTCATTATAGAAAACGTGAAATCAATCAACAAAATTCAATTCTGGAAAAATTCTCATGTTCTTTCTCATTGAGAGAGAGAATTTCCTGGCATAAACACACCCAGTAATTAACAACTAGACTCAAATGTCATTTCAAGTCTTTCATTGATTTATCTATCCATTAATTCATTAAATGTTGATTATTTATTACACCACATACAAGAGTAAACTCTAAATGGATTAAAGATTTAAATGTAGGACTCAAAACCATAAAAATCCTAGAAGAAAACCTGAGCAGTAGGATCTCTGACATTTCTCTTAGCAATATGTATTTCTGATATATCTTCTCAGGCAAGGGACACAAAAGAAAAAAATAAACAAATGGGACTACATCAAAACTAAAATGTTTTTACACAGCAAAGGAAAACATCAGCCAAACAAAAAGACAACCTATTGAACAGAAGAAGTTATTCACCAATCACACATCCTATAAAAGGTTAATACCCAAAATTTATAAAGAACTCATACAACTCAACATCTCCCCCCCCCAAAAAAAAATTCAATTAAATAATGAGCAAAGGAACTGAATAGAAACTTTTCCAAAGAGGACATACAGGTGGCCAATAGACATGCAAAGATGCTCAAGGTCACTAATCATTAGAAAAATACAAGTTAAAACCACAATGAGATATTACCTCATACCTGTCAGATTGGATATCATCAATAAATCAACAAATGATAAGTGCCGGTAAAGATGTGGAGAAAAGGGATCCCTCATGCATGGGTTGGTGGAAATGCAGACTGGTGCAGCCACTGTGGAAAACAGTATGGATTTTCCTCAATGAATTAAAGTTGAAACTGCCTTATGACCCAGCAATTCCATTTCTAGGAGTATATCCAAAGAAACTCAAAACACTAATTCAAAAGATATATGCACCCCTATTTTCATTGCAGTATTATTTACCATAGCCAAGCTATGGAAGCAGCCCAAGTGCCCATCAGTAGATGAATGGATAAAAAAAGTGGTGGTATATTTACACATTGGAATACTATGTGGCCATAAGCAAGAAGGAAATCTTACCTTTTGTGACAGTCAGAGAAAGACAAATACCATGTGATTTCACTTATATGTGGCATCTAAAGAATAAGCAAACCCAAACAAAAGAGAAACAGACTCATAGACACAGAGAACAGACTGATGGTAGCCAGATGGGAGCGGGTTGGGGGGCTGGGTGAAAAAGGTGAAGGGACTGAGAAGTACAGATTGGTGGTTACAGAACAGTCATGGGGACGTAAAGTACAGCACAGGGAATAGAGTCAATGATATTGTAATAACTCTGTACAGTGCCAGGTGGGTGCTAGAAATATCAAGGAGAATACTTTGTAAAGTGTATGTTTGTCTAACTGCTATGCTATACACCTAAAACTAATAGAAAATGATACTGTTTTTTTTTAAAAAATATGCAATCAGTGTCCTTACTACTGGAAGAAAAATTTCCAGCTTAAGTGAAAATCTGTGCTTGGTAAATATTATAAAATCTGGAGTGTCCGAACCTCCTAAGAAAATACTATCACATGGAAATTTCAAATAAAAAAACAACTAGCCCACTGTTTTGAAGTAAAACTCTCTAGCAGCTAGAGTCTAGCTAATCACAGCAACAACCAAGTGTTGATGACTCAGTGACGACCTATGGTCGCTGTTGTCGGCGCCCTGCCCTCAACCACGAGGACGAGGACTGCACGGTCACCACCTCAGAAGCCAGTGAGCTCCTTCCAGGGAGGAACGGTGCTGCACATGCGACTCCATTCAGAGCCACCCTTTCTGCTGATTATAGACCCACAGGAAGTACAACACGGTGTCCCAGACACACATGCCTGGAGGGACCAGGGAGGGAATGGAGGCTGACCCAAAGCCGGTCGGTGTTGGCCAATTGGGCATACGCCTCAGTGTTACTAAAGCTTTCCACTGTTAAAAAGAAGCCAGAAACCCATTTGTTTGTTTGTTTTCAGTGAAATTCTCCCATTTTTATCATTGCCAACAATGTGGTTGCCAAACAAAACATGTAGGGAAAAGTTGGTTCAAGGTTTGCCAGTTTTTAACCACTTGTCAAGTCCCAGCGACTTCCATTCACCGATTGCCATCAAGAAAGTTCCTCACCTGAGTTACCGCTGAGCGCCCCCACCCCATGTTCCGGCTCCCATGTCGGCACCAGGAGAGCAAAGCCTGCGCCGCCCCCCCCCCCCTACTCCCCCCAGGAATGTTACAGGAACCCATGGCCCCGTGAAGGACTGAGATGGCTGTGGATAAGGGGATGGTGCACATAAACATTGTGATGTTATCTGTCACCCCGAGGAGCTGCACCGCCTGTCCCCAGCGTGGTCGTTCAGCTCTGACCGCTGTGTAAACACAGCAGAGGAGAAAGCCGTGAGAGGGAGTTCATGCCAACGTCTAGATTTCTCCCTTAAATAATACATTTGCAATTTCTTTATTTGAACGTTACCTGAGAGCCATTTGATAGTATCCTGAGGAAAATGCAAACCTGCTCTCTAAACTAATCTTCATGTTAAAGGTAGCCTCAATAATTTACAAGCTGCTCATGTTACTTTTTCTCAGTCAGAGAAACTGTGGAAACTTGAAGTGCTATTAAAATAAGAAAAGGAGATTGGCTGTAACCTGCTAAAGTTCTTTTATGAAGCACAGGATGCCAAGCTCTTCACACCCATCCTCCACCCCCCCCCCCCATGGCACTGGCTGGATTGCTAGAATGAGAACCTTCTGCAGATCTACTTAAGGGACCCTAAAACAAAGAAGCAGCTACAGCAGGGGTCCCCAGACTACGGCCCCCTGAGGCCATTTATCCAGCCCCCGCTGCACTTCCGGAAGGGGCACCTCTTTCATTGGTGGTCAGTGAGAGGAGCATAGTTCCCATTGAAATACTGGTTAGTTTGTTGATTTAAATTTACTTGTTCTTTATTTTAAATATTGTATTTGTTCCCTTTTTTTTTTACTTTAAAATAAGATATGTGCAGTGTGCACAAGGATTTGTTCGTAGTTTTTTTTTTTTTATAGTCCGGCCCTCCAATGGTCTGAGGGACAGTGAACTGGCCCCCTGTGTAAAAAGTTTGGGGACCCCTGAGCTACATACAGCAAAACTGTTTCCTGTGGACACAAGTTTCCCTAACAGAAATCTGTCCTGTGGCTCTTGTTGGCCAGACAAAACCTGTGTCCACCTCTGAGAATGTATCTTGTGCTTCCTCCAGTTTCCCTGGTTCTACCAGAGCTCAGGAGTCAGAGGTCAATGTCAAGTGTTGCTTAGGAGACACTGCACAGCCCCCCATGATAGAGATATATGCTAACGAGGCCCAGGCAATACCAAACAGGAGGAATTGCACGTGTTCCATGAATAATGCAATTCAATCAGATTCGTCACCCAGTGGTTTTTTAAAAAGCATTCTCTTAAACATTAGTTATGAGAGCAATGATCCCATCTAGAGTCCCTTTCCCCCCAAGAAAAGTCAGTGGTCAGGTCTGGGGCTCATTAAATCTGGCTGATTGCATCACTGTCTG
The DNA here is from genome assembly GCF_036850765.1 of Saccopteryx bilineata. Lineage (NCBI taxonomy): Eukaryota > Metazoa > Chordata > Mammalia > Chiroptera > Emballonuridae > Saccopteryx > Saccopteryx bilineata. The sequence continues at coordinate 232,438,326 of NC_089491.1, read as the reverse complement.
GAATGGGTTGCTGGGGCCTCTGCGTGGATTGGAAACAATTTTGCCCATCACCCAAGTTGTGCCTTAAGTGTAAACAGAAGGTGTGGACTTTGGAGCCAGACAAGCACAGGCTGCTCAAGCATTTGAATCGGGGGCACCGTGTAGAAGAGCTCCCCAATATATGTCAATGTAAGAAACAAGGACTCTTCCCCAAGGACAAGACATGTCAAATCCCCGGGAAGGTGCTGCCCTACAAGACCATATTGACCACACAGCTACTCTCTCTACTTTTTCTGTATACAGCTGGTGTTGGTGTTTATTAAACCAACCCCACCCAAATCTGTAAGCTCTTCCGGTGGAATATGTCACATGGTTTAAGATATGAAATATCCAGTCTTGAAAATGAGTTAAGAACTATTTATGAACATTGCCATCATGTACAAACATTAGCATAACTTGAGATTCTTAAGGCAAATGTAAAGCAGCACTAGCAGAAAACGTTCTTTAGTTTTCTCCTATAATAAAATAACGTAATGCATTAAGATTGCAATGTTCAGCGTCCAGGTTCAGAATCTGACGTCTTCCAAATAGAACTGTTCTCACAGACTGATGTATCTCATGGTGGCTAATCAGTCATAATAAATATCAAAGGAACAATATGAACTTACAGATGAAAGAGTGCTTTGAGGTTGCACAGGCTGAGTTTTATATACTCATCCCTGGCTTTCTTGGAAGTGTTGGAAAATCTGTTTTCATTCCCCAAACACTGCCCTAACATGTTTTGAGATGTTGGGTTATAAGTTCATTAAGATGCCAGTAAACTATCATTTTTCTTAAACACACACATACACACATACATACACACACACATACACACAAACACAGACACTGATGGATGATTTAAATGCATGACTCAATTAATATACAAATGTATATCTCTGTGAAAATGCAACCTGAATAACACCATAATTTGTATCCAGCAATGGGACCAGGTATGGGGTTCACCAACACTTGCCAGCCTGGGTCTAGCATGTCTCGCATAAAGAGGAGGTGGGAGAGGAAAAATTATGTTTTACACACTGCTTTTCTAGTTATTCTGGACATTCTCTAGGCTCCAAAACTTACATGAACTTGTGTGAAATTTGCTTGGGTCCTGAGGGACCTAGCAAGGAGAGCGGGTAGTTATAGCATGTCCACTTTGTTGGCACTGAGGGAAACATATTTCTGAAGCCAGCAATCATGATGGTGACTGACTGACGTGGACAGAAGCTTCTAGACACTTTAGGTGTCACATCATGGCAGAAGTGGCACCTGCCTTGATGGCCTGGATTTGCCTTGGTTTGGGGGATCATTTCTAAAGTTTCAGATGGCAGTCTACTCATCCTGACTGTTCTGTGAGTTCTCTCTAGAACCCCTCTGTAGGCTAGAACTAGAGTGAGTTCATGAGACTCAGTCATGACTTCTGACTCGGACAGAGGGACTGAGTTGAGCTGGTGGGATGAAAAGAGGAGAGATGCCTCAGTTTTCAATGTAGTGCTGTTGAACAAGGCTGTGAGCTCGTTTCTTGCGCAGTGTTGGAATACTGACTGGTCTCTGTTCACAGGGGCTCTGGTTGGTTCCATTTGGAACATGGTAATGCTCACCCCCTATTAGTGGACAAATTCATAAAAATTAAGTCAGTGTGCCCTAGGTGCCTGATTCCTGGCAAACACTGAAACACTAGTAATAGCTTTCATTTGGTTTTGTCTTATCTGTTTTTAAAAATCACTGTAAGGCCAGTTGGCACTTTTGCTGGGAAAAGATTATCAGAATCGAGCATGGCTGAGAATAGCATGTCACTGTGAATGAATTGACTCAACTATGTAGAAATCGGCTAAGGACAGCAACCACATGAGGTGGAGGGAAGACGAATGACTTTTACTAATATGTCAGGAAATCGAAATTCACAAGAGGAAACAGGCCCATTAACAAATGACTAGATAAATTGAATGTAGCATTACTATATAGATTAAGATAAAGAGTGTGATCACTACAGGTCCACAAAGAAAATAAAAAGCAAAGAAAGCTGAGACGTGCTGAGGTCATAGACTGAGAGGAGTCAGTCCCTCTGAGAGAGATGGGAGAGGAGGGTTCTGAACAAATGCTTACACGGAAACTCAGATGCCCCACGTTTAAGTCAGCATGTTATCTCTGAGGCATTGTGCTTAAAAAACAAAAAAAGTATTCCCACATTCAAAATCACAAGTTTCTTAGAGGCGGTAGCAATTTCCAGTCACTGTCCCTAAGAGAATCAATGTGGATCTCAAATGGAGAGACCAGTCCTGTTGAAACCATCAGGTCCACTGGCATTCTAGAAATGTGATAGTGGCTTCTGACATGGGGACAAGGTTTATCCCCGGTTTCATTAGACAACAAATGAGACAAAAGCATGTTCTACCTCGGGACTTATAGGCAGACTTCCTGAAAAAGTCAGCAGACCTTGGAAGTAGATTAACATGCTATAGGAATTGGCTTTATGGCTTTCTCTGTGTGAATGCCTTTAACTGGAGAGAGAGAAAATGCTGGGGGTGGGACGGGTAAGGAGTGAGAAAGAGTCCTTGCAGAACGGCTCTTAGCCTAGGGCCCCTCATGGCTGTATGACTTTCCCACAGCTATTTGCTTGAGTGAAATCTTAAATATTAATGTTGCTCTTGTGAAAGTCAAACAATATTGTACATAGAGTAATTTAACTAAAATCCAACTCACTTTTCCCAAGCAGATAGCTAATAGAAATTTAGAAGATCACTCTGTGTACATTAGAAGATAAATGTTATCCTCACTTTTAAAAGGAAAGAAGGCTTTTTTCCCAGGAAGGGGACTTGAACTATCTCAGCCACTTTCTCTCTGATGGGGAACAGGTAAATATTAATTCCTGTAGAGAAGGTTGAAAGCAGTAGGTCCAGCTGAGACTGTCGTGTCGCAATCCACGGGAAGGATGAGAATCTTTAAGAGATATAAGAAAGCAAAATCCTTTTTTTTAATCTTCCATCTCCCAATTAATAAAGATTTGAGCAAGTATATAAGCCAAGACCAACATTTAGCAATAAGGACCGTGGCAGAAACTCCTAAGTGATTAAGTAAACAGAGAGCTTTGTGGGTTGAGACTCAACCTAGGGAACATTGGCTGAATTATACCTGCTGTGGATTCTTGTGTATTCCTTAGGAAGGAGAAACGAACGAAGGATTCCATGTTCCTTTAGGTGTATGCTGTAGATCTGTATTCTGTAGATGTGTAGGAACTATACACAGGTTTTAGAGTGGGCAGTAATACAGTAAAGCACCATTTGGCTGTGGTAGGCAACAGAGTTGAGGCTCTAAGTCATTATGGTCTTGAACTTTTCCCAGGTCTTTGCTACAAGACCTTTGTATATTGAATTTCCTCCATTTACTTTCTGTAAAAATAAGTGTGTTTCCCTCTAAAATACTATAAATGTAGGCTGGAATTACATGATTCTGAGGCTTAATCCCTCTACTCTAAATACTGTGTTTCTATATCACACCTGGTGCTCTCCTTCTTTCCCTGGAACCTCACTCTTGTTTGATTGTGATAATAGCACTTAGTTATATTTATGAAGGATAGCACTTTTTAACTTTTTCTTTATGAAAAAAGTTACTTGTTACTCAAAAACATAGATGTCCTTTTATTATTACTCCTATTATACTGTTACTTGGCAACAGCTACTGTTCATTAAAGATTTATATAAAATATATCTTTATACCTTGTGCCAGTCACTATTATAGGCCATTGTTTATACCATCATAGTTGATAAACGTGCCTTCTTCAGATGGTGGTATGTTTTTTACTATTATCTTCATTTATATACTATAAGACAAAAGTCTAGTTAATTTAAACAATTGCTTAAGGTTACACAACTTCTAAGTAGTGTGCACTGATTAAACCTAGGAACTCACCCCTTTTACGACCTACTTTGTTCTTTGAGAAGAAGCAGCAGCTTATAGATAATTTAGAGGCACTATTGTTTAATCAATGACTAATGTCCTGAACCATATTCTCACATATTAACAGATATAGAGGAGATATATTGCATAAATATATTTTAGGCTTCTAAAGGAACATACCTGTTTCCCCGAAAATAAGAGCTAGTACAATTTTTTTCAAGCTGAGAAATATAAGGCCTCCCCTGAAAATAAGACCTAGCGCATCTTTAGGAGCAAAAATTAATATAAGACACTGTCTTATTTTTGGGGAAACAGGATAGATTGTTGTACATGGAAATTGAGTCACAAGAAATTCTTGATGGAATTCAGAGTTTGGCTGGTTATGCTGATGTTTGCAATGTCATGACTACAGTATATTAATAAATGTTGATTTTTTTTCAACAATAAATGTGAATTCTTGTTCATGGAAAAATAAGACAGCCCCTGAAAATAAGACCTAGTGCCTCCTCAGGAGCAAAAACTAATATAAGATACTGTCTTGTTTTCAGAGAAACACTGTAAATACCCAATTTAGTCCTCATAATATCTGTTGAGGTCAGCATAGAAGGTTGTACCATTGAACATGTATAAGTGGGAAAACTGAACTCAAGGTCTTATGTAATTAGCCTAAAATCACAGTTAAGAGTTAGTAAAATTTTAGCTTTGTAACTTTAGGTCTACTTTTTCCAACCATGAGTTCCCCCAAGATGTCGTCTGTTAGACAAATTTTGCCCACCTGTTTTAATCCCAAAGGCCTAATCTCATAAGATATTTTAAAACCATGGACACCAATTAGCTAATAATTATGAACCAGTGAGCACTAACCCCCTGCAGGAAGAGGTCAGAGACATTTGTCAGAGACATGGAGATGGCAGTTCAGCTGCCACCAATTTGGCAGTAGGTAATGACAGGCAGGGGCTTCTGAGAAACAGATGTGTTTATTCAAGTCAGAGAAGAATGACCCGCCTACATTCCATCTCATCAGTCTAGAGAGATTATGATCTGAACTTTGTAAATTAGGGTCCTTGATGAAAAGGAGGAAGTATCAATATGAAAAAGTCTTTACATTGATGCCACCAAACATCAAAGGCTTATCTCATGGTTTTATTTCTCTTCTTGGCACAGGCTTCCACATGGCTGGGGTGCCTGGTAGCAAGCGCTGGCTGAAGTCAGGGAGGAGGCAGCAGATACCTGTGTGCTAGAATGCCCACAGGAAGCACCTTTCTGAATTGCCACCCTTCTCAGGGCTATGGGAAAAATGAAATAAAGTGATTTTACTGGTGATTTCAAATATCAGTTAATATACTTTGACAAATCTATGACATGGTCATAAAAAATATTGCATTAATTTAAACAAATGAACACCCGGGATTTCTAATAGATTTTATAACTGAAACTAGACTGAAGATTTGCCTATAAATTCGCATTCCATCTTCCGAGGGCAAGCCTTTGTTTGGGGTGGTGCTCTCACTAGAGAAGCCGAGAAGCACTGATTTAAGAGAAAAACGGGGCATTGGGAGTGGAATACGGAGCGGACTATGGAGTTTTAATTTTCTTTTAACAACATCAGTGGGGCAGGGTGTGGGAATTGTTGGGAAGATTTAATAAGGAGCTCTTCCAATTCAGGAATCTGTTCATGTTGCAGGGTTCTCTGTTATGCAAGAGCGTAGTGCTCCCAATGACTCCAACATTGCTTACCTTTTATGAGAATCTATTACGAGAATCTGAAGACACAGTTTTGAAATCTGTTTGCAAAAACAAACAGAAAAACAAAACAAAACACACATCATTGAGTTACTCACACATTCAGATTTTCAGAACCCAGACTAGACAGAACCCAGACTAGGCAAAGGGGTCCTCATTCATGTCCCACTGCTGAGCCCCCCAGAGCAGAATGGAGTCACAGCTCTGGGGAAATCACACACTTACTTTGTGGCCTCTGAGCCCCGACTGCAAAGAAAATTCAGTATCTGATACACAGACAGTAGGGAGCATGTCTCAACTAGGAGGCCATTGTGTCACTGTTTTTTCTAAAGAAAGTGGAGAGCCAGTTCTGACCAGCAAGGAGACGAGCAAGGCTATAGGAAACGTGACACATGTGAATGAAGTGTAGAATTATTCTGAAGTTTAGGGCAGTGTTTTCACTCCCAGCCGCTGTGCAAGGCTACCGTGACATTTATCACAGTGCAGACACATAAAAAACGAGATCCTCTGCTGGGACTGGTGGGGATCAGGGCTGATGTACCCCCAGGGGTCAGAGCATGATGCTGGTGAACATGTGTGAAATTTCTGACCAACGGTAAACAGTAGTAGACAAGAACAGATGTGGGTGGCAGAAGCCGCTGTGCTTGTGCACGAGTGAAGATGACTATATTTGTTTTGAGGCTGACCATCATTTTGACTTTTAAAAGTTCTCATTGACCAAATAATAAGGTAGTCACATGACCTGCACAACTAAGGTTTTCTGATCATGAGACACCCCACCCTGCTGACCTTAAATACCTTTTGTTCTATGCTGTGACGTCGTCTCTGTCCAGAATGGGAGAGTTGAATTATTAATCCCCTATTGCATGGCAAACACTTTTCAAAACGCCTTTGTTCAAGTAATTTTCACATCTAAATCACAAGGTAGATAGTATATAGAGGTAACCAAGATAAAGGGTAAGTAGTCTACTAAGTTAACCCAGCCAGAAAGAGGTCATTGCAAATGGAGTCATTTGACTCCTCATTCAGAGTCAAATTTTTTTGTGTTTCTTTAATTGAAACAGACTTTAAATCAAATATGGTAATTAAAATAGTTCAGGGACAAACCTCTGTGGATTTGGTGGCAGACTACTGCCATAGCACAAGTATCACAATAAAGGAAGTCATACAAATTTTTTGTTTCCCAGTGATATAAAAGTTATGTTTATACTATACTATAGTCTATGAAGTGGGCAATAGCATTATGTCAAAAAGAAAAATGAACATACTTCATTACTTGTAAAAAACTTTATTGCTTTTAGCATATTTTATTACTAAAAAATGCTACTCCTTGTCTGAGCCTGTTGGAAAAATGGGGCCAACAGACTTGCTTGACACCAGGTTGCCACAAACCTTCTGTTGGTAAAAAACACAATATCTGTGAAGCTCAATAAAATGAGGTGCGACTGTATTTATCGGTCACTGAGCGTCACTTCGTTCCATCAAAACACCTAAGAGTGATGTTTAGTGTATAATTTTATACAACAACTAGTATATGCATGCTTGATAAATACACCTGTTACTGGACCAAAGCAATCATGTGCCTGGGTACATCAGAGCTCAATCAAATGCAAACAGGAGTCTGTAGCCAAAAAAGTAAGGGTTATTAGTTGCAGAGTGGCACTGTGCCCAGTGTCCCAGTTGAGCTAATGCTCAAAGACCTGGCTGCCCCATGGCCTCCAGAGGACAAGTTCTATAGGGAAATCATTAATCATGGTGGCTAAAGGAATTTGGGTCATGGGTAGGGAGTAGTCGATCATTGTATCAGGTCCTAATGTCAGGTACCCGCATTGTCCTCTCTGGTTTCCTGTGGGTGCTTTCATGGACCTCCGTCTGGAACAGAACTGAAGTCAAGATGTTATCTTCGGCCTGACTGAAACTCTGTCTCTGTGGTCGGCAGATCTGAGGCTTTGTTCTTAAAACAATTTGGTACAGACCAGAATGTGAAGTCCTAAGGGCTTAGTGATTAAGAAAGAGAGTGGGAAAAAAAAGAAAAAAAAGAAAAAAAGAAAGAGAGTGGATGGGCAGAAAGGAAGAAGGGTCATGTTAAAGAAATGGAAGTTTCTGCATGGTGACGCATGTGGTTATAAACGTTCATCTCCTGAACGTATGAAACTGTGGAGAAGAAACAAAAGTTCCTTTACTCTCAGTCTGGCTGGTCTAATAATCACATAGACACAAGACAGACTATCAAGGAAAAATAACCAAATTTAATACATATGTATGAATAGGAACCCTGCACACATGAGAGAGACAGATACTCCACATGCAGGCGAGGTTCAGAGATAGTATTGAGGACTGAGGGATATAAGAACTTCTGAGTGAGGGATGAGGTGTGCTCCTTAGGGGATATAAGTGTCACTGCAGGATGATGAGAAGAACTGATAGTTAGTAGATAAAAGTTTGTCCTGCCCTAGCCATCAGTCAAAATTAGTGATCTTTGATCATTTCTTATGGGCCAGCCTTCTAAGTGGAGTTCTTCCAGGTAGCCAAGGAAGGGACAGAGATTTCTCTTGAGCCTGTGACTGAAGTTGCCTTTAGCTCAAAAAATCAGCATGCCACAGAGGTGCACCCTGAGGTGACTTGTTCTGAACCCCACATAATACAAGTTATCTATCTCTTCATGTGGACACTTAGCAGCCAACTCTTTGTGCTTAAGTACCCTCTCAAAAGAGGCGAAGGACGTTGCTACACAGGAATTTTGATGGATGATTACATACTCTTTGAGAGCATTAATGTTTATTTTCTGTGCCTCTAATTACACTCAATTTATCAAAGTTCCCTTCACTACAAAGCTAAACACTGAAACTAACAACCTTAAAGACAACTAGTTTATTCTAAAATTTTGAGACTACATGCCTAGCTCTATGTGTTTGCTTAATGTGTGCAAAATTTGTGCCAGGGAATATACCCTTTTTATCTATCTCATTGCAACTCATGCAATAATAACAATAACTGTATACAGGCAGAAAGGAGACATCTTAGTTCTGAAGGGACACTTCCTAAGATCTCATACTAGACATTTGTTCAGAAAATAGCTTCAAAGAAAGTATAATGATAGTTAAGTATTCATATTCTGTCCCTGCCAACTATAACACTTTCCATTTTACCTGTAATAAGTAGCAGTGCCTGCCCTTTTAATTATTACAAAGCTTTCTCCTAATGGAATCCCTTACTTCTAAGCCACATTATGAGGAGGTATCTTCATACTAGTTTTTATTATGTGTTAGATATCAAATCATCAGGATACATTTTACTCCTCACCTTAATTTTTATTCAGAACAGTAATTCATTTTTCAAACCATAACATACACAAGACTTCAAAGAAAAAGAAACCTAAAAATAATTAGAATTAAAAATGGTTAAACAACGAATATCTGTATTTGGTCTAACTGAGATCATGAAATTTGTTATAAAATATACAGGGTCAATGGGAAAAGCCCTTCCAGTTTAAATTTTGGAGGGGTATCCCATTAAGCCAGTGGTTTTCAAACTTTTTGAAGTTGGGGCACATTTAAAATCCTACAAATAATTGTAGGCACACTATATACAAATTTCTGAGAAATATGTTATAATAATTAAGTCAAATATTAAAGAAAAAATATAAAGTTCAAGTGTGCTTTTAGAGTAATTAAATGAAATAAATATGACAAAATTAAATTTATTCTGACATTAAAAGCATTTTTGTGTTACATTTTTTTAAATTTATTCATTTTTAGAGAGGAGAGAGAGAGGGCGAGAGAAAGACAGAGAGAGAGAGAGAGAGAGAGAGAGAGAAGAGAGAGAGAGACAGAGAGAGAGAAGGGAGGAGGAGCTGGAAGCATCAACTCCCATATGTGCCTTGACCAGGCAAGCCCAGGGTTTCGAACCAGCAACCTCAGCATTCCAGGTCTACGCTTTATCCACTGCACCATCACAGGTCAGGCCTTGTGTTACATTTTTTGAGTTATGCTTTGTAGAATTTGTAAAAAAGAGGTGTTAAAAAATAAAAAACGGCAAAAAAGTTATCTTTTTAGATATATAGGTACATTCTTAGTAAGATTTAGTAAATTTGGCAGGTCTTGGCATGAATGTGTTCAGTTTTTTCATTCTTGTGTTTATGAGAAACATGAACCTGATGTGTCTTAGCGATTTCTTCAATATTTGGGCATCTATTTGAAAGGCAAACTCTCATTTCCTCGTCAATACATTGAAGAATTTCTCTCTTTTTACTCTTAATTGTGTTGAGGGTAGAAAATGCTAATTTACATAAATAGGATGTTGAAAATTGTAGTAAAATATTCAAATCTTTTTTAGATATTGCCACATATTCTTCTTTCATGGAAATCCAAAAGGCTTCAAGAGACAATGTTTAATCATCAATCCAAAACCCCCACCATACATATCATCCTAACTTTACACCAAACAAAGGATAGAAGAAACTTGCCTCCAGTCTTTCTGGGGAACATGGCGGGGGGTAGTGTAAACAATCCAGCACCACAGCTTAACAGCCTTTTGCAACCTAATCAGGGAAGTGAGGTGGGGGTTGGGCAGACTGTCAGTTTACAGCCAATTCTCCACACCCCTGTCCCCCCAAAATCTAAACTCCAAAAACCCTATTGGTTTTTTGGTCCCCAACAGGCACACATTTCTCTGGAATACCATAGGGCGCACCTGGAATTCTTCTAGGGTGCACCAGTGGCCCTGATGCACACTTTGAGAACCACTGCACTAAACATTAATTTGTTTGCTTACTCTCTTCAGTGCTACCTGCAGAGAAAAAAAATTGGTGTTTTCATTTAAGTGATTCCAGATGAGTAGTGACCATTTTTAAAAATTTACTGATTGGCATATATTGCAAATCAACAGATTTTCACACATTTGTCTGTAACACATAAAAACCCTGCCAAATCCTCCCACATCTGAAAAAGATACCTATTTTTTGTGTAAATGATTTTAAACTAAACCGAGCATATTATGATGGTGAAGTGCCCATTTTCACTTTTCTAAAGGCATCCTCAGCAAGTAGATTATTATAGGTGATAAAATTGTAGTGAACCTTTACTGTCTTTTGATCTTTTAGCAAAAAAATGAAAGATAAAATTCTTTTTTTATTGAGCTTTTTCTTGTTCAAAAATTTGCTGTGTGCTGTCCTATGTAAACTATTGTAGTCATTTGGGTGACACTCAAATACTTGTAAATAACCTGATAGGGTTAGGATGAAAAGTACGTCACTTGTGACAGAACTTTCTATTCCTATATCCGCAGAACCCACTGCCAAACGATTTTACTTACCGACCCAAGACTGGGCCTTAGAATCCTTTCCAAAACGACTCTCTGGGTAGCAGGTACTTTGTGCTCTGCAACCAGCTTGCTGTCACTGATCCTAACTGTGCTGAGCGAAGACAGCTGCATCTGCCTTTCGGGGCTGGGCTGCCCAGCCATCGCGAGAGGTAGAGAAGGAGCCAGACAGCCCACTGCTCCTTGGTGGGGACACACACACATCATGAGACAGCAGGGGCTGGATGCCAAGTGAAGAATTTTCTGGGGAATGCCCATAGTTCTGGATTTCAACCCTGAAAAGTAGTTTGAGTTATATTTAATGAAGACTCAGACCTTTTTTTTCATTGCAATGCTACCTTCAGGATCCTCCATAGTGTCACCTCACAGGACGTGGGGATTGGTATTTCTTGTCATAACTGTTATTATATAAAAAAGCCTATTCTTTTTTTTTACCATAATAATCCTTTTGAATTAGTGAATTATCAAAAATATTACAAGGAAAAGAATATCAGTTACCTCTAGTTGTTTGGACGGTTGTCTAGTGTGATTTATTTTGTTGTACTTATGTTTTAGAAGATATTCTGCTTAATAAACAAAGAATCACAGTTCACACCTTCTAAGGTGAATGGCTCCCTGGTCACAAAACACTGGGTTCTCAATCACAGGATAGACACTGGCAAGAAGACTAAAACAATTTTAGGGAGCAGAGTACTTACAAGGTTAGGTTGTCGTCGTCTGAACCATCTTAATTAGCTGCATTTAAGCATATTAAACTCAAATGAAGAAGGCAAGAGCACGAATCCATGTTTAATTAATAGTTGCTAAAAAATTAAGTTAGCCAAGTGACACTTCCTTCAGCTTTCCCGAGCCCATGATGTTAAATTCCATCTTTATGATGATAAATTACACTCAACGTTGTGTGTGTGAGAAGTAGAAGAAAAAGTAAGGCACATATAAATTCTAAGAAGGATTCCAATTTATAACCTATGACTATTTTACTTGGTTTCTTACACTGCTGGCAACTTAAAATATCGAAGAAAATAAAGATTTAGTTCTACCTGTAGCCCAGAATCCCCATGTTTAGGGAACGCAAGTGGGATCTGCATTGGTTCATGACTAGACACCCTTTGTTTCCTACTTGCCAACACCAGAGTCCTCCATGGGACTATCTCCCTTTTTCCTTATGAAGCCAAGCACGTAATGATGCCCTTGTGTTATTTATCCTTGTCAAGTCCCATCACAACAACACACTGCGGGATCATTCCCTGGCGTCACAGTGGTCAGGGCATAGGAAGCTCTGCTGGTGGCTTTTTGTGTCCTGATGTGTAATTCACATCAAACACGTGTTTCTGACCTGGGGTCTGATTTGGTGCATTGAATCAACCAGCTTTGCTCACGGAAACGAAACGTGAACTGTGTAGGTGACTAAAGAATGACTCAGCGGCTGGGTACTTTTAAGGGGTGGGTGTGTTTTTTCTGAATGATTCATCTGCCAGGTTGGAGGCCAAGGCTAAAAGGCTAATCAATGGGTGTTGTGGTGAGAGGGCAAATCTTTAACATAAACCTGGGTTCTTGCCTGATTATTTCCCCATTTTGTGAGAAACCATTAGGTGCTGGGCTCTGCCTGGGTTGAGTGGCGAGCATATCAGAGAAACTCAAGGAAACCCGTAAGCAGCCTCTTGGTGTCTGAATGAAACTTTTTTGTTTTCTTCATTCTCTTAGTAAAACCTACAACGTAGGGAGATGCTCTGGTTTAGACTAGAGCCTAGTTATGCTGACATATTAATGACCAGCAGTGAGAATATTTCCTTTTACCTTGATGAGGACAAGATTTGTACTTTACATATGAAAAGCGTTTTCCTGACAGTGAGTCTTTAATTCACCTTTGACAGTAGTAGACTGCTCCTTTGTTTGAAGGGGAAGGGCAGACAATAAAACTTTAATGGGGACTGCAGTTCAATTAAAGAAGGTATTGTGAAATTGAGATCTGGAAACCCAAGGAGTGAAATTTCTCAGCATAATACCGCAAAAAGCTACCTTCTTCAAGGATGAGGGTGTGTTTTCCATCACTGGGCTTTCTCTGAGGACAATTGTTCTGCTCCCGTCTGCAGTGCTGAGGGGAGCAGAGGAGGCCTGCTCTGGGTAAGCCCAGGGTGGTAAGAACTCCAACCAGCTCTCCTGGGTGTGGGGCTAAGGGAGAGGGGGCTGAGAGGAGAGTCCTGGACGTCAAGGTGTGTGGACAGTGGGACCTGCTATTGTGTTCGTTGGCTTGGCAATTTCAGTTTCATGTACACACACACACACACACACACACTGTTCTTTGTTGTTTAGAGGGGATATTTAAGTAGCGTCAGTGTCTGTGCTTAGGAGTCTGTGAGTGTGTGTCTGTCTTTGTGTGTGTGTACATGCATTTGTGTGCACTAGCCTGCTTCTGTCTGAAGAAAGCTGATTCAAGATGATGAAGGCAGCCTTAAGAAAAGTTGAACTCCTGGCACTAGACAGCAAGGAGTGATATTTGGTAGAGACTAAAATTTTTGAAGCCCAGCAGGGCTCCCAGACAATTGAAATTCAAGCTTGAAAGCAATATTTGATTCCCAAGGCTTACTGGAGCTGTACACGTATAGAAACTAAGGCGTAGAGGCAAGAAAGTAGCTAAGAAGTGACACAGAAGGGATTTTCTTACTTCAAATCTTAACTGTTCATTCTGACCCAGGTTATGGTAGGCTGGCTTGCAGAAGAGCAATCCTCCCACTAGAAACAACTTGATAAGATGGATTAAAGGAAATAAAAAGTGTGTTTAAAAGCCCCTAAAAGCTACCAAGGCAGCCAGGACTTGAGCAGCCAGCATTACAGAGAGGAGAGGGGCTCATGAGCATGTGCACAATACTCTGCATCAGGTTTCCCCTGAAGACATCTGTCTGCTCACCTGAGGCGTGGACAGAAAGGCTGAGAAGACAAACTAAAACCTCCACTGACAAGCAGGAGCACTGAGGAGAGACAATGGCAGTCTTAGGGGTTGGAGAACCAAAGGACATTCAGTCTACCAAAGAGCCCAGAGAAGTGAGCCACTTTCTCTCAAAGTATCCATCTATTCCAAGTGGCTCTGGCAAGTGACACCGATGTTTAGCAAAACTGCTAATCCTAAGAGGCTGAAGAGCTCTTCAGAGACGTTGGCATCTCTCCACACTGCAGAGCACAAGTTGAATTTTAGTGTGGACAGTTATTGGTACACAAGCCAGGCTTTCAGTCAGTACCCTGAAAGACTACATCCTGGGGATAAAGCTAGAATGTAGGGTTATTAGATTGTATGAAGACTGCAGCCCACCCTATCAAGCTAAAACACTGAGAGCAATAATGCTGTCTAGTCTTCATTTTACCTGCCTGCTGGAAACGCAAGGGAATCGTCTAGAGAGAAAATAACATCAGTGCAAAGCCCTTGCAGAGTCTCATATTCAATTACAAATGCCAGTGGTCCAAGAAATGTAACAAAGGAAAAAGAAAAGAGACAATGAGAATTTGTCTGCAGGTGGTCCGGATGATGATGTGAAAACTGAACAATGGCATTCCAAAATTTAAAACTACACTTCATTCTCTCATATAAATTTAAATGTAAAACAAAAGAGAAACAGAGGCATGGACACATGGAACAGGCTGACAGCTGTCAGAGAGAAAGGGTGAAGAAGGTGAAGGGATGCTTTTAGAAAGCATATAAACATAACCCATAGACACAGATAACAGTGTGGTGACAACCGTGGGAAAGGGGGCTGGGGTCGATGAGGGTGGGTAAAGTGGGGAAAATGGGGACAGAAAGATACTTTGCTTGGGGTGATGGGTGCACAATGAGTTGTGGAGAAATCTTCTGTTGAGTTGTACACTTGAAACCTGTATGGTTTGTGAACCAATGTCACCCCAATAAATTCAATAAAAAATTAAGAAAATGATACAATAATAATACAAGAATAAAAATGTTTAAATGAAATGTTATATTTTGCAATGTTTAAAAGGATAATATATCATAGACAAAAAATTTGTTCTAGGAATGCATATTTTGTTTAACATTTAAAAAATGATAAGGCACACAGGAGAAGCACCCATTTATTTCTCCACCCCTCCCCCTCTCCTTCCTCTCTGTCTCTCTCTTCCCCTCCCACAGCCAAGGCTCCATTGGAGCAAAGTTGGCCCGGGCGCTGAGAATGGCTCCATGGCCTCCACCTCAGGTGCTAGAATGGCTCAGATTGCAGCAGAGCAACGCCCCAGAGGGGCTGAGCATCGCCCCCTGGTGGGCATGCCAGGTGGATTCCGGTCAGGCGCTTGTAGGAGTCTGTTTGCCTCCCCACTTCTAACTTCGGAAAAATACAAAAAAAAAAAAAAAAAAAAAGATAAATATCTAAATGAAGAAAAAATAGAAGTAGCCTAGAATATTTTCAATTGATATAATAAAACCATTTTACAAAACTCTACCTTCATTTATAAAAAAATAAAATAACATTGCTAACTAGGAATAAAAAAGGATTTTCTTAATCTGATAAAAGGAATCTATAAAAATCCTACAGGAAACCTCTTTCTAATGATGACTTACAGGAATCTTTCCCCTTGACCCTGAGGAAGGAAAAAAGAATATAGAGCCAGTACCACTGTTTAGTCTTGTACCGAGTGTCTTATACACTGTAATAATTTGAGGAAAAAAAATGTATGTGAATTGAGCAGAAATAAATAACATAAACATTATTCAAAATGGTATAAGTATATACTTAGGGGATCTAAAAGATACTACAGGTAAACCATTACAACTAATAAATGAACTCAGCAAGGTTGTTATATCCAATGAATATAAAGCCAATGAATTTATTTAAACCAGCAATAAAGTTTAAAGAAATGAATACAAAAATAGAATACAACTTCATTTAATTTAATTGCTAATAAACTTAATTTAAAGTGGCTTATCTAAATGAAGGTACTTACCACATGTGTTTATTGAAAGATGAAATACTGTTAAAAAGCCAATTATTCCCCATTGATCTATCACTTTAATATCATCTCAATCAATCAAAATCATTATCAAGTCTTTTTTATAATTATTCAAACTGATTTTAAAATTTATATGAAAATGCAAAGGACAAGAAGTAGCTAAGACAACATGAAGAAAGACTTGGTTTTTTTAAATAAGATATTAGTACATTTTATAGAGTTGTAGTAGTTAGGGTAGTGTGGATATTGGTGCAAGAGTAGATAAATTGATCAATTGAAAGAAAAAACAGATTTTAGAAACAAAGTCACATATAATGACATTTGATTTATGACATAGGTTTTACTTCAGAGAAGTGGAGAAAAAATAATCTTTCAGTCAATGATACTGATACAGTTGGATATCAATGAGAAAAAATTAGAACCTGTCAGGTTACATTACATTAGGCACAAAATAAATTCCAGGTACCTGCTAGATTTAAGGACAGTAGACAAAACATTTAAACTTCTAGAACATAAAAAGCAGGGATACATTCATGACTTCAGAAGTAAACAATAATTCACAGGTAGATCACAATAAGACTAAAAATGTAAAAATAAAAATAAATGGGCCTTATTACAAATAAGAGCTCAAAAAATACTAGTACATTAGAAAAAAATGTAAAACTTAGAGCAGTGAAGAACATAGCTCTGATATTTTGATATATACCCTTAAGTATACACAAATTATGATAGAGTGGTAGATAATTTAAAGATAATGAAATATTTTTTTTTTCCTAAGTGAGAGGAGGGGAGAGAGAGACAGACTCCTAAATGCACCTGACCTGGATCCACTGGCAAGCCTTGTCTGGGGCCCATGCTCTGCCCATCTGGGGCCATGCTCACAACTGAGCTATTTTTAGTGCCTGAGGTGGAGGCTCCATGGAGCCTTCCTCAGCACCTGGGGATGATGCCCGTGAACCAATTGAGCCATGGCTATAGGAGGGGAAGAGAGGGAGAGAGAGAAGCAAGAGGGGAAGGGTAGAGAAGCAGATGGTTACTTCTCCTGTGTACCCTGACTGGGAATTAAACTTGGGACATCACATGCAGAGCTGATGCTCTACCACTGAGCCAACTGGCCAGGGCTAATAAGCAAAATCTTGAGCAGATACTTTTCAGAATGGAATGCACAAAATGACCAGTGTACATAAGTAAAAGTCACTTCATCTCATCAGTGACCATAGGAATATAAAGGAAAGCCACAGAGACAGAGCACTTCATGCACACACGGCAGGCTGGCTAACACTAAAATGAGAAGAGCAAGTGTTGCTGGGCAGGTAATGTGGGCAGAGCTCTCATATACTGCCGGGCATGTATAAATTGTCAACATGCTGCAAAAGTGTCCAGCAATGTGCCTGGTGTGTCTCAGAAATTTTATTTCTAAGGGTAGACCCCACAGAGATGTAAGCACATATGTACCTAAATATTCACAACAGCCTTAATGTTCATAGCAGCACTACTTATTGAATTAAGAAAATCTAAATGTCCAAGTTAAAAATCATAAGTAAAATCGTTGTACATACAACAGTATACCATTCAGCAATGAATATGATAAGGACTACATGCATGAATCTTGCAAACATAATTTTGAGCAAAAAATAGATATCAAAAAGTATACAGGAAGTCTTTGAGTTACAAACAAGAAAGGTTCTGTAGGTTTGAAAGTGTTTAAGTATTTATATGCACAGAAAGGTAAAAATAAATACTATGTTAAGACAAACATTTGTTTAAATTGCATTTAATATCTAAATATATACCTGTCCCAACATACATACAAGTTCAACTGAAGAACAAACCTATGTTGTTCATAACTCAGGGACTACCTGTATACTTTGTATTAGTTCAAAAATAGGCAAAAGTAATTTTTGGTGGAAGTCAGGCAGGAGCTGCCTTTGGGAAGGAGAGCCTGTCAGTGACTGGGTGGGAGTGTCTGGGACGCTGACCATGTCCTGTTTGCCGAGACATGGCTGTCACTCAGAGTGTTCACATCCCGATGCTTCATCAACCTGCAATGCTACGATTTCCCCATTTGTCTTTGTATGTACCACTTGAGTAAAGATACTTTAAAAAATAAAAACCACAAAGTGAGCACTGGAATGCCTTCCACAAGGAATCACTGGGAAGCCAGGGGGCGGGGGGCGGGGTCAGGGTGGCATCGGTTCACACCTTCAGGGGCACTTGCAGATAAGTAGGATTTTCTGGACTCAAAGAGAAAAGTACCAGCATGCACTGGAAAACCTTCCAAGACTCCAACCTCTGTTAAGGTAGCACCTTCCGGCCAAGGTTGAGTTAATTGCTGAAGTTTTGTGACTGGAAGCCTTTGGCTCTGTTTGACCAGCCTCTGGAAGAAAAACACTGTGAGAGGATCCATCCGCTCTTCACGGAGCCCATTACCCATCTCTTCCCTCCTACTGCCTCCGCACCAGACAGGTGGCTCCTCATTAGCCCCAGAGGGAGGGCTCAAACCGAGAGGAGGAAAAGTCACCTCGGTTAATTAAGCGGCCCTGGCCAAGGTTCGGTAGGAGGGGGAGGTTAACACTAATGGCTGAACCGAGTCTGCTAGATTTAATGAAACCTGTGGCCTCCCCACAACGATGGAGAAATGAGAACTCACTTTAATTTGCTTGTTAATAGTATCCCATCTGACATGGGATCTTGGACTCCAGGTTTAACGATGAAAGGTTTTAATGCAGAAAAGATGCTAGGGAAAGAGCACCCACTTAAGCTTTAGGTCTCTATTCCCTGAACAAATGCAAAATATGAAAATTAAACCTATCTTAAGAAATCCATTTTTTTTAAAAATAAACTACATTCTATGACAAAGATGCAATAAAAGATAAATGACATTTGCTTTCTGAGTCATCTGCAGCGAATAACTATCATCTTTTTAAAACAAATGTCCCTAGTTTTTATTTTTAAATTATGGCACAGATACGAGTTTTTTTAAAAAAAAACAACATCTTTGTTCATTAACAGTGTTCCCTGGGTCATTCAACATGAAGCAATGCCTCCTAGAATGGGAAGACTTTTATTAGGTTAGAAAATGACTCAGAGCTACCCAAGAAGTAAGTTTACTGTATTTGAAAACAAGTTCATCAGCAAGTGGCTTAGTGAGGACTGAAAATGTTTATCTTAATGTATCTTCAGAAGACAACCATGTGATGAGAATGGTCCATATTCCATGTTGCCTGGGGGGGCTGACATATCTTTGGTGAATACACTTTTCACTGAGCATTGGGGGCCTCTAGTATTCCAGAATCCACACAAAGAAGCAAAACATAGAGAAATTGCTAAGCAGTGCTGGTCCAGTGAGGCGCCAATGGGACATGGTCACAGTGGAGCGCTGGCCATGTGGTGATGAGAGCATACATGTTGAGCCAAGAGAAAGTGACCACAGAGAAAGCAGCAGCATTCACTAGAACACCCCCCCACCCCCCGCCTGAAGTCTGTTGATACCTGTGAGGAGCCTACAGCAATGTCTTCTCGTGGTTGGCGCATTTGCAGAACATGAATAAAAACAGACAGTCTGTAAGAATTTACGAAGTGATCGGTGGTCACAGCAATGGGATGTTAATCAGTGGGGGGATTCAGCCAGTTTGCACCGATTCAGCAGAACTGATACCTAATTTTTTGTTGAGTTTGACGAACTGGTGTTAAAATGGCACTTGTATTCAGGCTTCTCTCTAAGGTGGGCACCTGGGCAGCCGGCCAATGTGGAAAGCACAGATTTACATTCCTTACTCTTTTTAAATGTTCATCTGTGCAAATAGCCTATTCTAAGCTCTCATAGTAATGTTCAATCTGACCATAGGTGAAAAACTTTTGATGGAACTATGTTTGTAATATTTATTCATTTCATCAAACTCATTATACCTTTGATGAAATACTACATTTTAATTTCTTCGTGTTTGTTATTTTAGCAAACAAACATACAATGTAAAGAGAAAAAGTGCCAGACAACCAGGAGGTGACAAGCTGTCACTGGAAATATCTTAAATAACAGTTTTATTCTTTTTTAAATCAAGTATTATTTAATTTTTTCATTAATATTTTAAAACTCTTTTTTATAATCTAGTTTTGTGTACTTCTCTTATTGTTCTTATTTAAGTATTAAATGCACGAAATAATAAACTACCTTTCAGTATATCTTTTTTTTTAATTTAAAATGATCATTAGGGCAGAGAACCGGTTGTTAAATTATTTGAATCCCATCACTGATATGAATGCGTGCTAGGTGCACTTCAAGTCAGACACGTGAGCAAGTATAACTTAGACCTGAGTCTGCGATACCATTCCATCTCTGAACCTAGGAAGTTATCAGTTTGTTTCACTTGGTGCCAGCATTTCCCAGGGAGTCTGTACAGCTGATCAATGTGAGGCTGGAGAGTAAGAAGCTAGGAAATTTCCTGGGCAGGTTAAATGGGGAAGCAAAGTCTCACACCAAAAGGGAAAGAGAATTTGGTGAGCTCAGAAGGTTTTGTTTCATTTATTTTTTTAAAAAACATTGAAAATTAAATCCATATTCAGAGAGAGAGAGAGAGAGAAAGAGAGAAGGAGAGAAAGAAGATAAACAAGGCCAAACTGTTTGACCAGATTTATAGGCAGCTAGTGAATTGCAGGACCATATCTTCCCTAACCAAGGACGCTCAAGAACAGGTAGTTTATACCTCTCCTCTCTGACTAGAGAATAAATAGATTAAATCACGCTGGTCAGGGAGATAGAGGACAGAGACGAAATCACTGTTATTTTGTACCAGTCAAACCCAAGGACAGATGAAGTCAGAGGAACAAATAACAAAAATCCAATGAGAGGCAGACAGACCCAAAATAAAAATAACAGAGTCAAGCCAACTGAAGAATAATCCCAAATTCACCTACATGCTCATTTTGATACATCAGTGTAATAAAAATGCACCTGGAAAACTGCTAAGGGTTCTGCTACTACCCTCTTCTCTAAGACTCTTGCTTAGCTGAAGAGAGAGAAAAACCCTCAAGACACAGGACACCAGCATGGGCTCCCTCTAGAGCTCTCCCATGCCCCTTCTCAGGCCTTTCCTTCCTTTCTCCTAAACTCTAAGGGTCCCCACGTGACTTGCAACCAGGGGACCAGCGGGCGCTGGCAGCTTGCCCCAGGCTAACTCCTTGAACCTGTCTCCAAGGCCCCCTTTTCTTGGACTTCGCAGTGAGCTAAGAGCAGCCCGGTCATGGCTCACTTCTTTCTTACAGTGTTTCCAGGGAGACAAAGCGGAGGTAGGCTCTCTGCTGGTGCTTCTGACTTAAGATTTTCCTCTGTTTCACTGTCCCCAGCTTCAATAAGCATACTGTCAAAATCACCTGGACTCGTGTTCTGGCTATAGGAGTAACAGAATTAGAGAACTCAAGGTATCTTAAACCATATAGGTTTGTTATTTGACTAAACTTGCAGTTCTGTGGCAGGGATTTTTCTAGGGTGAATGTGACAGCACTCTGATGTCATTAGGATCAAGATTTTTGTTTTTGTTCCCTCTTCAGCACGTTGTCTGGCTTCCTAATCTTTGCTCCTCCTAAGTCCAAGACGACTGTTACAGTGGCAAGTATTAGATGCAAACAAAAACAGTTAACCCAAGAGGGGAGTTTCCCTTTAAATCCTGGAGGCTCTGTGCTTCAGTCTCACCCTCCAGAACTGGGTGATGTGGCCGTGCCTAGCTCCACTGCTGGAAGGAGAGCTGAGACATCTACCATTCATCCACTAGATCTGGGGATGGGGTGAAAATCAGGACTCCACCAGTAGGTGGAAGGGAGGTGGTGGGTAACTTTTGGACATTTGGTCAAATGTATTATTTTCCCAGAGTTGTCTGAAAACTGTCTCTGAATATTCCTTCCTCTGTCTTCTCTATATAACAGAGGGTATCCAACCATTAGTTGCCAGAGGTTGGATATGGAACCTTTAGCGGGTTTGCACATACATTAATAACTGAGATGGCATGTGTTTATGATACAGTCTCTGCAATGTTGTGCTCCAGGTCCATACCGTAAGCCTTTTTCTGAAATAAGCCAGTTTATAATATAGTATCTTATTTTAGTTCAGTCACCCATACCTGCCTTTCCTCAGCGCGGGCAACACAGTGCTCAGGACTCAGGGTGGTGATATTGATTCACTATGACCTCCCTGTGGGACCCATTTGTGTCACCTCATTTCTTTCTTTTCACTTTCCTTCTGTCTACATTTAGAACTCAATAGCCCGCAGGACCCATTCCAAGTCAGTGTTCTCTAATCTCCTGGGCTCATTCCAGTGATGAAGCCCTACCCTCCACCTGTAGGAATTATAAGCTAATACAAAGAAGGTTATCTCTGCCACCCCATCAAAGGCAGAAAAAGCACACAAAATCTATATGCGTGTGTCCTGAATGAATGCTCGTCAGACTCTGACGTAGGTGATGTTGGGGAAGGGTAAAGAGAGGGGAGAAACTGGAATCAATTTTCTGTCCTCAGATGCAGACTTCAATATGCTTTAAGGGCAATCTGTATCTTTGCATTACGTAAATCACCAGGACAAGTCATTCAGATATACATATATAAAGCAAGTGCTTTCTAAGAATTCCTTAGCAGTGCACAGTGAAAATATAGTTTGTTTTTTTGCTTTTTGAGACTATAAATCCTTATGTTGAATCAGACAATATTTCTCGAGTGGCTGTTTTATTTGTATTTTTTTTTTACAGATGAAAATTGTAAAGGTATAGATACAAAGCTGTGTGAGTTATTTCCTCTTCCTATAGAGAGGAACATTTTTTGCTAATACACAAGAAGTTGTTTGGGAGCAATGAGAACCAGAGAGAAGGCACTGAAGAGACTATTTACATGACAGGCTTTGTGAGGAGCTGGGTGCCTGTGATAAAAGGTGGCCCAGTATTGGGGAAAGGAACCCCTGTACTCTGCAATCTTTGCCACCAGTGACTTCATGAGCATCTAAAGATAGCTAATTGGGCACAGACATAGATCTTTCAAAAGAGATAACACCTGTAGCCACAGAAGAGAAAGTCTTACAACAGCTCCAAGAATACTGACTCTTGACCAGGGAGAGCTGATCAAGAGGGAGGCAATATGTTTGATGATATTCAGTAACCATTCTAAAGGGACCGGTTTGCAAATGCCCTGAGTCATTCCTTTGGTATAGTTTAGGAACAACTTTCAATTGTTGGAGACTGTACCAAAGCCAAAAATTGTGTGAATGAATGGCCACACTTGCTGCTAAGGTAGTAAGTTGAAAAATGTAAATAAGTTTTTATCGTATGAAATGTATGTCTCTCTAGTGTTCCTAATTATGTATCTTTTCTCCCATTTTAATTTGGAAAGTTCTTCTTCAACTTGAATGGAAAATTGGTAATCACAATAATAACTTACATGTTGAATGCTTATCCACACCGTGATAAATGCTTTGTGTGGATCATCTCAGTGAGCCATCCATAAACCCTAAGGTTAAAATTCTTATTGTTCTTGTTTTTATGTGAGGATATTTAGGCTTTAGAAAACCAGATAACCAAGGCAGAACATATAATCAGTCTGACTGATCCAGGAACCTCTATATCAGGGTCTCCCTACCTTGGAACTAGTGGTATTTGAAATTGAATCATTTCTTGGGATGGGGGGCACTTCCCTATGCATTGCAAGGTGCTTAGCAGTATCTCCGGTCTTTGACCACTAGATACCATCACCTCCGTCCCTCAATTCAAGATGTAAAAAAAGAAATAAAAATGTCTCTAGGCATTGCCAGTGTCTCATGGGGACACTGAGAACCACATTTAACCCTATCCTGCCTTCCTTCTTGTCATCCCCTTCAAAGGGAAGACAAAACCATTTGGAAAGAGGAAGTGCCATATGGCAGGGCCCTCCCTGCTTGTGGTGTGGAACGTTTTGGGGACCTCGGTGACTTTCTGTATGTGCTTCTTAACTCCACACCACTTGGGAGCTTAGAATTTAGAAAAACGGGACTGAATCTTAGACTGGTGTCCAGTCTGTTCAACATGGCTTTAGGATTGCCATTTACCCCCGACCAACCTGCCCAAGACGAGCTGTATGAGCTGGAAATCAGAAGGACTGAGCCAGAGTTCAAAGTTGAAATGCAGAGCAGAGAGAGCGCCGTAGAGGTTAAAACACCAGGAGACCCACTATGACCATTACCTCTCTAGGAGGAACCTGCCCTGTGAGGGTGGCCAAGCCTCTGCTTTCCTAAAGGCACATGTTTTACCACCAGAGGGCAGTAACTAGCCCTCTGAGTTGGAGATGGAAGGTCCTAAAAACAACTCATAGCTAGGTGGTGTTGTTTCCAACAGTTGGGCCCAGGATGTGTGGGCAGAGAACATCTGTTGTTAGCTCAGGGCCAGCAGGAAGTGGTGCAGTGGGGTGAGGGAGCTGATAATTGCAAAGGAGAATGCCTTCTGCCTCCTTGTGAAGACCTGGAGGTAACAAAGGGCAGCCTTTTCAGAGGGTCAGAACGTGGAGAGCCAAGCCTGGTGCTGATCACTGGAGGCGAGGACCAGCAGATGCGTTAGTGAGGCCCAGATAATTTTCACTGTAAGTGCCTCGTGATGTTTCCTTATAAATCAATCAGTCCTGACTATGACAAGCACCTACAGAGTCCACAGTTGGTCATTCAAGGAATATGCAATATATATGGACATATACTGCTTTGTTATCATGATGCATTAGACCCCCAATTATTGTAGAATATAGAGACGTATTCTAAAAACTAAAAAAAAAATCTGTTTTTTTTTACGTCCTTGAAATTGATGGACATTTAGTACACAAATCTACATAAAATATTTGTAGATTATATTTATGATTTAAGGCATCAGGAGTGGAGTGCTGCTTAAACATGGATTGACAGATCTAATCTTATAAAAATGACAGCAATAAAAAATAAATGGAAATTCCCATTTTTACATAAAAAGTATATTTTAGCTTATTCACTAAGTATCTATATCTACATCATCTGTATCATCTATATCTATATCTATCCATATCTATATATATATCTGTATTTATATCTATCTATACCTATCTATCTATCTATCTATCTGTATTTATATCTATATCTATAATTATATCTATATCTATATCAATATCATCTATATCTATATATTTCTGTATCTCTATATATCTGTATCTATATCTATATATCTATATCTATATCTATATCTATATCTAGATAGGTATCTATGTAGATATATATGCCCTGTCATATATATCATTCATTTGCCTTCTTTCTCACATTTTTGATTGGTTTCAGCACAAATGAATATGCATAGCAAATACTAAACTCAGAATTCTCTACCAGGACTGAGGGTAGCTAATCTCTAATAGGAGATACACCAGGAGACATGTTATGTAGGAAAAGCAAACAAATTTAATTCATTAAATTGCTAGGGGACTGAATTAAAATTCTATAGTTAGTTTCATGATCTCATGGGTAGTAAGTTTTTGTTATGATTAAACCACAACCTAACTTTTTCTTCTGCTGAATCCTATTTTCTTCATTTCCCAAGAGCACTCCCCATTAAATTGCCTGCAAGAAAATTTAGTCTCAGAGTCTTCTTCCTAAGAAACATGACCTCTAACATAATTATTCAAAGTATAGCAATGGGGAATCCTTAGTTTTAAAGCAAAAGGGAAATAAACTTTCTGGCACCATTTTTGTGTTATTCTTATACACATACACAGACACACTCGTGTGCTCTAACTCCTAGAGTCCTTGTTTTTTATTTAGCTAATATTTAGCAACAGTTCAGCCTTCATTATTCAGAGAGCTGTGGCTGAGGCACTTGCTTTATTGGTTCAGTTTTGCAGTGCAGGGCTGGGAGAAGGAGCTCTTAGAAGGAGGAATTACTCATTAGTAAGGTATTGTGGCAAGGGGTTATGATGGAGTTTGCAAATATTCATAATTTTTTAGTATTCGAATGATAGCAAATGAATGTAAATGTGAATAAATGCTTTAAAGTCATTTCCTTAAGTCCAGGCGTTTCACTTGCCTGATAGAAAATACTCCCAGGTTCATATCATTTGTGTAATATATACATTTTTGATACGTAATAATAAGTGCATTATTCTAAAGCCTGTTCAAGCATGCTTTTGAATCATCAAATTGTTTTTCATCATGAGTTAAACAATCAAGTGTTGAGACTGATGTCAGACTTCTAACATAAAAGAACTTATATAAGAGAGAGAGCAAGAAATTGAAAATCTATTTTAAAAAGTGACTAAAAACTTTCCTAACCTGATGAAGGAAATAGACATACAAATCTAGGAAGCACAGAGAGTCCCAAACAAGATGAACCCAAAGAGGCCCACACGAAGACACATCATAATTAAAATACAAAAGGTTGAAGATAAAGAGAGAATCTTTAAAGCAGCAAGAGAAAAGCAGTTAGTTACTTACAAGAGAGCTCCCATAAGACTGTCAGTTGATTTCCTAACAAAACTCTTCAGGCCAGAAGGCTTGGCATGAAATAATCAAGTGATGAAAAACAATGACATACTCTACCCAGCAAAGCTGTCATTTAAAATTGAAGAACAGATAGAGTTTTCTAGACATAAAAAAGGAGTTCATTACCACCAAATCAGTATTTGATGAAATGTTAAAGAGTCTTCTTTAAGAAGAAGAAGAAAAAAAAAAGATAAAGAATATGAATAGCCTGACCTGTGGTGGCACAGTGGATAAAGCGTCGACCTGGAAATGCTGAGGTTGCTGGTTCAAAACCCTGGGCTTGCCTGGTCAAGGCACATATGGGAGTTGATGCTTCCAGCTCCTCCCCCTTTCTCTTTCTATGTTTCTCTCTCTCCTCTCTAAAAATGAATAAATAAAATTTAAAAAAAAACTAAAAAAAAAAAAAAAGAATATGAATAAAACAGCAATAAGTACATATCTACCAACAATTGATGGATATGGTAAAACAAAGAAAAAAAACTTATAGATACAGATAACAGTGTGGAGACTGCAGGAGACAAAGGGGGAGGGGGAGGGAGTAGAGCGGAAATAGATGGTGGTAGAGGGAGACTTCACTTGGGTGGTGAACACACAATACAATATTCAGGTGATGTAGAACTGTGCACATGAAACTTACATAATTTTATTAACATTGGTTAATAAAATTCAGTAAAACATTAAAAAAAATTGAATCTAAAAAACAAAATGAACAAATCAGCAGAACAGAAACAGACCTACAGATACAGAGAACATTTGGACAGTTGCCAGATGGGAGGGAAGTTGGGGTCTGGGTGAAAAAGGTGAAGGAATTAGAAAGTACAGATTAGTAATAGCAGAATAATTATGGGGATGTAAGGTACAGCACAGAAAATATAGTTAATAATATCCTCATAACTACGTATGGTGTCAGATGGGTACACGATTTATTGGGATGATCACTTAGTAAGTCATATAATCTCTAATTGGTGGGGTACAGACCTGAAACTAATATAACATTGAAGGTCAACTATTATTGAAAACTGAAAATAATTTTAAAAAAGAGCTGAGCAGATAAAGCATTTCATTCACATTTTGAAATGTTGTTGAGCACCTACATACAGCATATGTAGTTTTTAAGTAAGATGTTGGGGATAAAAAATGAAAATAAGACAGAGGTACTTTCCTCAAGGAGTTCATGAACTAACAGCAGCAGCAGAGGTAATGATGCAACTAATAAAAAAAGAGAAAGGGGAGCTTATATAGATGCTAAGATTTTTAGAAATAGATGTAAAAGTACGTGACTTTATTTATAGATAGTATTCAAAAGTGAGCTCAGGGAAATCAAAGAGAAGAGGTAAGAAAAACCTTGATATTTTTGGCTCTGTTGCGGTCTTAGGAAGACAATGGTAGCCTTTTTAAGCAATTGAGGCTGTTCCATTCTTCAGTATTCCTTATTGGTGACAAGCGTCATGGCTGGACGAGTGCTGGTTTTCCAGTTGCTTTGATATGTTGTGCTCATCGTATCTCTAAAGAGTGGCATTTCCAAAAGAAACTTCTGGGGAGAGTTCCCATATTTCAAGCCAGTAAACCCTCAAGTACTTTGTTTTTCTTTTTAGTTTTCAAGGAATATATTAAAGCAATGCAAGTAGAAAATAATATTAATATCAAGCTAAGCCTTAACCCATATTGAGCATCCTTATGACCTAGAGATCCAGTTGGAGCACCAGATGCTGTGAGGTCTCATCTAACCTGGGTCAGCCTGGATTAAACAGCCCAGAACACAAGTAGACCCCAATGTGTCCTAGGTCCCCTTTTCTCTAAGACTTTTTTCTATTCCTGGTTATAAGAGTTCACATGCCCACTAAAAGGAATATGATGACCTTAAACAATTAATTTCAATTTTTTTATAACATGGGAATCATGGTACCTGTTTTATATGATTATAATGGGAAATTAATTAGATACTAAATAAAATGTGTTTTGGCACTGAGTATGTACACAATTTATGGTGGTTCCAGTATTTGACCTAAGTAGATATTTAGTAAATATTTGTATTCATTTTTTTAAGCAGTCACCTAAACTTTCCAACTTAGAGTTCATTTTTTTTTCTTTCCCTAGTACTTGAGTAGTCCTCGATCACAGCATTTATCACTTTCTTTTTATTGCAATAATTTATGTAAGTGTCTAGATCTTTCAAACTCTGACAAAGTGCATATGTGTCATCTTTATCTGATTAAATAATAGGTCCTGGTAATATGCTTTAGATGTGCTCTAGAGGTACCAAAAGTTCAACAAACACTTGAAAAATTCAATCTGTAATGAAGCTTTCTTATTTTTATATTTGTTATTTAGTCTTTTGAGTTAAAGATAACATTTGATGACACCTGACACAAGGCATCAACAAGTACTTTTGCAGTGCTTGCTGTATCTTAATTATAAAACAAGTAAACAAGATAACCCTTCATCTCAAGAACGTCTCAGGAGGGTAGGGGCAGGGGAGTCACACGCAAGTGAAATGAGAAGTAAAATGATGTAAGTTGCTACTAAAATTTTGAAGGACTAATCTGCTTTAGGCATTCAATTTTTAATACTTATAAGAACTCTTCCAGGTAGGTAATATTAACCACATTTTTCACAAAAATGAAGTTTAATGAGGTTGGAGAACATGCTTGCCTCACACGGATCAGTTAGAGAGCCAATATGTTGATGCAGGTATTTCTCCTTCAGTGCCTCCGCAGTGCCTCTGCTACCATCCACTGACTCTGGGTTTTGGAAGCATATAGAAGGGAAAGATTTATTCTGATTGTCCTTGGACAGCAGACAGCATTTAAGAGCAGAAAGATGGGAAGGGGGAGCCATGCTGAGGAAGCTTCGTGAGCAGAGAGAGAAGGAAGAAAAAGGCAGCAGGAAGCACCTTTTAACGGTGTTTTAATTTGTTTTCAATTTCAACCCACACTCTAGGCAAATCCTTAAGATGCTCAGGGCCTTCCTAACAATTATACTTAAGAAAAAGGACAAGATATCCTACAGGATTATTAGGAAAGGACCCTAAAGCAGGGACAAAAGATTCCTGAACAATTCATACCCCGAACACACGGCTCCCTTTGCTTCTACAGAAGAATAAAACACATGTCTGTTGTCTCAGATTGCTCCTAGAAAGCAAAGATCGGGTCCACACAATCCTCATCTCCAACAGACTCACGTGCAAAGTAGATCTTAACAGATATTTATTGAATAAAATATCAAACCCCCAAAATACTGTATTTCCCCATGACTCACCATTTTTAGAAAAATTTGGGGTCTAAAAACTGAGTGCTTCTATACAGTGGTTGTATATATATATATATTTTTTTTTTACTTGTATTTCCCACTTAAGGAGTTGTATGAATTTTATGATGAATAAAACTTGAGTTCAAGAACTTTATGTAATGCATTTTTCAAATTTCAGGCCCCAAAATTAAGGTGCGTCTTATACATGAGAACGTCTTATATCAATATATGGGAAAATATGGTAGTTCTCTCTCTCTCTCCCTATCTCTCTCTCTCTCTCTCTCTCCTGTGTTTAAAGGCCTTGTGTCTCTGTCTGACAAAAATACTAGAGGAAAAGTTAGCATTTTGGATGCCTTCATGTCACAAAAGTTTGACCTTGGTCTGTGTTACTTTTCTGTTTATAGTACTGAATTAATAGGTGGGACATAACATGACATCTTTAACAACCAACTGGGTGCTGTAGAGAGAAACAATGTGACAGTACATTACCACTTGTGGTCTGTGGTTCTGGGGGATGTGATAGATGCATATAAAATACATATTTGTCTACTAAGAAAGTCAACCTGAAGAGACATGATTCACGGTTCCGTAAAAGTAAAGATTTGGCTGTTCAAGGCAAAGTTGTGCAAAGCAAACATATCTTCCTGAATTCTAGAAATATACATAGAAGAAAACAAATGAACAAACAATGAAGAACCCCTAATGTTTTGCATCATTTTTTGTGTATCATAAAACTTCTCTTTGTCCTTCTCTACATCTAAGTTCTACCTATTTCTACCATATTCCAGTCATGCCCTTGTGGTCATGCTTAAGACACAACTGTGAATTATCTTATAGGAATTTTATGGAATTATTAATTGAGTTCTGAGAAGGTGATTCTGCCCTAGTATGTGGTAAAAAAAATAATATAAAGAGTCTGTATCTCTTTAAAAAACAAATAATTTAGGCCTTGGCTGGTTAGCTCAGTGGTAGAGCATCGGCCCAGCCTGTGGAAGTTCCGGGTTCGATTCACCCATCTACTTCTCCACCCTTCCCCCTCTCCTTCCTCTCTATCTCTCTTTCCCTCCTGCAGCCAAGGCTCCATTGGAGCAAAGTTGGCCCGGGCGCTAAGGATGGCTCTGTGGCCTCTGCCTCAGGCACTAGAATGGATCCAGTTGCAACAAAGCAATGCCCCAGATGGGCAGAGCATCACCCCTTAGTGGGCATGCTGGGTGGATCCGGGTTGGTTACATGCAGGAGTCTGTCTCTCTGACTCCCTGCTTCTCACTCCAGAAAAAAAAAAAAGAAAAAGAAAGTAATTTTGCAAAGAAAATCTTCATCCTGTAATTTTTCAGAAAATAGTTTTTGAATAATTGATTGCCAGAGTTTCTTGTCAGTAAATCAACACACAGCAAAAATAAAGGATTTCCTGCTGCTGTAGTCACCCTCCTGATTAAGACACAGGCAACCAAGGCCTTTTACACTTGGTGGTCAATGAGTGTTGTCTTAGATCCTTTAACTTCTTAAAGTCCAGTGTCTACTGGTTCTGATTTGGACTCTGCCTTAGATTTTGGACATTGGCAGTGGGGGACACTATTGTTAGAAATTAAATAACTATGGAGGTCTGAGCTGACGTCTATAAAGAAGATTTAGGATAGCAGAAGACAGGCAGGGCTTTGAGGATTCGGGTACGGGATCAGATTTGCCACTACAGGCATTATCTACTCCATGTCAAGACAAGTCGCATCCTGTTTTCTGTACCAACTGTGGCTGCTCACTAGCATGGAGGGGTGGGAGGCTGCATGGATGCCTGGGTTCCATCTCGGAGGAGAGGTTGTTCTTTAGAAAAGTCACCAGCATGGCTGTTCTCCGTACATTTCGCATTGATTCACACACTTCCTAATCTCCTTCAGGCTTTATTTAATGCATTAGAATAGCAGTGCTAGAGTTTTTATTCACAATTTGAAACTTTAAGAGGCAATATATATAGTTTTTAAAAAAGACTGTGTCCCCAGGGCCCTGCACAGAATGTGACCCATTTGCACAATTAGCTGAACTTGCCCATGGGCCAGGGAAAGTGCTTAATGAATCAACCCTTTCATTAACTGAAGTCTAAAGCGGGAATAACCACACCAATTTACACTGGGTCCCATAGGCAGCTGGAATTTTTATTTAAAATCATCCCTTTAAAATGTACTTTATTATATACATAATTCATGAAGGCATTTGCATTGAAATAAATTCACACACACTGATGAAGACAGGAAAATTAATAGCCTTCCCTTCCCACTTTCCACTGCACTCACTTGTACTTAAATCCCTCATGATGAGAAGTAAATACCATTTTTCCCGGAACGTTTTCTATACATTTTCATATGTATGTATGACTATTTAGAAAATTGTAATTTTTTTAGGTATTTCCCCTCCTTCCTTCTTCTTCACATATTAAGTGTGTTACCTACACTCTTCTGACCCAGTTTCTGTTTTCTATCCACACTATATCGAAGCTCATCCCACGTCAACATGCATGGACTTCACAAATGCTCATCACTGGGCTGTTATTGAAGAGCTATCTGGCTGTCTTATATGTTATATTGTTTATTCTTTTCCTTTTAGAGCATGAGTTTGGAAAAATATGTTTCTTCTTTCACGTATATTTTTATCATGGGTCTTTTTTGTTACCCCCTCCATGGTTGGATTTGATTGATCTACCTTCCATCCTGATTTTAGTGAAGGTTCTGGGCTAGAGTTGCTGGGTCATTTTTGCCATGGGGCAGGTCATGATCTATGTAGGACATTTAGGAGTAAAAATGTACACAAATGTCCCCTGGCTGTTCTGTCTCCATTCTTGGCATCAAACATTCTGGTCTGAGTTGTCATTTTCTTACACATGATGAAAAAATCATCTTCTTCCCCAGGTGTTTCTCTGAGTCTCTTACATAGTTTTTTATTGGTACCCCATCTCTTTCTCTCAGCAGCGATGTCCCAGTGGCTGGCTTTGAGGGAATTAGTGTCACATCGTAGTTATCCATCTGTCATCTTCCTGTGTGAATCCCACTACTGACGCTTAAAGTCACCATTGAGTGAAAATCCTTAAACATGCATTTTGTTAAACATGCTCACATCTTCCCCGACAATAATATTAGTAGCTAACACTCACTACATGGCTACTTTGTGCTTGGTACATTTGTGAGCTCTTTAAAATGTGTGTATTGACTCATTGGGCCCTCTCCACGACTTAATGAGGTAAATATTATTACAACCTCTATTTTATAGATGAGAAAAACTGATCATGGAGAGGCTAAAATAAACAAAATAGTTGTCCAAGGCTGTGTGGCAAGAGGGCTAACTGGAGCCCAGACAGTTCAGTCCCAGAGACGTCAGCTAATTACCACTCCACGCTGTACCCAAACATGAACCATGACTCAGAGGGTCTGCGTAGTCTACATTTTGACAGCTCATGTCAAATTGCCTTTAAGATGGCTCTCTATGCATTTAGCTCCCAGCCAAACCTAACAACAGTAGCACTTTTAGCCTTCTATTTTTATCTATGTAAAACAAACAAACAAACATACAAAAAAACCCCTCAAGATTTAAAATTTGTGTTTCGGCTGGCAAACCTTTTGCTACACAGAAATATTGAATTCTTTAGCAATAGTCTGAATTGTTGAATGTTGGACTTGGAAGAGAACATAGAAATGGACTCTAGTCTCTTACTTTATGAACGAGAAATCTGAGAGTCTAAGGATTTCTACGACGTCCACAAATTCCCACAGAGTGTTGGTGACGAGGTTGGGGGGAGCTCAGTCAGATATCCAGTCTTTTTTTTATGCTATTTCTTCTGAATGGGGCTGCCCCTATTACAACCGCCTTTATGACCAACACTCACTCATTGGAGTCCATGTTGGTCACCGCACAGCTGTAGCAACACGAGGCTCTGGGCTTCTGTAAACCACAAAGACACCAGGATAGCACCAGATGCTAGGACAAGAGTACTGTTCTCTAAGCTGTGGTGCTATTTCTTGAGGAATAAAATAGTAGAAATTAGAAAATAAAGGAAAACCTTGCACAGAATTAGCCACATGTGTCCAGCTGTCTAGCAAATAAATATGGTTGAGCATCTGCTTGTGCTGTAGGTGCCATGGTTACAAGTGCAGCCATGGGTCTCTACAGCATCAGTGAGAGAGAAGAGCCACAGACCGTGGATTTGGAATGGAGCTTAGAACGCATTCAGGGTGAGGCATGTAACTCCATGTGACAGATGAGTGACTGAGGTCTAGATGTGTCAAATGTCTTGTCAAAAGTAATACTGCTAGTGAGTATGAAACCAGAATTTGAATTTAAGCCTTCTAGGTATAGATTTCTATCTAACAAGAAAGGAATCCCCTCAACTCACTCAACAAGTGTTTTTCTAAGGTACTAGTCATTGCCAAGCATTGACATAAGCATTGCAGATTTGATGACACTTAAGGCCCCCCATCCCCCGCCCCAAATCATTTAGTTTTTGTCCCTGTGTCCGCAAAAGTTACTGTCAGATGGGGTAAGGGGACGTGGAGAATGACCACCCTCAGCCCTTGGTGTCTCCTTCCATGAGGCAGGAGACCCATGGGGGTGAAGCTCCTGGCCCCTCTGCCTGTGGACATGATGCTACCAGTGCCCACTGGCCCCAGGCCCCTTCATCCAGTTTCTGAGTGGAAGAAGCTCACCTCCCTTTCCTCCAGAGACACAGCACTGCCTCTCCTCAGAGGTCTGGTTCCAGCTTCATAGGGTACTCGAAGTCCCACTAGGGAACCAGCATCCCTTGTCAGAGTTCTGTCCCACTTACCTACAGCTCCTGTGTTCTAGCAACCCAGCTTCCTCTCTCTGTCCCCCAGTCCTGAGGCTGCTCCCTGCCTACAGACCCATCAGCTTTGCACTCCCCTTTGCTTTCTCAGGGCTCCAACACCCGTTCAGCCATTTCTCTGTATTAAACTGTCTTGTGTCTGCTTTCCTGCATGTGCCCTGAGCAGTCACCCAATACTAGTCATACCTTATACAATACATCCCAGAAAACAACAATAACAACAAAACTCCCCAAAAGACCATCTCCAACAGTGCTGGGTCCATAGTTGGTAGATGACAATATATTCAATAAATACTCAAGTGTGATCTGGACCACGGCAAGTGTTGTTCCCTCATTAAAGCTGTTAATCATGTGAACAGAGTGTTCTCAGCACCCCTTCCAGGAGGGAAACTCATAGAAAACAACTTAGCGAGCACACTCACCGTATAATGCCTGTATCTGCAATCAGAAAAGGGTCAACAGCAGGGATCTTGGCAATAGGACCTGGTTGCTGAGAAATGAGCATAAAGCAGTCGTGCACTATTAAAAATTGCATCTCAGATACATTATTTTATAGCTAATGTTGTCTCCAGGCAAGAATAAATCTATAGGGAGAGGGATTAAAAGAACCCACTCGTCCTTGCTCTGCTTTGAAATATCATTGCTTGGAGTGATTTAGCAACCCAGACTCACACATCCACTTTGGAAACAAAGTAAAAATTCTTCACTCTGTGAACGGACAAAATATTGTATGATTGGAAGGTGATATCTCCCCAGGGTCCTCCCATCTGTCCCCCCCCCCAAAGTCTGCCTTGTCCTCTGGGGCAGGGTTCCAATGACATTTCATCTCCTGCATTCCTCAAGTTTCTAAGTGTGATGATTGATTGCCTTGATCAGCATGCCTGCCTTGACTTTGTGCTTTACTTTCATTTTATGCTTTTAAAAGCGAACAGATACTATCTTTGGGTCCTTGCATTGAGGGGGGCTTGTATGAGTTAGTAATGCTTTTCACCAGCCAACTGTTTGAAAGACATTCAGATCCCGGGCCAACTGCACTCCCGTCCCATCGGTTGCTTACAAAAATATGTCAGACTTTTTATTATTATTATTATTTTACTCTTGTAAAAGGTTAACAAGTTGTAGAGAATAAATGGTTAGCATCAGTGTGTACCTGATTATTACCGGATGACAACATGAGTGTCTGGAATTGTGAAACGCGACCTGGCAGGGGCCGGTGACCGGGCTGTCTGGTTTTACGAGGGCAGGGCGCTTCCTGGGGTGTGACTGTTTTACGAGAGGGGTGCGGTCTCTGGGTTGGAATGACTGCCTTCTGTGGCTCCTTCTCAGAAAAGGAGCGAATGGTGGGGGCACTTGGGTCTGGTAGGGCCCTTCCTCAGTTTCCTTCCCTTCCCACATAAACCAGCAGGACCTGGAGCACAGGGTCTGAAGGAAATGTGTACATTGGGTGGGAGAGGGAAGCATCCGTGGGTAACTCTTGGCAAGTTAATAATTAGGACATACCGGAACGGAAAGGCAGCTCTCACAAGTTAATGGTTTATGTACCACATTGTAATTAAAATACGCCTGCATCATTAAAGCACCTGGCCAGGCTGGGCTGGCTCCAATTAGCCCTTTGGGAAGGGAACATACGGGAGGAAGCCTAGTCAGACACCTCAAAGGTTTAACAAAGGTTAGGCAGTCAGCCACTCAGAGCCACAGGCTCCCCATCCAGGACTCAACCACCTGCGGAAGGAAAGTATTTGTGGGGGGAAAATTGTTGCATTGTCACCGACCCTTACTGTGTAATTAGGTCTATGATGGTTGCATCTGTACCAAAAATGTACAGGCTCTTTTTCATATTATTTCCTAAACTCACCGGATAACAATGAAGTACATTTACATTGTATCAGGTATTACAAACAATCTAGAGATGATTTGAAGTCTATGGGAGGATGTGCATGGGTGGTGTGCAAATGCCACACCATTTCATGGAGGGGACTTGGGCACCTGTAGGTATCGTTACAATTGTTCACGGACTTGTGTCTGGAAGGACTGAGTCAACACATCTTAATTGGTGTCAGGGCTTCTTAAATTCAACTTTCTTACTTTCTGGGGAAGGATGCAGAGGCCCAGAGAGGAATGAGTTTTTATCTTAGTACCACAACAATTTAGTGGCAGAATCAGAACTGAAGAACTTCAAGTCCACTTCCCTTGTGTGACTATGGCCCTGTCCCGAGTCCTCCACCTGGCTTTGCTGTAGTGAGAGGCCACACTACACCCATGTCCCACAAATGGGCGTTGCCCAGGCAACCCCTCAAATGACCTTTCATTTTTATACAGAGGAGTTGGACTGTTCAATTTAAACAATTCATTTTTTTTAAAGACACGTATAAATGACTTTACTGGAATTGCTTTTAATTTTTTTTTTTTGGCATTCAATATTTTGAATTAATTTCAGGTGCACAGCACAGTGGTTAGATAATTATATACTTTACCAAGAGTCCCCTGATATTTCCAGTTCCCACCTGGCACCATATGCAGTTATTACAATATCATTGACTCTGTTCCCTGTGCTGTGCTTTACGTCCCCATGACTGTTCTGTAACCACCAATCTGTACTTCTCAGTCCCTTCAGCTTTTCACCCAGCCCCCCAACCCCCTCCCACCTGGCAACTATCAGTTTGTTCTCTGTGTCTATGAGTCTGTCTTACTTTTGCTTGTTCACTTAAAATATTCTTTAAATTCCACATATAAGTGGAGTCATATGCTATTTGTTTTTCTCTCTCTGACTTACGTCACTTAGCATAATACCGTCTAAGTCCATCCATGTTGTTAGGAGTGGTAAGATTTTGTTCTATTTTTATGGCCAAGTGATATTTCATTGTATGCAGGTACCACAGCTTCTTTAACCATTTGTCTACTGATGGGCACCTGGGCTGCTTCCATAGCTTGGCAATTGTAAATAATGCTGCAATGAACATAGGGGTGCATGTGTCTTTTCAAATTAATGTTTTGTTTTGTTTTTCAGACGTATTACACCCTGAAATGGAATTGCTGGGTCGTAAGTTTTGGTTTCATGTTCCCTTGCACGGTGGAAAGCAGATAAGAACCCATTGTGTTGAGACACTGACATTTTTTTTTTTTTTTATTTAATTTTTTTTTTTTTTTTCATTTTTCTGAAGTTGGAAACAGGGAGAGACAGTCAGACAGACTCCCGCATGCACCCGACCGGGATCCACCCGGCACGCCCACCATGGGGCGACGCTCTGCCCACCAGGGGGCGATGCTCTGCCCATCCTGGGGGTCGCCATATTGCGACCAGAGCCACTCTAGCGCCTGGGGCAGAGGCCACAGAGCCATCCCCAGCGCCCGGGCCATCTTTGCTCCAATGGAGCCTTGGCTGCGGGAGGGGAAGAGAGAGACAGAGAGGAAAGCGTGGCGGAGGGGTGGAGAGGCAAATGGGTGCTTCTCCTGTGTGCCCTGGCCGGGAATCGAACCCGGGTCCTCCGCACGCTAGGCCGACGCTCTACCACTGAGCCAACCGGCCAGGGCCGAGACACTGACATTTTAAAACAAATATACTACCCTAAAAACCTCATTTACCAAACCTCCGGGAGTGTGGAAACCCTCTGCCTTTAGCAGCTTATTTTAAAATCAGTTGCATCACATTTCTAAAGTTTCTTGCAAGGAAATAGTGGCAAATGTCTGCACATTTTCCTGGATAGAATAAAATTATAAAACTCGTAGACAGCTGTTGCTGGCATGGAGTGCTGCTTTGTAACCACTGGACACAATTAATCTTTGGGGCTTGAGATTCCGGAGTTGGAATCTGTTTCTGTGGATGATTGGCATGGGCGGGGATTGCCCTAGAGTCAGCAGGATGGATGTGAGTTTTGTGTTCAGATGGGAGAAGAAGGACGTGGGATGGTTTAACTGTCATCACTTAATGTCCTTGTTTCAGTGTGTGCTTCCTTGAGGAGGGGGGAGAATTCCTCCAGGAATTGTGCACGTGAGTTTGTCTTCTTGCTCAGCGTTTGGGTCACCTGTGCATTCAGGTTCATTAGAAGGTTTTAGATGAATGTGTTTATGCTTCTTCTGAAGTGAGTAGAGTCGCTGCTTTGAAAGTCACAATTATTTTGGTCGAACAGAGCTGTCCATCGCACCAGGTCCAGGGGACACTGTGCTCTTACGTCACGTCTCTATTAATATTTTATAACCACATCATACCGTACCTGAAAGCAATGGGAACTGTAAATTGTCTGTGCCTCAGTCTGGGTTGTATTCTGATGTTTAAAATCTCCATTGCCTATATTTTGAAGAAACAAGAAGAAAAGGAAAATGTGTTCTAGCCAAGTTCCCTCTTCTTTGTCAACAGTTTTCTAAGCTAAGGGGGAAATATACTCTCAATGATCAGTATGCCCATGTTAAACAAATAATTAAAATACAAGAAGTGGTAAATATGTATTTTCAAAACAAGTACAGCTATGACTTCCAGATACATAGTCAAGTTAAAAAAGGGACAACGTATGTGTATGTCTGAAGACACAGCTGAACACACATACTTGTTCACTGTTATTCAAAAGTTAGCATAGTTGTTGCTTTTTCTGGTTCCAGGATAATCTTCAAAGGCACTACTGGCTTTAGTAGGAACTCAAACTTGGCTTCAGAACCACAGTAATAAGTTTATAAAAGAGGAAATTCTGGGTGTCAGGTGTAGCAAAGAGTCAGGGCAAGATAACTTTCGTTGGTTCTGAGTTTGAGGTCCTCTCTGTCTGGGACGCCCAAGTTCATGATTCTCATGTGGGCACAGAAGGAGGGTTTTCTGGGAAAGAATCAAATGGCCTCTTCTCTCCCTGTCCACCCCTTTTTTTCTATTTGCACCTTTCTCCTTCTCTCTTCCCCTCCTTCCTCCAGCCGCCGCTCCTCGAACCCCCTCCCTCTGGCCCCACCAGCCCTTCTCTGATGGATGGTGGTGGGAACACATGCTGTGTGTCTCACACCAGGTCCTTCAAGCTCTGTTGACTCAAGTGACTGTATTTGTTTGAAAACATGTTTATTTCTATCAGAGACTATCAAATGTGTATGAGATCAGGGCAGATGTTCTCAGTTCTCTCCACAGGTTTCCACTTCTGTTTTGGATCCGATTTTTAGATTTTATTTTTCATAGGTATCACCCTGCTTGATTCCTGTCTTTCTCTGTGTGTGTCACAGAGTGTGAATTTGTGTGACTCTGACCTTCAGCATCATGTCCCAGCTGAGGGGGATATGAGGTAACACATGCCAGACAGTCACTCTTGGGGTCTTACCTTTGGTTTCCTCACTGAAGGCGTCAAAATGTAGGTGACAGCCTGATTTTACAGCACCAACACCGGGAGGTTTATAATAATTTTACTGGGTAAAGGTTCATACTCTCCCCAGACACTTCTTGTTTCATCATCTGATACTTTTACCTATAACATTGTCTTCAAAAAATATATAAGGGCAATGTCTGCATTCTAACAAGAAAGTGTTTTTCAATTTCACGATCGTTTTGCTTCCCAATATGTTAACCACGGGAAACCGTGATGCAATGGAACGTTGTCATCTAATTTCCTGTACATCATGAACATGGCTTGAAATAATTGCATCCTGGTGGTGGTTCATAGAAACATGTCCCAGGATGAGTTATTCCTTAGCGTGTAGATAGTCTCCCCTATGAGTGAAGTTGCATGACCTATTTTTAGAAAGTATGATGCCAGGGTGTGAGAGCCATTCCTTGTTGCTACATGGGACTTGCACACTGAAAAACTAAAGTTGCAGAATTTTTAGGCAGAGAACACATGTATTACCATTATCACTGGTAAAGGTCAAGGTGTACAAACAGCTCTGTTAAAACAAATGGCCATGTTAACACCGGACCCTAGAATTAGGATGATTTCCTCATGTCAGGGCATACAAGTCCAGGAGTAGGTTATCAGAATGGGGGGGGCAGCTGTGGGGCTGTTTGTACATAAACAGAGATCAAGCCTGGAGAGCAGATGCTCAGTTACTGTTCCCACATTGATCAGTCCCAAAGGATACTACGTCTCCCCAGAGTTCAGCAGTAGAAAATTAAAGAGCAATCAGAATGGGGGTTCAGGAGGAAATACACTCCTAACAAGAACTAGTGAAGAAAACACCACCCTGCTAATATCCTAGACCTGAGCAAAGGGGATATAGATTCTGGTTCTAGAATTGGGATTCTGGTTCTCGGTTGCACCATCCACAAACGAAGTCTGTGCCATCGGTGAGTTCGAGGGCTGTGCTTTTTTAGGTGATAAAAATTTCTGCCCTTTGTTGAGCACTCTTCCCAGGCACCTGTCAGGCGTTTTATGCATCACCTCGCTTATTCTCAGAAGCCCCCCACCTTATGAAGAAAGGCCCAGGGGATTCAGGGACTGCTCAGCTGCACAACGTGTGAGGAGCAGACTCAGGACTGACGCTCAGGTTCTTCTGCATGTCCGTCCACTGCACTTACGATGTGTGAACAAGGACATCCCACAAGACGAAGGATCCAAAAAGCACTCAGCACATCTCTTGGAGTTTGTCGACCATGAAATAGTCCTCAAGATGCATGTGGCACACTGTTCTCATAGAACAATGTAAAGAGCCCATGTGCTCCACCAAGAGAAAGGGCTCAGACAAGCCTGTCACGCGTCAGAAAGGGCCGAGGAGAGACACGGGCTGATAAGAAAGAGAACATTATGTGGTCGTGTCATTTTTAACCCTCCAGAGGAGAAACAGTTCATGGTAAAATGTAATTAATAAT
Source organism: Saccopteryx bilineata (assembly GCF_036850765.1). Classification (NCBI taxonomy): domain Eukaryota; kingdom Metazoa; phylum Chordata; class Mammalia; order Chiroptera; family Emballonuridae; genus Saccopteryx; species Saccopteryx bilineata. The sequence continues at coordinate 232,397,063 of NC_089491.1, read as the reverse complement.
GACAATGATAATGACCTATATTATTATTGTTTCTTGAAAGAAAAAATTTGGGACTTAACGTCTTTCATCTTTCTGTCTTGAGACACATAATTCTGGATTGAGCATTGTTGTTCTTTAGACAAGAAAACCTTAACCCTGATCTTTTAGATAACACAATCCAAGTATAAATCTGGATGTCATATATATGTTTTTTAATTGAGAGAGTTGCATTGTATTTTAAATAATATTTTGTTTAAACATGTGAGACCCTGTAAGAATACCAGTCAACAATGGTTTCATCTGAGTGTTGGAGCCGGTAAAGCACAGAAAACAGGGCCCAGATCTCAGTGTCCCTTCTCTTTTGCTCTGTCTGTGACCCAACTGACCACACCGCTCCTGAGCTACTGGGTCCCAACCGGAAATTGCAATAAAATAACAGATAAAAATATAAAACACAATGGACATCGTGAGCCATTGGAGAAATAATTTTCTTAGCTCAGGGGCAACATGCATGCACCCCTGACTCACCTGTGGAGTGATCCAAGGAGCAGCACTGCTGGTTATGGAGCATGTACAATGACATTGGTTGTGATGTAATGTCTCATGATAGTGAAAGTGACAATAGGGTTCATTGAACTGCCAGACTTGGCTGCTACTCATCAGGGGCCTCCTGGTAAGTAAAACTTATTTTCCTTAAGTGAATCATGTCTCACATAAATTGTACTTTGAGAACTTTGATGGATATGTCATGGAGCACTTGAAGAAAAAGGCACAATTAAAAAATTTAATAAAGCCCTGACTGGTTGGCTCAGTGGTAGAGTGGCAGCCTGGTGTGTGGAAGTTCTGGGTTCAATTCCCGGTCAGGACACTTAAGAGAAGTGACCATCTGCTTCTTCACCCATACCTCTCCCCCTTCTTTTTCCTTCTCTCTCTCTCTCTCTTGCTCTCTCACTCTCTCTCTCTCTCTCCTCCTGCAGCCATGGCTCAGTTGGAGCAAGTTGGTCCTGGGCACTGAGGATGGCTCCATGGCCTTCGTCTCAGGCACTAAGAAGAGCTCGGTTGCTGAGCAATGGAGCAGTGACTCTAGATGGGTAGAGCATCACCCTTTAGAGGGCTTTCTGGGTGGATCCCGGTTGGGGTGCATGCAGTAGTCTGTCTCTGCCTCCTCTCCTCTAACTGAATAAAAAAAATTTTAAAAGTTAGTAAAATCATTAAAAAAAACTTAATGGGACAAAAATTTAAAAGTCTATTAATATTTACCTTAGATTAGATACCAGGTAGATTTATTTCTTATTCATCATAAAATGAAAGGAAGTTTCAAAAAGATATTGACTAATAATCCACCTTCAAGACAGAGACACAGACGTGAGAATATGCTGTTATATTCAGACCCTGGACTACATGCTAACTGTTTCACTTTGTCAGCTATTTAAAACTTTATTAAGTAAATTGTTAGTCATTTAAACATAAATTTTTAGGCATTTGAATTGAAACAGAGACTTTAATTCATTAAATGTATAGTGTGTTAAGTAATGCCAGGGTGGGGTTTGTTTGATTTATTTGGGTGGTAGACATATACACAAATTCGTTGCATTCCTTTCTAAACTGTGCATGAAAAAGAAGAAAGATCAGTGGGAAAACAACTTAAATGTTTATATTTGGGTTTGTAAAATTTCTACAGATGTAGAAAGTAATATTTTAAACTGTAACTATTTTTTTTTTAATTGATGGTCTTCTTTTAGTGGGGAGGCAGAAAGTGCTGGTGAGCTGTGCCGTGAAATGTTCTGGAAAGGAAGTGGCTCATTCATGCATCTTTAAGTGCAGATTTCAAAAGGCCTTGGCTGGGTTCTACCAATTAGCTGCCGTTAGTGCTTTGGACACAGTGTGCTAATTAGTGAGCATATTTGTGCCTATTGGAATCCAATAGGACAGGCGTATATGAATCTCCACACTCTGTGGCTTTCAGATGGCCATGTGCTGTGGAGGTCTGATGCTTGTCTCACTTTGCAAGTCCCCGTTTTTATTTATGGTAGCCTAGAGGGCGTTGTTGATTACAGACTCTAAGAAGTCACAGGGTGGGACCAACTTTATTTTTCAATACTTCTATTTTGCTTCACTTTAAATGTTTTAATTATTTAGAGAATCAAAGCAGAAAATGATTTTGAGAATTATCAACTACCATTTCTAAAACTCTTCCATACACTAACACAACTTAAGTTGTGTGTTTCTAGAGTTCTCTATCTTATCTATCTATCTATCATCTATCTATCTATCTATCTATCTATCTATCTATCTATCTATCTATCTATCTATCTATCTATTATCATCATCATCTATCTACCTATCCATCCATCCATTCATATATATATGAATGGGAGACTTTAAAATGTGAAATTACATTTGTGGAACACTGAGGTCACTGGTTCAAAACCCTGTGCTTTTCTGGTCAAGGCACATATGGGAGTTGATGCTTCCTGCTCCTCTCCCCTTCTTTTTTACTCTCTCCCTTCTTTCTAAAAATGAATAAATAAAATCTAAAATGTACTATAAAAAAAGAAAAGAGATTAGTCATATAATATGCGCAGTTTGAATTTTAACATATAGAGGAACCGTCAAGTTCTATGATTATCTACAGTGTATAACATAAATATCTTCCATTTGTAATTACTATCTACTTCTTGCTTGAACATTTTTCAATGTTTATTACCTACATGTATTTGCTTTATTTGTAATTGCTACTATTCTTTATTTTCTATTGAAGCGTTTGTTCTTTTAATTTGTGAGAGCTTTTAAATATTTTATGACGTGTGTTCTCTCTTGGTCCTACTTTATGTCATTTTTTGGTTTGCCTGTTTGATTTTTCTAATGAGTAGACTATCTATTCAGCTTTAGGTTTACAGAACACTTGAGTGGAAAGTACAGAGTCCTCACACGCCCCTCCGCCCCCCACATGCACACGCCTTCTAGTTTCATTTCAGTCCTTGTGATATTTTCTCCATTCAGGAGCTTTTGATGGAGCTGTAGCCTGGTCTGCACATCTTTTATTTTATACCCTATTGCTTATTTGTTTGTATTGAAGAAAGTCTTCCCTATCAAAGCTGTTATAATCTTAGGTCTGTGTTTGCTTTTATTTCTTTAATGCTCATCTTATATTTGCTGTCCATAGGTCAAATTAAACTATACCTTTTTTTCCAAATTTGTTTATTACCCCCACCCCCCTCCTTCCCTGGCTGCTGCTCAGACACCAGTCACCTCCCCACTCAGGCGTTGCGGCAGTAACGTTTCTTCCACCAACTGTTCTCTCAGTTTTCCAGTTAAAGTCCTTCCTCTGATTCCTTTTATATTGGACTTAAAATATATACTTGAAGACAGTATTATGCTTGTTTCAAGATTTCACTCCTCTGTATATTTCTTGAGAGCAACATCTACAAATCTTGATAACCCCAGAGAGTCCCATTCAATGCCTCAAAGAACAAGTTCTCTACTAAGGTTTATAAAGAGAAAGAACATGTATGTTGAGTTTGGACCATTTGAATACTCCACTGGGCTGCACAGTGATGATTTTCAAACCCTTGATCACCTGCCCTATGTTGAAAGGAACTAACTGGTCCTATGTGGTCGATGGGTTGGCGACAGTTTCTTCTCAGCACAAGCAGGATGCTATTAACAAATAGAATTCTCTCATAATTAAATGAACTCATGAAGGAGTGCCTTGATTTTACTCAGGAATGTTCAAGGAGGACCAATGTGTGACGATTTCCTTCCCTACGCCTTTCCTGTACACAGTAGACCTACTGAGTAAATAACTAGAGTGGGGGTCCATTTGTGTGCTTTCTAGGTATTTTCATTTTAGTTACAGACTATCAACATTAATCATCCTTCTCCATCTTACCAACCTCCAGCCACACCCTCTCTCAGGACCCTTTTATTGGACTTTAAACACGAAGTGCTTTTTATTTATAAAAATTTTTAGGATAGATATTACTTTTACCACTGAAATAAGTAATTTTATTCTCATTTATTTTTTTGAGAACTCGGTAGAGGTGAAATCACTTCTCAGAGGGTTTAATATTAAATCTATTTCAAAGACCAAACTTTATCTACAAAACCAATAAATAAACCTATTGTGCAAGGAAATAAACACACAATTAATTCTTTATATCCTTTTTATGAATGTGATTTATTTTATAGTAATTTCCCCAAGGTCTTCTATTTAAATATCAATCACAGCCACTCTAAGATAGATGTTACTTAATGTGTTAGGAATAGAAAAAAACAAATCAAAGTATTGGAAATTCATGTTCTACCTTCTTTATGGTTTGTGAGTGTGTGTGTGTGTGTGTGTGAGAGAGAGAGAGAGAGAGAGAGAGAGAGAGAGAGAGAGAGATGAGAAACATCAACTCATAGTTGCATTACTTTAGTTGTTCATTAATAGCTTTCTCACATGTGCCTTGATGAGGAGGCTCTAGCTGAGCCAGTGACCCTTTGCTCAAGTCAGCAACCTTGGGCTCAAACCAGCTACCTTGAGTTTAAGCCAGTGACTTTTTGGCTCAAGCCAGCAATCATGGGGTCATGTTTATGATCCCATGCTCAAGCCGGCAACCTCGGGGTTTTGAACCCGGGTCCTCAGCATCTCAGATTGGCACTCTATCCACTGCACCACCACCTGGTCAGACTCCCTTCTTTATGTTTTTAATTTAGAATATCAACTAAATGGCAGGAAGCTACTGCTTGGACAATAGCATTCATACTGGCCAGAATGCTGATAAAACGGTAGTGAATATGAAAAAAAAACATAATGAAAGTCATTATTTGCCAATAGAAATTGCTTTATTAACTGTGAATCAGGACCTTTTCCAGAGTCAGAAAGCAGTAATTCAGCAGGAGATGATTGATTATAGCAGCATCCTGAACAGATTATCACTAACCATGAAGCGTCGATGAGGGCATTTTCTCATTCTTCCCACAAATGACTTCCATTCCTCTGCTACTTTTGAGGATCTCCCTGAGACACTGAGAGCAGAAGCCAGGATTGCCATTCAGTCTCATAGCTTCCTTGGAGGAGAAGATGAGCAGGGGTCTGACTGTGAACTCCAGTTGGTATCGCTGTTGGGGCATCCCATAATCAGTCTGTGGGAAGATGAGATAAGTCAATCCAGTATGTGGACAAGGATGTCATCTCTTAGTCTTTTAGAAGGATGCCAGTCCGGCAGGTGACAGAATTTGATAGAAAGTAAAATGAGCTGAAAAAAACAAATGTGCCTGAGTCAGCAGTCAAACCATGGAGGCCCCACCCCATCAGGAAAGGCAGAGGAGAACTGCGTCGGCAGACAAGGGACAGGGACACCGAGGGATCTTCTCGGTGTGTCCATCACTGTCAGTCTCAGGTTAGCCTTCAGTGCAGAGGGCATTGGCAGAGCTGTAGACAACAGCAGGCAGGTCACTTGGGTGGTGGAGAATGTGTCCTGGAGTTCGGTGGGTGGTCAATGTGACAAGATTCTTAAGACACAGCAATCAGCAGTATTGAGGAGGCTGGCAACTTGATAAAATCTGCCATTTCTAGCAGCTGTGGTCTCGGTATGGTGCTAACCAGCCACTCAGAGGTCTGCCCCTGCTGCACAGGTACCTCAGAGGAGGGAAGGTACAGGGCACAGAGCTCAGAGACTGCAGGTTTCTGGAAACATAGCCCAGTGGCTGGCAGCTTGCGGGCCTGTACCCCGGGTATCGGTGATTTCTCACTAAATAGTTCTGAGATGAGCCACTGCTGGCAACATAGTAGGATGGGGAGAAACCCCCGGGAAGGAAGCTGAGATTTGGGTATCTTCTGTACCCCAAATTCCCCAGTTCATGGTGGCTTAAGGCTCGGGAAGTCTTGGATAAGCGGTGAGGTGGCCCCAGGCTTTGGGAGGCACGGCTGAAGGTCTGGCAGGATGCAAGTGCGCCTCGGTGAGGGGTGTGGGAGCAGGGTGGGTGGCCCTCGGTCTGAGTACATGACCTGGGGCGGGGTCTAGCGTTGGAATGCTCCATCACAGTGTCCACTTTCCCCGTGGTTGGAGAGCCACAGGGCTGGCAGCTGGTCCGGGGCAGGCAGCTGGTCCAGGGCTGGCCGCTGAGTGTGTCGCTGCAGAGACTCTGGCCATCCTCCAGGAGCCAGAGTGTTCCCTGGTAGCTGCTGGGCAAGCAGAGCCCAAAGGCAGGACTAATATCCCCGGGGCCGAAGGTAGCAGCAGTAGTCACCCGGCCAGCATCCCCCGGGGAGCCCAGGAGCCACATGGAACCCACATGCATCTCAGCTCAGCTCGGCACCTGCACTGCGGAGACATGAGTGGCGGCCTGGGGACTTCTTATACCTCCCCTGGGGACTGCCCGAAGCCTCTCTAGCTTCTCTTCCTTCTGACCCCCGGGGGACAAGTGTGTGGCTACATTTCATTAATGTGTGGTTTAGCTGCAGCCATCAGTGTCTCCACACTCCCATAAAACTAAGGGTGACCATTCATTCAAAATGTCTGTAACCACCACTTGGGCCATCCGCCACCACGCCTGGACTGCGGACCACAGCTTCGAGGATAGTGATGCTCATGGTCACAAGACGACCTCCCCTTTCCGTCCGTGGTTAAGAGAGTTACTGTGTCTGTGGACCCCAGTAGCCTGGTTGTTAAAAAGGTTAATGAGGAGTCACATAAAACAAGAGACCTGTGCTTTTCCACTTGTTCGACAACTGTGGAATCCTGGACTTGACCCTGTGTTACTTAGGAATAAACATAACAAAGATTGTAAAGGACTTATATAATGAAAACTATAAACCATTGTTAAGGGAAATTGAAAAAGATATAATGAGATGGAAGAATATACCTTGTTCTTGGCTAGGAAGAATAAATATAATCAAGATGGCTATATTACCCAAAGCAATATACAAATTTAATGCAATTCCCATCAAACTTCCAATGATGTTTTTTAAAGAAATAGAGCAAAAAATCATCAGATTTATATGGAACTATAAAAAACCCCGAATAGCCAAAACAATCCTAAAGAAAAAGAATGAAGCTGGGGGCATTACAATACCTGACTTCAAACTATATTATAGGGCCACGACAATCAAAACAGCATGGTATTGGCAGAAAAATAGACACTCAGACCAATGGAACAGAATAGAAAGTCCAGAAATAAAACCACATATATATAGTCAAATAATTTTTGATAAAGGGGCCAACAACACACAATGGAGAAAAGAAAGCCTCTTCAATAAATGGTGCTGGGAAAACTGGAAAGCCACATGCAAAAGAATGAAACTGGACTACAGTCTCTCCCCCTGTACAAAAATTAACTCAAAATGGATCAAAGATCTAAACATAAGACCTGAAACAATTAAGTACATAGAAGAAGACATAGGTACTCAACTCATGGACCTGGGTTTTAAAGAGCATTTTATGAATTTGACTCCACAGGCAAGAGAAGTGGAGGCAAAAATTAATGAATGGGACTACATCAGACTAAGAAGTTTTTGCTCAGCAAGAGAAACTGATAACAAAATAAACAGAAAGCTAACTAAATGGGAAATGATATTTTCAAACAACAGCTCAGATAAGGGCCTAATATCCAAAATATACAAAGAACTCATAAAACTCAACAACAAACAAACAAACAATCCCATAAAAAAATGGGAAGAGGATATGAACAGACACTTCTCCCAGGAAGAAATACAAATGGCCAACAGATATATGAAAAGATGCTCATCTTCTTTAGCTATTAGAGAAATGCAAATCAAAACGGCAATGAGATACCACCTCACACCTGTTCGATTAGCTATTATTAGCAAGACAGGTAATAGCAAATGTTGGAGAGGCTGTGGAGAAAAAGGAACCCTCATACACTGTTGGTGGGAATGTAAAGTAGTACAACCATTATGGAAGAAAGTATGGTGGTTCCTCAAAAAACTGCAAATAGAACTACCTTATGACCCAGCAATCCCTCTACTGGGTATATACCCCAAAAACTCAGAAACATTGATACGTAAAGACACATGCAGCCCCATGTTTATTGCAGCATTGTTCACAGTGGCCAGGACATGGAAACAACCAAAAAGCCCGCCAATAGATGACTGGATAAAGAAGATGTGGCACATATACACTATGGAATACTACTCAGCCATAAGAAATGATGACATCGGAACATTTACAGCAAAATGGTGGGAACTTGATAACATGATACGAAGCGAAATAAGTAAATCAGAAAAAACCAGGAACTGCATTATTCCATACGTAGGTGGGACATAAAAGTGAAACTAAGAGACATTGATAAGAGTGTGGTGGTTACTGGGGGGAGGGGGGAATAGGAGAAGGAAAGGGGGAGGGGGAGGGACACAAAGAAAACAAGATAGAAGGTGACAGAGGACAATCTGACTTTGGGTGATGGGTATGCAACATAATTGAACGACAAGATACCCTGGACTTGTTATCTTTGAATATATGTATCCTGATTTATTGATGTCATCCCATTAAAAAAATAAAATTATTTAATTAAAAAAAATAAAAAAAAAAGAAAGAATACACACACACACACACACACACACACACACACACACACACACACACTTTTTTTCTCTCTCTCTCTCTCTCTCTGGTTGTCCAAACAGGGTTGCCCACAAGAGAGGCGAAGAACACGAACGCATTATGAGAAAAAATTGTTTCTCCCAAAATAAGGTGTTATCCTTTAAAAGCGCCAGGCCATTTACTGGTGACAACTTCTCCTCTGGTGCATCTGGAGAATTCCGTCTGTAAGACACACAGCAATCCCAGTGAGACTGAATGACCTAGTCAAGGCCAAAAATGAATTTGGCTTCCTGGATTAGTGGTTGCTAAGTAACCCAGATATTTATGAGACCTCTTTCTTAAAGAGTTTCTGCAATATGTAATACCAAAAAAGGCAGATTTCTCAAGATTGTACATTCCTAACGGATGAAGATTATCCATTGTTTCTGCTGGGAACCCAAATGCTGCCAGATGTCAAGCATTTCTCTATACTTCTTCCAAAATAAGTTATACTAGTCTTTTTATATTTTTATTTTTTTTAACATGGGCTTTATTTCATCCCTGTGTTAAAGAATGTAGCTATTTTTGTTCTAGATTCACGAATGGGAGTGACTGTGTTTAAAATTTTATTTGAATAACCTGCATAGTCCTCATAAGCACTGTATGTATTAAATAACACTTTTTATTCCTTACGGTGGAGGCTGAAGGAGATGGTTTCAGATTTTCATTAGACTAAAGAATTGACATTTTGTTCCTGGAAACAGAGCCCGTAAGCCATATAGAACAGGCCTCCATGAATCAGAAACAGCTATGCGTTTCCCCACGGCAGTCAGTTCGGAAGGAGGGAAGGATGAGCCACAGGGAGAGTTTCCAAACTGTCCTCAGGGGAGACAATTAGGTTTCCTCCCTCTTCTCTGCTCCTCAGCTAAAGCTTTCTTGAACACACACAGTTTAAACCCACAGGCATTCTCCCGACATTTCTTCTTAAGCCGCATCTCCTTTGTGAGCGTCTCTCAGTGTTTATTCCTCAAGCTGCCGGTATGCAGCAAGCTGCCCTGTGACACAGCTGAGGTGACAAGGCCAGGATCAGGGAAACATAATTTCCTCCTGTTGTCTGGCTATAGGGTATCCTGGGATTCTGTGTGGAAATGTTCAGTCCTGCAGGCAAAATAGAAAATAAACTACCCGCTGCATGGCCCGCTGTTCACAGAGTTACTGGAGGCCAGAGGTTGGCGGACCTTTATTCTTGCATCTCTTCATTATATTATAGTTACCTCGAGCCTAACATTAGGCTTCCCTTCAGCAGATTTAAGAGGGAAAAAAGCCAGAGTGAATAACTCAGTCAATGTAAAGCCTACCTACTCCCATCTAACAGCATTAAATAGATCATTTTAAATTAATATCATTCACACTAGAGTAAGTCCAACAAAACTAATTATGTGGACCATCACCTAGCATAACCAGTATTCACAGCATGGGACTTTACACCATACTTAAGTTTATTGTGGTCCAGTAAATACTCTAAACAATCAAACATTGAGATTTGCAAAAGAGAGTTAGCTCACCTTCATTAATTTGCTTTAAAATTTTTTTTTGTTAAATTTATGAGGGTGTCGGAGTGACGTCAGAGAAAGGGCGCCATGAGGAGCGCTCCCAATACCTCTCCCCAAAATTTCAACAAGTTCTTCAACTAGAGACAGAAAAAACGATCCCAGGAGCGTCTGTAACTCCCACACACTGAACAAAAAGTGTTATTAACAAAACCACCCTCAGATGCCATTAAGGAAAAGGAATTCGAATATCATGGATACAATAGAGAATAGACAGAGATGTAGCACAGATAGATGAGGAAAAATCTATAGAAAAGAATTTTAATAGATTGGAAACCTTGGAGTCAAATGACAGAGAATTTAAAATAGAAATCCTAAAAATACTCAGAGACATAAAAGAAAACATAGAAAGGCAATTTAAGGAGCTCAAAAAAAATTTATCAGGGTGTCATTGGTTAAAAAAATTATACAGGTTTCAGGTGTACAGTTCTATAATACATCATCTGTATATTTTGTTGTGTGTTCTCCACCCCAAGTTAAATCTCCTTCTGTCCCCATATATTTTATCCCCTTTACGGTTCACTAGCCTCCTACGTCACCCCGCCCCCTTAACCACATACTGTTGTCTGTGTCTATAAGTTTTTGTTTGTTGTTCTTGTTTGTTCATTTGCTTCTTTCAGGTTTATATCTCACATGTGCATGAAATCATAGGGTGCTGGGAAAATTGGAAAGCCACATGACAAAGAATGAAATTAGACAGTGATTTGTCACCAGACATATAAATTAACTCAGAATGGGTCAAACGCCTAAATATAAGACCTAAAGCAATAAATTACTTTGGCCTCTCATTTTCTTTTTGTGTTTTCTTGCTACCCACTCATCATACATGTAGGTACCCATCACACCCCACTCACCCACTGCAGAGCTGTCTCCTACCTTAGTCTCCACATTGGCAGGAGGCGGCATCCATAACCAACCAAGTATCAAGGTCAGCACAATGGCAGGTTTGAGCAGAAAGTGAGGACCATTGTCATTGGGGTGGCATTGTTCTCTGAAGGCTTTGGAGAAGCATGCGCAGTACCCTGATTTCACTTAATTACTAAAAGGACCTTTCTTTCCATTAGTTCTCTAACTTGTAATATTTTCTGTATCCAGAGAGAAGAATAGAATTACTCCCACTTGAGATGCCCACTCCCCAACCCTCAGACCGTGAATGTTACCTTATGTGGCAAAAGGAACTGGGTAGATGAGATTGAGAAGGACCTGAGATGGACTATTTGGGTGATCCCTGTATAACCACCAGGGTTCTCATACGAAGGAGGTGGTAGACAAGACAGAGAGGGGTGGTGAAGAGATGACCGAAGTGGAGATTGGAGCGATGCTGCCATCACCAAAGGAATGCCGGCGACTTCTGAAAGCTGGAAGATGCAGGGAACAACTTCTCTTCCGGTGACTGTGGAAGCAATCAGCCCTGTTGACACCCTGTCTTTAGTTCAGTGAAACTGATTTAGGACACTGGCCTCCAAAATTGTAAAAGAATAGATTTCTGTTGTTTTAAGCCTCCAAGACTGTGGTAATTGGTTATAGCAGCCACAGGAGACTAATATACTATGTCAGAAAAAGATAGGTAACTCATCAATAATCTTTATGTAATTTGAGGACCATGTACTCTGTAAACCAGGTGAGGTTAAGATGCAAGAAATAAGCTTTCTAGCCACCAGGCGATTTTGGAGAAATCCCCACACCTTGTGAAGAATACAGAACAAACCCTCTTTATCTAATGAGACAGCCGACTCTTTGCAGCTCATTAAAGGAGAGTTATGGAACTGTTCCCCAGTTTTCCCCAAAGGTTAAAAATCCTTTAGGGTAAACACAGAAGATCAGAGAGAGCTAAATTTTCCAGTAAATGGTCCTTCAGGAAAATAACGGAGGTCACCTTCTAGTCTTTTAGGTCATGATGAAATTTTATCGTCCTTTTAAATTTATTTTTTGCCACTATGCGTGTGCATATATCTGTATATCTATATCTATATCTAGATATATATAATTATGTTCTAATTCCACTTGCCACAAAGCTGTTAAATGATGCAACAGTGATTTCATGATTTAAAAAAGCAAATTGTATGCAAATCCATGCTTACATAGCAATTACATTGTAAGTAGTAGTGAGTCAAAAGAATGCTTGCATTTAGCAGTGGCCATCTTAAAACACTGGATTCCCTAATGACATTTACATGGCTGCCATCACAAATCACACACGGTTTCAAAGCTGAAGGCAGATGAACACACTAAAAAAACTTAGGCGACATACATAGACACAGAAAGAACATTAAAAAAAATAATAACTGCCCATGGGTGGAAAGACAGGAATGTGAGTTTGATTTGTGTGTGGCTTTCTGGAAAGCATGGTATGAATGTAACGAGATGCAGGTTGGTAAGAGAAACATTCGAGCTGGAGGAACCTCATGGCTGTGCCAGGAGTTACCCTGGTTTTAAGTTCTACTGAAACATAGTTATTTGTGTGCAGCCCTGAACCTCAGTGCTTGCTTTTGTAAAGCCAAAGCTGGTAGCATATTGTTTGCGGGACCACTGTGAGTCTGGAAGGAGAGAAGAAATGTGAAAGTACCGGAAAGAATGTGTAGTACGTAGTAGAGGTAAATTGAATGCTACTTTTTTCTTTAATTTTCTATGGTCTGATTTGGGAAATTTTAGCCACCCATTAGACTGAAGAAAAATAGTATTACTCTTAATTTACTTTGATGTTGCAAATACACAGATTTATAATAACCTTTGTCGGCCCTGGCCGGTTGCTCAGTGGATAAAGCATTAGCCTGGTGTATGGTCGTTCCAAGTTTGATTCCTAGTCAGGGCACACAGGATAAGCAATCATCTGCTTCTTCCCCACCACAATCTTCCCCTTTCTCTTGCAGCCAGTGGCTCAATTGGCCTGAGTGTGGCCCCAGGCATTGAGGACAGCTTGGTTGGTTTGAAGGTATCAGCATTAAGCACTAAAAATAGCCTGGTACTTGAACATTATCCCCAGATGGGGTTGCTAGGTAGATTCCGGTCCAGTCTCATGCGGAGTCTGTGTCACTATCTCCCTCCTCTCACCTAAAGATAAAACAAAACAAAACAAAAAAATCTCCACAATAACCTTTGTCTTTTCTAAAAGTTAATGCTAAAACTAAATAATTCTACCCTATGAAAAATGGCACGTTTGACAAGAGGTCTCTAATAGCCACTCTTATTTAACCCATATTCTTTTTTGCCAGGTGCCATTATTAAGAATAAGGGACTCAGCACCAATGATGATGGATGGAGATTTGACTTGGGGTGGGGAAACAATGAACACACAATAAAGTGTACAGAGATGTGTTGTGAAATTGTGCACCTGAAACCTTTATAGTTTTATCACCCAGTGGTACCCCACTGAATCTAATAATAAGAGACAAAGAGAATAAGGGTTCAATATGCAGATGTCCTGGGTTCCAGTTCTATCTCTTACGCTTTGCCCTGGTCAGATAGCTTGGTTGGTTAGCATTGTCCCAAAGTGCAGAGGTTGCTGGTTCGATCCCCGGTCAGGGCACAAACAGGAATAGATTGATGTTTCTTTCTCTCTCTCCCTCTCCTTCTCTCAGTCTCTCCCTCCCTCCCTTCCTTCCTTTCTCTCTAAAATCAATAAAATAAACATTTTTTAAAAAGATAAATAGCTTTATTCACAGTTCAGATTTGATAGTCCCAGAGCTGAAGACCACAGCTGCCAAGTTACTGACAGCTTCCAGGTTAGTCGTTGCCTCACTAAGAAAGACTGGAGATGATGCAGAAGATCAAGGAAAGTTTGGAATGCAACTTAAGTGGGTCTTCAGGCAACTTGCTTGCCCTATTTGAGTTTCCTTATCGGTAAACATGGGGAGAATAGTATTTTTCCTGGGTCTGTTTGTCGGTGATTGCTGATGACCGGGAGATACAGTGGCACAGTGATGGTGATTGGCACAGTAGACCTGAGAAGTTGCTTGTAGTAGGAGCAGGTCCCTGCTGAGGAAATGGAACTAGTTACATATGTGACATGTGTAATAGGTACATGCAAGAGAGAGATAAGTACCAAGTAACAGTGATTGTTCTCTATGCAAGGATCCAGGATGGGGTCAAAGAAGGACTTCTTCAGTTTAATTCAGGAGTAAAAACCAAAGCTGTGCTTTCCATTGCTGAGAATTAAAATATGGAACGCTGTGGGGTTAATCCCGCCGGTAGGATGGACCCGCTCTGTTTGGAGATATTTTAGAAGACACATGTAAAGTTCCTGGGCAGTTCTCTTGCTATCTTCCCCAGGCCTCTACTGGAAATATGCCAGGTAGTAGAGCCTCTCTCGGACGGATCCCAGAACAAAGAGGCTCTGGTAGCTAGAACATTGAACGTGGAGAACAAGAAACGAAGAAGCCATTGCAATGTAAGCTCCTGAAGTTTTCCAGTTGTTTATTGCTGTAATACAACAGTCTATTTGGACAACAGTCTTTATAGTTCCCCCTTTGAAGTGTTAGGAATCACAGGTGCGTGTTTTATTCTCAAGTCGTGTGCCACCTCAGTGAGGACCTTGAAGGTAATTGTCTTGCTTTTTTTCAGACCATCTCCACATTTGTTTTCATTAAATATATTTGGTGTAGTAAAACTGAAATGTTTTTACTGCATAGGAGACAATAAAAAATAAAAAAGATACTGTCTTCTGAATCATCCAAAACAAGTTTATTTAGAGATAATGATAAAGACATCATTCTTTTTTTTTTTTTTTTTTTGGTGACAGACAGACAAGAAGGGAGAGAGATGAGAAACATCAATTCTTCATTGCGGCTTCTTAGCTGTTCATTGATTGCTTTCTCATACGTGCGTTGACCCGGGGGCTACAGCAGACCAAGTAACCCCTTGCTCGAGCCAGCGGCCTTGGGCTCAAGCTGGTGAGCCTTGCTCAAACCAGATAAGCCCGCACTCAAGTTGGCAACCTGGGTGTTCCACATCCCAGTCCAATGCTCTATCTACTGCGCCACTGCCTGGTCAGGCAAGACTTTGTTCTTAAGAGAACATGTTAACGGCATAGAAATGAAGAAGCCTGCTAGTGAGAATGTTCTAATGAATAAGCCAAGAATCAGAACCACTTGGAATTTGATCAAGTAAAAAACTGTGGTTTACAATAGTAGCTAAAACTAAAGGCAAATAAGAACAATTTATCAGCCTAAAGGTGACATTTCTGTACAAGCTATCTTTTATATCAAGATGCTGGGATGACAAATCAGCATGATCTTCTAATAAATGAAGAACACCAGGTCCCGGAAGAAGAGCAGGTTGCAAACTGTTGTACGTATGAGAAACAGGATGGAAACGATTAAACACAGAACCTGAGCTCTGCAGCTACTGGACTCATAGCCTAGAGGTGGACCAACAACAGGCAAATGTCTCAATGGATCATGGGTGCAGGACACAAAACTCCGTATGGATACCTACAGCTGAAGTTCTGGGGCTGACAGCCAGATAGAGGTGGTGCTGGGTCAGCGACTCCTGGAAGCAGCTCTGACGTGTATCAGATACTGCTGGTCAGCGGGACCTGCAGAGATGAGCACCTATGGGGAGACAATGAGCTGTCCTGCAGGGCCTGGAGACACAGTGGTTAAAAGGTAGCCAGAAATTTCCCAGGTCATAGGCACACAGATAGAGGGTTTCCTGCGTATCTCTGGGAAGCCATCCAGAGCCCCGTTCTGTTTCGGTTGGGCAAACAGGGAGCATTGCACGGTCCCCACCAGCAGAGTGGTAAGTGGTGGATGTGATAGCAGGAACATGGGGGTAAGTCCCAAGAGAGCAGCAGCCATAGGGGCTGTGGCCTAGCAGATGTTGGGGAGCTTATGGGACTTGAAGTAGGGATTCAGAGAAGCAGCAGACAGAAGCTTGGTGAGTCTACAAGAAACTGACCAGATTGCTGATGCCCCTGGTTGCAGATCTCTGTGGATTCTCCTCTGTTCCATATTTTATGTCAGTGTGCTCACATTTATGTCTCACTAGCTCATCGTGTGCTGCCCGTAAGGATCACTCCCCACCCATCCATTCCAATCCAGCTTGCATCTCCTACCAATCGGCCATCCTGATTGTCCCTCTGTGTGTCAGCTTTGAGAATGTGGGATGTAACAACCTGTACAATTTATCACTTTGCTTCTGTTCCCACACCTCAATAATGCCTGGTAGAAAAGAGTACACGGACATTTAGTCTAGCCATTATCCACAGGGAACAGCATAATTAGGAGGGCAGAGTCTTCATCTTTGAGGAAGCGGCTTAATGTCTTGGAAGAAGTGTCGATGTGCTAAAATCCTTCCTATGTATTGAACTTGCCAGGTGGAAAAGCTCATATTGTTTCTTTTTTTTAACACTCAGCTGAGAATGCAGGTGTGTGATGTCGCTCTCTGTATATTTGTCCTGACAGCCAGTTTTAGGTAAGTATTTTAGAGTGCATTTTTAAGAGCTCCACCCTGACAACCTAATATTTTTTTATATTCAGAACTTGAGTTTGATTTCCAAAGACTTGAGGAAAAGGATGTGATATTTCTGCATTGTAATAACATTGATTACATACTTGCTGTCACTAGTAAAAATGACATGCATTCTTGATGGTGGCATTGAACTAAAAGGATAAACCACAATCACCAAAACCATCAACTTGTGCACTAGAATTCCAGCATGAATGATGGATGTCTTCACCTGAGATAATTTACTTATCACTTTGGTCTTCAGGCAATTAAACTGAACAAGGATAAAGCAACATTTTAATACCACATGAAGAATGCTATCAGAAGAGTTCTTATCTGAATACCATGGAAGAAACCATCTCTGGGCCTTATTTTAGATTCTCCTCCAAAGATATAATTTAATCTTTATAAAGGTCTGTTTCCTAGAATGAGTAATCTTCTAGCACCTGAAATATCCCTTTTCAAGCTGCTTTCCTGGTGGTCAGTGTTGATGTATTAATGTTGGAAATGAATGGAGAGAAGATTCCAAGCAGCCACTTTGCCTCTGAGAGCATCATTGATGGACTTTTTTTGGTTGATGCTTTTCTTTTGCACCATAGTTCCAGTTTTTTTGGGAAACATGGCCCGAAGGAGGCCCAGTGACATCAGTAGCCATGGTGACATCCATAGCCCTTCTGCAGAATCCTTTCACACCTTCACCCATCATCCCCATGTTGTCCATTGACAAGTCTGAAAGGTGGACACATTCTTTTTCCTGAGGAAAGATATTGAAAATACTTATAGGTCCTGGCCAGTTGGCTTAGTGGTAAAGCATTGGTCCAGTGTCTGGAAAAGCAGGGTTCAATTCCCTGTCAGGACACACAGGAAAAGCACCCATCTGCTTCTCCGCACCTCCCACTCTCCTTTATCTCTCCTTCTTTCTCTCTCTCTTCCCCTCTCGCAGCCATGGCAAGTTGGCTCCGGGCACTGAGGATGGCGCCATGGCCTTCGCCTCAGGAGCTAAAATGGCTCAGTTGCTGAGCAAAGAAGCAGCGGCCCCAGATGGGCAGAGCATCGCCCCGTAGGGGGCTTGCCTGGCAGATCCTGGTTAGGGCGCATGCGGGAGTCTGTGTCTCTGCCTCCCTGCTTCTCACTTAATATAAAAAAAGAAAAGAAAGAAAGAAAAGAAAACACTTATAGAGCTACAAGGAAGTGTAGAAGGATCTTACAAATCCCTGCAAGCATGTGGGGGCAGGGGCAGTGAGCACATTTGTTTTTGTTTTTTTTTTAATATTTTATATATTTTTGAAACGTCACCACAAATATGATATTCGGTGCCAATGAAATGTAAGCCTCTCCTCGGAATTTCACTTTTATTTTTCTCTCAGTAATGGAAGGAAAATTATATGACATCTCCTATGGAGACTTATCAAAATAGTGCACCACATTTCTTCTCAAAGAAAGCTCCAGATCACTTCACGTGGCATGAGGCCTGTTCCTGGTAGAAAGATAACAGAAGAGGTTGGAGACGTCAAGAGTTCGAGGCGTTTATGTGGCAATTTTCTCAACTCCTCCAATGGCTAGACAGCGTCCAGATAAATGAGTCCCTCACACTCTTCTGCCAATTTCTCCTGTCACCTTGATCACTCCCAATCAAAATCTGTTCAAGATTGTTTTCACTTTTTTATGCTTTATAAAGTTTAAAAAGAAGTGATGACCGACCACTCTATAAAACCTCTTCCTTAGCCTGTAGGCATGCTACATGTAAGTTTCAAAAAAGAAACCTAAAATATTTCTTTGTAGTCCATAGTGAAAATAGATCTTGTCTTCATAGATCTGCTTTTGAAATATATCCAATACCTGAGACATAAGTGAGGCTCGAGTTACCAAGTTGTTTCAGTTCATCATTTATCTTCTATTAACGAGCATGTTAGATGCAAGTCATGTAACGGACGGAAGCCTGTAATTCTGTCTGTTATACCTCCCAATACCTACAGAGATCTGCTTAGATATTTTTTTGTGCCTATATTTCTATGTAGTTTCCTGGCTCAATAGTCTAAGATTAAAAAAAAAAAGAAAAAGAAAAAAACTACTGAGAAGTTAAATCTTTTGTTAGAGATAATTGTTTGAAGACATTGTGAAATTAATGCAGAATAATGAAAACCATATCTGAGAGTCTGTGATATTTTTATTTTCACAGAATAGTTAGCACTTTTAATTTATTAACTAAATTTCATGTAGAGTTCATAACTCTAGTGCAGTCTTCATACTCTCATTCGAGTGTTTTGCAGAGCAGATTTCTATGACTGTTGCCTACGTGATAAAGTCTATACACATCTGAATGGGGTTTGTACAGTGTTCAATATCTGGCACCAAGATGTTTGTTCAGCCTCCCTCCATTATCTGGATTCAGAACCCCCCAAATTTCCGTTTAATATAAATATTTTAAATCTCCTAAAGCCTAGCTTTTTCTATCTCCTAGACTTGGCATGAGCGATTCACTTCTGGAACCCCCCTTCCTCCTGGGAATGACTGTGTGTTTGGGACAGACAGCACGAACCACTGTCGCAGAGGCGTTTCCTACATCTCCTCCTATCCTTGCATGCCTTACATATTCCATTGATTTTCCTGTATTCATACAGGAATTGGAAGTCATTGTCATACTGGTTTAATTGCCCTGGTTGTCACTTTCCCACCCATCCTATCTGAGAAGTACTGTGACCTTCTCCATGTGGACTCCAACGTGGAAATTTGAAATGTGTGTGTTCTTGTCATGTGTCTATTGACCTGGCCCAGAACAAACAATGCTCATTCAAAGACTTGGTAGTTCCATCTGGAACATCATTACATTTTAAACATCCATTTATTTCATTGTATACAATAGGCACAGGACCTGCGAACCATACCTGGAAGGTGAATGTTTCAGTCCTGTGGTTGTAGCTCGAGTTAAAAGCACAATAAGGTCTGATAAATGAAAATAAGAGTATCAAGTGTCTGAGTTCTGCAAACCAAGAAATTATGGAAGTATAAACTGGAATTTTAGGCATAATATGGTAGTAGGTAGGGATTTTCTTTCTTTTCTTTTCTTTCTTTATTTATTTTTGTATTTTTCTGAAGTTGGAAACGGGGAGGCAGTCAGACAGACTCCCTCATGCGCCGGACTGGGATCCACCTGGCACGCCCACCAGGGGGCGATGCTCCGCCCATCTGGGGTGTAACGCTATTGCACCCAGGGCCATTCTAGTGCCTGAGGCAGAGGCCATAGAGCCATCCTCAGTGCCCAGGCCAACTTTGCTCCAATGGAGCCTTGGCTGCGGGAGGGGAAGAGAGAGACAGAGAGGAAGGAGAGGGGGAAGGTGGAGAAGCAGATGGGAGCTTCTCCTGTGTGCTCTGGCCAGGAATCAAACCCGGGACTCCTGCATGCCAGGCCAACTCTCTACCATTGAGCCAACCAGCCAGGGCCAGGTAGGGATTTTCTTTTTCCACCGAAATCTATCTCTGTTCAAAGACTGTTAGATGCTCTACAAATTCCGTAGTCTCCTCTTCTTCCTGGTTTCTCTCATTGTCAGATGAAGCTAAGGGACTGGGTTATGTAGGCAGTTCCTATGGCCATCTTGAAAGTCACATCTTAAAGACTTAACTCTCTTGTCAGCCAATGTCTAAATGACTGCAGGAATGAGGGTCTCTCTCCTGACATTCTTCCTTGCCTAGTGTTTTTAGAAGAATAAGAATGTATTTAAAGCTTTGGGCTTACCTGTTACAATACTTAACCTATTCCAACTAGTAACGTCTTTCTGAGGTAATATTTACTATAACCTGAAGGGTCCTAATGCCAAATGCAGCCACATGCTGCATGAACACTTTGACAGTCTCCAAGTCATATTGTTCCATGTCCTTTAATATTTATTTTACTTAAGTCCCTTTTAATGAATCATTTTCTTTACCTCTGTACATTTTGAACATTCTCCATAATCAATCCAGGACACAGAAATCATCAGTGTTCCATAAAACATGTGACACGGCCCAGGAGAATAACTAGAAATAAAATAAGGTACACATAAATATAATATAACATAGGAAAAGCAGGATTTGAATGCAAAGCTGTGATTTAATTAGGAAGGAAATCGAGGATAGCAATTTCATCCAGATTGAAAAACACCAAACCTTATTTTTTTTGTTGCTGTTTGTAAAAGTAAGTGCTAAGAACAATAGGCAAAGAAAAGTCTTGTTAAGGATTTAGTATAGAATTACAAGAGGTAGCATAAACCATGTAGAATAAGAAGAGTCATCGACATGAATGGCTCTCTCAGACTATAAGCATGAAGTGGTTTCTTGCTCTTCATGATTATCTTTAATAAAGGTGCCACCATCACTGAAGGAAGAGGAGTAGGGTTGGAAAATCTCCATGCGTATAGTTTATGGGTTTGTAGCAAGCAGACATGTACTGTAGCCAGATGTTGGCCTCCATAGGTCATATAGCTCAGAGGTCGGGTAACTCAAGGGTCGATGACCAGAGGACAGTGATTTGGAAAATGGCAGCTCACAGGTTGTCTCTAGGACGCTGGGTGGCAGGAACTGGAACCACGGGATGTGACAGGAAGACAGCTAGTTCATTCATGGCGTCTGAACACATCAGAACCAATGGAAGAGCAGCCAGGAGACCTATAGGTGCTGCTGTCACAGGTGGTGGTTGGCTGGTAGACCTGGGTTCACTGAGGGGCTATTGACAGTTGTCATGCAGTGAGCTGTGGCCCAGGCTGCTCCAAGGAGAGCAGGAGGCATCAGCACAGCTCACCTCAGTGCAGCTGGGAGCACAGGGTGAGGTAGGTGACAGGAACATGGCAGAGACCCCAAGGGCATGAGACATGATGGAGCAGTGAGGAGCAGGTGGCGGAAAGGTGACTGGCCCTGGCTGCACTGTTGTGTGTGTCTCAGCTGTGCTGGTAGTCCCTCCAGAGCCCAGGTTCCTGCTTGTATTGTGGAACCATTTTCTACCCAGCCGTACTCCCACCACTCTATAAAATATCTATTATCTATGTCACATCCTTTGAGTAAGAATATTCCCAAAGTAAATGTTGTCTCCCAGTATAGGTCAGCTGCTTTTTTAGGAATTGCGTTTATCAATCTTGACAATTTTGTGAAATTTTTTGAAAAACCTGCAAATGAATTCATATATTGGAGGAAAATCTATTTATGGCCATTTTGTTTCATAAAACCAAAATATGTATATGTCAGTACTTAATAACATAATACTGTATTTTTAGAAGGGGTAAATGTTGAAAATCCTTAACTTGGGAATTGGAACTTATTTGGCATTCTTTGGAGACACAACTTAAATTCAAAACCTAATTCACCTTCTGGGAAACTTGTCCTGGACATCAATCATATTCAAATGTGTCTTTTCCAGTTAAAGAATTGTGCTGAAAAGCTTTGACAATCTTTACTAAGATCCATACTCAAAGAGACTATATGTCACTGGTCTATCTTTTATCAGCATAAAACTGAAGGTGTCACCACATATATTTGGATAGAATATAAAAATGAGTCTATATTTCCCAGCATACTTTCAGCATATTATTGTACATATATATGGAGTGTTTATGTTTATAACTTATTTCTATTATTACTATTTTTCCATGAGCATCTTTTCATACATAGCTGGCTTTTAAATAATTTCTATTTTTCTGACTATTTAGTCAAGAAAGACAACCTAATTTATGATTAAGTTGTTTTCCAAGGTTTTATTTGTCTGTTGATTTTTGAACTCAGAATGTAGTTTATACATGGAAAGGAAGTGGGAATTCCTAGACTAGTCTACCAAAAAGAGAAAAAAATATGTATTTCAGCTTAGTAATGTTATTGAACTCTATAGCTCAATCCTGACCGCCTTATTTGGATAAATTGACATTTACAAGTTCTTTGAGGAATTTTATTTAGGGAGGTGACTTATATCACCATGTCCTTGGAAATTCCCCTTTGGTGGTACATCCTGAGTTGGGGAAATAATAGATCTTTTACCGGGTAGTGTTCTAGCCTTGATATCAGCATCAAAGTCATCTGAATGGTAAAGCAGCAGTCTGCATCCAGTCTGCATCCAGTCTGCATCCAGTGGCAGCAGGAACAGGGCACAGATAGGACAAGGATCCCAGCCAGGGAATTAGAAATAGCAGATGGTACCAGATTCTCATTGGCCATGGAAAGGTCAAGGATGGGGATTAATCACAGCCAAAATATGAGACAGGATGGGATTCTGCTTCTACTGTAGAAGCTTGGGAAACCAGGAACTTCCCCGTCACCTTGTTTGTGCGTTTTCTTCAGAGTCATTTCTCTCACAGTGGGTGGGGAGGGTTATATCCCAGAAGGTCTATTGCTGTTTTCAAATGTAGGTGCAGTTCATTCTGTGGATGTTCCTCTTCTGTTAATGCTGCTCATTGTTCTCCACTTTAGCCGTTGTTTTCATCTCTGTGAGCTTCATCTGGGTTTTTATTTATGTCTTCTGTTTCTAAATCTTTTTTATTTAATTTTTTTATTTTAGCGAGAGACAGAAAGGAGGACAGATAGGGACAGATGGACAGGAAGAGAGAGAAAGATGAGAAGCATCAATTCTTCGTTGTGGCATCTTAGTTGTTCATTGATTGCTTCTCATGTGTCTTGACTGGGGGCTCTAGCCTAGCCAAGGACCCCTTGTTCAAGCCAATGACCTGGGCTTCAAGCCAGTGACTTTTGGGCTCAAGCCAGTGAACATGGGACCATGTCTATGATCCCAAGCTCAAGCCAGCGCTCAAGCTGGATGAGCCCGTGCTCAAGCCATTGACCTCAAGGTTTCAAACCTGGGTCTCAGCATCATAGGCTGATGCTCTATTCACTGCGCCACCACCTGGTCAAGCTCTGTTTCTTTATTTAATGAGAGCAATCTCTCCTCCAACTTCTTCACCCAGGGAATGCTGGTATGCTAACTGTCCCAGGGTCTGTCTTATCATTCTCTTATTTGCGCCATTTTTGGGCCCATGTCAATGGACTTATTCTTCTCTTTTATTATAGTTCTTGCTTTCCCACTTCTTTACATGCTTGGGAATTGTTATTGGATGCCAGATACCATGATTTAGCTTTCTATGCATTGAATATTTTTTGTGTTCCTATAAATATTCATGAGCTTTTTCTTGGGCCACAGTCAAGTTTCTTGAGAATAGTTTGGTCCTTTTGGGTCTTGCTTTTCATCACTGTGATTGATAGTGAAGGGGCATTAAATCTAGGGCTACCTCAGCTCCAGTACCAAGAAAACCGACCTGCGTTCCTCACCAATTTTCTACCATCTGCTATGAGCATTAACAATCCCCAGCCCTCTGTGAGCTCTGAGAATTTCTTCTCCAGCTATTTTAGGTGACACTTTCCTGCACAGTAAGACTCTGCCATGGTTTTGGTGAGCCCTCACAGTCTCTGGCACACCTTTTCCATTTGACTCTCTCATCTCTGTCTTCCAGGGATAAAAGAACTCCTTTGCCTGTTGGTCAATGTCCTGAGTACCCACGTTCCAAACAGTTTACCTAGAAATTTAAAATATGTTAAAAAAATTTTTTTTATTAAGTGGAAGTATGGGAGGCAGAGACAGATACCCACATGCGCCCCAACTGGAATCCACTTGTCAACCCCACTAGGGGATGATACTCTGCCCATCTGAGACATTGTTCTGTTGCTCAGCAACCGAGCTCTTCTTAGGGCCTAAGGCAGAGGTCATGGAGCCATCCTCAGCTGCTGGGGCCAACTTGCTCCAGTTGAGCCATGGCTGCAGAAGGGGAAGAGAGAGAAAAGTAGAGAGAGGGAGGGGAGAAGAAACAGATGGGATGGGCACTTCTCCTGTGTGCCCTGACTGGGAGTGAAACCTGGGACATTCACATGCCAGGCCAATGCTCTACTACTGAGCCAACTGGCTAGGGCTTTAATTATTTTAGGTGAAAGAATGACTCCTGTCTCTGGTATCCAATCTTGACTCGATGCAGAAGTCCAAGTCATTGCATTTGAACCCCCATTTTTATGTAGATATATATACCCAATGCATAAAAAAGTCAGTTGTCTCGTTTGGGGTGCATGTGGGAGTCTGTCTCTATAGCTCTCCTCCCCTCACTTAAAAAAATCAATTTCCATTTTTGTATATATTTAAATATTGATTTTATATTTTCTAGCCTGGTATAGTTATATTAATTGAATTGTACTGGGGTAACACTGGTTAACATAGTTTTTTGTTTTTTGGGTGTTTTTTTTCCTAAAGTGAGAAGCAGGGAGGCAGAGAGACAGACTCCTACATGTTCCCGACCAGGATCCACCCAGCATACCCACTAGGAGATGATGCTCTGCCCATCTGTGGAGTTGCTCTGTTGCAACCAGAGCTATTCTAGGGCCTGAGGTGGAGGCCATGGAGCCATCCCCAGCACCTGGGCTAACTTTGCTCCAGTGGAGCCTTGGCTTCACTAGGGGAAGAGAAATACAGAGAGAAAAGAAAGGGGGAATGGTAGAGAAGCAGAGAGGTGCTTCTCCTGTGTGCCCTGGCCGGAAATCAAACCTGAGACATCCACACACCAGGCCGACGCTCTAACACTGAGCCAACTGGTCAGGGATGGTTAACATAGTTATACAGGTTTCAGGTTCCCAATTCTACAACATGTCTCTGTACACCATATGGTGTTCACCTCCGCTCTCAACCCCCCATGACAGGTGCCTGTCTCTTCCTAGATACATTTTCTACATGCCTTCACAGATTCCTGGCAGTACGACGATAGACACACTCACTTCTGTCTTGCTAAGATTATTTAATCTGACAGCATTCCATTAGCAGTTGTTTGGTTGCCAACAAAAACCTCCTCCAGTCTTCTCATAAAGTTTTACTTGTATTTTTCACTCACTCCTGTCCCATACACTTACCTACATTCCTGTTATTAATTTCAGCCAAAGGTCAGGGTTATAACTAGCTGATAAGGAATTCCTTCTCCAGATCATGGTGCAAGAGGAAAGGGAGAGATAAGGAGTGTTTTGGGTCAAAAGTGGTGGATACATTATACTGAATAGTAGGCTATAGCTCACCAAGCCAGAGTCTTGAAATGTTCACAGTTCTGGGTATCTGTAAAATGAGAAAAATAAACACAATATGATGGGTTTTATAATCTAATTTCTTCAAGACAAAACTACTGCATTTATTCTAAAATTATATCCAGGTTGTATCTAAATGTAAATTTCCCCAGATAAAATACTGGCATATAAAATTCCAATGTATGGGAATACTCCTTACCTGTGGTGAAATGGTTTCCAAAGGCCTGAGATGTTTTTCAAGTATTTCCATAGATCATCATGACAACCAGTGAATTCAGTAGGAGTTTGGAGGATGCTCTTTTCCATTGAAAACTTTCTGCTATATTCCTGTTTAGTTTATTATTTCTTAAAGAAATACTAATCTACTCAATCACAATATTTTAAAGGCTTTGATACATGTTTCAAAATCTGCACTTCTAACACCATGTAGGACAATCTGATCCACCAAATCCTCAATACCATTAGATACTGCTAACATTATTTAAAAAGAAATATCAATTTGATATGGAAAATATCTCATTATTGATATTTATTTATTTATTTATTTGAGAGCAGGGAAGGAAGAGAGACAGACTCCTGTATGTGCCCCAACTGGAATTCACCTGGCAAGTCCCTTATGAGGCAATGCTTGCTTATTTTGGATCTCTCTCTGTTACTCAGCAACCAAGCTATTTTTAGCACCTGAGGCAGAGGCCATGGAGCCATCCTCAGTGCTTGGGGCCACCTCACTCAAACCAGTTCAGCCATGGCTATGGAAGGAGAAGAGAGAAATGGGGTGGTGAAGAAGCAGATGGTCACCTCTCCTGTGTGCTCTGACTGGGAATCAAACCCAGGAAATTCATAAGCAGGGTCCAAACTCTGCCACTGAGCCAACTGGCCAAGGTGATCTAATATGCATTTTAGATGACTATAAGGTTTCCAATTTTATATGTTTTTATTGATTGTTTAGCATTATAGATTTTAGAACTTGATTTTCACTTTTAACATTATTTGTTAAATATATTTCATAAAATGAGATCCTCTTCTAAGAACCCAGAAGAAAATGAGCCCTGAGATGGAGTAGCTTAGATTGATTCTTTATTGTTAGACCAAACTTTGCTTTCAAAATTATGGTGAATTTTTAGGGAACAAATAATGTTAAATGTACAAATGATGTTTTGTTTGGAGATACAATTTTAGACAACAGTTTTAAATTGTAGTTTCAGATTCTACCTCTCAGCAGTCTATTTTTCCCCCCTTTTGAAGTCCTCCTTCTCCCTGCCTTCCTTTGTCATCTTGTGTGTTCTCTCCTCACACTACGGGGGGAGAGGGGAAGAAACAGATATGTGTTACTGCATTCTTTCATCTTGATAATAAGTAGCAGAATAGAGACTAGGCTCCTCTACCAGAAATAAGGGTGTCAAGCACACTTTAAAATGCAGCAGTCTTTTCACCCTACTGTCGAGAAAGCTCTATAATCAATTAATAAATTTGTATTATAGCCATATTCTTCAGGCCATTATCATCCCTAGAGTGGCAGCTCACACTGATTTGACAATAGCAGACATTTATCTACCAGAAAAAATTTCATTAAGCAAATGGAAAGTACTCTTCTACTTTTTAAAAAATTGATTTTTAGAAAGACAGAGAGAGGGAGGGACGAGGAGAGAGAGAGAGAGAGAGAGAGAGAGAGAGAGAGAGAGAGAGAGAAGCATTCATTTGTTGTTCCACTTAGTTGTATGTTCATTGACTGTTTTTCCTATGTGCCCTGACTGGGGATCGAACCTGCAACCTTGGTGTTTAGTGAAGACTCTGTGACTTAGCTAACTGGCCAAGGCCAAGTGTTCTTTTTATTTAATGGAGAAACTGTTGGCAAAAATAAGAACAAACAATGTGTTATGTATTGTCATCTTAATTTGCCTTTGAAACCATTACATTTAAGAGCCTAGGTAAAGCTAAATGTTTCCTCAATCTGTTTGGGGCAAGATAAAGAACCAGATGTTTCTGTCTGATGTTGAACTTCAGGGACAGTGCTTCACTGTTGCTTATGAGGGAGATCCAATGTACATTCTTGACTAGAGTTCATTTAGCAGGGGCAATATATTATTTGAGCTCATGGTTTGACCAATGGAAGTAAGTTCTTGTGACATCCAATTTGAAGATGACTATCTTAGAGGGTTAATCACAATCAACACATCGATGCTTGGATAGTAATAAAGAATATTTAGTTTTTGTGAAGAAAAAGGAGTTTATACTTATCCTCCACTTAGTTTGACTCTAGAATATAACATGAAAACAGAAGACAGTATCAGCTAATATATTGATCTGGAATTAATTGGCTCAAATAAAAAAATATTTGTATTATAACCATAATATAGTTTAGTAGAGAAGCACAGGCTTTGAGAAAAGTTGTAAATAAATACTAGATCAGTAATTTACAACTGGCATAATTTTGGCTAAATTAACAACAATTATAGCTACCTTGCTGTATATTAAAGTAATTAAATTAATTAAGCAAAAAGCATGGCCCATAGCTGACAACACATAATTATCAAATGTGGGCTAATGTATAAATATTAGCAGGTCTTATCGATCATTGATATGAGTTACAGAATTTCCCTTAAATTCCATCTCTGAGGATTCTAAACTATGGGGAGGTGAGAGTGATCGTTTATTTCCAGCACAGAACATACTTCAAAGGGGAAACCAACATGTGGAATTTCTCATCAGTCCTCTCCAGAATCTAAATACCTCTCTCCCTAGCTTCCACAACCATCTGACCAGAACAATCTACTTAAATATGAACCAACACAGACAGAGAATCTGGTCATACACTGACACAGGGCAGCCTTCAAGGAGCCCAGAGTCTAGAGGAATGTTCAGGAATGTAAGTAAAACAGTGAAAAATTAAGCATGATATTGATATAAAAATAGACAAACTGTCAATAGAACAAAGTAAAAAATCTAGATGTAGACACACCCATATATAGAAACTTATGAAACAATAGGGAGCACTGAACTGTAGTGCAGTCAGAAAAGGAGACTCTTTTAGGAGATGATGCTGGTTAACTGGAATTTTGGCCCCAACTACACACACACACACAGACTCACAACACACACAGACACACACCACACCACACTCAGATGCACACTGCAACACATAACAGAGATACAGATATACGATGCACAGAGACACACACATACACAGATACACATGCAACTTACACACAGCACACAGACATACAACACACACACATCAACTTTACATTGATAGTTTATTAAATGTTAAAGGTAAAACAAATAAAAGTTTCCAAAGTTAACCTATAGTATCTGAATTAATTTGGGGTAAACAAAGATTTCTTGAAATGGACAAAAAAGTACTAACCATAAAGAAAAGGTTGATAAATTGAATAATTTATTTTTTTAAAAATCGGACTAATAATAAGAAACTACTATTAATCTAAAGGCACCATTAAGAAAGTGAAAAGATAGGCAGCAATCTGAAAGAAAATATTAAAAAAGATATACACCCAGCAAAGAGCTAATATATTGATTGCATGAAGAACTCTCTCCATCATAAAAGCAGACATACCACCTACAAACATAACCATAAATATCAATGGTTACTTTACAGCAAAAATATATTCAAGTGGTCAAAAAGCATTTGAAAAATGCCCTAAATCTGGTGAGTCATCAGGGAAACTCAAAATGAAACCAGCCTTCGTTACAATGGCATATTCACTGGCATGGCTGAAGTTAAACCAACAGACAATGCAAACATGGACGAGGAAGCAGAGGGAGTATGGCTCTCACGCTCTGAAAATAGAAACCAGCACCAGCACAATGCGGGCATCGCGTTGTCATGGCATTGTGGTAAGGAACCAAAGAATGGAAAAATTAGTATTAATATTTTAGGAGAAAGAGTCAGGTTTCTTGCCCTCTCCTTTCTGTAGAGAGTGAGGGGAGAGGAGTGTGGGAGTTTCCTGGCTTGCAGAGACATACTGTGTAGGAAACCCCCTTTTACTAGGGAGCTTAAAGGGCATTTTATAATTTGGGCTAAGCATTCAGAGAGACTTTGTAAATATGATTTTTATACTTGTGTGTGATTTGCACCAGCTCAGGATGGATGACAGCATTGTGTTGTAAATGGAGAGGTTTTGTGCTGGGTTTTGAATGGAGGTGGGAAGGAGACTTGGATTCCCTCCTTCCCTCCACACCTGTGAGGAAGAAGGTAAACACCTAGCCAGGTACTGAGGAAGGGAAGAAAGATTAGGTAAGCCCTTTCCTCTCTTTAATGGACGATTTACAAACACTTATACCCTGATATCATGTAAGCCCCCTTCCCATCCTGAAAACATGTGATTAATGTATATACCTCTAGACAAAGGAATGACAAATGGACACTAAAAGATTTAAGAATGTCTTTTAATATATCAAACGACATCTTTTGCTATTGTGTTACCTTGTAAGTTTTAATATGTAAGAATATTTTTTATAAATCTTATAAATAATGTTAATGATTATGTTATGCTCCCCTCCTCCTCCTTTTCCCGCCAACCTGTATGTGATCAAGTGTATAGAACCAGCCTCAGAGCTATAATGGAGACTGCACGATTTGGGTCAGTTATACCCCGTGTTTGTCATATGCAGCCAGCTTATTAATAAATCTCCTCCTTTAAATAAAACTCCTTAAAAATTTATTCGGACTTGGTGTCTCTATGTAAACCCAGCGGAACAGTAATTTACAACAGCATCAGATAAAGCTGAGCAGTCACCCCTAACATAATTCATCAAGTCCACTCCTAAATCTGCTACCCAATAGAATGTCTTCATAGGTATATTTAAAGATACTTAAAATATTAAAAAGTAAAAAAAATATATTAAAAAGTATTTTATACATTATTTTCAATAGGTCCAAACTAAGAGGAAACAACCCATATTGATCATCAATGGCACAATGGATCAATACATCTTGCTGTGTTAGTGGTATAAATATTATACAGCCGGGAAAATAGATGACTGGTAAACCTGACAGTATGGAAGAATCTCATAGACACAGCACACAACCATGCAGAATAATTGCTGAGAAATGCATCCTTAGGTGATTTTTGTCACTGTGCTTAGCTAACCCCAGATGGCCTGCTGCACATTCAGCCTGTGTGGCCAAGCTGGCTGCTCCTAGGTAACAAGCCTGCACAGCATGTTGCTCTACAAACAACACGAGAGCAAAATGGGCACAAGAGAAAATGATGTAATCATGGTGACACAAGACATACAAGGCTGTTGCCAGCCATGACAGGCACGTGTGTTACAGCAAACTGCTTGTTATAGGTAGAAAGAGTACACTCTAAAATAATGACAAAAAGTATGATTTGTGCACACATTAGAGTGTATGTTACATGACACCTAAAATCTCAATTAACATTATTTTTGAAACAAATAGTCCTGGCATGGCCTGTGGTGGCACAGTGGATAAGGCATAGACCTGAAATGCTGTCACTGGTTGGAAACCCTGGGCTTGCCTGGTCAAGGCACATAGGGGAGTTAATGCTTCCTGCTCCTCCCACTTCTCTCTCTCTTTTTCTCCCTCCTCTCAAAAATGAATAGTTAAAGTCTTAAAAAACATTAAAAACAGTTTGATACAGTTGACAATAGAAATATATCTGAGAAAGAAGGCACGCTAAGCCAATAAAATTTACTCCTTCAAGTCAGGAGAAAAGGAGAGGGCTGGGGAAAGGCTTCCAGAAATAAAGTGTGCTGATGTCACAAGCTGAAAATATCTAGGAGAGCTGGGAGGTATGGCAAAGAACGCACTAGAATGGGTTTTAAAACTGCAGCATGGACACAGTGATAAGAGGAGCAGGCATTTAGCTGCAGGGTGGGGAAGGGATGAGAGACAGGTTCTCACAACCGGAGGAGGCATGTGTCTCCTCTAAAGGGAACAGTCCTAGCCAGCCCTCAGGACCATTGTTTCTCTTGCAGGCTGCTGCAGTTTCTAGATACTTCAGTTCCTCAAACACGTGAACGTTCATGCCTTTACAGTCTCGTTTTATTTTCATTTGTGGAATATGCACCGCTCCACTTTTTATGTTGAGCGAGGGGAAAATGTATCTTTAAAATAGATAAATTCCATCGAATGTGACTTCTGGTAAACCCTGAGATAGTTCAGGTTTGTGTTGTTTACCTCCATGTCTTTTGTGCCTGGCCAAGGGTGCTTTGGGACCTAAGAAGTAGGTAACAACATTTTTTTTGTTGAATGAACCAACAGCTGAATAAATTCATCTGGACTGTGTTTTTTAAAAGTAAGATTTTTAAAAATAGCTAAATCAACAGGGCAGTCTGGTTTTGATGATAACATGTCCCAAAAGGTGGATGCTTCATAAAAGCAGTGTGTTTGAGGACCCACCGGTAAGTCAGGATGGCAGGAACAATATTGAGGAGGGGACGATGCCAGAGAGGTGGGAGGGGAGAGAAAGCGATGGACCAGATATCACTGTGAGGGGTCCGTACTTCTTTTAGTGGGAATAGTCAGAGGAAGCCATCCAAGGTGTAGGCAGGAGTAAAATAAGGTTCAGTTTGCAGTTAGGAAGTCCATTCAGGTGGATGTCCAGTAGGAGGAAGAGATAAGGAGATCGATCCTAATTTTTTCCAAATAACTCCCAACAAGGGCTTCTGGGTCTAAAGCTCATAGAATCAGGGATCTAGAAAGCAGCTCAAGGAAGAAACCGCCAAGCCCCCCCAGCCCTATATAAGAACAGGTGGTTGAGTGTCCCATGTCCCATCCATTTATCCTGCAAGCAGTTAAGATTGGCCATTTCTGTATTGAAATGAAGTAATAAAAGGCAAACTGAAGAACCAGACTCTGAATTTTGACTTATCCTTCTTCTTTACAACACAGAACAAATTCTCCCCACACCTGAGTGACAATGAATTGCATTGTAAACCCAATCATTTTCTGTCAAGGAGAGATGAGGGGGCAGAAGTGCGACAGGAGCAGCTCGCACTAGACCAGATGTGCAGAGAACAAGAACCGGCAGTCGCTACTGGGAAAGAAGCAATAGCCTTTGGAGTCTGTCCTGAGTCCCCAGGATGATCATTAGCTGGAACAAGGAAGCTATTGGCCTCTGGGGCAGAGCAAGATGGACAACAAGGGAGGGACACGTGGGCCAGGGGTGGCCAGGAAGTGAAGAGAGGACACAGAGGTCAGAGGCTGCTAGACATAGCACTGAGTGGGTGGGGACCACAAGGCAACAGACAACCCCCATAAGTGAGGAGACTCAGGGGTCAGCTGCTCTGGACACATTACTCAGAGGTCTACAGGACACTAGGGGGCAGGGGCTGGGGATGTAGGACGCAATAGGGAGAAAGCTGGTTCCTGGGCAGGGTCTGGGTCCCTGGTAGGCAGAGGAAGGGCAGCCAGAGGCATCACAGTAGCTGGGCTCACAGTGGGGGGCCGGCAGCTGGTGGGCTCACCGCAGGTCTCTTGGCAGGTGTTCATGAGCCAGGTGCTGGGCAAGCAGAGGACATCTCCCTGGCTCATGCTCATGGAGCAGAGGGTGCTGGGGGAGGCGAGAAGAACACGGCAAGGATGTCTGAGGGATCCCGAGCTGTAGTTTCCTGAGCAGCAGTTATGACAGGCATTGTGAGGGGTCGCGAGCAGGTGTGGTTTACTGGAAAGGTGGGAGTGTCTCTAGTTTCTCTTCCTCTCATTTGGCTTCACCCCTTATATATCCCTAAATAGTGGAGGTTCCTGCTTGCTGTGTGAGGCTGCACAGGAAGGCTTCATTATACCCTGCAGCTGTTCCTTCCAGGGTTTTTCCCTAAGTCAATCTATAAAGCAGCATGACTGAATTTTCATAGGAGCTGCCCTCCCAGATTATCCGACCCAAACAGCCTCGCTGGAAGGTGTTCACTTCCTCCAGGTACAAGCCCCACTCTGTGAGCATTCTCAGAGTCCTTCTCTGGGAATTGTCGGTGAACCTTATCACAAACTTCTTTGAAACACTAGCAAATTATTTCTCTTTCAGGAGAAATTCTATTCTTTTGGAGAATTGCCAAAAGTAAGAAATTTCAAAGTAAGTATGGTGTAAAAGAATGTGAAAAATCTTATAAGTGTTGTGGTTTGGGGCAGAAAGAGTTTTAAAAATAGTGTACTATCCTAAAAAATATATTATATACATATATACATGATACATAGTCACAGACAACAGTAAGGGTCAGAGGAAAAGGGGGTGGGGGAAGGTGAAGGCCGGCAAAGGGGCGTAAATGGGGACCGAAAAAGGTTTTGCTTGGGGTGATGGCGTGTGATGTGGGGTGGAGATGGTGTGTTGAGCTGTACCTTTGAAACCTGTATGGCTTTGGGAATCAATGTCACCCCAATAAGTTCAATTTAAAAAGTAGTGTAATATATAAAATTTCAATGTATTCAAATATATGCTTTGCTTTATTTTAGAATCCTGGTAGAAATGACTTCTCACCACTGTGTCTTTAGTTTCAAGAGCCACACTCATTACATTCCCTTCAATAAGTAAACTGAGTCAAGTTGAAAGCTGGTTTATGTTTAAAGTATTCTCAACATAGGTAAATACGTTGGAATTATGGACCCTGCAATAAACAAATGCAAAATCGGCAAAACCCTTTCAAGGAAGTTGGACAACATGGCATTTTCCATGGTTATTAGAGTATGCATTCGTGGTTACTCAGGTTCCAACTGAAAATGAATGTTCTTGGTGGGAACGAACAGACAGTGATTAAGACATGGACATGGACATGGATTTGTTTTTTGGTTTTTTTTCCCATTGGTTCTGATATCAATTTCTAAAGAGGAGCTT
This sequence comes from Saccopteryx bilineata, assembly GCF_036850765.1. Lineage (NCBI taxonomy): Eukaryota > Metazoa > Chordata > Mammalia > Chiroptera > Emballonuridae > Saccopteryx > Saccopteryx bilineata. The sequence continues at coordinate 232,362,632 of NC_089491.1, read as the reverse complement.
CTACACTGCTTTCGTGGACAATGGCATCAGAATGAAGGTGGAGTTTTTCTAAGAATGGACCCTAATACTCTGTGGGTGCAGATTTCTGGTAGAGATGCACAGTTGTGTTTGGGCTCAACCACCCCACTATTTATTTATTTTTTTATATATAGTGGCTATTTTATTGGGAATGTTAAGTATCTGTAGGATCTAATTTACAATTCCCTTTAGCTAAAAATTTGATGTAAAGCACATTTCACAATACTTTTTCCCCAGGGCTGCCGCTGAATGGATTCAGCGATGAGCACAGCCGTGTGTCACTGCGTGCTCCTAGTTTACATGGGGATGGTCTTCCTGCCTCATCTTGTCCAGTGTGAGCAGAGCTGGAACCCTGCATCCTTGGTCCCGTGGTGTGTGAGTACGTGTTCACAGGGCAGGTGGCTAGCACGCCATCCTGTGGGGAAGGGTATGAGACCAGAGGGAGCCAGCGCTCACTCAGCCTCTGCCCTGGGCAGCGCGGGCACCCCATGTGTGATGCTGCTTTGTCCTCACAGTCCTGTGCAGTGACTTAAACTCTTTCTGGTATTTATACGAGAAAACTTGAGGTGTAGAGAGTTTCAGTGAATGAAATAAGGGAAAACATTTGAACAAAGGGGGTTTCAACACTTGAACATTTATTTGGATGCCCTTGACCCTCAGAAGTATTTTCTCCCCTTATCTAATACAGCATTATATAAATATGGGGGGGTTACAAGAGTAGATTTACAGTCATGAGTGCGTTAAAGTTTATTCTTGTATTATTATTATTTATTCATTATTGCATTATTTCCCATACAAACAACTGTAAGTCTACTTTTGCCCCACCCTGTGTATATGATGTCATCATCTGTGAACTATGTGCCCCTGGGCAATTTGAGCCCCAGTCACGATCAGTATCATTTTACAGACCAGTGAGAATGCTAATAATATCTAATTTTCAGTGTCATTTAAAAACTCTGTTGAGATGGAAGTCAAGTTCATGTGGACTACAAGACACTGTACCAGCCCGTTAATTGTTCCTTTGCTTTGATGTCCTCCGCCTGTTTCACCGAATGTGGCATTGGCTTCCGTTCCTTAGTACCACTGGGAGACTCATTTCTCCCGCTGCGGCCTGGTAACACTGCCAGCATCCATGGCATTCAGAAACCAAAGTGCCCTGAGAGTGAGTTGTGCCTCAAAATGACAACTGGTGAAATGACATTCTCAATAGTGACAGTGTCACTCAAAGGGAAGAGCTCTCATGGGCATAGCAGCAGGTGTCTCTTTCCCAGGCTCCCGTGAACATTCTCAATGTGAGCACCCAGAGACAGGCTGGGGAACTGATGTCCCGTGTGTTCCTTCAGGTTTACCCATTGTGTCACTTTTCCTTCAGTGAACTGGGGGCCCTTCTCTCTCCTGATCTAGGGGAACAACCCTGATGTCCTGCTCTTGTATGCGGGTAAATGATGTATCTCACACCCATTCGTTTAACAATGGTTTATCAAGCATCTTGTGTGCACAGAGCATTATTTATGATGGATGCTGGAAATCAAGATACTATTGATCTCTGCTTCCATACACACCCAGTTTTGCTTTTTCAGAAGTGATAACAGAGGCACACAACTCATGTCATTGTGCACTAAGTTCCATGAATAGTACGCAGAAGACGGCAAACGTTGCTTCTCAGCTTTGCCTGAACACTGACATGCGGTATGAATTTTGAAGGGAGGAGAAAATGTCGGGGGCTTGGGGAAGGGAAAGGAAATGTTGGGCCGTGGCCAAAGGTAGAAAAGACAGAAAAATGATAACAAGGTGCTTTCTGTGGAGGATTTTTAGAAGTTGTAGTAATTAAACCTAGACCCGCAGGGCTGAATCTAATTCAGCAATCCAGGCGATAGTTAAGATTTTGATTTATATGCAGTAAAGATTTGATTTCAAGAAGAGAGTGCTATGATTAAATTGCAGCATAGTTTGGAAAGAATAAAAATCTATGGTCCTGTTTTTTTTACTTGACCTGCTAAAATGATGACTTCACCCTTTTCCCCTCTGTCCTCACTGCAATCGCTAAGTTGGGCTGTGTTGCTCTTTGGTGAATACATACCTTCCACCTTGACTCCTGTGGCTATTGTCCTCTCTTTGGCTTAAATGCTGTATTTAGATTACTCCAAAAATTAATTTTATCATATGGCTCTTTTATTCAAAAACGTCCATGACTGCTTTGCCCACAGAGCTGTCCAGACACTCGGTGAGCCCTCCTCTGCTTCCAGCAGAGATTCTCCCGTCTCTGTCTATTCATGTTTCCAATCAGTCTACATCCATTCTCATGTCACACCACCTCCTCAGTCATCCTGCACTCTCCCCTGTGGAGCGACTCTTTAATTTTATCCAGCATTTAGACCTTAGCTAAATTAGTCCCTTCTTTACAAATACTTTCTTGCCAACCAAAATCACTCTAGCCTTAAATTTGTACGATTACCATTATTTAACTCGTACATACACATTCCTTTGCATTGCAGATAGAACGTTTTTTCTGTGTGTCTTATGTCCGACTATATTATAGAACCCTTATTCGCTGCAGTTTATCGAACCCTTGTTATGTACCAAACACGGTTCTACACATTTTATGTGTATCAGCTGATTTAACCCTTACCACGTCCCTATTTCAGTAGGTGGGATCATTATTCTCAGTGCATCTCAGGAAACTTAGTTGATTCTTTATAAATATTTGCTGACTAACATCATAGCTCTCACAAAATAAAACTCAGGTTTTCTTTGCCAAATAAAAATTGACCTTTACTTAGTCAATCCAATAATCCCTTTCATATACTTTTCTCACCATCCATCCATTTTCACCAGTGAATGTCAACTTTCAAGAAATATAAAAGAACACAAAGACAGAAGGAGGGTCACCTTTTGTCAAGTTTTTCTCTTGCTTATTCCAATATCCCTGATTAATATTTATCATAGCTTGGCTTAGAGAAGACAACCAATTATTTGGAGTCAGTCTGCAGCAACCTTCAACATAATGAAGAATCTTAAATTTAGCACATCTTGTTGGATGTCATAAGTCAAATCATTAAATTATAATCAATTGGAAAATTAAATAATTCCATGATCAGCAACATAGATGTAGAGTTTGGGATAACAGATAAGATTGTCAGACTGTAAAATACTTTCAACTAAAATTTTATTATACAATAGTATAACATTCTGCCTGACCAGGCAGTGATGCAGTGGATAGAGTGTCGGACTAGGATGCGGAGGACCCAGGTTCGAGACCCCGAGGTCGCCAGCTTGAGCACGGGCTCATCTGGCTTGAGCAAAAAAAAGCTCACCAGCTTGGACCCACGGTCGCTGGCTCCAGGAAGGGATTACTCAGTCTGCTGAAGGCCCACGGTCAAGGCACATATAAGAAAGCAATCAATGAACAACTAGTGTTACAACGAAAAACTGATGATTGATGCTTCTCATCTCTCTCCGTCCCTGTCTGTCTGTCCCTATCTATCCCTCTATCCCTATCTATACAAAAAGCAATAGTATAACATTCTTACGTGTGTTTAGACATATGGTTTGTATATGATTCTTATAAGATCTGTTCCACTCATGCCCACTTCATTTATACACAATTTTCCCCAGATTATGTCAGAAAATGGTTTTGTATTAATTCACACATCCTCTTTGTATAATAGAGAGTGTAGGTGGAGGTAGCCCTTCTACTAGTCATAGGCAAGTCCTTGAATTGTGTCTTTTTCACCTTTAAAAGGTCCTTCTCAATTTTCTCTTTGCCTATATATTTTATCAGCTTTATTGAGGAATAATTGACATACAGTAAACTGAACATATTTAAAGGATACAATTTGATATTTTGACATTTGTCTATACCAAAAGCAAGATATTATCATATGTATTACCCCCAATTTTTCCCATTCCTTTTTTCTCTATTCCCCAACCTCTCCTCTTGCCCCTCATTCCTCCCCTCCCCTGCCCTCCCCTTTACTCCCCTCCTCTTTCTTCCCCTCCCCTTCCCTTCTCTTGTTCCCAGGCAGCCTCTGATCTTTCTACTACTTTTGATCTTTTGCATGTTCTAACATTTTATTTAATTAAATTATACATTATGTTCTCTTCTTATTTCCCTCTTTCACTCACTATATACATTTTCAGATTCATCTAAGTTGTAGCATATGTCCATACTTCATTCTTTGTATTTCTGCATAGTATTTCACTGTATGGACAATGTAATTCATTTATTCATTCATTTGTTGATGAACTACTGGGTTGTGTGCAACTTTTGGAAATGGCAAGTGCACCATTACTATGAACATCTGTGTACAAGTTTGTGAATGGACACATGCATTCATTTCTCAGGAAATACCTAACAGTGAAATGATTTGATCATGTGATAGGTCAGTGTGTAATTTTTTAGGAACTGTCAATTTTCTTTCCAAAGGTCTGCGTCATGATGTTCCCACCAGCAGTGTATAAGAGTTCAAGTTTCTTACTGTTTTTTTTCAACATTTGGTAAGGACAGACTTTCAAACATTTCAGTCGTTGCATTACATTTATAAATGCACCACTATAAATGTGGTGTAAATGTGCTACTGATGGATGATGCTGGGCAAGTTTGTGGCTCATTTTCCACCTGTGCATCATTTTTAGTAAAGAAACTGCTTACCATTTAGTTCATTTTTAAAGTTAGGTTGATTGTGTTCTTATTATTGAGTTTGGAGAGTTCTTTAACTATTTTAAATACAACTTCTTTATTAGATATATGATTTACAGATATTTCCTACCAGTCTGTGGCTTGTCTTTTTATTCCTGTAATAGTGACTTTTCAAAGAGCAGAGATTTTAATTTTTGTGAAGTGCAATTTTATTACTTTTATGGTGTTGTGTCTAAGAAACCCTTGCTCAGCCTTAGGTCCTAAAGGCTTTGTTCCTATGTTTTCTCCATCTATTTTTTGAAAATTTCTTTCCTCCACCAATTTCTATGCTCTTGTCTTAAAGATCACCAATGATAAATTCCCAGCTTTCAGTGTCAAGTTTTGCCCTCAATCTTAGCTCCATAGCACACTTGACATTGCTGTCCATGCTCTCTACCTGAAGCTTCACTCTGCTTATATTTCAGGATTGCTCTCATCTTATAGTTCTATTTCTATGTTACAGAATTGCCCATTTTGTCTCCATATCTACTTTCTTTTTCTTTTTCTGTTCCCTAGAATATAGGTCATTCTTAATTCTCTTTTGCCTTCCGTATCTACATCTCATTAATCTTAAAGGTTCAATTAATAGCGTTACATGGATTCATTCCTCTGTGTTCACAATTACAGACTTGATCTCTTCCTTGATCTCTGTTCCTCAGTGTGTAAGTGTCTGCTAGATCATTCCCCTGGGACACCTGCCACTTCAAATTCAATATTGATATATATGTAGTGCTTTCTCCAAAGTTGATTTCTCCTTCTATGGATTTTATTTCTAATGACGGTAAGATATTCCTTTAGTCACATAGGCTTAAACTTTTTTTTATTTTTATTTAGAAATCAAATTTAATGGGTGGGGGATGACTACTTTAGTCCATAAAACCACATAGGTTTCAGGTAAACATCTCTATAGCATTTGAATTGTCCATTTCATTGTGTGCCCATCATCCAAAGTCAAATCATTTTCCATCACCGTATATTTGACCCTCTTCACTCCCCTCCCCTTTCTGGGAATAAAAAAGATTAAACATAGGTTTAATCTATTTTAAAACTGCCCTTACCAATGTTCTGATCTCTATCATACCCCTAAAATATAGCTCAGGTGATATCCCTCCCTTTGGTTACAGTTATCTTGAATACTTCTTTAGTCATTGCCCAGAGAATAAGATCAAAATTCCTAAAGTTGTTATTCAAAGCTATTCAGAATATGAGTCCAACATACACTGCCAAGGGTCAGTCCTTCAGGTCTTCTCTCTGTGGGCCTCCTGATGACCCAATTTTCCATTCTCAGTGAATCCTCACCTGCCTTGCAAGTCCCTCTTTGTGGCTCTGAGTACTTCCCTCTCCCCACCCCTGGCCCTGCTTACCCACGCCCACTTATTCCTTATAGCCTAATTCAAATACAACCACAGCCAGGAAGCCTTCGCTTCTCCCCAACCAGAAGTAATTTCTTTTCCCTTCATATTTGTTTCTACTTCACATACCTCCTATTACACTGATCTTTTCATGCCTTATAGTCTATTCAGTTTGCATCTCATTTTTGCTTCTTGGGGATAATTATATCGAAGATCTTACAGCCTTATTTGTGTTGTGTTGCTAAAAATGTCCAACATTCTGTCAGTTTATGCAAATATTTATTAAACCCATGAATGGAAATGCTTTAGTAAATGATTTTATCTATTGAGTTTATGTATTTTCTTTTCTTTTGCTTTACCTCAACTAATTTTTTTTCTATCAGATTGAAGACTTACATGCAGAAAAATGTGTACAGTGATAAATGGCTGTGGAGGGAAATTGGTTAGAGATTGGTAGAGTCTGTCTTAATTTAAGCCATACTTTCTGATGGCTCCTAATCTTCTCATTTGGGTGTAGATGCACATCTCTAACCCTTTGGGTCCATTGCGCTATAAATTAGAACTAATCATTGTCTTTGGTTCCTTGAGAGATTTCACAGTGAAAGCAAAAATTTACAGATAAACCTCTTAAGAGAATGGGGAGACCTCGGTCTATCATAGGGCATGTCCTGTGTTTTCTCACTTAACACACACTTTACAGGCAGAGAGAGAGCTTGGTTCACCTCTTGGTCACAGAGACACCCTTCTGTTCCTCCCTTTCACAGCACAAGGCTCCTCTGGTCTCTCTGTACCCCAGACGCTGTAGGCACACAGCAGCCCCAGGGAGAGACTTTGCCTGAGATCAAAATGGCAACACTATGACTGGTCAGCAACTCCGCAGTCCCACTAATCAATAGGAGTTTGGCCCTAACAGACCTTCAGTTTCCTGACAGACCAGCAGCCAGGGCCAGTGAAGACTCGGAGTTCCTAAACCATTTGTCTCCTCTGAAGCATTATTTATAACACCACATAAAAGCTAGAGAATCACTCTGCTTGAGTTGAAAGACTGACATTTAAGTGATTCAAGTCTTCACCCTGGTCTCTTTCACAAACTATTCCCAGTTTCTTTTTTTCTTTCTTTTTCTTTTTTCTTTTCTTTTTTTGTGGCAGAGACAGAGTCAGAGAGAGGGACAGAGAGAGACAGACAGACAGGAAGGGAGAGAGATGAGAAACATAAATTCTTCGTTGTGGCTCCTTAGTTGTTCATTGATTGCTTTCTCATACGTGCCTTGACCATGGGGCTACAGCAGACTAAGTGATCCCTTGCTCGAGCCAGCAACCTTGGGTCCAAGCTGGTGAGCCTTACTCAAACCAGATGAGCCTGCGCTCAAGCTGGCAACCTCGAGATCTTGAACCTGGGTCCTCCCCATCACAGTTCGACGTTCTATCCACTGCAGCACTGCCTGCCTGGTCAGGCCTATTCCCAGTTTCTGATAAAAAATATTGCTTTTTTCTAAATGGATATTTTCTTTTCCCTGAAAGTTTTCTCTGAATATTTGAAAATATCCCCTTTGTTTCATGGATGAATACCTCTAGAAATGTTCTTATTTTATATTTGAGTCAATCACTAATTACATACTCTAAGATTTTGAGACCTGGGCACCATACATCATAGCTATGTATTCTTTCATGTTGGAAGTAGGAAAAGGATATTTGTTCTACTATCACTACCTCATCTCTCCAACAGTTCCCTTCCCGAGAAATGCAAAAACATCTGACAAGCACGGAGGGCCCTTTTTTGTCTGGGTGGCTTGTGGTCCTTTAACTTAAAAAAAATATCCTAACTCAGTACCTTCCTTAAAAGTGCACAGAAACTCCATTTCTTTAACATGACCCTTTCTCCTTTCAGTCTGTCCACTCTCTTTTTTGATCATTAAGCCCCTAAGACAGTGGTTGTCAAACTTTTTGAAGTCGAGGCACATTTAAAATCCTACAAATAATTGTAGGCACACTCTATACAAATTTCTGAGAAATATGTTATAATAATTAAGTCAAATATTAAAGAAAAAAATACAAAGTCCAAGCATGCTTTTATGGTAATTAAATGAAATAAATATGACAAAATTAAATTTATTCTGACATTAAAAGCATTTTTATGTTACATTTTTGAGTTATGCTTTTTAGAATTCATGAAAAAGAGGGGTTAAAAAATTAAAAAAAAATGTATCTTTTTATATATATAGATACATTCTTAGTAAGATTTAGTAAATTCGGCAGGTCCCAGCACAAATGTGTTAAATTTTTTTATTCTTGTGTTTATGAGAAACATGAGCTTGATGTTTCCTAATGATTTCTTCAATGTTTGGGCATATATTTGAAAACTCTCATTTTCTCGTCAATACATTGAAGAATTCTTGTCTTTTTACTCTTAATTGTTTGAGGGTAGTAAATCCTAATTCACATAAATAGGATGTTGAAAATTGTAGTAAAATGTTCAAAGCTTTTTTAGACATTGCCACATATTCTTCTTTTATAGAAATCCAAAAGGCTTCAAGAGACAATTCCTTATGTTTAATCATTAATCCACAATCAGTGGATATAGCTGCCAGTTCTTCTGTTAATGTTAAATCAAAATCACTTGGAGCTTCCATGAATGGGTTTCTAATCCAATCATATTGTTCAGTGTGAAGTGATGGAAAATGCTATAAATTAAATTCTGCCCATCAGCCTTCAAGTTCTATTTTATTTACACTTAACTTTTGCTCACTTCCAGAATGGAATTCTTCAATATCATGCTTCTTTTTGAGAAATCTATTCATTTTATTTGGGTGTATTTATCTAAAACTAATATAATGATGTGTTAGTAATAAATATAATAATGATGTGTTAACAAAAAGAGCAGTATTTCTGTAATAAAATGGTATAATAGAGTAACTATATTTATTTTTATATCTGGGCACATGCCGTGAACCAGCGCAGCTAGTAATTCCAGGTCCCGAGTGGGAATGGTGCAGAATTAAGAAAATACGTGGAATTAAGGAAATATGGGGTCGGGAGGGCCCTGTAATTACTGCTGGCAAGAACAAAGTGCACCCAAAAACTGAATCTTGCTTTATTTATAGGGCAAAATGGGCCATTAGCAAATCAATGAGATCTCTGATCATGTTTCCAAGGCAACCCAAGAATTTAACCAAGTGCAGAAAACCCCCACCATATATATCATTTTAACTTTACACCAAACAAAGAATAGAAGAAACTTGCCTCCAGTCTTTCCGGGGAACATGGGGGGTAGTGTAAACAATCTAGCACCACAGCTTAACAGCTTTTTGCAACCTAATCAGGCAAGTAAGGTGGGGGGTTGGGCAGACTCTCAGCGTACAGCCAATTCTCCACGCCTCTGTCCCCCAAAAATCTAAACTCCAAAAACCCTGTTGATTTTTTTTATCTCCAACAGGCACATATTTCTCTGGAATAGCAGCATAGAGTGCATCTGGAAATCTTCTAAGGTGCATACTCTGAGAACCACTTCCCTAAGACATCAGATTCTGGTCAGCATCAGACTGCCTTAAGAACAGTGCTTTGGGTCTATTGACCAGAGAGACTAAGTTTCAGTCAGGATAAAGGCAACATCTTGACCTCAGCTGTGTTTTAGCTCCAGGCTCATGGACAAAACCCTCATTAAACCAGACAAAACCATACCACAGCTGACATCAGGCCGTAATACACTGATCAATGACTTCCTACCCTGGCCCAAACAATCAGTAGAGCCCATGACCCCAACTCCCTTAATTACCATGAATAATGATTTTCCTCTATGTAACCCATCCCCTGGAAGCCATCAGGGAGCCAGGTCTTTGAGCATTAACTCACCTGTGATTCTGGGCTTGCCACCATCTTCTCAACTAATAAACACTTACTTTGGTGGCTGCAAACTCCTGTTTGCATTTGATTGGGCTTTGATGTATGTAGGCAAAGGGACCACTTTAGTTCAGTAGCAAAAGCATATGAACCATCACTAAAGACTATGGAGGACCTAATTCCATGACAAAGAAAACAGTACCTTACATAACAATCATCCAATACATAACATTTTAACATTAGATTGGCCATGAATGAACTGGCTTTGGGCTTTAATGGTCATGCATAAAATTAAAGACGTTAAGAAATTGAAGAGGCTCGAGCTAGAGACCATGGTGTTACAGAGCCTATTAACTACCCTGTTGGCCCAGTGGTGACTTTATGTTGATATATTGACTTGGCAATCAAGAACATTAAGTGTTCCCAGGACTAATAGCTAAATCAGAAGTAAGTGGTTGGTTCATTACATGAGAAACTTAAAGAATTTTCAACTGAAGTAAAAGGCAGGGAGGGGTGGCAATGGAATGGATGTGCTGAGAAGTCACAAGAATTCTGTATTCTCTGTGACTACTTTGGATCATTTGCCCACTTGTCAACTTCCTTCTCCACAAACGCTGACATACATTCTCATCTGTCCCCATGGAAATGAAGACATGATGTTGACAAAGAGATGTAACTTTCTGAAAGAGGGAAGAAGATGACCTTGCAGGTTGATTAATAGCATCTGAGGGAAGCACACTGGAATAAAGTGAGGATGTTGACCAAAATGTATGATTAATGGAGTATCATTTTGTTGTCTGATAATCAATACTTTACTGTCTATTAAAAAGGAGGTTTTGGGGGAAGTGATTGAAAGTCAACTCCTGGGAAACTGATTCAAAGATAGCTAGCCAGGCCTTGGCTGGATAGCTCAGTTGGTCAGAGTGTCATCCCAATGTGCCAAGGTTCCAGGTTTAATCCCTGGTCAGGGCACATACAATAATTATCCAATGAGTTCATAAATAAGTGGAACAACAAATCAATTTTTTCTATCTCCCTTCTTTTCTCTCTCTCTAAAAATCAATCCTACTACTACTACTAATAATAATAATAAAAGACAGTTGACAAAACAGCCTTGAACTCCCCTCTAATATAGCAGCCAGTCCCAAGTTTTCCCACATGTAGTAACCAGAATTAGGATTGATCTGAGTAGGAGGAAGTTTTTGCCTTTGTTCAGACAACACTGATAGACAGGAGCACCTACATTAAGCTTGAAATAAGGAAACTTGCCAAAGCTACGATCAGAAAGTAGTGAACTTATGAGGACTCTGGCTGGTTCTCTGGGGCACTGGGAAGTGATATGCCCTCTCCTGTGAGAAAGGGTAGGAATAGTGGGACCATCTCCCAGCTCAGCCCCTCTGGCAACCTGACCACTTTGGATCCATTCAGAGATGATGGTCAGGGGTCAACGCGTTTGACAATGGGTACTGGCTTCTACAACAAAGCTTTGGTTCCCTTGGGGAAATCTCCCAGAAATAGTAAGCCTCCTATGGGACACCAGAGATGCGGCATTGAGTGCCTTGGATTGGGTTTATCATGCTGATCAAGAAAACCCACCGTAGAGTAAAACTCTGACTTTAGGAATTTTCAGGAAAATTCTCGCAGTCTACCTCTCCACCTTGGAAATCATCTTTAGCAATTATGTTGAAACTGAGTAAGAAAAAAGAAAAAAAAAAAGGCAATGTGTGCCCCAATGAAGGTACACTCCTTTAAACATGACTCTGACCATGTGTCTCAAATCTGAGGTACCCAAGTTACCACCTGGGGATCCACAGCTAGAAAGCCCTGAGTCTGTGGCTGCTGAATCCAGGGATTCCTGAGGTTTAAATAGCTTTCAGTATGAAGCCGTGGCTGCCCAACGTGGGCCACTGAATGAACTAAAAACATGAGAACATTGTTTCAACCCCTAGCAGGTGCCTTGTTGCTAGGAAACAAAGCTAGAGGGACTTTGTTTACTGATGCTGAACTTTATTCATCCTCTCTCTCTCTCTCTCCTCCCTCCCCCCACGATGACCCCTCCTTCCTTTCTATCCTGACGGTCACTTTGAGGAAGAAGGTGAGTCAGCATAGGTCAGGGTAGAACCAATGTCTGTCTCTTCCGCCAAGAAAGACAGAGCCCATAAGAACTCCTTTATGCTGGGAGGCTGCCGGGGAAAAGAGGGACTCAAGCTTCTGTAGCTCTTTGCAGCACATTTGCCCGAGTCACCGTCACACGCACTCTACTGGGCGACAAGGGATGACACGGACTCTGAGGTTCTGGGAGATATCCCAGTCAGGAAGAGTAGATAATATGACCTTGTGGTTGGGTCTTTGGGGCCAAGTCTATGTCATTCTGCTGTTGTGAGTGTTATAGGCCTGTCCTTTTACAGGGGGCTCTCCTGATTGTGAAGAACTGTGTGTAGAGAAGTGCTGGCGCCTGTGGGGTCCCACTGAGCTCCAAGTCTCTGGGACTGATGACTTTGCTGAGCGAAGCCTCTGGCAAAGGAAGGCAGCCTCTGCCTGTGGGTTGCTGCTTGGAGGCATATTAATAATGTCTTTACTTGACTTTTGAATGAGACATATCGAATAGATTTGGTTCTGGTCAGAGAAGTCAGGGCAGTGGCACTCTCACAGGAAAACTCATCCAAGGCAGGCAGTGTTGAGATAAGTATCAGTCTCAGGAAAAATAAAGTCCCCATAGTCCTCTGCATTATTGCATGTCTTGAGAGCCAACCCCAGTACCCACTGTTCTAAATTCTCTTTCCAAGCACGTTTGTACGAAAAACAGCCTTGGGAAACAAATATAGGGTTTCCGTCTGGGGCAAAGGGTAGGCGTGTTTCCTGTCTATCTTCATGTCCAAGATCCTGGATCCCTGATCCCAAGCTTCCTCTGCTATAAAGATAACTCATGTGCAAGCAGGTGTCAGTCAGGGAGCCCCTTCCTGTTGCCCCGTGAGGACCGAGGCTCAGGCAATCAATGCCAGTGCTAACACTGGACCATCTGCTCCTGCTCTGTCTGACCCAGCTATCTCACGCCTTCTGCTGGCATCTGCAAGGCAGCGGCAGGTGAGCATCTGCAAGGCAGCGGCAGGTGAGCATGCTAGCTTGCAAGGAGAAAACGCCTCGGACCACCCCGGTTCTCACAGCCGCCTTCCCAAAGGTTTCTGCTTCCTAGTTGAAATTCTGGCTCTGCAATTCCATATCTAGCTCTATTAATTTCAACAGTCATTTAGTAAAACAGGAATTTAAGTATAAATACAATAATCATAATAATATGAAAATAATTAGTGCAAAGTCATGCGTTTATACAACAAAGGTCACCAGTAAAGGCTCGTCTGTTATTAGGAGATAAAGGAGACAACTTGACCCCATATTGAAAACATATCTCAAAGGCATAAAGGACGTTAAAACCTGACAGGAGAAGGAACAACTGTGAACCATGGCTCGGTTAACAAACAGTCTGAAGTCTGAACAGTAAAGCGATAGGTAGGTGTGCTAGAGTATTCTTTCAAACAGTCCAAATCACATGGTCTTCTCAGAACCTGCCCGCCTCTCCCAACTGTGCTAGGTAGAACTATTTAGGTGCTTTATTGAGAAATTGACAGCTATGAGGAATTCCTCAAAATACCTGAAGGTTTAAGATTATAGAACTCAAAAGCAGAATAGCTGCTGGGTCTGTAGCCCATCAGCGAACTATCCAAGAACCTTTACTCTGGGCCAGCAGCTGTGAAGACCCACCAAGGACCATCAGTTGAGACAGCTCAGGCATGAGCAGCCATGAGAAAGTCGCTGTCCACATGGTTCAAAGCTTGAAGTGCAGGTTGCCAGAACAAAGTGTGGAAGCAAAGGTGGGCGATGGCGGTGTGACAGGTTCTGGCCCCAGCACAGTGGAGAGGCGAGGTGTGAGAGTGGTTCAGGTGCTGGGTGCTGGCATGTTGGTCGGCAGCTGGTGGTTTCCCTTCTGGATTCTTGGCAGTCCTTCAAGAGCCGAGTTCTGCCATTACTGCGAATGGCTAGGCAAGGGGCACGCGAGGCTCACATGTAGGAAACAGTTATTAGACGAGATGACACAAACAGCCCCCTGAGGGAACAACAGTTCGGAGCTGAATGATCACTGAGAGACGAGATGGCCTCAGTGCAGATTCTAGGCAAAGCACCCATATGCAGAGCCATTTTCCCTTTGGTGCTGGGGCTTCTAGGCATTTTACCATCCAGCACAGACTTTATTCTAAATCACTGTTTCAAAAAATGGTGCTAAACGCAACTCCATCATGTAGATGTCAGGAAACATGGCTCCTTATAGCCACAGACAAGGACTCACTGAACCTCTCCAACTATAGGGACCTATAGTTTTATTTACCACTCCATAAACCGTGCATTTAGAGAAACAATAATCCAGCCCCCACTGAAAGAGGGTTGAAATTCTGCAGGTAAAATTAATGTTTACAATAGCTGCTTATATGAACTTAAGAAAAGGCATATTTATGACCCCATAAAGGTTTGTTTATGTGTTGTGCATGGCCTTTAAATGTACATAGAGGGGTCATTAAAAGTTGTGCTTGGTCCATTTAAATATTCTTAATCAACTTCTCATGAGGGACTCTTGGGCGGACAGCCTGTAGCACTCAGGGAAGAGAGTCACTGGGCTGCAGTTCCAGCTGCAGGTTGGCTCCAGCGGAGCCCCAGCCCTGGCAGGTATACTGGTTCACCTGTGTGTGTGAAGCTCGGTAAAGATCTCTTACACGGAAAGCAATAGTCACGATTCTATGAAAATGTGACCATGATAAAAATGAAGGCACGTAAAGCACACCCGTGCCGAATGGCCAATGCGTCTTAGCCACAAACACTTGGGCCAACAGACTTCACTCAGCTTCCTGAGAGAGGAATGGGGACCTCTTAGCTCTGATGGGACCTCTTTTGGAACAAAACTGAGCTTGGCTGATATCCATCCTTAGAGGAAAGCTCAGCGGTCCAGAGTGGTACGTGGGTTTTCGATTGCCTAGCACCCTACATGTGGACTGAGGGCCCCGAGCCCCACCTCATGATCCATGCTCAGAACACTATGGTCGCTCATAGTGAAGCTGGAAGTGAAGCAGGACTCCTGGGGACCAAGCCCCAACCAACTGAGCCCCAGGACATGGGGAATGGAGGCGGGCCAGGCCCACTGTAAGCCACTTGATGCTCAATGAGGCCTTGAAAAATGTAAAGAGACTGATGCCTTTTCTGTGTCCTGTGAAGGATTTCTGAGAAACAGTTTTCTCAGAGGCGATGGACATTCTGATTTTAGCACAGCACAGGTGCACCTGTGCTCGTTACAAGCCTTTACTGAGGTTCACTGTAAACCTGGTCACAAAACAAATCCGCTGCAGCACTTGCAAATATTAATAGAGTTGAAATCTTAAGTGTCTTTATTTCACTCTCCCCTGAGGTTTAATTTAACAACATATGATGTCTAGAGGAAGAAACTTTGTTCTTGAGAATTTCAACCTGCCGTTCAGTGTCAGAATGAGTGGACCCTGTCCCCATGGGAAATAGGCAAGTTGCTCACCAGAACCTGCTGTAAAGGTTGGCAGGGTTTGTGGAGGAGCCCTTTGGAGCCCAGGTGTCCTCTCTGTGCATTTCACTTAAAGAAGCCACAGCTCCTGTCTTTGGACTGAGAGGTAGTGTATTGCTTAGTGTCATTCTTAGATTTTTTCTTCGGTTTTCTTGCCCTTTCTTCTCATTATCTTTGACAATTAGAAGTACCTGCACACCTGCTGGAGCACTGGCTCTGCACTTGAAGCAAGAGCATATTAAGTAATGGAAGACTAACGACAACGTCACCATTTCCAGGATTTACCTTCAGCTGTGTTGCTGTTGCCTCTGGCCTCCAAGGAAAAGTCTCTGAACCCCATTAGTAACTGGTTTCCATAGAACCAGAGAAGGTTGTACAGAAAATCCAGCAACAGACAGCACTATGCAACCCAAAACGTGTTTTGTTTTATTTTTTTAATTCAAAATTTTAGAGAATCTTTACATGTTTACTCTACTTGTATCTATAGGTTTGTGGTCTATTGTGTTGCTTATCAAAGCCATAACTGATATAAAATGAAAGACATACACAGTATTCAATACATATTTAGAACTAATAAATAAGAGCTATTTTACAGTCTTGGCACCATTCAGCATAATCAAAAAATATATATGTTATTGAAATTCACTAATCTAGGCTTCTCGGAGAACCTATGGTTAAGCTTCCCGCCTATTGAAGAGTCTAGAGTAGGACAGTCCATGCACCAATCCCACCAGAGCCCTTCTGTTCGGGCAGGAAGAAATGTTGTGAGCTGTGCAGAATACTGTGTTGCCTACACCAGTGGTCCCCAACCTTTTTTGGGCCACAGACCAGTTTAATGTCAGAAAATATTTTCACAGACCAGCCTTTAGGGTGGGACTGTATCTCGTGACCGAGACAAGCGTCAAGAGCAGGGGTCCCCAAACTTTTTACACAGGGGGCCAGTTCACTGTCCCTCAGACCGTTGGAGGGCTGGACTATAAAAAAAACTATGAACAAATCCCTATGCACACTGCATATATCTTATTTTAAAATAAAAAAACAAAATGGGAACAAATACAATATTTAAAATAAAGAACAAGTAAATTTAAATCAACAAACTGACCAGTATTTCAATGGGAACTATGCTCCTCTCACTGACCACCAATGAAAGAGGTGCCCCTTCCAGAAGTGTGGCAGGGGCCGGATAAATGGCCTCAGGGGGCCGCATGCGGCCCGTGGGCCGTAGTTTGGGGACCCCTGGTCAAGAGTGAGTCTTAGACGGATGTAACAGAGGGAATCTGGTCATTTTTTAAAAAATAAAACATCATTCAGACTTAAATATAAATAAAACGAAAATAATGTAAGTTATTTATTCTTTCTCTGCGGACCAGTACCAAATGGCCCATGGACCGATACCGGTCCATGCCCCGGGGTTAGGGTCCACTGGCCTACACCACTGAGAGACATCTGCAGTTTTGGCGAGAACTGCACAGAATCTGGGTCATGTAAGCAGCATATGTCCTTTGCCCCAATAGCACAAGGCTGTTCTTAGTCTCTGTCCCCAAGTTTAAATCCAGTATAGAGAAATTTTGAGAAAAAACTGAGGGTGAGGCCCCAGGAGTAAGCATCAGATGAGGTATGAAAGATGTCTTGCAAATATCGACACTAACACTCCACGAAGCACTTACGGGGCACGCCGTCACTGAGTGTCACCGTTGCCCCGAGAACTGGGCATTACCTCCACACATAGTGAAGGAATGGAGTCTCAGAAATGTTCATTGTCCCTGGAGACACAACCAGAAGGTGGCAGGATTTGGATGTGAATAACGTCCATCCTGATCCGAGGCCCCTTTTCATGCACGGCACTGAATCAGTCGCCCACCAAGCACCTGTCACTGCAGGACACTGCACCTCCTTCTGTTCCGGCACCAAGGGTCTTAGTTCCTTTTTCTCCATAAAAACCTTCAACGTGGAAGTGCATGCTAGTCCCTCCTTCAGCCAAATTCTCCTTCCTGGAGGGGTCACACTCAGCCTGTCAAGAGTGAGTGAGGGTGGGAATGAGAATGAGGCAGACTGGGAAACGGAAACTTTGTTTAAGCCTGCTACTCTCTCCCCACACGCACACTGCACACAGCACACAGCACACAAAGACACTTTCACCACCATCTCTTTTCCCGAACACCCAGGGAAGGAGCGCAGGCCTGGAAGGCAAAGGGGAAGGCGTGTTTTTTTCTCCAGAAACTGGCTGAGTGGAGTTGAACTCTTGCCAGATGCCCCCATTTGAGCTGTGTTGTAACAGTCTTCACCACGAGTGAGTGAATTTTGCCTGTGTTTGCACGATTGCTGTGACCAGAGTCCCAAGATGCGACCATGCGAACACAGCCAGCCTGTACCCCCTCTGCCAGTGCGTGTGGCTGCTCACACCGGGCCCCAGCTCCTGTCATGTTTCTCTCTGCAGGGATATTCTGCTGCGTGGCTGCCCTATGCTCTATCCCGTGACGAGATCACAATGTGTTCATTCTGCCTTTTTCAGACCTGCTTCTGCTGCCTCTCAGCCACTCCCGTCTATGGAAGCACCTATGCACATGGTGGCTTATAGATTTTAGGTTAAATCTTCCTAGGGGCCCTGTGTCTAACCCACCCACAAACCTGATGGATAAACCAACATCGGCTTCATCAGATGCAGAGATGCTTTCCAGCCTTCGTCAACAAGGCCTGAGTGTATTTCTCAAGCATTTCTCTTAAAAGAAGTTGCTATTTGCGACTGTCAAGGTACAAAACAGCTAATCTCTCATCCTTTAGATCAGTGGTCCCCAACCCCGAGGCCGCAGACCGATACCGGTCCACAGAGAAAGAATAAATAACTTACATTATTTCCGTTTTATTTATATTTAAGTCTGAACGATGTTTTATTTTTAAAAAATGAGCAGATTCCCTCTGTTACATCTGTCTAAGACTCACTCTTGACGCTTGTCTCGGTCACATGATATATTTATCCGTCCCACCCTAAAGGCTGGTCCATGAAAATATTTTCTGACATTTAACCGGTCTGTGGCCCAAAAAAAGTTGGGGGCTACTGCCTTAGATGACTAGCTTTCCTACTAACCATAGATTTCTGTGTTTATCTGTAGATCCCTACTCTGCCCTTCATATTGACTCTGAGCTGGCCAATCACACTGTTAAATCTTACTAAGCTTTTCCTGCACACAAGGTCGTGTTCTGAGACCTTTCAAATGATAGCCCATAAAGTCTCACAGTGGCCCTACCATTGTCATCTCAGCGCTGAAGTTGAGTAAGCTGATGTGGACAGTGGCTAAATAACTTGTCCGCACTAACGTAGCTGGGATTCCAGTAGCCTCCACCCAGCACGGCTAAGATTCAGAGTTTAGGAAGTCTAACTTTAGAGTCCATGCTCAACCACGACCTTGTGTTGTCATGAACAGTGAGCATTCATTCATGGTTCACCCACAGCTTTGCAGGAAAGAAGCTGCTCTAACAAAAAAATGACCGCATATTTCTAATCTGTGGCTTTTATGGTTTTCCACAGTGAATGTGTTCCCTATCATCTGCTCCTCCCACAACATGGCCTCTGACTCAGCTTCATACATACAAACAATGGTACAGAAACATGTCCTTCCAAATATTTATACCATTGTCACCTGGTGAAAAAACAATAAAACCTGTAATACAAAACCCACAAAAGCATTGACTACAAATACTTGACTTGGAGTGTTGAATACACAATACAGTGTACAAGTGATGCGTTTGTTGTGGAATTGTACACCTGTAACTGGTAATATTTAGTTAACCAGCATTCACCCCAATAAATTCAATTAAAAAATAATAGCATGATAATTAAATTTATAATTTTACATGAAGTAAATTTGTTTAATACAGAGGACATTTCCCAGTGCAGAAAATCACTAAAGAAATAGTGAAGAGAGAAAGAAGAATGGCTTAAATAGACTGTCCAAGCTAAACTTAAGCTCCTCATCTTCAAAGATCCCTGGCTGCTTTGTGGTGATGAAGCCTGTTGAGGTGAAATTCAAAGTTCTCCATCCCTTTTCACATAGCAGAGTGGATTCCATCATTAACGAGAAGAGCGTTGTGACACAGCAGGTGCAGTAGTGAAAGGACAGTAAGTAGACACAGATTGAAGTGGAGGTCTGATGTAACTGCACAGGCAAACTCTAGTAGAGTCAAATCCATTAGGGTTTATGGGACTAGGTGGGCTTCTGTTTATACTCCAATATTTGTGGATTTCTGATATTAGTTACATTATATTTACATTTATATTATTATATTATACCGGACATGGTGCTAAGTATTTCCTTAGTTAATGACCAGTAGCTAACATTTTATTTTGACTTTTTAAGCCCTGTTAGCCTCTGGTTGGATTTTTATGGACCTATTACAGATAGGATCCTCATGATCTAGAGTGTTAACATGCTTTCTAATCCCAGCTCAGCATCAGAAAAGTCCTCAAAAGGGGGGAAAACCCATAATTTTTTTGCTTCTTGGAAACAGTAGAAGACAGGTTTATTCACTTACAAACACAGGCACAATCATTTGTATTTAGAGAAATAAAAATTCCTAGATATCTCAGGAACCAGTTCATCCCAATTAGAATGGTATTTCCCCTCCACACGCTGCATGTTCACTTATCAGGCAATTGCCAACCACCCGTCACACAGCATGTTGGCTCATAAGTGTCAGAAGAAGGTTCCAGGAGGTGTGGCTCTGGCGTGACCGAGGCCAGAGGTCTGCAGGGACTGGGTTTGGGCCTCTGAGTGTGGCACTGGCTAGGTTCACACTCCAGAGTTTGGCAGTTCTTAGGCACACATGTCTTGGGTGGGCAGCACTTGGCCACGTGGCTCACGGGTGGACCGCTCTGGATCACAAAACCTGTTTGCTGGCTGCGTCCTGATTGGCAAGGCTGAGATGCACACTTGGACATGACTGAGGAGCTTCCTGATTGGTGTGTTGTCCTTCTGCAGGGGCTGGAATGGGAACAAGTCGTCTGGATGATGCTGGGAGGGCAGGCACTTTGCATTCCACTACTCCCTGTGCACATTTCTTGGTCGTGGTCAAGCACTTTGCTGCAGCTGGTGTCTCTGCAGGTCTCCAATTTGTCCAAGAGCCAGGTCCTGTCATGGAAGCTGCTGGGTAGAAACAATCCATCATCAAAGCTTATAGGATTAGAGCCATGCACGATGGCAGCGAGAGGTGGGACATTGTAGGAGCTCCTGAGCAAGGGGCAGGGGCTCTGGGGCATAATGGTAAAACCCTCCACGGAAGTTGTTATTAGGACCCAATGTGCTGGGTCTGAAGGTTGAATTCTTTGCTCAGGTAGTTATATACTCGAAAAACTGGGTGTTGGCTTCTCCTCAAGACTCTTTTTCACCTCCTTGCTTGAGATAATTGAGGGACAACATCTCGTTAGCACTTTGTTTGTATATGAAGATGAGTCTTAGTAACAAAGAAGCCACTGCCTTTTGAATCTTTAAAATGGCTTTCATGTTCATCCCAAAACTGACTCATTGGGGCAGGGTTTGTCAAATGTGAGTCCCAGCATGTCACGCAAGCTGAGTGTTGTTGTATTTCTTTCTTTAGTCACTATGACCCTCCATAATGGTGAGTGGACAATAAGAAATATATGTGGAAACAGCCAACTGGATATTAATATTCAGCTTTGAAGTTTTGAGAGAGGCCACCTTAGCCAAATGTGCTAATACCACCAAGACATTTTTAGTCCAATTCAATCCAATGGAGCCCCCGCCTCGTTCCACGCAGGTCTGATTCTGTCCAGCTGGTCAGAAGATGAGAGAAGAACTCTCTATAACAATATCCCTTCTTATTGTTTACCCAGAATACTGAATGTGGCCATTGCCCTATAAAAACTTACCCTTTGTCTAGCATGCTCTTCCCCTCATCTTACCAAAGGCCTGGTTTTATAAAGCTTTTCCTGATTGTCCTATTTAGAAGTGATTGTTTCTTCTTCTGAATTACCAGTGGATTTTTAAATTGAATTTATTGGGATGACATTGGTTGATAAAATTATACAGGTTTCAGGTGCACAATTCTATAATCCATCATCTGTATATAGTGCTGTGTGCTCACCACCCCAAGTCAGGTCTCCTTCCATCACTACTTATCCCCCTCTACCCTCGCCTGCCTCTCACCCTCTGCACTCCATTTCCCCCTGGTAACCGCCACACTGTTGTCTGTGTCTCTGAGGTTATTTTTTTGGCTTCATCCTTTCATGTGTTTCCACACAGCCCCCCAACCCCCAGCACCTCTGATAGCTGTTTGGGCACATTCTTTATTAGGATGTATTCTATACCAAGTAGTGCGTTACTTCTATTAATGTTCCTCAAAGGTCGATATGCTGACTTGGTAGCACATCTGTTCCAGATATGCTCACTTTTGTTTATCTGGTGTTTAGTTTTCTGACTGCAGGGTGACGATCTGTTCCTATAACAGCATACTGCATGGGGCTCACACAGTTCCCACTCACAGCACAGAAGGTACCAGCACATTTTCTGTCACCCTCCGTGACTGACTCAGCTCAGCTATGACAGCCAGTCAACAGAAGTGTATTCTAAGCAGCACACTCTGATCTCCCCTTCTGAGGTCAGGAGACCACCAACACCACTCAGGAACTTTGGACAGCTCTTGCACAGACTCCTCCTTGACCTGTGATCGACTGGGGATAATCTTCCAGAGGCCACGCCTGGATACAGTCAGCCTGAGAAGCTGTGTAGGCACTGGCACGTGCCTTTGTGACACACGCAAATAAGTTATCACTTTGCGTGGCCTCTCTTGTGTGATTACAGGCTCATCACACCTTCCACAGGAACCCGCACACACCCCTTAACTCGCACGCATGTTTGTATCGGTCCTTGCACAGAGGCCCCACCATAGCTCTGAGTCTCCTGCTTACAGTATGAATGGGGTCTCACTGACCTCAGAATGAGATCCGTCCCCCTTCGCCTGGCCTATAGCACTTGCAAGACCTGTCTGACACCTACTCTTCTAACTCTAAACCTTGTCATTTCTCTCTCAGGTCTCACTCAGATCCTTGAGTGGGTGAAGCCTTTCCTTTCCCCAGAGCTCACCCTGTCCCTGTCCCTCCGCTGCCTCTCTCCCTCTGTGCACAGCTCCCTCCTCACCGTGCGTATCTCGGCTCAGGGTTAGTTACTGCTGACCATGTCTTTCCTTCATCACTCACTGGAAAAGAGATTCCCTTCTTAGGGTCTGATACCTGAGTGTGTAATGGTCTTATTTCTTCCCTGTGCCTTTGCACCTGCACTGTGCACTCCATAAAGACAAGACACCTGTTTGTCTTCTCACCTTTGTGTCCCCAGCATGGAGCACAGTGCCTGGCTGGTGTGTAATAAACAGCTCCATCAATGGATTGTAAAAAAATTAAGAAATAGAGCCCGACCAGGCAGTGGCACAGTGACCCGGGATGCTAATGACCCAGGTTAGAAACACTGAGGTCACCAGCTTAAGCGTGGGCTCATTCAGCTTAAGTATGGGCTCACCAGCTTGAGTGTGGGGGTCACCAGCTTGAGTGTGAGATCATAGACATGACCCCAAGGTTGCTCTCTTGAAATCCAAGGTCACTTGTTTGAATATGGGGTCACTGGCTCAGCTGAATCTCCCCCCCGTCCCCAGTCAAGGCACATATGAGAAAGCAATCAATGAACAACTAAAGTAAAGCAACTGCAAGTTGATGCTTCTCATCTCTCTCCCTTCCTGTCTGTCTGTCTCTATCTGTCTCTCTCTCTAAAAAGAAAAAATAAATTAATGAATAGAAAGTGATACATGCAAAGGTATTTAAATTATAGCTGATGTATGAAGAGGCACAGCTCTGAAATGTTGACACACCCAAGATTTTAAAAAACTGTCCAGGGTACAGAACTCAAAAATAAGATAAAACAAAACAACCATGCCTACTTACCCTTTTGCTGCCCCCTCTGTGAGACAAGAATGAAATTATTAAGGAAGCCATACATCAGCACAGGGCAAGCTGAGTCAATTATTCCCCATAGTGTCTGATTATACGTCAGCATGTTCCAAAAAGCTTTTACTGTGAGAAAATGTGGTACTCTTCTCTGTCGGCACAAAGTCCTGTTGAGAAACCCCGAGTGGCAGAGGTGGGACATCACCTGGGCCAGCACTCACACAGCTGTCTCTCATGACAGCCTTCACATTAACCTTGCAATGTGCAGAAAATTAGCATGTGCCTGTGCAGTTCCAGATCTCCAAATGCCACACAGTTTCCATCACTTGTGAATAAGCCATCCAAGAGTTCTTTTCTCTTTGCTGTGAGGCACTAACTTGCACATTCTACTTAACTGAGTGTTGCATTAATAGGTACTTCAGCATACAATTATGGCAATGAATAAACAGAGATTTGGCCAGTGCTGGATTTATGGAGGGAGTTACATGGCTTCTGATTACAGAACGACGTAGGCTAGAACAACAGGTTACCTTGCAAATTGTTTTCATGAAACTACTAAACACTAAGTGTTAGTTTTGTAGGTGCTTGCATAATGGTACTGGTGCAGTTTGCCTACCATCTGAGAAATGAATAGAAATAATTATATGATTGCTTATAGTGACTGGATGCTTTGCTACTAAAATGTTGAACAATCTCCTGGTCTCTCCTGGTCTAAAGGTGATTACAGCTGCAATGATACCTCCTAACCACCAGAGGGTAGAATATCAACATTTGCTGTGTACTTACCTACAATTAAATATAATAATTGTATTATAACAAATAAACAAGTAAATATAAGGAAGGATTCTGGAGTCATACCGCCAGGATTCTAAGCCAAGTTTTACAACCACAAACTGAAACCTTAAGCATTTCCCTTAAATGTCTATGCCTTCATTTCTTAATTTTTAAAATAAAAAATGATCAACCTCATGAGATTGTTTTACTGATCAAATGAGGTGATATGTATGGGACTGCTTGCCACATATTGAGTGATATAAATTAACAATTATTTCTGGTCAGGTTAAGGATCTTCATGCAGACCAAGATGTTCCATGGCAATAGCACTCTGAGGTTGATATAAAGCTGTAAGGCAAAGTAAACAATGTCTTTTTGTTTGAGATTATGTTGCTTGTTGTAAATGGTGCACATTTCATTCTTTTAAGGGTTGAATAAGTATTTATCATTCCTGTTAAAGATCTAGTTGGCCTGTCTCCATCTCTCAAGAGTTTGACACTTGGTAATTATAAGCTTGAGTAGTTTATATTGCTTTTATATTTGAATATGTGGTGATTCTGGACTTTAAATCACTTTTTCAGCTCTAGTAAGGTAAAAAAAAAATTAGAGTTATGCTTAAGTATCATAATTCATCTCACTTCTCCCACAATCCATTTCCCCTATCCTTGCCTTAGTTTTATCTCATCAGCCAAATGTACACAAATGGCCTCGGTTAACTTAAATCCCTTATGCTTCTCCACCGGGCAGTCACTCATGTAGACGGAGTACGGAACAAGGGAGGAGAACTAGACCAGGAGTGAAGATGCCTGGCTTCCGGCCCTGTTGGTTCCATTAATTTACTGCATGAGTTTGGACCCGTCACTCTGCCTCTGTGGATATCTTACACGATAATGAGCTTAGATGAGAAGATTGGTAAGGTCCCTTCCAGCTGACAGAGTCTATGATTTCCTATCAGAATCTAAATATCTTAGAGTCCAAGAGGACATTAAAGTACATCTGTCAAATCTACCTACCAAAAAAAAAAATGTGTACTTTTATTAAATCATCTCATCTTTATTAAGATTATTTATGGAAATTTTAATAGGTAGACCAAGACTGATGTTGGTGGATTATTGGTTGCCATGCATGCTGACAGAAATCCACAACTTTAAATGAATAGTTCTGTAGTATTTGAGAGTAACTCTGAGACTATATCAACTATGTCTCTTTGGACAAGAATGTATTAGTCCCTCTCAAAAGAGTGGGTGTTGAGGGGAATGGCTAACTGCCTTTAGATAGGACATTTTGTAAAAATAAGTCAAGGGCCATATAATCCTTCTTAGACACTGTGATGCACAGAGAAAGATATTTTAGAATATGGAACACCAAAATTATGACCATAATAATGATCCTTATGTGGAATATGGACATGGCCTCTTGCCGGCAGGATCTGTTTATAACAATAAATAGATTCTCTTAGAAAATTATAATAAAAGTATTCACATATGATAGGGTTTCTTCTCTGAAACTATCTCTGAGCCATTTTGCTTCTTGGTTATTTACAATTCAATTATATCTGACTTTAATTCACTTAGCCACTGAAGGAAAAAAGAGGACAGTTTAGAGGATTATATAGTGTCTATGCAGCCCTCAGTGATAAGTAATTAGAGAAAAAAATGAACCATAATATCTGGACCATCTCAGCATTTCAGCTGATATTCTCAGCTCCTTGCTCCACTATGTCCTGGCTAAGAGAGCGTCATGTATTATTATAGGGTGACTCTGTAGCGATCACACCCAGCCTTCTGTTCCTTCTTCAGAGGCCTTACGCTGGCCTGCCTCTCAGGTTGGCTCTCCATGAAGCTATTTTCCTGTCTTGGTGTGAGTTTGTTTTGAGTGGCCACGTATTGTCTGTGGTACTGCAGCTGTGATGGGTCCGTTCTGACAAAAATGATGACCAGAGGATGGGTGACAATGATGGTAACTACCTTGTCTAGATAGAGTTCAACCAGTCAAAACAAATGTATGTTTGATGTCCTTGACATGAACTATCCTGGAGACTGTCACTCTGGTGGCATTTCATTTATTTATGAAGTTAACTCTGTTGGGTATTTACCACATGCCAGTCCTCTTAAACAAGACTCTTCTGTGTTCAGTAAGAATATAACAGGGGTAAATAAGCAAAACTTTACCAATTAAACAAACACACTTTGAATTAAATGTTAAAAACAGTAATATTTTAATTAACAAAGGTACGAGCATCTATAATGCTAGGTGGGCATTGGGTAGTGCATAATCCATTCTGTCAATTGTGGAATGTCCTTAGGAGAAGAGAGAGAAAAGAGAATAGTTCCCTAGGTTTTTAAGGGTAGAATATATGCTGTTCCTTCTCAATACTGGACTGTCTAAGGGTTCTGCTCTTTGTGCGTCTTCATGGGATCAGAAGCAAGCAGCATTGGCGGAGTGCTTGCTGGTGGGTGGGTGTTGTGGGCAGTGGTGGGACGGGGCTGGAAGAGATGGGGTGGAATGAAATGGTCTTTCACATTACATTGATGGGACAAGGATTGTTCTGGGTTTTAAATGAGGATCTCGTTTAGGAGAACATTAGCTATAAATCACAGAAATTGTAATTCAAAGTGGCTTAAGGAATAAGAAAAATGTATTGGCACATTTACCTAAGTCGTGAAACAAGACAGCCCAGGCTCTTTCTCTGCAGGTCTCCTGGTTTTGCCCTTTTGCACAGGATGGTTTGATTTTCATGCCATATGCAAAATGTGTCCAGCATTCCCTGTAATATATGATGAAGTCCCGAGGAAGAGACGGTTGCTTTAACAACTTTACAAGAAAAGCTTTACTGAAAGCACCTGTTCACATAGGTCCTTCTTGTTGGTTTAAGTCAGGTCCCAGGTTCTGTCCTGAACCAATCTCTTGCAGTGGGGAATCAGGGTGCCCCCAGACTAGGCAGATTCAATTCTGAAATCATGGATATAACCATGTGCATTTAAAGGACTGACTTGCCACTAAGGAAGGAGACACACAAATCTAGTTCTGTGGGAGGAAGAAAAAGAAGGAGAAAACTGTGAGAGCCATGAGCAGTGGGCTGCCCACATCTACTGACATGTTTTCTTCTCACTTACGTATTTCAAAGTATAGATGACTGTGCTCCCAACAAGAGAATTTATTAGGCTATCTAGTTTTCACACCCAGACCTAAGCCCTAGGTATCAAGAAGTAAGGCCTTCCTTCTCAATTCAAAGTACCTATTCCTGTTACTGATATATTCCCAGGGGGCCTCAGGTGACGTCCATAAAAACCGATGGCCTTGTGATTACCAAACACAAAGGGAGAGTAAGCAACCACATAAGACTCTTAGAAATTTTGTTCATTTTTTAAAAATAATAAAATGCATGCATGTTGGATTCCGACCTTAAGATGTCTGTTTCATTTCAGCGGTTACTGCTGTAGTTAAAATCCTGACCTCGCAGACCCATCATGGCTGGTGTGGCCGGGGTGGGGGGTGGGGCGTTGACAAGCATTTTGTCAATTTCCTTGTCAGCTTGCTGAGGTGCCATGTCTGTCCCTTGAACTTTTTTTCTTCTTGGGCCAGACCCTAGTAGTTTAATCAAAACTAAGGTGCCCTGATTAGGCTCCCCTGACCAGGCAGGAGGGGGTAGACAGAATATACCACCCCAAAATATGCCTCTTTGGCATAAGGGTTATTATAGACAGGTCATTTTTAGTAAACAGTGGACACAGAAAAGCTCTGAACACTGAGAAGTTACCCTTTCATAAGAGTAACTTCCATTGATCAGGGATATATCCATTGGAAGGATGTCTCCCTCCCTGTACCAGGTAGGGCAGGGGCACCAGATTTGTATAAACTCTTATCCACGGGCCAGCCTTGGATTCAAATCTGTTTGACAACCTCATCCTTATTTCTTGTGCTGTTCCTGGGACCGTTCCACATTCCCCTCATCCAACACCTTCTTTTGTCTTAACTGGGGATGTGATGAAAGGTGACAGCTGGGGACATTTCAGAGCCACTGAGTGTTCCTGGGTTTCTCCATGTATACACGACACATACATGTTCTTAAAATCATGTTAGTTTTTCTCCTGTAAATCCGCCTTTACATTGCAGAGATTTCTCAGCCAGGATTCTAGAAGGTTAGAGAGGAAAATATTTTTTCTTCCCCACACACTGAAGAGTGTAGGATAATCTCCTAGCCAAGATCTGATTCTATTTGCCAAAAATTCTGGGGAGCTAACTCTGTGTTGTCAGACAGTTCTTTCTACTAAGGAACCTACTTCTTCAATCAAACACTTATTGTGTAACAGTTAATTTGGAATTATCAACAGGTATCCATATATATATATATATGTATAATTAATTAATTAATAGTAAGGCTTGTGATCAGATATTGGATTAAATAAGTTTATTTGAAGAGGGAAAAAAAAGACTTCTTGCTCCATTTTCAACCAGAGAAGAGAGAAAACAGAAGTAAAACAAAATTGATACTCTGAAATAAATGTGAATATTATGAGAATTTTTATTTAATTATCATTCTTTCCAGGTAGTATCTGACATTAACTTTAAGGAGAATAACTGTGAAGTTACAGACTAGAATCCTAAATAAATTAATCAGTAGTAGAAGCCAGATCTACAGGCTGCTCTGTAACACGGTGACTGGCAACTACTAGAAGAAAAGCAGGTTGGACGGCAGGAACTGGCTCTATAGCTCTGGGAAGGGAAGCCACAGACCCTATAGCCCAGGGGTCTGCAGACACTGGACCCACAGCTCAGGGGGTAGCATCCTCTGGATCCATATCCCAGGGAGCAGCTGCTGCCTGACCCACAGCCCAGAGACCCAGGGTAGGTTGTCCAGCGGGGATGGCAGAGCGTGGGGGTCCTTGGGCTGGAGCAGGACGTCTGGCAGCTGGTGGGCTCCCAGCAGATCTCCTGGCAGCCACTGTAGAGAGAGGAGCCCTGTGGGCAGGAGCTGGGGGAGCAGAGGTCAGTGCTGTAGACCAGGTTGCTGGGGTAAGAAGAGCCACAGGAGGAGCCTGGGTAGTGGCAGTAGCCCCGAAGGGAGCGCGAGGAGAAGTTTCCAGAGCAGCAGCTGTGGGACATGTTGATGGAAGACGTGAGTTCAGCTGAGTGACAGTGAGAAGGTGTCCTAGTGTGCCTGCCTTCTCCCAGCCATGTTTGTATATATACCCTCACCGCCCTGGCTGTGATGCTGACCCTCCCATTCTTGTGCGTGCCTTGTCATGCAGAGAACAAATTAATCTAGGCTGTAATTATAACTAATCACAACTGAGCATGTTCATGTTCTTAACTGCTATCTAATTATTCAGTTTTATATGCCACTCTGCTTTTTTAAAAAATTTTCTCTTTTTATTTAGAAGTAAGGTATGGTTTGTCCTCTGACACTGGTCATGATGCAAATAGCATCCTGCCAGCTACACTGAGCTAGACTGGGGGGTTCTGGCATGAGTGTGAAGATTATTACCCACCATGTACTCCCAGTGGTCATCGACTCCTTCCTCCCAAATATTTATATGTATTTTCCTGAGCATTTACTATGTGTAAAATATTTAAAAGAAATTGTGGAATCATTTAATTATTGCAACCACCTTATGAAATAGGAATTATCACCAGGTTAGTAACCCAGGTGATCCTGTCTTCAAAGCTAGCAGGAATCATATGCTTTGCTGACAACTTGATAAGATAGTCTTTTCTGCTCTTAGAATCACATGAAATGCCCAGGTGGCCCTGGCCAGATGGCTAAGTTAGTTAGAGCATCATCCCAAAGCACAGAAATTGTCGGTTTGATCCCTAGTCAGGGCACATACAGGAACAGATCAATGGTCCTGGATATCTTTCTCTCTTCCTCTCTCACTAAAATCAATAAATAAAAATTAAAAAAATAAATAAATACCCAGGTGGAAAAAAAAAACACATTTCAATGTGATAACATTTGCATGTTATTGGATGTGCTTGCCTATGCACTTTACCTTCTTTTATGAAACCCCGAAATGCAGCCACTGAAGAAATAGCTTTTCTTTGTGTGTGTGAGTGTATGTGACAGAGACAGAGAGAGACAGAGAGAGAGACAGACAGAGAGAGAGATGAGAAGCATCAAATCTTCCTTGTGGCACCTTAGTTGCTCATTGATTGCTTTCTTTTTTTTAAATTTTATTTAGACAATTAATTTTAACCGGGTAACATTGGTCAACTAGAGCACATAGATTTAGAGAAAACATCTCCAGATTATTTTGACATTCGATTATGTTGTATACCCATCACTCAAAGTCAAATCATCCTCTGTCACCCTTCATTTGGTTTTCTTTTTATTATTATTATTATTAATTTTAGTGGGGTGACATTAATAAAACAGGTTACATATGTTCAGAGAAAACATCTCCAGGTTATTTTGACATTTAATTATGTTGCATACCTATCACCCAAAGTCAAATTGTCTTTTGTCACCTTCTATCTGGTTTTATTTGTGACCCTCCCCTCCCCCCAACACCTTCCTCTCCTGCATCTCCCCCACCCCCCGTAACCACCACACTCTTGTCCATGTATCTGAGTCTCATTTTTATATCCCACCTATAAATGGAATCATATAGTTCTTAGTTCTTTCTGATTTATTTATTCCACTCAGTATGTTATCAAGGTCCATCCATGTTGTTGTAAATGATCCGATGTCATCATTTCTTATGGCTGAGTAGTATTCCATAGTGTATATGTACCACATCTTCTTTATCAATTCATATTGAAAGACTTTTTGGTTGTTCCCATGTCTTGGCCACTGTGAACAATGCTGCAATGAACATGGGGCTGCATGTGTCTTTATGTACCAATGTTTTTTAGTTTTGGGGGTATATACCCAGAAATGGATTGCTGGGTCATATGGTAGTTCTATTTTTAGTTTTTTCAGGTACCACCATACTTTCTTCCATAATGGTTGTAGTATTTTACATTCCCACCAACAGTGGATGAGGGTTCCTTTTTCTCCACAGCCTCCCTAACCTGTCTTATTGATAATAGCTAATCTAACAGGCGTGAGGTACCTCTCATTGTAGTTTTGATTTGCATTTCTCTAATAGCTAATGAAGATGAGCATCTTTTCATATATCTGTTGACCATTTGTATTTCTTCCTGGGAGAAGTGTCTGTTCATGTCCTCTTCCCTTTTTTTTATTGGATTATTTGTTTGCTGGTTGTTGAGTTTTATGAGTTCTTTGTATATTTTGGATATTAGGCCCTTATCTGAGCTGTTGTTTGAAAATATCATCTCCCATTTAGTAGGCTGTCTGTTTGTTTTGTCGGCAGTTTCTCTTGCTGTGCAAAAACTTCTTAGTCTGATGTGGTCCCATTCATTTATCTTTGCCTTCACTTTCCTTGGCTTCGGATTCAAATTCATAAAATGCTCTTTATAACCAAGGTCCATGAGTTTAGTACCTATGTTTTCTGCTATGTACTTTATTGTATCAGGTTTTCTGTTTAGATGTTTGATCCATTTTGAACTAATTTTAGTACAAGGGGACAAACTGTAGTCAAGTTTCGTTCTTTTGCATGTGGCTTTCCAGTTTTCCCAGCACCATTTGTTGAAAAGGCTTTCTTTTCTCCATTGTGTGTTGTTGGCCCCTTTATCAAAAATTATTTGACTATATATATGTGGTTTTATTCCTGGGCTTTCTATTCTGTTCCATTGGTCTGAGTGTCTATTTTTCTGCTGATACCATGCTGTTTTGATTGTCGTGGCCCTATAATATAATTTGAAGTCAGGTATTGTAATGCCCCATCTTTTCCCTTAGGATTGCTTTGGCTGTTCAGGGTTTTTTTATAGTTCCATATAAATCTGATGATTTTTTGTTCCATTTCTTTAAAAAATGCCATTGGAATTTTGATGGGAATTGCATTGAATTTGTATATTGCTTTGGGTAGTATGGTCATTTTGATTATATAATATTTATTCTTCCTATCCAAGAACAAGGAATTTTTTTCATTTTATTGTATATTTTTCTATTTCCCTTAACAATGCTTTGTAGTTTTTATTATATAGATCCTTTACATTCTTTGTTATGTTTATTCTTAGGTATTTAATTTTTTTGTAGCAACCATGAAGGGGATTATTTTTTGAGTTTGTTTTCTGATGCTTCATTGTTGGCATATAGGAAGGCAATGGACTTTTGTATATTAA
This sequence comes from Saccopteryx bilineata, assembly GCF_036850765.1. NCBI lineage: Eukaryota > Metazoa > Chordata > Mammalia > Chiroptera > Emballonuridae > Saccopteryx > Saccopteryx bilineata. Next base: position 232,330,266 of record NC_089491.1, on the reverse strand, counting down.
TTTTGTATCCTGCGACCTTACTGTAATGGTTATTGTTTCTAGTAATCTTTTTGCGGAGTCATTGGGGTTTTCGATGTATAGGATCATATCATCTGCAAAATGTGAAACCTTTACTTCTTCTTTTCCAATATGAATGCCTTTTATTTATTTATCTTGTCTGGTTGCTCTGGCTAGAACTTCCAGCACCATGTTAAATAAGAGTGGAGAGAGTGGACAATCCTGTCTTGTTCCTGATTTAAGGGGAAAAGTCCTCAGTTTTATGCCATTTAATATGATGTTAGCTGATGGTTTATCATAGATGGCCTTTATTATGTTGAGATATTTTCCTTCTATACCCATTTTGTTGAGTGTTTTAAACATAAAATTGTGTTGTATTTTATCGAATGCCTTTTCTGCATCTATTGATAGGATCATGTGGTTTTCGTTCTTTGTTTTGTTGATATGGTGTATTACGTTAACCATTTTACATATGTTGAACCATCCTTGTGATTCTGGGATGAATCCCACTTGATCATGATGAATTATTTTTTTAATATTGTTGTATTTGACTTGCTAGTATTTTATTTAGTATTTTAGCATCTGTATTCATTAGAGATATTGGTCTTTAGTTTTTTTTGTGTATGTGTTGTCCTTGCCAGGTTTTGTTATGAGGGTTATGTTGGCCACATAAAATATGTTTGAAAGTATTGCTTCTTCTTCAATTTTTTGGAAGACTTTGAGTAGAATAGGAACCAAGTCTTCTTTTAATGTATGATAGAATTCACTAGTATAGCCATCTGGCCCTGGACTTTTATTTTTGGGGAGGTTTTTAATAGTTTTTTCTATTTCCTCCCTGCTATGGGTCTCTTTAGGCTTTCTGCTTCTTCATGACTCAGTCTAGGAAGATTGTATTGTTCTAGGAATTTATCCATTTTTTCTAGATTGTTGAATTTGGTGGCATATAGTTTTTTATAGTATTCTACAATAATTCTTTGTATATCTATGATATCTGTGGTGATTTATCCTCTTTCATTTTGGATTTTGTTTATATAAGTCCTTTCTCTTTTTTCCTTGGTGAGTCTTGCCAAGGGTTTGTCAATTTTGTTGATCTGTTCAAAGAACCAGCTCCTAGTTTTATTAATTTTTTCTATAGTTTTTCTGTTCTCTAGTTCATTTATTTCTTCTCTGATTTTTATTATTTCCTTTTTTTCTGCTGGTTTTGGGTTGTCTTTGTTCTTCTTTTTCTAGTTCCTTAAGATGTGAAGTTAAGTGGTTTACTTGAGTTCTCTCTTGTTTGTTCATATAGGCCTGAAGTGATATGAACTTCCCTCTTATTACTGCTTTTGCTGCATCCAGAGATTCTGATATGTTGTATTGTTATTTTCATTTGTCTGTATGTATCTTTTGATCTCTGTGCTTATTTCTTCTTTGACCCACTCATTTTTTTAAAATATGTTGTTTAGTTTCCACATTTTTGTGGGGTTTTTTTACCTCTTTTTTGCAGTTGAATTCTAGTTTCAAGGCTTTATGATCAGAAAATATGCTTGGTATAATTTCAATTTTTCTGAATTTGCTGATGTTATTTTTGTGGCCCAACATATTGTCAATTTTTGAGAATGTTTCATGTATACTAGAGAAAAGTGTATACTCTGGCACTTTGGGATGAAATGTCCTGCAGATGTGTATCATATCCAATTGTTCTAGTGTTTCATTTAAGGCCAATATTTCTTTATTGATTTTCTGTTTGGATGAATGATCTAGAGTCATCAGCGGTGTATTGAGGTCTCCAAGTATGATTGTATTTTCATCAGTTTTTGTTTTTAGGTCAGTCAGTAGCTGTCTTATATATTTTGGTTCTCCTTGGTTTGGTGCATATGTATTAAGAAGTGTTATGTCTTCTTGATTCAGTGTTCCCTTAATCATTATGAAATGATTATTTTTGTCTCTGATTACCTTTGCTGTCTTGTAGTCAGCATTGTTAGATATAAATATTGCTACACCTGCTTTTTTTTGGATGTTATTTTCTTGGAGTATTATTTTCCAGGCTTTCATTTTGAATTTGTTTATATCCTTGTAGCTTAGATGTGTTTCTTGGATTTTCTTTTTTAATCCATTCTGCTACTCTGTGTCTTTTTATTGGTGAGTTCAATCCATTTACATTTAGTGTAATTATTGACACTTGAGGGTTCCCTATTGCCATTTTATATACTGCTTTCTGTTAGTTTTGTATCTTGATTCTTCTCTTTTGTTTTTCTATCATTTGTTTTTGTTTGGTTGCAATCCATACTTCTTTCCTCTGTTACTTCTTTTTTCAAGTCATGTGCTTCTGTTGTGGTTTTTTCAGGGGTGGTTACCATTAAGTAATGGAAAGGGTACCTACCATGTTCATTGTAGTACACTTATCTCATGAGTGCTTCTGCACTCCATCCTCCTTTGCTACTATTAATCTTCGTCCTCTCCCCTTATTTGTTTTTGTTGTCACAGTTTAAATTTGATTTTATTGTGTTCTTGGTGGAGCTTTTACTTGTGGTTTTGTTTTGTTTTGTATCTGGTCAGAAAACCCCCTTTAGTATTTTTGAAGTGGGGATTTTCTGGTGATAAATTCCCTCATCTTTTCTGTATCTGTGAATGTTTTTATTTCTCCTTCATATTTGAAGGATAGCTTTGATGGGTACAGAATTTTTGGCTGGAAGTTCTTCTCTTTCAGAACTTTAAATATTGGGGTCCACTCTCTTCTAGCTTGTAGAGTTTCTGCTAAGAAATCTAATGATAATCTAATAGGCCTTCCTTCATGTTGTGTTCTTCTTTTCCCTGGCTGCCTTGAGAACTTTTTCTTTGTCATTGGTTTGTGCCAATTTCATTATGATGTACCTTGGAGTAGGTTTGTTGGGATTAAGATAACTTGATGTTCTGTTTGCTTCTTGAATTTGAGGCTTTAGTTCTTTCCATAGGCTTGGGAAGTTCTTGTCTATTATTTGTTTGAATATGTTCTCCATTTCATTTTCTCTTTCTTCTCCTTCTGATATACCTATTATTTTTATATTGCTCTATTTGATGGAGTCAGACAATTCCTGTAAGGCTTTCTCATTTTTATAAATTCATGAGTCTCTCTTTTCTTTTCTCTGTTGTGCTTCTAGTTGCCTGTCTTCTATGTCACTAATTCTCTCTTCTATTAGCTAAGCTTGTTACATTGTTTTTCAGTTCATGAACTGAGTTTTTCATCTCTGTTTGATTCATTTTCATAGTTTTAATTTCCTTGGTAATATATTCTTTCTGTTCATTGAGTTGTTTTATGAGCTCCCTAAATTGCCTTTCTGTGCTTTCTTGTATATCTCTGAGTATTTTTAGGATTTCTATTTTAAATTCTCTGTCATTTAACTCCTAGGTTTCCAATCTATTAAATTTTTTTTCTATAGATTTTTCCTCATTTATCTGTGCTACATCTCTGTCTTTTGTGTCCATGATATTTGATTTCCTTTTTCTTAATGGCATCTGAGTGTGGTTTTGTTAATAACACTAGTAAGAATTGATAAAGAATAAAAAAAATTATTATTTTTTTTTCTTTGAGAAAATACCATGAGAAACTGAGAGTTATATTGTGCTAAATGGAACAAAAACTATCTGGAATGGAGGACCTGAGTTGAGGAGAAATGACAAAGGAGCAAAACAAGAGGTAAGGACCCACAAAATGCTACAAGGAAAGAATTTGGATCAAGAATAAAGTAATTTGCTTGTAAATGATGGTCAGGTGAGAGATATAGTGAAAGAGACAAGAAGAAAGCAAGAAAAAGAATATTATTATATTAAGTAGAACAAAAACTACATAGAGTGGAGAGCCAGGGTTGGGGGAATGCTAATGAGTTAAAAAGCAAAGCAAAAGCACAAAATGCCACAAAGAGAAAATTTGAATCAAAAATAAAATAATTTGTTTGTGAGTGAGGATTGAGTGAGAGGAAAAGTGAAATAGAAAAGAAGAAAACAAGAGAGAGGGAGAAAAAGAAAAAAAAGGGAGAGAGTTAAGGTTTTTGAGATGTAACGCTCATAGAGAGAAAGAAAAAAGAAAAAAAAAGAATGGAAAATGTAACACCTATGGGTAATAAAGTTAAAGATGAAGAGAAAAGAATAAGAATAAAAGAGGATAAAAGGACCAACGTAGAAGAAAGAAAAACAAAGATAAAAAAATGAAAGAAAAAAGTGGAAAAGGTTATAAAGACTGTGGATCATTCTTGATTTTGAGAGGTTATCTTCTTCCATTTTACTTCTTCTCTCTCTTTTTGGTTGGTGGCAATGTACCTCAGGCTCTGCCCCTGTGGCATGCTTAGGTAGAGATTTGCAGTTGATGTGTCGCTATGTCAATGACATACACTAAGCCTCAGTCTCCTTGGTAGTCGGGGCTTGTGAGCATTTGCAGGCTCCAACAATGGGAGAGTCCGTATTCCTGGAGCCTCTCTCCAAGTCTCTCCTTCCTGAACCAGCAACCTGGTGACCCAGCTATGAAGTTGTCCCTGCCACTGCCTGGAGAGTAAGAGGCCCTAAGAGTTGGCAAATCCCCACTCTATCCCCATTCAATGCAGGGCTCTGGGTAAGGCTTTGCCAGCCAGAGCCACCAGCATAATCAGGCAGGGCTGGGAGCCAATTGCTCTCAAGATGTATTTCTATGAGCCTCCAGGCATACCCTAGTATGTCTCAGCACTCTGCGGGACCACTCTCCCTAGGCTTTTTGCACTTTGTAACCTGATTGGCTGGGAAGAAGATGCCCTAGTCGCTGCCTGCAGAACAGGAGGTCTTAAAAGCTTCCAAGTCCCTCCTCCAGGTCCTTTTAGGGCACTGCCCTGAGTATGAAAGCTCTGCTGACCAGAGCCACCAGCTTAAGCAGGTAGGGGGGCGAATTGACTTCTGTTCAGGCTCCTTTTTATGGTTCCCCAGGTATATCGAGGCAAATTTATTTGCCTTAGTGTTCTGTGGGACTGCTCTCTGCAGGCTTCTCCCTTGTTAAGAAGCCTACAGCCTAGCCTTCCCAACTTCTGCAGAGTTCTCTGAGGTCTGTTCTGTAGGAATGTTTTTTACCCTGTATTGGCTGGTAGGAAGTTGCCCCAGCTACTATGTGCAGAGCAAGAGGCCCTAAAAAATATCACATCTCTCCATCAGGTTCTCTTAGATCACTGACCTGAGAAAGAAGACCTTGTCAGCCAGAGCAGGGATTACACCGAGACTCTGGTCACAGCCCACACAGAAGGCTACTACTGACAGTCTCCGACCTTGCCCCTCTGTCTGGGAATGCAGGCACCCATGCCCGGGGCGCTAGGAGGAGCTACTCACTGTCCATGCTCGCTGACCAGGATATTGGGAGAAAACAAGGCAACTGCTCACCCACCTCTGCCAGGGTCTGCCACTGGCGTTATCTCATGTGGGCTGAGCCATAGGGACACTCTCTCCTCAACTTGAACATCTCTTCCCTAGCCCAGCTTTTTCCACGCCCCCAGCCCTCACTTTCTCTCAGTTCCAAGTGAAAGCATCCCTTGTTCAGGTCAGTGAGGAAGGCGAAGTGCTCCGTTCTTCATCTTATTTCCTTCAGAGTCGATTATATATTTAGCTACCATTTCACCCAATCATACCTTTATTTGGTGTATGTGTATTTCAGGTGCTCCTGGGATTATTTTTCTGTCTCTAGTTGAATTTGTTGAAATTTTGGGGAGAGGTATCGGGTACCGTCCTCACGGCGCCATTTCTCTGATGTCCAATTGCTTTCTAATATATACCTTGGCCAGGGGTCTACAGCAGACCAAGTAACCTTTTGCTCAAGCCAGCGACCTTGGACTCAAGCCAGTGAGCCTTGCTCAAACCAGATGAGCCCATGCTCAAACTGGCGACCTTAGAGTTTCGAACATGAATCCTCCACATCCCAGTCCGATTCTCTATCCACTGTGCCACCGCCTGGTCAGGCAGAAATAGCTTTTTAATGCCTTCAGTTACATGTTTTGATATTCAAAGTTACCATGGAGATGGTTGTCTCAAACTATCTTCCCTTTGTCTTCTTGTTAGCTTATCACTTATCCTGAAGTGAGTCACGTTATTGTTTCCAGCGTGGAGGTTTTGGATCCTTTTTTTCCAGATGAGGCAGAGACCTCTGTGGAAATCACTAGGATATCCTGAGAATAACTGCTGAAAACTGATACAGCTTGAGTGAGTTGGCTACCAATGAAATACATTTGCAAAAACTAGAATTTTAATCATACGCTAACCTTTACTACCCAGCAGGAAGTGAGAATGAGACACCTTAGCGTGGTTCCTCCCACTCCTTGCTGGGTTCCCTTTTGCTTGTCCCATAAAGACAAAGCAGCAGGAAACTCATCTTTGTATGAATTTGTGAAAATCGTCCTTATCACTATAAAAAACCCAACGGTAGAAAGAAAAGTACTGGAATTAGTTTTTATGTTTTTGGGTGTTTTTTTTTTAACTTGTTATCACATTCAACTTCTGCCTCAAAGCATCTTTTAGAAATTGGAAACCAAGAAGCTATTTATGTAATTGGATCTTTTCTATTTGTTGCAAAGATAAATGTTTTTTTCTAAGCTCTTATAGAGAGATATTTTCTTATCTGGCACCAATGAAAGTGCCTGTCTATTGTATTCCTTACAAAATTCTACCAAAGGTATTGCTTGTATCTCCTAATCCTTCCTGTACCTCAAAGCCAAAAATCTCTGACAGATCTTCATCTCACCAAGCTTTAACTCTTTACCATAAGGATCTTATAGTCTTATAAGCTATCCACTTGGATGAAAACACACACACACACACACACACACACACACACACACACAGCCATGGAGAAATGGGAAAGGATCGCTTTTGAAATGGATCCTGCAGATAAAGTTTCAGTTCTTTGAATTCTCAGAAAGGTCACATCTGTGGAAACAGCTGGGAACATGGGAATTCATCAGGGTCAGCAAGTGGGTTTTGTCTTCTTTGATTCTGAATTTGGCACATCATGGGTGCTCTATTTATTAAATGAAGGAATATATCAAATCATTAACTTCTCATCAGCATACCATCTAAAATAAACATATACGTGTGAACAAATTTATTTTTAATTTAGAAACTTACCTTTAATAAAATACCAAGTGAACCTAAATATCTCTTTTGTAATTAACTGTAATCCCCAAGATAATCATCACTAGTTCAGTGCTTGAAGTGGCCATAGATTCTGTCCCCCACCACCCCAAGCAAAGCTACCTTGGGGACCTTGACCAGTTATTATTTCTTTTTTCAACAGCTTTGTCATAATATGTTATTTATTTATTTTTATTCAACAAGAGGAAGGGAGGAAGAGACAGACTCCCTCATGCACCCCGAACAAGATCCACCTGGCAAGCCCACTAGGGGACGATGCTCTACCCACCTGGGTCATTGCTCTGTTGCTCAGCAACTGGGCTTTTCTTAGTGTCTGAGGTGAAGGCCATGGAGCCATTCTCAGCACCTGGGGCCAACTTGCTCCAATCGAGCCATGGCTGCAGGAGAGGAAGAGAGAGAGAAAGAGAGAGAGAGGGAGATTGAGGGAAAGACAGAAGCAAGAGGCAGTGGGGTGGAGAAGAAGATGGGCTCTTCTCCTGTGTGCCCTGAACAGGAATTGAACCCAGAACATACACACGCTGGGCCAACATTCTACCACTGAGCCAACTAGCCAGGGATGTCATAACATGTTTTGATGATTCTGTTTCCTCAGCTTTATAAATGTGGCCAACCATCTTCAATCCAAAAATTTCAAATAGTGTGATTTCCTCTACAATTACGTAACTCTTTTCGTTTTTAAAGAAAGACTTTTCTAAAGAGTTGTGTGATCAACTTGTGCATTACCTCACTTCTTATATCAGTAACCGTGCCATTTATCTGAGGTTTAACACATTCTGAGATCTCACTGACACTGTCTGTGGTGGTTCTATGCTGCTCCATGTGATGGATGTTGTTAGGGTAATCCCAGCTTATTTTTAGTCCATCAGTCACTGCATGTGTTCAGTTGACCAAAAATATATTGTTTCTTTGTCTGAAAAGTATAAAAACATGGCGGTTCATCATTATTTATGACTTAGACACACATATTAAAATTTTTTTATCCTGTTAATCTAATTTCATGTCAATTTTATTATAATAACAGTTTGGTCATAAGGACTCAAGGAATGGGTGGGAAGAATTTTCAGCCTCCCAGAAAGTATATTTTCCCCATAAGGAGGTACATATAACAATCCATTTTCTATGTCATTCAAATGAATATTTCCAGCACATAATTTGAATTAAAATTCTAGACCCTAATATTCAGTTACTTACTTGCCATTTCCTTTAGGAGTTTTCATAAGAGTGTCAAACTTTTATGTCTATGAACCTGAACTACACACACACACACACACACACACACACACACACACACACATTATGACAATAAAAAGTGTGCCAAAATCACGTGGGGGCCAGGCAGGTCTGATGGGGATCCCCAGCTATAGGTTGAGGCCGTCTCCTTTCTTGGTGGAACTCCTGCAGGGTTCCGACATGGCCTGTCTCATTTTCAAAGGCATCTCTGCCAATCTTCTCTCTGTCTCTCCCACCCTGCCTGAGAATCTTCTCACAACAAAAAGCTGGTCACATCACTCCTCTGGTGCAGCCTTCTCACTGTCCTCTAATCCATGTGTGATGAAACACCAGCCTTCTACCTGATTGACAAGGCTGTATGTGGCCCCCTGCCCACATCCCCAGCACTGTCTTCACCCCACACTCCTGCTCTCCCACACACCTCTGCTCCACAATAAACTCCCTCAAGCGTCTTCCTATCACAGAGACATGCTGTTTTCTCTTCATCTGGGTAATAATTAAGATAATTAAATGTTTCCTCACTTTCTAACCACCAGCTCCCAGGGTACATTAAGTTCCCCTGTGCTGATATCTGCTATTTCTGCACTTAATTCTATCATTTTAGAATGCACTTATTTTTTTTAAACTGTCCTCTAGACCAGAGCAATGACACTTAAGCTAGCCTGGGAGAGTTCATTGTACCCTCTGCCATGGGATTAATCTATCAGCAAGTAAATCGATGCATTTCCTCCTTCATTATGAAGTCTTACATGATTAAAAGCAGCTTAACTAATTTATGTGTTGGGCAACATCATTGATTTGTCTTGGTCTATGACCCACTCTTTGAGTGGTGGTACCTCTTTGTAATATCAAAGGGTGGGGATGGATAACTATGTTCTTGCTTATTCAACACTGAATTCTCCGCCCAGCAGTAGTCAAAGTCCTATAGTGGTTGTTCAGTAAATAATCCATGGATACGTTAGGAAATGAATGGTTTTGTGGTCACCTAAATATCTTCTGTCTTCTCCTGGTTCTAGACCTCCAGGCTCTTTGAGGGTTTGCTGCACATGGATGGCTGCACAGATAATGAGGGTGTTTCATAGAAACAGGAAACCGGGGAAGCTCACTACCTCACAGGCAGTCTCCTGGCCTGGACTCTCCTCTGCTCACTGACACACCAGCTTGGTTACAGTGTACTGTCTATGCAATTCAGAAAACAGTATCATGGGAGACATCTAGGACTTCCCTCTGCCTCCTTGCCCCCATTCAATCTTGGGTCAGCAAGTTTTGGTATTTTTATCTCCAAATATGTCGGCATCCTGTGTTTTCCTACATTACAGTAGCTTGACTATTTTGTCTCTGGGGTCACAGGTGGTCCTCCACGTGCCTCTCAAGACCCTGATCTCGCCTATCTCAACTCTATTTTTCATGTCTTTGTGGTTTTCTAAAAGTCTATATTGGCCTTTTCCAGCTCAAATTTAATTTCCTAAATATTTTACTCAAGTTGTGTTGTGATCCGACCCTCAGTTATTTCATGTCAATGTGGTCAACCGTCTCATAAGGTGGTTGCAAAAAGAGACAGAGAGAGGGATAGACAGACAGGAAGGGTGAGAGATGAGAAGCATCAAATCTTCGTTGCGGCACTTTAGTTGTTCATTGATTGCTTTCTCATATGTGCCTTGACTGTGGGGCTACAGCGGACAGAGTAACCCCTTGCTCAAGCCAGTGACCTTGGACTCAAGCTGGTGAGCCTTGCTCAAACCAGATAAGCCCGCACTCAAGCTGGCAACTTCGGGGTTTTGAACATGGGTCATCCACATCCCAGTCCAACGCTCTATTCACTACGCTACCACCTAGTCAGGCAGGAATAACTTTTTAATGCCTTCAGTTAATGCCTTCAGATGCCAGGTTGCTTCAGCTCATCTTAACACTGAAGACAGAGAAAAAGTACCTGGGTCTTGTTTCAAGAAACACAGCACGCACAAGCAGGGAGCATCAGAGGAGGAAAGATAGGCGACAGGACTGGGACAGACAGGAGCTGGATTATCAGGGGCTCCATAGGTCGTGGTGCAAATATGGACCTTTTTCAAAGGTCTGAAATCTGCAAATCCAAAGCATATTTTCAGAACTAATTTAGTGGTGAAAGGAGCCCTAATCTCATCTCATTATATGGAATTATGTGACTCAAACTCATGAAAACTAGTCATATCCTTTTTTCTTCTTATAGTGTGGATATCTTTATGGTGTGCCTCAGAAGTGAGTCTGTTTGATTTGGGGGTGTTGTTTCTGCAACTACCTGGGGTATTATATATACTATGCAGTTCATCCAACCATCTTTCTAAAATGTGGGAAACTCTGCATTCTAAAACTTCTCTGTCCCATTGGCTTAGACAAGAGAACAGGTTATAAACATGACCATAACTAGACCAAATTTGCTTCCTCCAGAGATGACTCTGGCCGCACCAGAAAGAATGCTTTGAAGGGTCCCAGAGGAGAAAGAGTGGACCCTGGATTGTAAGCCTGGCAGAATCACTCAATAGGCTATATATATTTTTTGTATTTTTCTGAAGTTGGAAACGGGGAGGCAGTCAGACAGACTCCCGCATGCGCCCGACTGGGATCCACCTGGCACACCCACCAGGAGGTGATGCTCTGCCCATCTGGGGTGTCACTCTGTTGCAACCAGAGCCATTCTAGCACCTGAGGCAGAGGCCACAGAACCATCCTCAGCACCCAGGCCAACTTTGCTCCAATGGATCCTTGGCTGTGGGAGGGGAAGAGAGAGACAGAGAGGAAAGAGAGGGGGAGGGGTGGAGAAGCAGATGGGCACCTCTCCTGTGTGCCGTGGCCGGGAATCGAACCCGGGACTCCCACATGCCAGGCCAACGCTCTACCACTGAGCCAACCAGCCAGGGCTTAATAGGCTATATTTTAACCACAGTGCTTGGCTGCCTCCCATAAAAATGGTCATTAAAGCCCAGCAACATGTGTTGGATAAGATAGGAAAGGAGCCTGGGATGTCACCTTGAGAAAAATCTTACACTTAAGAAATTGGCAACATAAAAGGACCTCACACCAGACTGACAAAGAATGGCCAAAAAAAAAAAGCAAATTGGCTGGGTTACAAAGTCAAGTTCAAAATGCATTGTACATCAAGGAAAGCTGCCAAGAGCACCCAGTGTTGGAAGGAGGTCATCTTCGGCAAATCCTCCTGGGTACTGAGCATCTCACTATTAGACACTATATATCTCTATCTCTATCTCTACCATCTACATCATTTTGTTGTTCTGCTTTTCATTTAAAAATGGCCACAATTTCAGTAGTGTCTGGTGCATAGTTCCTGCCAAATAGAAGCTTGTTGAACTGAACCATCTTGTCCAAGGTTTTGAAAATACATTAACATGGAATGTAAAATCTGAAGTTTTATTTCAAGCCAAGTCTGCAAGCAAACATTGAACCACCTGGCACTGCCGTGGGGGGTGAGGATGGGAGACTGTGAAGGGCCCTCTCCAAAGAAAGTGTGTCTTCTGCCATCTCTGGGACAGGAGTAGAAATGTGTTAAGAGAAGATAAGTGACTTGAGTCAAGTGTCTTAGAGGCAGTTCAGTTCAGTCACTTTTGTTTCCCTTAAGACCCCTCAGCTACAAAGCAGAGCTGAAGGAGATCTTGTGCCCTTGGGATTTACAAACGGTGAATCATTTTGAATTCTGTTTATGTTTTCCACAGGAAACAGAAATTCTTTAATTAGAAGTCACTTCATTCTGCAGGATTTTCCTGCTGGTACAAATGTGCTGTCCTCGCTCTGTTTTATACTGCTTCTCACAAAAGCAGTAACCAAAGCGATCCATAGAGTAACTTTATATATAAAAATAAAACGCAACCACAGTAAGCCAACAGCTCTAAAAAAAATTTCAGAAAAAAATGAGTTCAAATTCTATAAAAGTTTTATTTATTAAAGAGCAACATATCTGTCCCATTGTAAGAGAGCAAAACAACATGACCTAGCCTCATCATTTCTCTTATATATAACTTCTCATAATAGCTGACATAAAACTCGGAGGTAGTTTCCCAGCTTGGACTATTCTTAGATTGTATTATGAGAACAGAATGTGCGTCTCTGAGAAACACTGAGTTGGTGGTGGTCAGTCAGTTCCTGAGCCGGGGGTTGTAGTAAATGGGTGTCACAGAAAGCATCATGTGGTGTAGGCGTGTGATGAGGCGTTAAGCTGATGTACAGAAGCCAAGACTTGTAGGCTGGTCTGCATGAACGGGATGCTCATAGCACGGAAACAGTTTGTGTGTCAGGAGCAGGGATGATGAATTGGGTTTTGGAACTCACAGGTCTCCAGACAAAGGCTGGTTTGTGGCAGCTGGTGGGCGAAGAGCAGCTTTCTGGGCAGTCATTACAGAGCAACCTGACAGGTGGAGTGGGAGAACACAGGCCAGTGTGTGGACAGAGAGGCTGATATAAGAGCAGCCACAGCATAAGACGGTTAGACTAGGAACCTTCTGATAGGCAGGAATGGCTGTGTCCCACTGGCAGCTGTAACATGTTATCTCGACACCTGATTCATTTGTTATCAATGTCATAGAGTCTCTGATTGTTCTCTGCTGGACTAGAGAGCTTCTATCCCCTCACCCTGTGGGTGTGATGTTTTTGACAGCCAACTTCAACATCCTCTTATGCTACATTTGCCTTAGAACATCTCCTTACTGTGTTTCTAATGTCAAGCACATAAGATGAATACCTTTGTTGATGTTGGCTGGTTGGCTCAGTGACAGAGCTTCAGCTTAACATGTGGATGTCCCAGGTTTGATTTTTACTCTGGCACACAGGAGAAGCAACCATCTGTTTCTCTATCCCTTCCCCTTCTCTTTCTGTCTCTCTATCTTCTCGCCCTCAGCCATAGCTTGAATGGTTGGAGCAAGATGGCCCCGGGCACTGAGGATGGCTCCATGGCATCACCTCAGGTGCTGAAATAACTCAGTTGCTGAGCAATGAAGCAGCAGCCCCAGATGGGCAGAGCATGCCAGGTGGATCCGGTCAGGTGCATGCAGGAGTCTATCTCTGCCTTCCTGCCTCTCACCTCTCCCTTAATTAAAAAAAAAAAAAAGATAAAAACTTTTGTAAACATGCTTACTTTTATTTTATAGCTAAAAGCCAGTTTGCAATTTTGTCTGGGACTTTCAATCTGTACTGCATACTCAACACTGTCAGTCATCATTGCAGGTTCAATCAGTGACTCATGTGGTCATTTACAGGAAGCTGAGCATGACCTGCTTGCCCTAATCACCAGTTCTTGTCTCGGGCATTTCTAACGTGGCCCACCCTCTTATAAAGTGTGTGTGTATGTCCTGTAACAATGAACATGTGTGATATAAATGGTGCTGAAAAGACAAAACTGTCACTGCATGATCCCAGCACCCCACCAGCATCACGGGGTTTATGTACGGGTGTTTCTGCTGGGCTCTCTTTTCCAGCTGGGTGGATGTGGGGTGCCTCGTAGACGTGGACTTCCATTATATAAGCTAAGGAGATGGAGATTTCAGCTCAAATACTTTTAAAAAAGTAATTTGCTGTCAAATTTATAGCATGTAAAATTTTAATGGCCCCTCAGGGGCTGTGCTTATAGGCAGTAAAATAAATACTACATTATTTTCTTCAAGCACACTGAAAATTGGCAAACAAATAAAAATTTCCAAAGCAATGTCACAAATAGTCACATTTTCATATTATGTGAGGGTGTGCATTGCATGGAGAGAGCCTTGGTTAACCTAAATAGAGGGGTGTGGTGTCTTGAAGCACAGACAGATGCTGCTGAAACTAGGAGTTAAAGGCAGAGAGAACATTGCCCAGAGTGTCACAGTATACAAATATTGATCGACTTACGACCTATGCAACTTACGACCATTCGATTTTACGACCACAATTGCTAGCCATGACTGCTCCGCATCTGGCAGCGCAAGTGTTGCCCAGCTGGGTGTACAACAGTGTGGACCAACTTCTGGCAGCACTACCATCTCCGCGTGCACCATTTCAACTGTTATCCCAGACTCAGTACAGCAATTTGTGTTTTGTGTCTTGAATATTTTTCATCAAACCCCTCCCAAGATGTCTACCAAGAGGAAATTGTCTTTGCAAATATTAAACCAGTTGTACTGGTAATGCAGTGTTTTACTTAAACCTGACGAATTAAAAATAAGAAACAAAATGATGTAGAGATGATAAAAATGGCATAAAATGAACAAAGAAAATTATGATATATAACAATAATGAAAGAAAATTATGATAAAATATAACTTAAAGATTTTTATAACATCATTTCACAGTACTGTACATATAGCCTACTCAACTTACGACCCAAATTGTGTTACGGCTGCTCTGATAGAACCAATCGTGGTCGTAAGTCTAGCACTAGCTGTACAAGAAATGTTTAAAATATACATAGATAGATAAATAGGTAGGTAGGTAGATAGAGAATTATAAGGAAATTCTGAATTAGGCTATACCTAAGATATAAAAAACATATTGTAAAGAAAGTAGATCAAAACATGTTTCTTTTCATATTATGGTGTTTGAGAAGAATTGGAGTACATTATTGTATATTTTAACAAATAGTTAAAATATTTAGAAATTGATAAATATTTCCTTTTTGGCTGTATAAAAGAATATGATGGTTCACATAACCAGAGAATTAGGTCAAGGGACCCATGTACATTTATGTTTTGGACATAAGTTGCAAGTGTTTACAGTCTAGTAATAGTTAACATTTCTAGGTGCTTTCTGTATTTGAAAAACTGAGTTGCTACTCATATCTTAACATAATTTTGTGATATATGATGCCACTACTATCTCTCTTTTACATTAAAAAAATCAAATTTTTTGAATTAAATTTCATTAGGGTAACATTGGTTAATAAAATGATAAGTTTCAGGTGTACAGTTCTGTCATACATCATCATTACATCTGTATGTTGTCTGTGTGTTCACCACCCAAAGTCAAGTCTCCCTCCATCACCATTTATCCCCATTTTGCCTTCTTCTACCTCCTCACCCCTTTTCTCTCTGGTAATTCCCATGCTGTTGTCTGTGTCTATGAGATGGTCTTTTTTTTTTTTTTGCTTTGCTTAATACCTTCACCTTTGATTTTTGAGAAGGTCTACAATACGTATAAGACAAATAACCAATGAGTGTTAAAATCAGAGATTCACATATGCATAGTATTTTTTCAGAAGTCACATAATTAGACTCACTCCCACAGCAGACAGACTAATGTACAAGTAAAGAAAAAAAAAGTGAGACTTCTTATCTAAAGGATTCAATATTCTAAGAAATAATTCTGAAGCACAAAGACTCAGAAGGTTCTCTAGGTAGAAAACTTGGAGGTGACATTCTGATAGTCACATGCTCGTGTTACCTGGAGGACAACACAGGAGCCTCATACAGATTGGGACATCAATTTCTCAGTACACCTGACATCCCTCACTCTTCTGCCCTTTGAACAAACTTGATCTTGACTGATTCTGTACCTACCATGAGAATGGGCTACCTTAGGTTTTGTTGCAGCTTGGGAGAAAAAAAAATTACTACCAATAATCAAGTAATAACCTACCAAGAGACCCCATAACTCAGGAGCCGTGTGTCTACTAACAAGCAGAAGCTCCTTGGACTGTATCTGTTCTGCATGGTTCCCAAAGCTTGAAGGCCATATGCTTTCACTAGCTACCATGTTGACAAGGCTTCAAAGGTCAACAACAAAAACAGTAACAATGGCGCTAATTCATTTTGAGTTCCAAGACTATTAATAAGCAATTTTCTGTTTAACATTCCCAACAGAATCATAGAGTAATGACACTGTGATTCTCCCCCGCAGAATAGATTTTAGTGGCTAATGGGCACCAGGTGGCCCTTGGCTCCATAGTCATGCTTGTCTAACTCAACCTATGTGTCAGTGAAGTTTTGCCTGTTTGCTCTGATCCAGTGTAACAACACAAGGGAATATGTTAAATTGGTTACGAGTGAACTTAGACAAAATTTATTTTCCTCCTTATTTAAGAAAGCAACATTTAGCTTTGCTTTAAATCGTGATGCTATGAGGATATATTTTTGAATCTCAGTAATGCAGACTGAAGCCTGTTCTATGCTCCACCTCATCACTAGAAGGAGATCAATTTGTGAACACTAATTGCCCAATAAATGCTAATCAAATAGCATATTAAGGGAAAACGCGCAGAGAAGAACAGCAGTATCTGAGACCTAGTGCCTTCAATGTGTTCCTAATCTAAAAGCCTGTATATGACACAATTCTCACATTCTACAGGGTGTGGCAAAAGTAGGTTTATAGTAGTGAGTATGCACAACACAGTTTATTCCTTTATTATTATTTATTAATTATTGTATGATTTTTCTATATGAACAACTGTAAACTTACTTTGTCCCAACCTGTATATTTCTCAGAATAGCCTTATAAGTTAACTAATATTATTTTTATTTTTTTCCATTATACAAATGTGACCATGTGTTCAATACTGTGTTCAAAGTATTTTGGAAACAACTTCATGAAGCCAGAAAACGTGAGACTATGTCTGTCTCCGGTCACTTCATTCCTCAACCTTCTAAGTGTGTGAAGCCACATTATCTCACTTAATGAATGCAGGAGGCAGAGGGGGGAAGTTCATTACTAAGCTCTGGGGCACTTGAAACCCTCAGAGGACAGGCCCGAAATGGAGAGGAAAAGAAGCATTCCCTGCTCCCCAGGCAAAGAGCGACACCATGTCAAAGGTGTAGATTAAGAAAAGACAGGCCAGTCATTTTAGACCCATAACCATTCTTTCTGCCCATCTGAAATTTGGAAATGACAAATTTGCTGAGCAAACTCCCATCTCATGACCTCAGTGGACCTCGGTGGACATGGGTTTGCTGTGCAAAGCCTTCCCCTCCCCCTTCCACATGAGGACAGGCAGCGAGGACAATGTTGCCACCTCCTTCTCCCAGAGCATTCTCAATGCCATTGGACTGTTTGCTTTTCCTTCACCAAGTTCAGTAATGGAGCATGAAAAAATGCAAAAGCGGTTTTCAAATTAGGTTTATAAGGGAGAGAAGATGAACAGTCAATGATTCCCCCTCACCTCGCAATGTCCATGGGATAAAGGGGATGTCCCTGCAATCAAGCAAGGCATTAACCTCTTGGTCAGTAATTCAGCAAGAAAAGCAAACTGTTAAAAACAAAAAACAGAATCAACCACTGCTCACTTTTTCTATCATGATTATGTGTGTGATAACTTGTTTTCCTTTCATTACATGACTTGAATTATTTTGCTGATAAAATACCAAAAAGAGAGTGTCTATCAGACATAAATCTAGGTTTTATATTTTTGCAGGAACTCACTGAAATAAATACTGGAGTATTGGTTTTGACTAAATGTTATTATAATATTATTTGGCCCCAAAATCTTGAGGCCCCCAAATCTTGAGACATCATATGTGGTGTCTCCACCCTGGTAGGGGGGTACTAGAATCCTCCCCACCTCCATTGGGCATTCACAATATGCTCAAGCATATTTAAAAACACTTCAGGGAATAAAGCAAACCTGGTCAAAGGTTCAATTTTCAACACGTAAATGTAAGCTTTGTATCTAATCAATCACTGTCTTCTAAAATGGTATTCTAAGAGACCTTGAGACGTGGAGTGAACATGGGAGAAAAGAAAACCTCTGGGCTATTTCTAGTCCTTTAACTTTATTCACAACCCTTCGGTCTACCCTCAGTGAATTCAGAGCTTCAATACTCCAGCCAGACCTGCATCTTGTCACTCTGACTGACAGGTGCCAGTGGGCCTGCATAAATGCTCCAGAAATAATCCCCATTGTAAACCTGCAGCACACCAGACTGGATAGTCTACTTTGTCTCAAGAGATGGTTCATTTTCATTCAACCTTTTTAAAAAAAATTACTGTAGACTAACAGGAAGTTGTAAAAATAGTAGATAGAGTCCCACGACCCTACCCTGATTCCCCAAATAAGGACATTTAACTGTACAATAGCAAAACCAGGAAATTGGTATTAGTGCAATACTGTTAGCTAGACCCCCAACCCGACCCTCAGTTTATGTGTAAGCCCACACTCACATGTGGACATGGGAATGTACAGACATCTATGAAACTCTGTCCCACGCACAGAGTTGGTGTGACCACTGCCATAACCCAAGTGGAGAACCGCTCCTTTGGTTATTAACTGTTTTTCTTGTTACAAAAGTTAAAAGGATAAAAATGGAGTCACTTTTTCTTCTTTTAACACTTATTTTGTCATTTTATATTTACATAATGTTATTGAGTTTAATTAAATCTGAGATTTAAAAATAGAGTGAAGCTTGGTTTTGCTAAAAGCAAAATGACTGAGTCGTGTAGTAATTGAGGTTGAGGTGAGGGCACGGGGTAGGTGGCAGAAAGAAAGATCAAGTCACAATATCACATTCTGTGTGATAACATTCCTTTCCCAAGTAACAAGCAGTCACAGTGCCATTAAAAAGCATGAATTGTTAGTAGACTAATTCCACCCATCAGCCCTAACTGACATGTTAGGGCACACGGTGAACAGCAGGCATAATTTCTTTTTCTTTGTAGTTTCTTCTTTTACTTCTTAGTTTCTATTTTAAAAGGGAAACATTATGTTCACACAGTTGCAGCACATGAATAACTGTGTCTTACAATTAATATTACTGACTTCATAAGCTGTTGTCAGGGAATAAAAAGAAGAAGAAAACAACAATGAGACTTTGAAATGGGGCGTGTGGGGAAGGGTTTCTGTGTGACCTGTCGAGTTCACCTGTCACAGTGCCCCCACTTCTCCTGGCTTTTGATCTATCATGTAATTCTATACGTTGTGGAAAACAGATAATGAGGCAAGTGAAAATGATTTTAGTTTAATGACATGCACTGACTTTGACTCTGGTTCAAGAACCACATTGCATCTGTCTTTGTGAATTGGTTTTTAGCGTCCAGACAGCTTTGAATTCTCCTCTGGACCAGTTGTAGCTTCCGAATGGCCCCCTCATTCATTGATGAGTTAAATAATTAACATACTGTTTTTTTTTATCTGCGTGAGGAACATGATTTCACTTCTTTGAAGTTATCACCGAATACTATGCTGTTTTGAATTGCATCACGATTTGCTTTATATTTACCCACCCAAGGCCATGTAGAAGAATCTAATGTGTTATTGAGGCATTACCAGCCCACCTCTCACATGCTACTATTATCATATAATATGGACAGGTGGGCAATGCTGGATGGAATAGTAGAGATCACAGATTATCAGGGACCATCTCACTTCACAGATCAAGAAGACGATATCCAAAGAAGCTAAGTGATGTGTGTAAGATTAAAAAAAAATACTATTGTAAGAGAACTGGGAATAGACCCTATCTCCCAACACATTTTTCTATTTGCTTTATTTCTCTGTATGTAGTACAATAGAAGAGAGGTTTTAAAACTCCAGTCTACCTATTGGACTCATACATATAGTAGCATCCCTCTATGCTAAAAACTTAGTGTATATTTCATAGGAAAAGGAACATTACTTTAGAACCCAAAGCATCCCAAACATACACATTGACACACACATACTAATAAAAGCAGAGTGCTCATGTTTGTGACCCGTGAGCTGCATCTACACAATCTCATTTTTCTCTATTGTTTTCTACTTGCCTGTAAGGTTTCACTTCATGCAGGATATGCCTTGATATGTTCCTAAGACTAAAATTTTTTAATGGAATAATCAAATGGAAGATTGATGGACAGAGGCTCTAAGTAGGTTATCACTTGTCCTGCTGTAAGGGCACCTAGAAAGAACAAAGTCCAACAAGGAAGTGGTCACACCTGACAGTGATGTTTAAAGGGTTCACCATCACAAGAGCCTCGTGTAATTTTTGCCCTAAAAATTCTATTATGCAGCAGTTGTAAGAGCCACCCATATATACAGAGGGTTTTCAAAATAGAGAAACAATTTACCGAATAAGGAAGTAGCTTGTGCGACAGGAACAACCCAGGGTGGAAAGGATGGTGTCCTTAAAGAATCACATCAACAGTTTGGCAGGGTCTGTGGAAGGCAGCAGTTCTCGGGGGGCGAGTATGTGACAGCCAGCGTCGGGGAAAGTGGAAAGTGGAGGTGCATACAGGACAGACTGGGCCAGGGCAAGGCAGGTGGGGAGCCTAGGGGGACAGCATTTAAGGAGCAAACAATGGTGGGACCTTGAAGAGAGTGTCTTCTCAAGAATGAGATGCTGCAGTAAACAAAATTGATGGGAGAGGAACAGACACAGCAGGATCCGAGGACATCAGCAGCCCCCTAAGGGACAGCATGGGATGATGCCCCACAGCATCCGTGAGGAAGGCATGACTTCCTGTGGAATAACTAATTAAAGCATTTTGAACTTGAACAGTTCCCTCTCAGGTGACAGTCCACACATCACATCTGAACTCTGCCCCACATGCATTAGCATTTTATTAGACTGTTAATTGCAATCGAACAAGCCCCCAGTGGCATAAATGAACACATTGATTTTGCTCCCCACAGTAACATAAGCCCAGAGAACCAGGCCCACGTAGAAAACGTGAAGGTTGTTTTCTGTCATTGACGTCTTGTCACCCTGGATGTGAAGCTCATGCTTTCTCAGGGAATGGTGTTGCTTCTGTCTCTGTGTCTTGAGCTGTAGGTTTGGGCAATCCTACCTATAGTTATTATGAAATCTTCTTCCCAGATATCACACTTTAATAAAAAAAAAACAAAAAAACTCATAGCTTTCCTCCCTAAATCCTTCATCATATTCTTCCAAGTAACTGTGCCGTTGACCAGACAGGTCCCCCCCTGCCTCTAGGTCTCTGCACAACTCCCCTTCACGCCAGTTTAATGAGGGACAGTGTGTTTCTCTCACTCGACATGATGCAACTCTTCAAAGACAAACACCCTGGACTTTTCTAAATTACCAGCATTTTCCACAAAATGCCAATGTAAAGCAGAAGATCAACCGTATTTAATGAGCTAAATTCAGAACACAGAGTTGACCTCCCTCGGTGCACTGAGGGCATCGGAGGTGGGCAGCTCTGACGACCAGACCAACTGTGCTTGGAGGCCAGGGTGGGCCCTTTCACTCCTAGCTTCCTCTCAGCCAGTGGCAGACCCCCGTCTTCCCTTCCGGTTTTTGTCACCACCATGTAGCTTAGTCACTGACACGATGTCCCCTGGTGCCCAAACTCAGCGAGATGGACAGAAGAACAGGTGTACAGAAGAGGTTAAAAAATTCATGGAGACAAAGGGAGAAAGAGAGAGAGAAAAGCTAAGACAAGCTGGAAATGGAAAAACAGCTGGAAATCAGCAGTGATGAGATATTATGAAAAGATTATATAGAGAAAAAAAGATGCAAATGTACTTACATATCTTGTCTGGTTCCTGGAATGTGAACCTTCACCTTATACTTTGGGAAGGGTAAACACTGAAGTATTCAAACCTGTGACTCTCCTCCCCACCCTAGGCTTCCCTGTTTCATTGTTTTGGCCTCTCCCCTCAAAGATTCCATCAGAACAGAGAAGTTCTCCGAGTCTTTCCAGAACTGGAGCCTCTAGGTTAGTGGAAACCCTTTCCTTCCATCTTGAGGCTGTCCTCAGTTTTAAGCATGTTTACGTGCTCGTCACTCCTTGCTTGAAATGAGAATTTTCAAGTTCTAGTGGGTTTGATGATGGTGCTCCCAGGACGTGCCCACTGGCAGCACAACTGTGACCACTCTGTGTCTGGTTCCCAGATGAGTTCTTTATCCCACACTTTCCTCACTCTGTGTCATTTAAAGAAGAATGACTAGTCCTCCTTTGATGCTAATTCAGGCTCAAGGGATCTTCTCATCTTGCTAATGGAAAAACTAACTGCCTGTTTTGACACCAATGTCAAGGAGTAACTCTGCACTCAATGACACATTTTTAATAGTTATTACTCTTTGGATGTGAGTGACAGAAATCTTATTGCACCTTAATTATTTTAATTAGTTTAAACCCAAAGAAGATTTTTACTGGCTTGTATACTCAAGTGCATGGAGGACCAGCAAAACTGTCTCAGGGGTGATGAGAACCAGGGGTTCAAGAGCCCCTCTCTGTGTCTTCTCAGTTCCTGTCTCTCTGTGTTTGAATAGATTCCATGCACAGAGGACTGGGTCCCACAGCTCCATGCTGAGCCCATGATAATCTTGACTATGTGAGGGAAGGGGCCCAATTTTCTCAGGTTCAATTAGAAAAAGGTTGAGGAAAGGTGTCAGGGAAGAGAAATCAATACACACGCAGCACATGTTTGGAGTAAAGGATGATGGCTGATGCTTATTCTCCCTCATGGACAGTTATCACTACATATGTTAAGGAAAAGTCTTAACAGAATTCTGGCCGTGCATTTAGCCACTGGTATGAACACCTTACTTGAATGGAAAACGAACATGGATCTGAATATCTTAGAAGGACCTGTTTTCTTCTCACTATCACAGCAGAGCAGTGGGTCCCAAGGATCTCTAGGCAGGTTATAAGATTCAGAACATTAAATATGATTTAATTATGTCTCCAATGCAATGCAAGAGTCATCAAACACCGGGGGAGAGTATTCATCATCTGCTACTTGAGGAACTCAATAAGTTAAAAAAAATTTTCAGGTTTTAAAAATTCTGTAAGTTTATAATTCATAAATATATATTTCTTTGTAACAAGCCAATATATTCCTCCCTATAACTCTCACCATTCCTCACAGTTTTAGTCTTTAAACTTTTGCCTGCCTCTCTCTCTCCTTCCCTCTCTCTCTCCTTCCCTCTCTCTCTCACTCACACACACACACACACACACACACACTCACACTCACACTGAAAAACCCATTTGCCTATAAGTATATTTGGAGATAACTAAAATGCCTTCCAATCCCTGGCATTTTATATTTTCTCTTCTTTATGCCATCGTATTAGGTTTACTCAAATAATTTTATATAACATTTTATAAATATTTCACCACCTAGTGTCATCTGGACAAGCTTTAATTCACTATTGTTTATAAAATGTATAATCAAAACCAAATATAATTGTCAGTCTGAAGTTCCCTCATTGAAAACACAGTGAGGATGTTGACCATTGTGGGCAGACTCTTAGTAGTAAAACCTCACCAGCCTTTGTAGTAGGACACTCGCAGACTTGTCACCTGCCGGGCAGTGAAGTGACCAGAGGTCTCCCCCCCATCCCAGGCCTTGTGCCATTTCCTAGGAAAAGAAAGTACCCCGAAGGTCTGGCACCCAAAGACAGATCACAAATCAAACTTGGAAAACCAATAAAAACAAAAACAAAACAAAACAAAGCAAAACAAAAAACAGTGAAAACATATCAGATGCAAGAGTGAATGCGTTTATTAGGTCAAACAAATGTGAATTTTCACACATTTTGTGAAGGGAATTTATATAAATCTGAATCAATTGTTTCAAAATGACAGACACTAGGTAACATTTTGATCACTGATTGATTTCAGTGTTTGAAAGAACAAGGCTGTTAGTCAGGCTTAGTGCCAGTGAAAAGGTCAGAGCTGGTGGTGAGAGGGGTCAGCGACCATCCCTTGGAGAAGTTGATGGTAGCAGGTCTAAGGAGATCTGGAGACCTTTTTCCCGGAAGGTCTGGGAACTCAAGAAATTGATCTAACAGGTTGGTTGGTAACACAATGATTGGCAGCTCCTAGAAGACAAGTAGGTTGGACGGCAGAATCTGGACCCATAGCTCTGGGAAGGGAAGCCACAGACTCCAGAACCCAGGGGTCTGAAGCCACTGGACCCACAGCTCAGGGGGTAGCATCTTCTGGATCTGTAGCCCAGGGAGCAGCTGCTGCTGGACCCACAGCCCAGAGACCCAGAGAAATTGGTCCAGCGAGGATGGCACAGCGTGGCGGTCGTTGGGCCAGAGCAGAACGTCTGGCAGCTGGTGGGCTTACAGCGGGTCTCCTGGCGGCCACTGTGAAGAGAGGAGCCCCGCTGGCTGGTGCTGAGGGAGCAGAGGTCAGTGCTGTAGACCAGGTTGCCAGAGTAGGAAGAGCCACAGGAGGAGCCTGGGTAGCGGCGGTAGCCCCCAAAGGAGCGGGAGGAGAAGTTTCCAGAGCAGCAGCTGTGGGACATGTTGACAGGAGACGAGAGTTCAGCTGAGTGACAGTGAGGAGAGTCTGAGTTTCAGTGTCATAGTCTGGCCTCCGAGTTATATATACTCTTAGACTGGGTGTGCCACTGTCTGGGTCCTCCCTCTTTTTTGCTCACATTTTATGGAAGAATGACTCTTTACATTATTGCTTAAGTTCAATTTATCACATCATCACATACTTAATTGTACCTTAATCACTCTGATACACTTAGGAAGAAGCTACTCAGTTTCTTTCCCCTGGGATTTTCTGTGATTTGACCCTCAAGGTTGTATTTCCAAATGTCCTCCCCCCTTATTATCTGTGTGCCAGGAGTCGTTCTTGCCAGGTGGAATTGTATCAACATTTTCCTCACTCCCATAAGGTCATCAGGAACTATATAGCTATTCAAAATAGTTTGTCTTCTTCCTCACAAGGATATTATCTGAATGTCTCCAAATAGGACATTCAGTAGTCTCAACAATCAGTGCAACCTTTCACTTGCTTTTTTGTTGTTGTTTGAACTAATCCATTTAATTCTTGATTGAGCTTAATTAGATTGTGGGCTCCTTGGCAAAGCACTTGGCTGGCCTTCCCTGTGACACTGACTTTCTCATGTCTTGAGCTAGTGATTAAAAGTAAGGGGTACAGGCACCATCCTTGGCGTTCATGCCAATAGACTTCCACACAAGGGATAGAAGCCTAACAGGGTTCCTTCCAACACTTTTAGTCGAACTTCTGATAGAAGTCTTTGCTACAATGTCTCTCTATGTATTTTCTGGTGAGCCTGTCTTGTGGTGAATGCTATTCTCTGCTTTGTTGTGAGTCAACTCACAGCTTTTTCTTTTGATTACCTGATGGAAGGACGTATAAATTCTTAGCGGTGATGATAACCTTATACCTAAAATAGTATTTCAGGAATGCTTAACATTTTCTGAAGCAACAAACTGGAAGTATTACAGCTATGTGGGGCTTTAATAGCCTGTGGTCAACTCATGCTTAGAGAAATGATGTCTCAGAGAGATTCTATAAATTTCTCTTAATTGCTCAGTAAGATAGAAGCAAAATTAAAACTTGAACCATGGTCTCCTCGTTCAGAGTCAACATCCCGATACTCTGCAAAGATAAAAGCGAATTCAACTTTCACTTGTCTCAGACAGAATCTATTAAGTTTATTTATACTAAGATATAAAAGTCTAAGAAAGCCTTATTTCCCTTTCTTAAGAATATTTGTATTGAATCGTGTTCATGAGTAGAATTCCATGCACCACTGATCTTTATACCTATGAAGTGTATATTACATTCTAGCCCAAAAAACAGAAGAAACAAATACTTGGATTAACGGGGGGAAAAAAGAGGAGGAGGAGGGAAAGAATATCTTGTTTGTGTTTCATCTGTCTTCTTTTGAATCTGATATTTTATTTGGTTCAAATGAAGGGAAATGGAATTCAGGACTGTCACTGAAAAGAGAACACCTTCAACACCTGGAAATTCCCTGCTTTCTCTCAAGGCACCGTGCTCAGAGCCCCACGTTCCTTTGTCTGATTATCTCTCCCATGCAGAATCCAAAGCATGGCGCCCAGTGCACAAGCTTTCTTGTTGCAGGTACTCAACCTGTTGCTCTGATTCAAGGACGGAAAACAAGCTATGCTTTGTGAATGGACACCTATAAAGTTTACCTAAGGAGTTAATGCCACCCCAACATACAGGAATCCTTATAACACCAATGGGTGGTATTTCTCTCTTTTTAGTAAGTGTTGATTCTGCTTAAAATAATAATAATTAATAATAAATAAAAGACTTGTTAATACCTAGAAGTTCTTGCTTTTCCAGGCCAGCTCCTAAATCTGGGAGTTAATATTAAAATAACTCAGTAATAAGTTAAGTCTAGTTAATACCCACACACACACCCACCCATTCCTAATTAGGTTAACACTTTTCATTAGAGTCATTTGTGCACTTAATGCAAATGCAAATGAATAACTCACAAAAGCTAATAAACATGTCCCTCTGGGAGAAGGAGCAAAACCAAAGTAGAGTCACTTGAATGGTCCAGAAGTGGATCCTAAAACTGATAAAATAATTCGTGTGTGCTGTGTACACAGATTGAGTGTTTGAGGGGAAAATGATTCACCATCTGGATATGTCTGAGGAAAAGTGTGATAACGGGAAACGTGTTTTTCTTTCAGACATGGAGGAATGCTAGCACTACATAGAATGAAACACATGTTAGGGTGCCTGCCACCCACAAGTAGCAGGTGACCTGAGTTACCTAAGCAGCAACTGGGTCTCTGAGCTACCGTCTTCAGGTTGACAATTTCTGTTGGTGATGTGTTCAGAGATTTTTGAACTTAAATTTCCAATAGGTCAATTAAATTTCCGATTTAAATAGGCCAACATTAGGCAAAGGAAGAAACAGTAGAACTATGTCGGCTCTGGTTGATAGCCTCTCCCTCCTGTTCATATTTCCCCTGTTTCCTCAACACGGCCTTTTCTAGACGTGCAAGAGTGTCCTCTTGTCCCTTCCCCAAAGATGTGCCTCTCCACATCCTCTCACCCAGCAGGTGATTGCTCTGTTCCACGTTGTTGCTGGGTTTGGGCTGGAAGGCCATGTCTGGACCTGTCCAGACCTGTCTCCCAGGCACCAGGCAAGTTGGCTGGGCTGCTGCTCCCAGAGGTCACCCTGCCTATCTGTGAGCGCACCTCAGCCTGGCTTGCCACTCTCGTCCTCACGTCCCCACAGCAAACTGACCTGTGTTGTGTCTGTAGAGCCACATGATCTACATGGTTGAAGGGAGGAGGACGGGGCCCCCTGATTTCTGAAGCACCCTGCTTACATTACAGACCTCTCTGATCTCCTTAGACTATTATTTAACTGATTCACTTCAAAAAATGAAACGTAAAGAAAATTATGCAGAATAAAAAAGCAAACTCTAGAGTAGTTCTCTGGAATGCTTAAATTCACAGCTGTTAACCGTTTTGTCATATGCGTCCTCTCCCTCTCTCAAATGCAACATTATAGGTAGAAGCTCTTGGTGGGCCACCTGCTGTTTGAGTCTCCCTCCAATCTCTTCAGTCATCCCGGGGATGCATCCAGTTTTGTGTGGAGTTCCAGGGAATTTTCCCTACACATATTTATAAGTCTATACAGCTTATTCTTTTATTGTTATCATTTTCAGTTATGAGAATGCCATTTTATTGTTTATGTATTTGCAATGTTGTATTAAAGTCATTTTTGAACTATAGCTATTCTGAAATTTATTTATTTGTGTCTTTTTTAATCATCACTAATAACATTTTCTAAGTGCTGTGAACATTATTATTACAAACATGAGCTCATTCAATCCTTCTAGCAATCCTACGAAGTACATACTGCTGTTATTCTCGTTTTAGGGAGGACAAATCATGTGACAAAGGGCATATTTGTCCTTAAAACTTTGCACCCCATCAACAGCTTCTGTCAAGTGTGCATTGAGAGGTGGGACTGTGAGGAACATGTGAGATCAAGTCTGTGCTGTCATTGGGCTCAGGACCCTTGGGCTCGCTGGCTGAGTGTGAATCCCAACTGTGACACTTACCTGCTGTATGACCTAGACTCCCTCAGGTTTCTTCTGGGATAATTTTCTGCTGTCTATCATTCTATAGTTACTTCTTCTTCTTCTTTTTTTTTTTTTTTTTCATTTTTCCGAAGCTGGTAACAGGGAGGCAGTCAGACAGACTCCCACATGCGCCCGACCAGGATCTACCCAGCATGCCCACCAGGGGGTGATGCTCTGTTGGCGTCACTCTGTTGCATCCAGAGCCATCCTAGTGCCCGAGGCAGAGGCCACAGAGCCATCCTCAGCGCCTGGGCCATCTTTGCTCCAATGGAGCCTCGGCTACGGGAGGGGAAGAGAGAGACAGAAAGGAAGGAGAGGGGGAGGGGTGGAGAAGCAGATGGGCACTTCTCCTGTGTGCCCTGGCTGAGAATCGAACCCAGGACTCCTGCACACCAGGCCAATGCTCTACCACTGAGCCAACCGGCCAGGGCCTTAGTCACTTCTTCTTTTAAATTTACTTTTAGGATGTTGTTTGTGTATGGTTTATTTTTTACTTTTGCCCTTTCCAGCAAATATATCTCTCCAGTCAATAGTTTGACTATTATGAGCATTATTTTGGTCAGGTGTATTAACATACAGTGTAAAATGAAATCCCTTGTTACATGTGTAGTTCAGTGAGCTTGACAAACATAGAAAGTCATGTGATCACCCACACAACTTAAAAACAAAACGTTTTCATTATCACCCAGTTTCCTTGGGCCCATTTTTGCCACATCCCTCTCACTTCATATCTGCATTTCTGTCCCTATAAGCTTCTCTTTTCTGTAATGCTCCATGAATGGATTTATGTTTTGGATAGATGTTTTTATATCTAGGTTTATTCACAGAGCATAAAGATTTTGAGATCTATCCATGTAGTTGTATATTTTAGTCATTGGTCCATTTCTATTGCTAAATGGTATTTCAGTGTGTGTGTGTGTGTGTGTGTGTGTTTGTGTTACACAACATGGTTATTCATTCACCAAGTGGTGAACAGTGGGATGGTTTTCAATTTGGGCTAAAAGTGTAAATCTGCCACATGCAGTCACCTGTCTTTCTGTAGACACATGTTCCGATTTTCTTAGATAAAACTTGGGAGTGGATTGCTGGAAACTGCAGGTTAGGTTTGTTAGAAACTGCTGAACTGTTTCCCATAGTGGCTGTATCATTTCACATTCCCAACAGCAGCGTATAAAAGTTCAACTGTTCCCCATCTCCAACAGCACTGTGCTTAGTATTATTATTATTTTGCCTACTGTAGTAAGCATGTGGTAGGGAAACTTTCATTTCCCTAATGATTAATAGTATGAAATTCCTTCTCGCGTGCTGCTAGCCTTCCATATCTCTGCTTGAGTGGCCTCTGGTCGACGCTTTCGGGTCCTCTCTCTTTCTATAGTTGAGTTGCAAAGATCCCACGTCTATCCCAGATCCAAGTTCTTTGTCAGATATATGCTTCTCACATATTCTCTCCAAGCATGTGGCCTGGCTTTTTATTTCCTTATTAAAGTGTATGGAAGAGCAGATGCTTTTTTGTTTTAATTAAGCCTAATTTATCAAAAGAATATTTTGCTACAGTGGAGCCACAAACAGTGTAGGGTGAGGGGTGCCCACTGCTCATAATGTGTAACTCACATTGCACCTCCACATAAATGGTTTTCAACAGCCATGAACCCTTCACAAGGAGATTGGAACTGCGCAGGTCAACCAAACTACGCGAGTCAATTGGAAAAATCCATATATAAGTTGAACTGTGCAGCTCAGATCTTCATTTAAGAGTCAACTGTGTACTATGCAGTTTTCTTTTTTTGTTGTTGTTGCATGTGGCTGTCCACTTATCCCAGTACCATTTGTTGAAAAGACTGTCTTTACCCATGGACTCAATATGATACCTTTGTCAAAGTCAATTAATTATATATGTATTGAGCTATTTCTAGAGTCACTCTTCTGTTCCATTAACATATATGCCTATCCTTAAGGTAATATCATGGTGCCTTAATTACTGCAGCTTTATAGTAAGCCTGAACTTACAATCAGATTGTGAATCCTTGACCTGTCGGGAGCCGATCAACAACTGCTGGCTGACAAGGTCACAGCAGAAGAAGATCAAAAACTGCTGATTGACAAAGTCACAGCAGAGAAGACCAACAACTGCTGATTGACAAAGTCACCACAGTGAAGACCAATGGCTGTGGGTTGACAAAGTCACCGCAAAGGAAAGGCACAACGATACTTCCCCCTTTGACCTTTTGAATTTATCTGGCCTTATATCCCCCATTTTTCTGGGTGTGTGCTATTATTTATGGCACAGGGATAATAGTACCATGCTTTCCCTGTAGATTCATAGTAATTTCTTTGGAAATGAGACAGAGGGTGTGAGTTCCACAGAAAAGCCTGTAAGCCCCTTGAACTGGGCTCATAACATAAGAGGCTGGCTATGATATCCCTTGTAAAGAGTTAAGTTTGTAGGAAAATTTCTTCTTATTAATCATGTTAGAAAGAATATAGTTAGATCTTAACTAGTGTATGAATACAGTAAATAAATAAAATTTGACTAGACAATAGAATCTTAGGTAAGGTGTAGCGGAGTGGCCCGTTGTGTGGCCTTGGATGGCAAGTAAAGAATGTTTTGTTAAGAGACTTGTTTTGTGACTGAAGGCAGTTACTGGGCTTTTCTCAGTGAAACATTCTCATGATATTTTTGTATTTTCCAAGGATAAGGAGAGGAATGTGGTGGGATCCATAGAAGCAATAGCAATTAATGCCTTCTGATATTATGTTGCTACTAAGCTATCTTGCAGGTGCACTCTATGTATCTTTAAGCAAAAGTTACTCTTGATGTTTTGCCAATTTCTCAGTAAAACAAGCTTTTTGTAGTCTTGTGAAAAAATTAGGACACTGCATGAACTCAAGGCCATTTGCCTGAGCAAGTGGTGGTCCTTTGCTAGTCCTTGATGATTTCGTCTGTTAATCTCTGCGCCCTTGACTCACAATGACAGTAAAGTAGAGTTATTAATTAGTACTAATCTTTTAGAAGTTTGTACCAATATTGTTATTGTTATTGTATATCTGTACTTTGAATGACTTACCACCTGATTTGTAGCTTATAGATATGAATTAACTGTTATCTGGAAATATGTAACCATAGTGAAACAAAATACCATGTGATTGTAACTTAGTGTGTGTGCATAAAAAGAAAGCTAGACCAGCATTTGGCAGAGATGCCTGGCAGTAAATGCTAACGAGACAATAAAGAGAAAGAAAAGAATTCAGCTCTCTCACTTGATTCGCGCCGACGCCGTCTCTTCCTGTGGGACCGCTGGATTCCCCCCAGGGCTGGACCCTGGCATTGACCCATCTTACAACCACAGAACAGTGTGAGCCATTGTGAGGATACTCAGGTTAGAAAACAAGGGAAGTTTAGTAATACTGGTAGGAGCAAAAGCTGAACCCAGAAAAGATGAAAGCAACAATGTCATCTCCATTATCTACCCTATTTGGTTTTGTCTTCATTTTAATTCATTCTGTCGTGATCCTAATATGCGTATATTCTCTCAAATGTTTATTCTAATTAAATTTCCTTTTTTATAGTTATTAAAGGTTTTTTAAAGAAACCAAACATCTTTTGAATCATATTCAACATGATATCTTCAAAATCGAATCCATGTTCCTGCTGGAGACTCCCAGTTCTTGCCACCGTGTGACTAAGCTCACTTGCTTTCAGAGCCTTGTTCGGTAGAAGTTGGTGATAGGATTTCACCTTGCATTTTAAGTGCAGGCCACAGCCTGTGCTGATGGCTAATGTACCTGATGGGGGCGAGTGAAGTCCTGTCTTTGGTTGGCTTGCTCGTTGATAGACGCTGCTATTTCTTTTAAGAGGACTGGGAAATAGCCAACCTCTCTCCTGTGTCTGAAACCTAGTTCTCTAATCTTCATCTTCAATTTTTCAAAGATTGTGTGTGATCTAGAAAGAAGTCTTTGGAGGCCAGAAAGAGAGTCCAGTATCATGTTTAACATCGGATTTCCTTACTGTTCTATGTGTTTGAATTTAGTACTCTAGATGCAATGGACACTCAGCAGGCACTGAGCACAGCACAGACATACTGTGCAGAGTAAGGTATCCCCAAACCTACTCAAGAAATGTCAATACATGAGACAATGTCTGATTTCTTACTCTGATAAAGATAATTTGTAGTTGTTGTGATGGAAACCACACTGAATTACAGCAGTTACCTTAGGCTGTTATTTACATATTAGGCAATACTCTGTGGTGTTACAGATCCTAATAATTGTAAAATTCTGTGACTAAGTGAAAAAACATGTGCTGATAATTTCATTTCTGTGATGAGTTTCTGTAAGACTACATTTTGTGGTTTAGTTTTTGTTCTTTGGCTGGTACTGAAGGAACAGGTACATTCCCTCCCTAGTGAGATTCAGGCGAGATTCCCAAGCACATGACCTGTCTGGTTAGAGAGGGTATCTGTCTGCACAAACAGTAAAAAAAGTATCCATTTCTTAGAGAGTGTAAGAGTTCTCCAGAGAAACAACCGATTGTGTGTGTATATAAACATAATGTATGTGAGCATATATATATAATGCATATTCTTACATGTGATATATGTATGTGTGTATGTATATATATATACATGTAATCTATATCTGAGTGTGTGTGTGTGTGTGTGTGTGTACAGAGGCAGAGAGAGAGAGAGATTTATTTTTATTTTTTAAAAATTGGATCATGTGATTGTGGGGGCTGGCAAGCCTGAAACCTACAAAACAGGCCAGGAGGCTGAACATTAAATGTTCAATGTTCAACAGGCTGGGAGAGTCTCCAGTCTAAGTTCCACAGCACAGCAGGTGGGAAGCTTAGGTAGAGTTTGCATGTTGCAACCTTGAGGACTCCTTCAAGAAACCATAGTCTTTCCTCTTAAGAACTTCAACTAACTGGATGAGGCTCACCCACATTATGGAGGGTAATTTGCTTTACTCAAAATATGCTCATCACAGCAACATCTGATGTTTGGTAACTGGACACCAATAGCCTAGCTGAGTGGAAACATACAAGTTAGCCATTATAGTTGGCTGATTGAGATTTTAAACATGAGCAAATCAGTTATTATCAGGCATCCAACAATGTTAGCAAACAATCATTTCATCAGAAAAATATAATTATTTGCTACTTTCCTGTTTATTCCTTTTGGTGATTTATTGTTTCTTCATGTTTCAATACTAATTATAAGGAAATTATGGAAATCTCAATATATTTGAGTCATTCAGAAATAAGTTATATTTAAGTCACACACTTTAAAATCTTAATACCACTTAAAAAAATGAAGCTCCTGACAAGAGTGTTTTAGAAGGTACAGGATCATCTGGGAAGACATTAGTCTTGTTCATATATAAGAATGTTTAAGAGTCACAAACCAGTGCTATTAAATGTAAATTAAATCCATATGTACTCTATACCTCATCATAATGATGAGGTTCTATGTGGTTATTTACCAGAATGTACAAATTGATTTCCTATGATATTGACATGTTTATGATAAGAGTTTTAGGAACACTTGACTTTGAGACATGAGACTATAAACCTTTGTTACCAGAAGCCACATCGGCTGAGATGGGTTGGTTCACTTAAAGTTATAAACTATGTTTGCCATTTGTTGAGTATATAAATTTCCACTCACTACATTTTTTATTATTAATATCTTAACTATGACATCACTGCTTAGTCATCATTAACTCATAGAAGAAGCGTCAAATTCCTGGAGAACTCTTTGTAACTAGAAGCATACCTAAAAGTGTTACTAGTTCTTAAACCAACAAACAAAAAAAATGTAGGTAAAATAGAATAGAGTTTAATGATTAATTTTTAAACACATTACAAAATCTCAACTTTCTCTCTGAATAAAATAACTGTGGCTAATATTTAGTAAGCATTTTATATGGTCCAGACATTGTGTTAAACATTATAAATGGTACATACATTATCTTATTTAACCCACAGTGACTCTACAGTAATTTCTATCCTGTTACAGATGAGCTGCAGTGTATCAGAGGCTATATACCATCATAGCTTTATCTGAGTCTACGGTCTCAACCGTACTGCCTCAGAAACTGGGAAGATAAAAAATGGTGGTTGGGAGAATGGAGAGCCCAAGATTGGAGGGAGGATAAGGAATGAAGACATATTAAAAGAACAAAGTGAGAAATATTGGAATAATTAGTGTTGGAGTGTGCTTGGTTTTCGGCTCCAGTTATACAATTGTGTTGAAAATAAATTTTAATTAAACTGTTGTCTTTGTGTGATGAACCCAAACCAGAAAAGTCAATATCTAAGATCTATTTCAATTTCAGGTCACCACCCTAGGCTTTAAAATACCAAAAAGTTTTTTATATACCCTTGAAGAAAAGAATGAAATCTTCTATCCTGATTCTCTAACCATTTATAATTTCTTGGATCTTTCCTGAATATCTTCCTCTTCATGTGATTCAATTGAACTCTAAAGAGTTGACCCCTCCAGTAATGGTCCCCATTAAGCTTATTTAGTTTTCTCTGATAAAGATCTCATTGGTCCAAAGATACTCATCAACCTCACACCTTTCTGTGAGTCGATCCTGAAAATTATTTTAACTTCTAATTGACATGCCATAAGTTATGAGTATACACAGTCATAATAACACAAATTCAAGAACTACCAATCAAAAGCAAATTAATTTGGAAGAAAAGTTAAAAAGGTGAGAAAGTTTAGTTCAAAGAGTTTTCCTGGGTAAAGAGAGATGTCCTGGACAAAGAGAGGTCAGAACCAAGGAGTATCACAGAAGTTAGATGGAGAGAAAAGAGAGTAAAAGTATAAATACATATTAACTAAAATACTATGGCAGTACATTTTTATAAAATTTAGTAATTTATGGGATGTCATTTCTTATAAGTAAAGGATTTAAGATTCAAGTTCAGGTTTCTATTACTCCAAATTTCATTCTTTTCATTCATTCAGTCTATCTACTTCATTTGTCCTCATAAGTACAAGTTTCTTATGTGGAAAAGATATTTATTAAAACTTGAACAGATGAGTCAGTGCGTAGACATGTAAATGAATGAGCAAAGGAATAAAGTCCCCGAGATCACAGCAGTCCAAGTGATGAGTACCAAATCCATTCCCAAGCTCTTTCAAACTCTGACTCCGTGAGGAGCCTGAAATGTATTTCTGGATGACAAGAATTGTATTCTGATCTTAGGTTAAATTTGGAGTCTGCTTCTTTGAGATAACACCCAGGTCTCAAATGGAACAGCCAGCATGAAAGGAACATCTTTTCTCAGCACATTTTTGAAGTTATGCGCTGTGTGTTTTATCTCACAGGAGATGGGGAGAAGCCAATCACTGTTGGGCTTTTCAAAAAAATATCTCGTTTGAGGCTCCAAGTTTGGATAGAGGTTGAGAGAAGAAAAAAGAGGAAAAAGAGAGATGATTAAGAGTCTACCTACAGCAGTGACTTCAATATCTGGGGCACTGGGCTCGTACACATTCTCCAGAAACTCTAAACCTCTCTGTGGAATGAAGCTTCTAAGGGAAAGCAGGAATAGCACATATTTATGCCAAACAGAACACCCTAAAATAAAGAAGCAGAATCGCGAACCTGATTACTATGGTAAGTTAAGCAAATTATTGCAAAATAAGCCAGCCTATTTCTATTCCTTTGTGACATGCTGAGAAGAGATGGCCCAGAAAGGAGGTAATAAAAAGCATGTCATTAGAAATGGAGGAGAAGGAGAGAGACGGAGAATTTCAAGTGTTGCCTTGCAGATGTCCTGCTGTAGCAGAGGTTACTGCGGACACCAAAGAGGGCTTCCAAGGTCTCACTTTTTGGAAATTGATAAGCAAGCTCCTGAGTTGGCAGACCTGGAATTTCCTTAGTAATATAACTTTTAAAAATTAATTGTTAAGATCCCAGAATGCAACATGATGGTTTGTAGACCTTGGAACACACATTGGTTGGGAATGAAGTGGCAGACCACCCCCAAGTGTCAAAGCAGCCTCACCCATCACCAGGAGCAGGAGTGGTCCCAGGTCCACAGTCTGGAGACTGGAAGCCAGAGTCCATCGCCATAGCTAACAACCCTGTCCTCTGGACAAACTGGTGTGGAAGGGGCACGGGATCACTAGAAGGTTCCCTGGTGGTTGGCAGATACTTGGCAAAACTGGACAAAAGGGGTCACTGTGGCAATTCAATTGCTGAGATGAGAGAACTCTTTTGATGGAGGATGTGTTAGTCTGTTGAGGCTGTCGTGACAAAGACCACATATTGGGGTCCAAACAACAAAAATGCATTTCACACTCCTGAGGGCTGTTGGTCCAGGTCCAGGTGTCAGCAGGGTTGGGTCCTTTTGAGGCCGCGAGGGACTGACCTGCTCCAGGAGGTTCTCCTAGTCTCTCCACATCCCTTACCTCTCTGCATGTCTATCTCTGTACCCAAACTTCCCAGTTTAGGACACCAGATTAGAGCCCATTATGATGACCTCATGGTAACTTGATTACTTCTGTAAAGACCTCATCTCTGCATAATGTCACATTGTGAGGCACTGGGGTTCAAGACTTCAACATAGGAATTTTAGAGAACACAATTCAACTCCCAACAAGAGGCAAGTAGTCATTCAAAGTAGAAAAAGAGGTACTTTAGAATGTTGGTTAGATATGGTTTTCCAATTTCAGTTTTCCTTGAGGATAATGAGAAATTAGAGTGAATTTTCTCCCAAAGAATTTTATAAAACCTCACCACTGGGTGTGGTTCTGTATAAAGAAAACTTCCTGGCAGAGTCCTCTGGGCTTTCACTAATCAGGTCCCTAATTAGAATGAAATTGATTTTCCCCTACACAGACACGGCTGAATATGTTTTATTCATTTATTGCAGAGACACAAATTATTCCTTTCTCATTTATAGGATAAAGGTGGCTATTTTCATGGCCAGCAATCCAGAAATCACCAGGTAGCACAGCAGGGCTCCCCATCTCCTGTGCTCTGCCATCTCACATTGCTGAGACTGAAGGCTCCTTTATGCCTGTTCCCTCAGGAGTCAGGCAGCAAAATTTCAACTCATGAAAGCAATAATCCCATATTTGCAATTGTCAACAAGTAACAATGATAAAGTCAATGCTTAGAATGCTTGGACTTGTCTTTTACATAAACATTACTGAGCGTCTGTTACCAGCCAGAAACTGAGAAGAGAATGTCATTCCTGTCACCTCAGTGGAGAAAGAAGTACAAAGCTGGGGCTTCCTAGGACTCCACAGGAACAGACTAAGGGCTACGAGAAGGCCAGACACATACAATGGCGAACAGTTCCATCACGGCGGCCATTGCAAATCACCTTGAAGTTCTTTTACCTCCTGCGAATAGTCTACTCAAAAGGCATCATGATGCTGAAATTTCAAAATTTTACAAGTGGGAGCTGGAAACTTTTGACTCAATAATTTCGAATCTAAAATACCAATGAAACCAGTGTTATTTAGAGCACTTTGAGAGCCATGACTGGAAATGCTTAACTACTCTTGAAAAATAAACAGAGGAGAGTAAACTCTGTTTATCAACAGTGCCCATGGAGCGTAGAGCGGCTTCCTTCCCTTGAGTGCATCCTCTGTTTAGAATACTTCCAAGGCACGTGCAATAAACATAAGGGGGTGGGGAATAAAGAGAGAAGAACCATGTAGCCTGCACAGCATTATGACATCCAGTTAAGAGGTCACTTATGGTGGGTTTTGAAATGCTGATCTCGTCCCTTAAAGGTTGAAAACAGTGCTTTCTCAGGATTGAAGTGCTCTGTTCTTTTTTTAAAAAAGGGGTATTTTTTGAAATCCCAAGTTTTTCATTTAATTACAAACACTTTGCTCTTTAACCTCAGAATGACTCAGTCAATAAAAATGGAGTTAAGACAGTTTCATCAGCGACTCTTCACGCGGATGCCTCAGAGTCACTTGGAAAGCATTCCCCTTGCTTATTTGAGCAAAGATTTACATATATTCCTTACTAATTGCCAGGCAGTACTCTGGATACGTCC
This sequence comes from Saccopteryx bilineata, assembly GCF_036850765.1. NCBI lineage: Eukaryota > Metazoa > Chordata > Mammalia > Chiroptera > Emballonuridae > Saccopteryx > Saccopteryx bilineata. Next base: position 232,292,157 of record NC_089491.1, on the reverse strand, counting down.
CATGTATTATCGCATTAATTTTCATAATAACCCAGTGTGAGAGGCACCATTATCCCCATGTCACAGATTAGGGGCTTGGGGCACAAGGTCGCAGTGCTGGGAAGGGTGGCTCCAGGGTTGCCTCCCAGGAGTTGTGACAGCAGAGATCTTACTGTTAGCTGTGTGGTACATTGTCCGTCAATCACGAGGGTGTGCCCCTCCCTGGAGTTGCTCACTGGGCTGCTGGGATTCCAGCATCCAGGTTTTAACAGGCATTACTTAGACTCATCAGAGCTTACGATTCTGAGTGATTAATCGTACTCCATTCTACAGTGCCTTGAGAGTACCTTGTTTGATTGCTTTTAATACCATGTCTTTAAAAATAAATCAAATCCTGGTGTTAAAATACATTAAAAAGTCAATATCAAGAAAGATAGCAACTACAACAACAAAAAAAGAAGAACAATGGAGCCCTGTGCACAATGCTTCCCCAGAACTGAGCGGGCTAACTTGCGTTTATAGCTCTAACCACTGTCTTCAAAGCCCTAGTTTACTTTGAGTGGGATCAGACATGTGAGGGAATTACTCTCTGGGCACCAGGGATGTTGTCAGCACCAGAGAATCTGGACAGTGAAATGGAACAATGAGCCAGCCGAGCTCACATTGCCAGGAAACAAGAAAATGAAAACAGGAGCCCCCACTAGAGGGTTTCCAGGTGCTAAGGCCCTCACCAGTTGTCTCTCACCACCACGGGGACACCACTGCCTCTGCTGTGTGAGTCTCCCCTCATCTGCTCAGCCAAATGAGCAACCCTCACCAATATACACTCCAGGGGATCCAGTCCGGAAAACTGGGCTCTAGTCCCATCTAGGGCCCCTGCCTAACTACAAGAGTAAACATGCCTAGGGAAGAAAGGAACCACAAAAGACCTCTACTCTAAGGCTCAGAACATCTGGAAGCACCGTGGAAGGACCTCTTCCTCTTCAGCGTTTTTTCCCTCCCATGTTTCCTCTCCCCATCGTGCTTTGGAGACAGAACTGGACAAAAAGCTCACCCAAGCCTGTGCTACTCTTTAAAGGGTAGGTGAGTGCATGCAGAGGATATGTCGACCTGCCTCCATTCAGCAAAGAATGAGGAGAGGACGGTGACGCCAGAAGACAGGTCATGACACGGTGGGAGAAAAGAGGTGCCCGTGCACACAGATGTCTCTTGGCTGGGCTCTGTCCTCTCACCTCCCTGCTCTTCCCCAGCCCAGGGCTGGACGCTGACTGGGAATGAAAGCCCACTGGTCTCATCTGACTATGGCTTCTGAGCAGAAAAGCTTCCAAGTCTGGTCCTAGATACAGTCAGCCCTTTCTGAGCTACCCAACCAAAGAAAGGACGTGCAAAAGAAGGCAGTTAATATTTACACTGCCTTACATGTCTCCTTTCATTTAATACACCTGCTTTCTAACCTCCCTTTTCATTCAATCACCATGTGTTGAAGGGCGTCCACTACTCGCCACCACTCACCCTGGTTCTGCTTACACAGTCAGCATGCCGTGCATCTCATTTCTAACTAGGAAGCCTTTTTCACTCTGCCTCCCAATTTCAGCCATCACCATCCATCACAGTTGCTGTTCTCGCCAGAATTCCTAGTGAGCCATTACCCATCATCACGAGGCCATCTGCACCATGTCACCGGGCAGTGACATGCAGCCTTTGTTCACACCCTAAGATGCTGCATCTTGCAGGATGGATGTTCCTGCTCGTAATCCATCTTTCACTGGCTCGACAGCTACATTCTAACAGCTATTGTATCCACGCAGGCAGAAAGACAAGGTACGGCATGTTGTGAGCAAGAGGACCCTGTTACCATAGAATTATGATGTTATAAGCAGAAAGATTTCCTTTCCTCTTTTTCTAATGCAGTGCTTTACATTCTTGGAAAGATGCTCACTGTGCATACACGGTTACTATTGTCAGGAACATTGTGTGACTTCATGGGGCTCTGAGTATCTCCTGCGAGAACCTCACTAGACATCAGCCCTTTATTTAAGGAAGTGATTTTCATCTCTAGCTGGTTGGTACATCATGGTCACATGTGGGGCAGCAGCCCCAAGAGGTCAATCATCTGGGTTATTTTTTTTAGTTGTTTATTAATTTCCTGGTTGGTTTGTATGTTTTCCTATCTAATCAGTAGTAAGATACCACTGATTTATGCCTTGGCCCACCATATAAAAACCTACTCTAATTCTGTTGGTGTGCAAAGTATTTTAAGTCAGACGATCGTAAACATATATAACGTAGTCTCGTTGACCTGGGATTTGTTTCAAGATTGACGTTTCTTCTTCTAATCCTTTGACACAGGTACATGGTGCTTTTTTCTATCAAAAGCAGAAGAACATCCTTCAAGGGCAATAAGGGAGCTTGTTCACAAATTGTTCTAGAACCAAAAACTGTCAGTTCATCTCTCATTTTCCTATTTATGAAAGGGACGTTAACACAGGAAAATAATAGTGCAGGATTGAAAACAAATAGCCATTGAAATGTGGCCTCAAGGCTGGGCAGAAAGAAAGTCGCAGTAGGAAATATGGGGAATGGTAGGGAACACACACCTCACAGGACAGAGCAGCTGTGTCCCAGGCAACTCTGAGCCAGGGAGTTGAGTTTCATCAGAGTTGCAGAATTTTTAGAAGACATTCAAAGACCATATTTTATGTGAATTATTTTGATATTTAAATATTGGCAACTAAATCAGAGTTTAATAAAGGGCCATAGGGCCTGTACCTGTGCAATGAATGAGCTTGTGTGGGCTGATTCCTCAGAGGACCTGAGCGTTTGCCATCTCTCGTTTCAGCTGGTACCGCGTCAATGTGAGGAAAGTTAGACATGCGCAGGGGGAAGAAGGACCACCAGAAGGTAGTGTTCCTGCTGACAAATTTTCTTGACTCTATTTTGTAAATTAAATTTATTGGGGTGATATTTAATAAGATGTTATAGGTTTCAAATGTACGTTTCTATGAGGCATCATCTGTGTATTGCATTGTGTACTCATCACTCCAAGTCTAGTCTCCTTCCATCACCATGTACTTGACCTTATTTACCCTTTTCAACCTCCCCCTATCCCTTCCCTCTGGTAACTACCATACTGTTGTCTGTGTCTATGAGTTATAGTTTTATGTCCAATGTATCATATGAGTGAAATTATTCAGTTCTTGACTTTGGTTGTTTGCATGTCTTGGCCACTGTGAATAATGCTGTGACGAACATGGGGGTGCATGTGCCTTTGTGAAGAACTGTTTTTGAATTTTTCAGGTCGATGCTCAGTAGACGTCTTGCTGGGTTATATGGTAACTCCATTCTTAAATGTTTGAAGATCCACCAGACTGTTTTCCATAGTGACTGTCCCAATCTACATCCTCACCAGGAGTGAATGAGGGTTCCCTGTTTCCACAGTCTCTCCAACACTTGCTATTTATTACCTGTTTGTTGATAATAGCCATTTTCTAGGCATGAGGCAGTATCTCATTGTAGTGTTGATTTATATTTCCCTAATAGCTGGAGAAGATGAACATCTTTTCATTCATCTGTCAGCTGTTTGTATATCTTTTTTGGGAGAAGTGTCTGTTCAGGTCCTCTCCCCATTTTTTAATTGGGTTGATTATTATTTTCTTGCTGAGTTATAAGTTCTTTATTTTGTTGTTGTTATAAGTTTTTTTATTGGCTCTATTATTTTAATTAATACTGGCCCTGCCTCCAGTTGGCAAAAAAATTACTCTTATTTATAATGTAACAATGATTTTCAAGAAATTATTTGCAAAACAAATATTTGAGCAAAGCATGATCTTCACATCATTGCAGGGACCAGGGCTATTATCCCAGGGGCTAGGAGCCCATAGCAAAAGTTTAGAAAATTAAAAGATCATAAGATAAATGTTTGGAAGTGGCTGTTGGATGTGAGCATGGCAACTTCAACACTCCTTTGATTTATAAAAGTCCTCTGTAGTGCTTCCTGTCTTTAAAATTGCAATAAAATATGCCTTTAGATTTAAAAAAGTTTATAATTTAAGCAGATGCACAGGTAGTCATAGACAGGGAAATAAGAGAGACTTTTCTGGCCATGACAAGGTATTAATTATATACTGTCATGGCATTTGTAACAGATGCAATTCACTGACATAGAACAATAAATCCAAAGTGAGTTCACCCATTAATATGAGATGAAGAGAGTTAGTTAACAGCAATCAGAAGGACAATTACTGAATTACGTGTATTCAAATGAGGGACTTCAAAATATGGAAAAGATAATCCTGGAAGGTACCACACCTATTGCTGGGAATATATAAACAACACAGTCCAGGAGGTGACATTCAAACTCAATCTCTTCTCACTGATACTCAGCTGAACTCACATCTCCCATCAACATGTCCTACAGTTGCTGCTCTGGAAACTTCTCTTCCCGCTCCTTTGGGGGCTACCAGCGCTACCCAGGCTCCTCCTGTGGCTCTTCCTACCCCAGCAACCTGGTCTACAGCGCTGACCTCTGCTCCCCCAGCTCCTGTCTGCAGGGCTCCTCTCTCAACAGGGGCCGCCAGGAGACCTGCTGGGAGCCCACCAGCTGCAAGACGTCCTGCTCCAGCCCAAGGACCCCCACGCTCTGCAGTCCCTGCCAGACAAATGACCCTGGGTCTCTGCGCTGTGGGTCCAGCAGCAGCTGCTCCCTGGGCTATGAATCCAGAAGATGCCAACCCCTGAGCTGTGGGTCCAGTGGCTTCAGACCCCACGCTTTCACAGTCCATTGTGTCCCTTCCCTGAGCTGTAGATCTAGATGCTGATGACCGTTCTACTTGACGTCTAGGCTCATCCAGTCTTCTTGTTACAGACCAAGCTGTGGATCTTCTCCTGATTACTTTACTAAATTTCTAATCTTGTAGTCAACATCCATCAATGCCTTCTTTATCTTCATCATCCCCAGAATGAACCTCACCCTTCTTTTCTGATTATCAAGTTCTCCCCTTGGCTCTGACCCCAAGTATGATGAACATGCTTTATTCAAAAAAATCTATAATTAATGTACTAACTCTCCACTGGAGATGGAATGGATGTTATTGAGTTTTCTTCCAAAATTGTATAAAATGTCAAATCATTATAATCTAATAAATTAATTGATTCTAAAACTTAGCTATGTTTTTTGTTGCTAGTGGTTTATTTACTGGGGTTTTGATTGTGATATGTAAAGGAGATGTTATGAATAGGTTAATATGCACATGGAAATAAGTTGTGACATCCTAGGATCCTAGGAATTTAGAGATTGGAACTAATTTTGAGGGACCACAGACAGTTTTCTTACTCAAACTATTGGACTTGAAGACTCTTGTTTGAATATGAATACTTTTATGAATTAAAAATCTTAAAATGAGGAATTAGATTTATTCTCTTGTGAGGTCAGGATTCTTATGTGTGTGACATCAAGTATAAGGTACCAGACTAGGGGATACTTATATAAGAAATGCAGCCTGACCTGTGGTGGCGCAGGGGATAAAGTGTCGACCTGGAAATGCTGAGGTCGCCAGTTCGAAACCCTGGGCTTGCCTGGTCAAGGCACATATGGGAGTTGATGCTTCCTGCTCCTCCCCCATCTCTTTCTCCTCTCTTTCTCTCTCTCTCTCTCTCTCTCTCTCTGTCTCTCTCTCTCCTCTCTAAAATGAATAAATAAAATAAAAAAAAGAATAAAACTTAAAAAAAAGAAATGCAGAGAACAAAAATTATACTTTGATATAGATAATTATGGTTATACATGAAAAAAGTTGAATAGAGGACAGATGGGACTTACATTCTATCTTTACATAGAAACCTATGATATAAATGTAAATGTAGATATGGTCTTATGAATAAATATAGAAAAATTATAGATATAGTTACATAAATATAGATGAATACATGGCTATAGATATAGATGAATATATAGATGATATAGAGATATAGTCTGATACCCAAGAAAATACTACCAGACTTCCAGAAGTTAAGAAATGACTAAATCCAAAATACACATCATATAGTAGAAACATACTTGCATAAGATTCAGTAAATGAAAATATTAGAGATGTTAAAATAACAACAACTGATAAGCTTGGAAAATATAAGACAACTAGAGAAACAATTAGTGACTGCTCATTAAACTAAATTCAAAATAAAAAATTGAGACTATTGTTGGAATACTGAATGGAGCTTCAGAGAATAAGGAAAGGTCTAACATAATTTCAATTGAAGTCCTTAAACAAGATTGTGCTTGTGTGTGTTGTCTATGTGTGTGTATATATACATTTATAATCACAGTCAATGAAATATTAACAACTATTGACAAGCCAAGATATTACTAAATCCAAGAGAATCAGCATGTAATAGAAACAGAGAGAAAATTTTCAAGTAGAAGAACAAAATCAATTCACAAACTTAAGAACTATCACAAACCTTGCCTATGACACATATGAAGAAAGGCCCACACTGAAGTCAAATTGATGAACAAGAAAGGAAAAGACAGTGATTGAAAGTAACCAAAAAGGAGGAAAAACATACAAGTTACTCTTTATAACCCAAGATTGACAACTGAATTCTAAACAGAAGAAAAGAAGCTGAAAAATAATTAAATATCCTCAATTCCTGAAGAAAGACAACTTCAGAATGGTTGATGAGTGAGTAGCTGTTTCAAAAACAAAGGGAAAATATAGACACTTTTAGACAGCAAAAGCTGAATTTGTCACTAGCCTTTCAGCACTAAAATATACAATAAATGCCAAAAGCAAAATGATCCTAGAATATAGCAAAAAGATGTAGGAAGAAATGAATAATAAAGAAAAGAGATATATTGGATAAATTTAAGAAAATATTGCCCATAAAAAATATAGAGACAAATATATATCAATATACATAAGCAGCCCTGGCCGGGTAGCTCAGTTGGTTGGAGTGTCATTCCAATACACCACGGTTTCAGGTTCAATCCCCTGGTCAAAGCATATACAAGAATCAGCCAATGAATGCATAAATAGGTGGAACAACAAACCAATGTTTCCTCTCTCTCTCTCTTCCTCTATCTCTCTCAAATCAATAAATAAAAATTTAAAAATATATACACATATATGCATAAGCATAACTGCAATTAAAATACAGAAATTCCTAAAACATAATAATACATGAATTGGGGTATAAGATAAATGGCTTTATAATTTCTAAAATTCTTGCATTCTAGAGGAAACTGTAAAAGCATTAATTTGTACTGAGAGATTGACAATGCATGCTGTGTGTATGAGTAAGCCCTTCACAATAGAAATGTATGTGATGCTGAAAATACTTTTATCTTCACTTTCCAAAATTTGATATCCATTAGCAGCAAGTATCTGTTTTGGCACTTGGGATGTAACAAATACGGTTGAGGAACTGAACTTTAATTTAATTAATGAGAATTGAACTTGGCATGTAGGTAATAGCTACTCTACTACATGGCATGGCTCCAAGGTAACCTCTCAGGCATCCCCAAACTATGGCCCGCGGGCCGCAATGCGGCCCCCTGAGGCCATTTATCCAGCCCCCGCTGCACTTCCTGAAGGGGCACCTCTTTCATTGGTGGTCAGTGAGAGGACCACTGTATTTGGCAGCCCTCCAATGGTCTGAGGGACGGTGAACTGGCCCCCTGTGTAAAAAGTTTGGAGACCCCTGGCCCGGGAAATCATGTGTACTATCCTGGAAGGCTGACGGAATGGTTGTTAAGAAATATCTAATAAACTTCTTATCATATAGCAAACTTTAATATTAATAAAGCAGAGTTAGCATTTTTTGTTTCTTCTGTCTAGTATATCATTTTATTTTTCTTTTCTCTGTTTTCTTATATTTAATAAAATCTATTTTAAGTTTTTTAGTGCAGTTTGATATCCTCTGAAATTTAATCATAGTGAATTTGATCACTCAGATTTCTACCTATATCTTTATTGCTTTGTTGCTATTGGATTTAACTCTTATTTCTTTCTGTCTCCTTCTGTACATTAGGAGGGTAATAAAATATGTTAATGCTATAAGATTACTCTTTTAAATTATTGTCTTTCCAGATTTTTAATTTTAAAGCAATTTAATATATTTTTATTATCATTCTTAATTTCTTATTTTACTTCTACCTATATATTAAGAACCACAAACCATTTTATTAGTGTTGTGTACAATGAATATTTAGACATTATTCCATTTTCATTCTCCTTTTTCCCCCTCTGGCAATTCCAAATGACCATTTTTACATTACTGTCTTTCTAAGTGGAAAATATTATTCAGTATTCTTTTAGCTTGGTTTGCCTGAAACAGAGAACTCTATAAAAAAAAGATATTTAGATATTTTACAGTAGAAAAATAATCTTTTCTTCGTATTCAGTGAGAAGAGGGGGAAGAAAGGCAGAGAGACAAACTCCCACATGCACCCCAACCAGGATCCACCAGACAAGCCCACTAAGAGGTGATACTCTCCCCATCTGGGACATTTCTTTGTTGCTCAGCAACTGAGCTCTTCCTGGTGCCTGAGGCAGAGGCCATGGAGCTATTCTCAGGGTCTGGGGCCATATTGCTCCAATTAAGCCATGGCTTTGGGAGGAGAAGAGATAGAGAGAGAGAGAAGCAAGAGGGGGAGGGTTGGAGAAGTAGATGGGTGCCATGACTGGGAATTGAACCCAGGACATCCACATACCAGACTGATGCTCTACCACTGAGCAAACTGGCCAGGGCTTGGAAAAATAATCTTGATAAAATAGAATAAGGGGAAAGTATCTTTTACAATGAAGGAGACAATGAAAGAATTTGATGGTACAAATGTTGAGAAGGTACCGCGTGTTGGAGAGAGGGTCTCCAGACCAACTGTGAATGTGAATGACAAAGAGGCAGAGAACACGTGAAAAGCCACAAACTCTATCGATATTGAACTTTTTTATTTAAATATCACAGAGATGGAAAAACCCATAAAGTCATTATTACCCTCCTTCAGCTGAAGGGTTTGACTCTGAGTTTTTCCTCGTGTGCACAGATTGGAACCCCTTGAGTCTGTCCCAAATCACTCTTCCCTCATTGCCTTGACTGTAAACACTGGCCCTAGTTCATTGTTGTGGCCCTGCAGTGTTCTTAGTTACTTTTTCTTAGCTGTTTTCCTCTTCTCGATGAATTTGAGAAGGAATATATTATACATATAATGCAATACATGGAGAATAATTTCAGGGAATGAAATAAATTCAGGAAAAGGAAACCATGGCTGACAAGTATGATGTCTTTATTACACTGATGTAGAAAAAAAGTAACTGTGCCTCAATCCCCACCCTTAGAACAAAGCATCCCCCAGCCAGTCAACAGGGAATGTGCCATGAGTCTTGGCTAAGGAGAAGCATAGGTCTAAATAGAAGATGCTTATGGCATGTAGTCATAGAACTTCTGATGTTGAAATCTTTCATTGGCTTAGTACTCTAACAACCTAATGAATTCACCCGTGAATATGAGGTGGACAAAAGTATTTATATGCAATTACAAAAGATATTATTGAATTACACATATGAACATAAGAGGCTCCAAGCAGGGAAAAAATGACTTGGCAGAAGGCCACACCCAGAGCTGACAGTGTATAAACGGCCCAGTCCAGGAGGTGATATCCAAACCCAGATTCTACTCACTGATACTCAGCCAAACTCACATCTCCTGTCAACATGTCCCACAGCTGCTGCTCTGGAAACTTCTGCTCCCAATCTCCTGGGGGCTACCAGCGCTACCTAAGCTCCTCCTGTGGCTCTTCCTACCCCAGCAACCTGGTCTACAGCACTGACCTCTGCTCCCCCAGCCCCTGCCCACAGGGCTCCTCTCTCTACAGTGGCCACCAAGAGACCTGCTGGGAGCCCACCAGCTGCTGTACATCCTGCTACAGCCTGAGGACCCCTACGCTATGCAGTCCCTGCTGGACAACTTACTCTAAGTCTGTGGGCTGTGGGTCTAGCAGCAGCTGCTCTCTCAGTTATGGATCCAGAGGATGCTACCCCCTGAGCTGTGGATCCAGTGGCTTCAGACCTCTGGTTTCTGGAATCTGTGGGTTCCCTACTTTCAACCATGGAGCCAGATTCTGCCATTCATCATATTGTGGTTTTCCTAATCTACAGCCATTTTGTGATGGGCCAGTCCACGGAACTCACTGTTACCAATTAACTTGTTGAACATCCAGATATGTTTGCAGAATGGCAACTATTTTGTTCTCACAAATGACAACTCTTTTTCTGGTCTCCAAAGACAAATTCCTCACCATTCCATAGCCACACAGCCTAGCTTACAGATTGGCTCTTGCAGAACGTAAAACTAAGTAACAAACTTAAACTTTAAATATTAGCTGCATTAGCGATGGAATCAACTAGTTATTAGATTTCCTTCAAAATTAAGAAAATCAACCCTGGTCAAATAGTTCAGTTGGTTACTAGAGCATCATCCCAAAACACAGAGATTGCCAGTTAGATCTCCGGTCAGAGTACATACATGAACAGATCAATGTTCTTGTCTTTCTCCCTCTCTCGCTCTCTCTGTTCCTCTCTCACTAAAACCAATAAATAAAAATATTTTTTTAAAAAGAAAATCTAGGCCCTGGCCAGTTGGCTCAGTGGTAGAGCATTGGCCTGGTGTACAGGAGTCCCGGGTTTGATTCCCGGCTAGGGCACACAGGAGAAGTGCCCATCTGCTTCTCCACCCCTTCCCCTCTCCTTCCTCTCTGTCTCTCTCTTCCCCTCCTGCAGCCGAGGCTCCATTGGAGCAAAGTTGGCCCAGGCGCTGAGGATGGCTCCATGGCCTCTGCCTCAGGCACTAGAATGGCTCTGGTTGCAACAGAGCAATGCCCCAGATAGGCAGAACATCACCCCCTGGTGGGCATGCCGGGTGGATCCTGGTCAGGCACATGCGGGAGTCTGTCTGCCTGCCTTCCCGTTTCCAACTTCAGAAAAATACAAAGAAAAAGAAAAAAAGAAAGAAAGAAAGAAAATCTAATTGCCTTAAGTAAATAAACACATTTATTTTGGCATCCATATATGTCATTGTTAATATCAATATTTGTTACTATTGACCAAGAATTTCACTATTTATTGGATTTTTATATGCAAAGGATTAATTTGCTTTGTAAAGCAAGCTTTGAATTTTTAGTGGTTAGGGGATAGGAAATAGATATTTTGGTCCTTAAGAGTTTGCTTCCATTTTAATATAAACTTTCATAAATAAGCAAATCTAGAGCTCAGAAATTCTAATTTTTGCATCATGTGAGTTTCTACGTCATTCCAGGAGAAGAAGAGCAGGAAGTTAGTGGGTGTACCTGGAAGGCAGAGAAAGAACAAAACTTAGTAACTGTTAGGTTTGTACATGAAACAAACTTTGAATAAGAATCCAACTTGCATTTGTGTGTTTTCAGAAAATACTAAATATAAAGTTGAATAACTTACCTTAAGCTCATCTGATGTTGGTGAGTGAGAAGCCCATGTCCCTGAAACCCTGTGAATCCTTCTCCATGGAATTCATTTCTTCCTGATATGTGAGGATGAAGCCAAAATCCCCAGTATCAAGCCTTTGCCTCAGGATGTGTTACCACCACATTCACGGAGGCTCAAACTATGTACCGCTCAGTACCTCAGCCTTAACGTCAACAAAAAATGGAGCTCCTTCCATTGTATGTTTCTATAGTCACCTGTCCATCTTTTACAGACCAGGTATTTCAGAGAATGACACATGACTTTGTCAGACACCATCTGACCTGAAGAGTGACCTAAAATGAAAAACCATTATCTTTGTGCTGAACTAAATCAGTATTTAAAGAGGCTTTCAAGTCATTATTTCTATAAAATCTTAAGCAGCTTTCAGAGGAAGATATTTGTTATGTCCCACATTCCTTTAAACATGAGGCAGCAGAAGCCCAACTTGAGTCCCATCTAGCTGAAGATCCCAGTCCTACAGAGAAATTGATGCTCACAGTTTCCTGAAAGATGCAGTCCACCACAAAAAAACAAAACACAGGAGGAGTGTAGGGTAGATGTTTGGGACGATGATATAGAATGGACACACCCCAAGTCTTTACAACATTCTGCACTTACCAGGGTCCAGGCAAGGCTACCCCTGTATGCCAGCAGCTTAGCCATAGTGACCCAGGTCTCCAGTTAGCCACAAAGACAGCCCACTCTATCCCAGGTTCCCATTAGATCTCCCACAGGTCCTGTTCCTAACCAGACCCAACTTCCTCCTGCTCCATTCCCTGCCCATCCGGCACCCTCATTGGCTCTGTGAACTTTGTACTCAGGGGTTCAGGGCCAAAGCTCCTGATATCCAAGCCAGTCGACATCCAGGAATCCCAGTCAGCCTTTTACCAGCCAGCACATGATTCTCACTTCTAGGAATTAATGTATTCTGTCTCCCAGGAAACTCATGAGTCATTTCCATGCAATTTATTTCACCAATTTCTATTATTTATTTTTGTCACATTAGTGATTACAGATAACAGCTTTGCTTCCCCCCAACCCTAACTCTCTTATTTGCATTAGTCATGCCTCAGCAGTACCTTGTCAAACATCTTGTCGGTACCCATCCGTGCTCTAAATAACATTCATTCGGCTCTGCTTTTAGAGAATGCATTATGAACAAATGTTCTATTGCATTATTTTCCCCAGGGAAAATAGAATGCAGTCATTCCTATGTGACTCTATAATGAGAAAATTTGAAAACAATTTTTTTAAAAATGTGGTTCCTGTTTCTCTGAACTTACCATTAGCAAGGTTAACCAAATAACAACTTAACAACAACAGTGATTAAAGCTGTAAATGAGCATATCCTCAAGTATAAGTGCACTTTAGCAATAAGAACTGAACTACCTTAGACATCAAGAAAGCTTCCTAGAGAGAGTATTTTACAAGCTGAATCTGGAGAATGAGTGTAAATAGCGTAGTTGTGGTTGAGACTCTAGTGAAGATAAGCAATTAGGAGATGAGTGCGCTAATTCCAAGGATAAAACCGATGATTAATGGGGTCCAGTCATCAGAATATCTGCCTGTGTCCACCCTGCATTGTTCTCTCTGTCTCCCTTTTCTGCAGAAACCTTTCTCTTACTGGAAACCAACTGAACTTCAGTTCTTCCCTGAACAAATACAGTAGTCTGTATTTGTCTTCTCTGCTTTGGTTGTTTGTCTTATCTTCCTATACTTCCCTTTACTTGTTCTCAGAGTTCTGGTGTTTTTAATAAATTAAGATAATCACCACTTCTAGGTTCATTTTTTTTTTTATAGATAGAGAGAGACAAAGAGAGAAAGGGAGAGAGATGAGAAGCATCAACTCATAGTTGTGTCACTTTAGTTGTTCATTGATTGCTCCTCATATGTGCCTTGACCTGGGAGTTCCAGCTGAGCCAGTGACCCCTTGCTCAAGCCAGCAACTTTTGGGCTCAAGCCATTGACCATGGGATCATGTCTATGATCCCACGCTCAAGCAGGCAACCTTAGGTTTTGAACCTAGGATGTCCCTGGTTGACGCTCTATCCACTGTACCAACACAGGTCAGGGAGGTTCACTTTTAAATGTCATTTTCTTTAGACTACTTATATTACCAAAAAAAAGTTTGCTTTGGATCCTGTGAAATCAAGGCTACGATGAATTACAGTGAAATTTAAAGAGTGAGGTGATAGGAATAAAGTCATGTGGTGAGTAAAGCAATCTCAAATTTAAAATTTTTTTATTACTAAATTGCTATATGTAAAGTTCTTATTTTCTGAGCTGAGGAGAGTTTGAAAATGCAGCTCCCAGACTCACTGGGGTGAGAGAGAAATTAAAGTCTGTGGTCCTGGAATAAGTGCGGATAATTAACTAATGGAACAGAACAGAGTGTTGAAACAGACTCAAATGCATGCAACCCATTGTGAAGGATCAAATCAATTCAAATAGGGAAAATTGTTATTTCAACAAATGGTATTAGCATCCTAAAATCACTGGATTCATGTAGACAACTAAAAAAATAAATAAGGAAATGTGTTGGTGTGTGTCATAAATTTTAAAGCTTCTAGAAAAAATAAATAAAAGAATATACTTCCAACCTAATAGTAAGTAAAAGTCCTCTTAGAAAATATAAAAAAGCTGGCCTGACCTGTGGTGGTGCAGTGGATAAAGCGTCGACCTGGAAACGCTGAGGTTGCCGGTTCAAAACCCTGGGCTTGCCTGGTCAAGGCACATATGGGAGTTGATGCTTCCAGCTCCTCCCCCCCTTCTCTCTCTCTGTCTCTCCTCTCTGTCTCTCCCTCTCCTCTCTAAAATGAATAAATAAAAAATAAAAATAAATAAAAAAATATAAAAAAGCACTATAAAAGAAAAGTAATGGATAAATTTGAAATGAAATGAATGAAAGCTTTTTACTTATCAGAAGTCATCACTAAGAAAATATCCCACCCTGGCCAGGAAGTTCAGTTGGTTGGAGCATTGTCCCTATATGCCAAGGTTGTAGGTTCAATCCCTGGGACACATACAAGAGTTAACCAGTGAATGCATAAATAAATGGAAAAACAAATTGATGTTTCCCTCTCTCTCTCTCTCTCTCTCTAAAATCAATCACTAATTAAAAAAATATGAAAGCTAGTTACAAATAAGGAATCTAGAAATATATAAATTTAACTCTAGACTTATTTCCCGAGACTTCCAGAGTAGTAGATGAAGAATTTCAACCTGTCAATAAAAAGAGGAGTGGAAAATTTTAAGTGTGAATTAACATATCTAAACATTACAAAAAAAGAGAGAAGATATAAAGATACCTAGTAAACACAGGGAAAGGTGCTGAAAATCATTATTTATCAAGTAACTATAACATAAGATACCACTTATAACATCAAATGCTGATGAGAATGTGGACCTCCTAGAACCCCAGGGTATTGCTAGTGGTAACATAAAATGATAACACTAACTTTGGGAAAAGAGGTTTCTCCCCCCAAGAAAAACTAAAACCACCTCCATAAAATGACAAGAACAGTTGATGTTCATTGCCATTTTATTGATTTGAAAAAGGAAACTTTTTCTTTTTAAATCTAAAAACAGTTCAATGTCCATCAAAGACAGAAGGATAAACACTTTGTGACATATCTACAAAAGAGAGCAACATTACACAGAAATAAAATGAATAAAATGTAAGCAACACAAAGGATCATAAGAACATCACGTTCACTGTAATAAAGCTGGAGATGCATGAGAACATACCACATGATACTAATTTTATGAAGTTCTAGAACAAGCAAATCGTTTGATGACAGAAATTACAGCAGCTGACTCTGAGGGCAGAGAGGCAGGACTAATTGAAGAGGAGAATGAGGGTATTTTCTGGAGGGGGGGAGATGTTCTGTATCTTCACCAGGTACTAAATAGTGACATAAGTGACACATTCATCAAAATCACCAACCCTTTTCTTAAAACCTATTCATGTCATTTTATGTAAATACTAACAGAATAAAAAGATTTTTAGAACTAACCAGCTAGACAGTCTTAGACTTCTGCTTTACAATCCTCCCATGGCCTTTGTTGCTCTTAGAAGTCTATGGAGTAGATCAGTAAGAAACTGCGGAGAATGTCCCCAAATCTTTCTGGCCTAATTTCAAGTTGTTCTTTCCTTTTCCCTCAGTGACCAGCCAAAATGACTTTTAGTTTTATAATGACATCTCAAGACTTCGGTCCTTAAAACCCTTCTTCTCCAAACCCTACCCAATACACCCTGCACAGTCTTTAAACTTATTTCAGACGTTATTCCTCTAGGAAACTGTTTTAGAATTCTAGTCTGGCTGAGAGTCCCTCCGCGTAAGTTATTTTAGCATCGATAACTCACTCACAATGAAAATGTGTACAGGAGGAAATATTTTGTATACGTAGTTAGCCACGAGAAGTTTATTGCTCAGACTGATTATAATAGAAAGAACAACTAAATATGTCATCACAGGATTCAATTTAACAAATTAGCTAACAAAAAAAAGTCATTTACAGCTTAGTATTATTGTAATTAAATAACTTTATTTAGCATTTGCTGTCTCTGTTAGACTTTCAGTTGAGTTAAACTACACATTATCTTAATATATTGTTCATTGTGGGGTAACACACAAATGTAGTTTTGTGGGTTTTTTTTAAATGTATTCAACAGTATATTTCCATAGCACAGATTTTAGTTCATGGTCAAGTCTCAATGAAAGTATTGTGGGAAACAATGGTACTGATGAAATATTTGGCAATGTGTTCTGAGACATGACTAAAAAATTGGGGCAGGGAGTTGGAGAGGAGAGAGCTGTTCTCACGAACGAGCTGAGCATTGATCAATAGGAACTGTTGAAATCAAGTGCCCAGAAATGATTTATGAGGAAATTGCATGGAAACTGGTTACATTTACTTTTGGAAACGAGTGGACAGACGCTCAGCAGCTTTGGGAATTATTTTTGTTTACCAGGAGATGATTGGGGCCCGAACCTCTGAGTTCAAATCCACAGTGTTATGCGTCTGTTGTAGGGCAAGGCCTGAGGAAGTTCCAAGACTGGAAGCAACTAGGTGTGAGCCAGGTGAGAGCCAGCTGCTCTCGCGTCACTGGGCAGAGTGTGATTGACTCACTGAGGTCTGGAAGACTGGAATTCACTCTACTGTGCTTAACTGTTGGGATATAGAAAGAATAAAAGAGGGGAAATTTAGAATGTACCACAGACTTTGAATGCTGTGGAATGCAGTTTCCTGAGTGGGGATGTGACAAGACATCCACTCAGGATTCATGAGCTCCTTGTTGTACAATAACAGTTTTCCTATCTTGGCTATCATCCTGAAAGGGGATATTGGACACAGTTTTGGATATGATTGTGGTTTTTATGTGTTCACTGTCCCTACTCTTTGTTAACATTCAGCAGACTGTTATCTGTTTACACACCATACATGAGTCACTTTCGTTTTGTACACTGACTGGTGTTGTTTATTGGCTCAGTCACTAGTGCTGTGCTGGTAAGCAGAGTAACAGTCTGGCAAAGACATTTATACCCTAAGCCCTAGAACCTGTCAATGTGTTACCTTCTGTGGGCTAAGCAAGGTAGTGGGCAGACTTAAAGTTGATTGTCTCTTGACCTTAAAATAGGGAGAGTACCAGGAGGAGTCAAGATAATCTTAAGCATCCTTAAAGATGGAAGAGAGAGGCGTAGGGTAGGTGAGAATGACGGGATGTAAGAATGGTTGGGCGTACCGTTGCTGGCCGTGAAGGTGGAGGAAGGGGGCATGGATGAGGTTAACCCAGGTCACCTCTAGCATCTGAAAAAGGGAAGGAAAGAGATTTTCCCTTGGAGCCTCTGGAAAAGAGCACAGCCCCACCAGCTCTACTTTGCATTCAGCCCTATGAGGTTGTGTTGGACTTGTGACTCACAAAGTTGTAAGAACCACCAGCTTGGATATAACTTGTATAGCATAACTAGTATATCCTTGAAGGAAAACTACCCCTGCAACTGAAATCCGGGGACCTCAGCTTTGACTGCTCTTTGGCTTATGTTTTGGGATACAAAATTTGACTCTTTCTCTTGGTTGAGGAGTATGGCTGAGGCCAACTTGGATCATAAAAATTCATGAGCTGGACTGTTTACAGGAGTCCACTGTTGACCATGTTCACTTTTATAATGCAACGGCTAATGGCTTTTCCCAAATTTTCTTTCATTATGATTTTATCTTTATCTTCTCCTTTATAAGCACTAGGACTGTTTTCAAAACAGAGTTGAGAAAAGGAGGAGGGAGGGAAGCGCAGGAGAAGGGGGAGCTGGGAGAAAATGGGACCACTGGGTAGAAGGAAGCAGTTCTGCGAATTCGGCAATAACTTCCTGTGTCATCTTGTGAAATTCTAACGCTTTTGTGTTGCAATATAGAAGCTGATGAGGTTGAATTTGATAAACTCTACAATCTCTTTTATATTTCACACTTGACTACATTTCTAGAAAAAGAGGTAGCAGGACAGCATGATGAGAAGGCTGACATGTATCTATAAGACTGGGTTCTTTTGGCCAAGCCTCTAATGCTCTACATCTCACTTCCTAAATTCAGGGTTGTTGGAGGATCTTATATGAAAAAGAACAGGAAACATATTTATACATTGCTTGTTCTCTCTAAAGATTATGTCTCTAGTTACTGTCACATTCCCTATGTTAACTCCTTACATTTTATAGCATTTGTATGTAGGAGAGGATAGTGTAAATGAAGGCTATCAAATTTTATTTTACTATATATCTAAAATAGTTGGTTTTGATGATATTAAAGGCTTCTCATTTGCAGCTTCAGGTGCAAAGAGCCCAAGTGTAACTCTGCACCTGCTGAGTCAAGGTCCTTTCCATATAGGTTTGTTCCTGGCTTCTTAGACCACTTGTCTGATTTGAACAGATAATTTGAGCAGATTGGAAATAGTAATTGACATACATGTACTTAGTCAATTTTTAAAATATGAGAAATTTTCTGCTCTGTGATTACCTAAATCTAATGGGTGCTTTTCTTCTAAAATGTCCCACCCACACACTAGGCCGCCATTTTAATACCCTTCAGGCACTAGCCTCATCATATATAAATCTAAATCTTGTTTCCACATACTTTAACCTCTCTGACAGACTGTGTCTTCAGAGATGCATGATCCACTTCATTGTGTGAACAAGGACGTGCTAGACCTTTAATATTTTTATTAAGAGAAAGGACTTACCTTTCTTTATTAAGGGAAATTATGAGCATCCAGGGAAAACTCCTGCTTAGAGAAGGAATTATACCTAAGCCCAACCAAAATGAGTACATAGCCCCCAAAATCTGAGCTTTCAAAATCCCACTAACAGAAAGCAATGGCAACACAAATCCTCATTGATGTGTTACAAATAAATAACAAAATGAACAGCATATTTGGATAACAGAATGAAGAGTTTATTAAAATAAAATTGTTTTATTTCTATCTATTTTGGGGAGAAAGGCAAAATCACAAATTCTATCAACAAGGCAATTTGGATTGCTCTTTAATTTTGTCGTTTGACAGAGTTCATCTATTAGCCAATGTCTGAGGGATGAAGCATTAAAGACTTGCTACTGATCAAGAAAATTAGAATACTTTTTGATGGAGGAAACTCGATAATAGGTAATCTCAGTGCACAATCTGCATTTCTCAAATGGATCAGGCTCCTCTACAAATTAATCAATAAAAGCCAGATCTACAGAGTGGCTGGTAACAAGATGAATGGAGACTTCTGGATGGAATATAGGTTGGGCAGAAGAAACTAGATCCACAGCTTTGGGAAGGGAAGCCACAGATCCCATAACCCAGGGGTCTGCAGACACTGGACCCACAGCTCAGAGGGTAGCATCCTCTGGATCCATAGCCCAGGGAGCAGCTGCTGCCTGACCCACAGCCCAGATACCCAGGGTAGGTTGTCCAGCGGGGATGGCAGAGCGTGGGGGTCCTTGGGCTGGAGCAGGACGTCTGGCAGCTGGTGGGCTCCCAGCAGGTCTCCTGGCAGCCACTGTAGAGAGAGGAGCCCTGCAGACAGGAGCTGGGGGAGCAGAGGTCAGTGCTGTAGACCAGGTTGCTGGGGTAAGAAGAGCCGCAGGAGGAGCCTGGGTAGCGCTGGTAGCCTCCATGGGAGTGGGAAGAGAGGTTTCCAGAGCAGCAGCTGTGGGACATGTTGACGGGAGACGAGACGTGAGTTCAGCTGAGTATTGGTGAGAAGAGACTGAGTTTGAATGTCACCTCCTGTACTGGGGTGTTTATATACTCTCAGCCATGGGTGTGTTCACCTACAGGGTCATCCTTTATGTAATTATGCTTCTCATTTGCATAAATGTAACTCAGTAATCGCTGTAATTGCAGTTGAATATATAGTTTTCCCTATGTTGCATTTATGGGCGCTGTTAGTCTGGTGTCGTAGCCAAGGCTGGCGAACCACTCCTGTGTCTGCAGGGCCGTGAGTCTTTCCCAATAATGCGCGTCCGTCCTAGTCAGCAAAATCCTTACTTCCTACCTCCTCATAAACTTCCCATGTCATCTTTCTGGAAATGAGGAGCAAATACTGTTTTCAAATAATAAAGAATGAGATAGAAATTCTTTTTTTCCCCTCTTTGTTCATGAATCAGAGGCACCGCCTTGGCTTTAAACATGTAAACATGTTTTTATGAGGAACCTTCCTTGTCACCCTGTTTTCTCATGCTCCCAAAGTATTGTCCACCTGCCACATTCTGTCTCACAGTGTGTCTCAGGCCCAGTGAAGAGAAAAAATATACCAGCCAAGACAAATTGGATATCACTGAAGGCTAAAATCAGAGAGAAGCTTGGACAATTATTTAGAGACACGGTGACAGCAAGGGACAGAACCTAGGCAGTGCCATCACAAGTGAAGTCCAATCTGGACCCTCAGGGAGAGAATCAAGGAGTGCAGCAATACTGAAATAAGAGAAACCATGGCATTTTGGATTCAACGTCTCTGGTGTGATGTCAACAGTCCTCAGAGATTCTCGTCCATGTGTGTAGGAGCCCTGAGAATTGACTTCAACTCTTCAATACAAAGGGCCCACCTGCTGTAATCCAAAATCTAGCAGTGCATTGGCATGGAAGCCTCCCTTTCCATGGGCTGAGGACAGCAAAGATAT
Source organism: Saccopteryx bilineata (assembly GCF_036850765.1). NCBI lineage: Eukaryota > Metazoa > Chordata > Mammalia > Chiroptera > Emballonuridae > Saccopteryx > Saccopteryx bilineata. Next base: position 232,271,533 of record NC_089491.1, on the reverse strand, counting down.
TAGGGAGTGTCCTTCCTGGGACCCATAGGGCTCCCCTCTGGCCAAAGACTGAGGCTTCTCTGCTGATCTTAATCTGTGTGGCCACGTCCGGCATTTCCTTCCTTCCTTCGTTCACTCCAGTCAGACGGGTCTCATAGTCTGACAGCTGTCCTAGTCTTCTATACCCCCTTCCCCAACTCTTTTTCTGTCGCTGACATTTCCCAAATAAAATCCTCATTACTTTTCATTCTGCTTCGCAATGACCTGTATTAATGCATTGAGTTACAGAGTGACTTTTGCCTCCCCACCTGGGTCTCTTCTAGAAATAGCCAATTTGTTACCGAAAAACAAACAAACAAACAAACAAAAAACTATCTGGCTTTATTGATTTTTTTGTTTTCCATTTGTGTTTTTAAAAAACAGAAAAAAAATCTGCTCTTCCATTATTTCCCTCTTTTGCATAATGTGAAGTTAATGTTCTTACTCATTTTCACTCTTTGATATGTATATTAAGTCAACGATTTTCAGCCTTTCTTCTAAAATGTTTGTATTTAAGTCTATAGCTCTCCCACTAAGAATAGTTAAATTTGGTTGCTTTATACATCGTTATGCTTCCTCTTGGATGGTGGATTATACAGGAACACAGTGCCTGGTTCCTGAGTCTATGAGGGTTTTCTAGTTTACGCTGTGGTTCCTATCACCATTGCTTTTTAGCTTAAACCACTATGCTCAGCCTGTGATCAATTCTGATAAATATTCTGTGGCCTTTGAACAGAATGGACATGCTGAAGTTTTGACTGCAATATGTTATGCCTGTGAGTGGGTCTGATTTGCTATTGATAATTGGTAATGTTTTTTATGCTTTACATTTTGTTGGTCATCTGTGTCTTTTAGAAGTGACAGAGTGTTACAACCTCTAGTAATAGTTGTGGATTTGTAGACAAGGAGGAGCAAAAGTAGGTTAATAGTCATTCATCCAGAAAATAATGCAGTCATTAATAAATAATAGTGCAAGGATAAACTCTTGTGTTTCACATACTCACAACTGTAAATCCATATTTCTCTTTATAGATCATCATTCTTGGTGTAATGACCTGAGTCATTTTAATTTGTATTGATCTTATATGGAATTTGCAGTTTCTCCTTAATCTCTGAGTCAAGGAGTACCCAGAAACACTTCCTTGTTTTGCATGTTAAACATCCTAATGCTTGCTTAAATGTGAGACAGTCATTAAACTTTGTTCTTAAGAAACAAAGGCAAGACAAATGTTATACCATAAAGCAGGGGTCGGGAAGCTTTGTGGCTGAGAGAGCCATGAACGCCACATATTTTAAAATGTAGTTCCATGAGAGCCATACAACAACCCATGTACATTACGCATTATCCAATAAAAATTTGGTATTGTCCTGGAGGACAGCTGTGATTGGCTCCAGCCACCTGCAACCATGAACATGAGCGGTAGGAAATGAATGGATTGTAATACATGAGAATATTTTATATTTTTAACGTTATTATTATTTTTATTAAAGATTTGTCTGTGAGACAGATGCAGCCATCAAAAGAGCCACATCTGGCTCACGAGCCATAGGTTTCCGACCCCTGCCTTAAAGGGAAGATTCTGGAGAGAGAAAAATGCAGGGTATCTGAGGATAGTGAATCTTGTTTTTAGACTTTTTTTTTTTAAAAGTTAACTAATTGGTCAAGCGATAATCAAGAATTCAGACTGGACACTCTCTCTTTTGCATGCAAACCAGGGTTAGGACAGAAAAACAACCACTTGGGAGTTTAGCTTCAGAGCATGTGTTGCAGACTGTCTCTGAGGAGTGTCTGCTAAAACCCACCTTGCAGTATCCTCAACCTTGGCAGTCTCTCTGCATTTCTCTCACAATCGTTTTACATGTGAAATGATAACTTCCATCAGTTTTGGTAAAGTCTCAAGTATAGTATGTTCAAATATTGTTTCTGTCGTGGTCTCATTTCTCTTTATCTGAGATTCTAATTCTGAGTGAAGTACACTATTAGCTATGTAATTGTGTCTTTTTGTTTCTTTACGCTTTAGTGTCAGAATTTCCATCTTTCTCATCTTCCAGTTCACTAATTGTCTGTTCAGCTATGTTTAATCTCCTGATAAAGCTCATCAATAATGTTTCCAAGTCAGTTGTTAATCATAAGTTTCTAAAATGTTAAATAGGTTATCTGAGATGGTTTCCAGTTTTCTGCCAAAATTATCAATCTTGTCTTGAATCCTTTAAGCATGATTATTCCTTGATAATAATCCCTTGCTTCTTCCTATTGTTGGATTCTTCACATAGTTACCTTAGTATTTGATTTTGACATGTCCATTGGGTGGATTGCATATTTCAGATTCTCTTTTCTGTGTTCTCTTTTATTTCTGCCATATTTTCTCATATGCCTGCTCTATTTGTCTATGTCTATATCTATATATGTATGAAACACCTGGATGGTTTATTCTCCTCCTGAGAGACTGACTGATGATGTTTCTGGCAGGCTGCTATGAGAATGACACCCATATGCTAGATCATTTTAATTCAACCAAGATTTGAGCTCATTCAAACCTGGTCATCAGCCCTTATAAAAAGCAGTCTATGAGTAATTCAATTTTACTTTTAGAAATTTGGCTCCTCAGGGTCTGGGATATTTCCCATGGTCCCAACTCCTTGGTGGGCCTCGAATTCTAATTTTGTTTCTCTAGCCCTCTAATTTTATAAAAATTCTATTAGCTTCTTAATCACAACTTTAAAAATCATATCTAGGCCCATTTCTTTTAACTCTGGTTCTGGTCCCTAGAGTATCTCTGTGACTCTGGAATCCTTTGTTATTTCTCTGAAATTTTTAAATAGAGATTATTTGAGGTTGTTTTTCTTCCTCCAGCTTTTCTATTCTTGTTGAGAGGAATGGTTCAATACTTTAAGCAATGTTACTGTGCTAGTTTTATGCAATTCTGAAAGATATGTTTATTTTTCAAATACATAAGAGAGATTCAAATATGTGATTAACTGCAGTAAAGCTGGCCATTTAAAAGCCTGTTACAGTTGTTTAAATGGTACCAGATGACACTAAACCTCAGAACACTCCAGTGCTGCCTGCTGTTGTGGGTGTCCAGACTTTCTTACTTAAGCTTGTCTCCCATTTGCATACAACGTCCATGTGCCTTATACTGTTGTACAACATGGCCAAACTCACAGAAGCCTCCATACCTTTTGCATTTCTCATCATTCCAAACCTTATGGTATTGTTTTCCATATTTATTGTATTTTTGCTTTTCTGAGTAACACCTATTCTGTCAACTCCCTGCCTGTATCCCCTGGGTAATGATCTGTACTCTCTGAAGACTGGTTACAGGGGGGACATTTGTAAAACTGTGTTTAGAATCGGTTCACGTCACTGTGCAGGGGATTCTCTACTACAATTGAGCTCCGGTTTCAATAGTGGGATCAGCTTAGCTGCACTCCCACCTACCTTCCTTCCATTTCCTGTCACATGTTCCCACTGCCCCATAGAGATGTGTTAGGATCACCTCCCAAATAAACAACTTGCATTTGAATTCATGTTCTCAACCATTGTTTCTGGATAGTTTATAGAAAAACACATACTTAGATGCCTTATTAATATGTTTATTGGAAAGCCTTTAATGAGAAGGGAACAGGCCTTGGCTGGTTGGCTCAGTGGTAGAGCATTGGCCTGGTGTGTGGTTGTCCCGGGTTTGATTCCTGGTCATGGAACACAAGAGAAGTGACTGTTTATCCCCCCCCTCATCTATCTCTCTACCTATCTCTCTCTTCCCCTCCTGCAGCCATGGCTGGAATGGTTTGAGCAGTTGGCCCTGAGTGCTGAGGATGTTTCTATGGCCTCTGCCTAAGGCACTAGGAAGAGCTCAGTTGCTGAGCAATGGAGCAATGCACCAGATGGGCAGAGCATCCCCCCCTAGTGGGCTTACCAGGTGGATCCTAGTCAGGGTACATGTGGGAGTCTGTCTCTGCCTCCCCTCCTCTTGCTGAATAAAAAAAAGAGAGAGAGAGAGAAGGGAACAAAAGTGACTGAGCTTAAGCCTGACTGAGTCGGGAAGTTTCAGCTTCAGACACTCCAGGGGACAGTGCATCTTACACCACAGGGGGGAACAGGAATAAAATAGTAGGAAAATTTTTCTGCTGGGACATGCTGCAGTGGGAGCTAAGATAGGGACCATAAAGGGGAGGAGTCTAGCCTGGAAAAAGGAACAGATTGATAAAAGACACAAAACCCAGAAAAATCCAGAAAAGAGATGGCATAGAGGGAGGACCCAGCACAATCCAGGAAGAACCAGGAAAGAGATTGGCTAGTTTGAAAGACAGGTCCAGGATGAGTTTCAGTATTTGTGCGCCTGTTCTTCTAGATGAGTTTCCTCTCTGTAGCGACCGGGGGCAAGAGAGCTCCAGGTGTAGGCCTGGTTACGGCAGCACTTGTCGCAGAGCAGCTGGGGACAGAGACTAAGCGGAGGAGGGGTGGGGGGTGGGAAAAGGCTGAGCTGAACTACTGAGCTTTGGCATGTACTGAGCTGACTCTAGAAGGCTTGGGTGCCCTGCCAATGCCAGGCTAACGGCACAGCATCTCCGGGCCCTGGCTTTCCTTCTGCTTGGTAGGGACAAGTGAGGTCCCAGAGGCTGGATTTCTTCCCCAGAGAGAGAGAGAGAATTGAGCCACCTCCTGGATGAGACATCAGGCACCTGGGGGCTGTCCATTGTTTTTACTCCAATAAATCTTGCCCCAGTACCCTCCTCCAATGTGTGTAGGTCTGAAATGCTTTTCCTGTGATTCCACAAAAGAATCGTGTTTCCCCTAGCAACACCTAGGAAGAAACACCAAGACTATATCACAGAGAACAGTGCTTTAGTATTATTGTACATAGCATATTTAAGAAAACCAGCCATGATAACTTTGTCCAATAAAAGTATACTTAAAGCCCTGGCCAGTTGGCTCAGTGTTAGAGCGTCGGCCTAGCGTGCGGAGGACCCGGGTTAGATTCCCGACCAGGGCACACAGGAGAAGCGCCCATTTGCTTCTCCACCCCTCCACCGCACCTTCCTCTCTGTCTCTCTCTTCCCCTTCCGCAGCCAAGGCTCCATTGGAGCAAAAATGGCCCGGGCGCTGGGGATGGCTCTGTGGCCTCTGCCTCAGGCGCTAGAGTGGCTCTGGTCGCAACATGGAGACGCCCAGGATGGGCAGAGCATCGCCCCCTGGTGGGCAGAGCATCGCCCCTGGTGGGCGTGCCGGATGGATCCCGGTCGGACGCATGCAGGAGTCTGTCTGACTGTCTCTCCCTGTTTCCAGCTTCAGAAAAATGCAAAAAAAAAAAAAAAAAGTACACTTAAAAATACAGAATTCAAAGCCTTGTATTCTATGTTGGATATAACAGTGTATTCTGTGGCTGATAATTAATACACCATCCTGAAACCTATGTACTCTTATTGACCAATGTTACTCCATTCAATTTAACTTCTAAATAAAAAATAAAACAATACAGGGTGAGTACAGAGAATCCTTACAGAAAAGTGTTAACTTTTGTTTAGTAAAATCATAACCTTCATCGTGTTAGTGACAAGTTCACAGGTAATTAAGAGGAGAAGAGGAGGTGGGTGTCAGAAAGTGGCAACTTTTAACTGTGGAGGGGGGTCCTCAGGAAAAACAGCCCACACATCAGAATCATTTTGCTCACAGCCTAAGTCCAGCACCAAGTGATCAAAACAGCAGAAAAATGTTCACTCTGGGCCACACACCCTGCTGACGCCGGGCTCACAGCTGTAGCCCTGGGTGCACAGCCCAGCATGAAAGTTTTTACATGAAATATGTCAGTTTTTTACTTGTTTATAAATAGCCCAGTTACAAAAGAAAATGTTGGAGGTTTGTTAGAACGAACAATATTATCTCTGGACCAAATTTCATCCAAGATTGAGGGAGATTACAAATCCTTCCTAAATTTATATTGACTTAACATAGGTGAAGTTTTTACATTTAGAGGCTTGTGAGAGGAGGCTCCTTACACAAGGAAACTGAAATAACCAAAGACAAATTTACTAAACTTTCCAGGTAGGTCTAATAAATGTATGCTCCCTATTTAGCTCTTAAATTTTATCTCCAAGATTCTCTTAAGTTAAAATGGCAAATAAAAGTTACAAATATTAGAAGTATACAATGTGAGGTTTTGATACAGATACATAGTGAGGTTACCAAAACCAAACAAATTAGCATATCAGTCATTTCTCACAGTTACAATTTTGTCTGTATGTGCATGCTGAGAACATACAGAGGGGAGCTTAAAGTCATCCCTCTTAGTAAATCCCAAGCATATAGAATAGTATTATTAACTATAATTATCATAGTTTACAAAAGATCTCCAAAATTTATTCATTGTGCATAACTGGAATGTTATACCCTTTGATCAACATCAAGATAATTTTAAAGAATTTGTGTTTGAAAATAGAAAAAAAAATGGAAGGAATATTGTCACTGTATTGTATCCATGAGACACTTTACTTACTTGCTGAGTCACAAAACAAGGAGAAATAAATTGTGGTCTTCAAGAACAGAAAATAAAGGACTCAACAAGTAACTATTTGAACTGAATGCATTCATTTCTCTCTCAGTCCTCTTCTTTCTATGTGGTCTATGTTATGTTACATTTTAAATTTCTATAAATTTTTAACATTACTGTTGTAAGTTTACAACAGATTTATAATAAAATATTGCCATCAACCATAATTACACATTTCCTTCAGTCTGGAATATTACTTAACTGGCTGTATTTTATCATCTAGTATTTCATGAATGAATTTGGAAAGCAGCTAGTTAAACTCTAAGAATATGATAAATTGATCAAACTTTTTCTATTTAGAAAATTAAATTTAATGGAGTGACATTGATCAATACAGGTACATAGGTTTCAGGTAAACATCTCTATAGCATTTGAACTGTTGATTGCATTGTATTCCCATCACCTATCGATCAAACTTTAAAAGAAAAAGAAAATGTTGACTCTATTGCTAAGGAGAGGCAAAAAGGATAACAAAGCAAGAAAAGCAAAAAGGAAAACCAAACTTAAAAACAGAAATGAAAAGATGGTAGGAGAAGGGAGAAAAGAGGTGGAGAAAGAGAAAAAGAGGTAGAGAGATAAAGAGAGGGAGAGAACTGGAGAAGAAACTTCTCATTTAGGCAGGAAAAATTCAGAAGGTTATTAGAATATTGTGCAATGAAAAACTAGAGCCATTGTAAGGGGATATATTCATAAATATGGATGATGAAAAGAACAGAATATCCAATTTCATGAAACAAACAAATTTTGAAAAGTTTTAATTCTAAAAATAGTGGGCTCAAACAGACCATAACTTAAGAACTCAGTAGAAGGAAAGGCTGAGCCTTCTGAGCCATCTCTCTGCTCCCTTCCAATGACCACCTCCAGTGGGCTGGTATCCCCTCTCGGCTGTGTAGAGATGGGCCAACGCTGATCTTACATGAGATTGTTTCAATTGAGCCATTTTTTGACACCTGGCAAGAAATTTTTCCATGTCTAGTCATCCCTCTAAATCTCTGTTTTCTCTATTTTTGGTCTCTCCACATGGATGAGAGGCACACAGTGTGTCTACAGTATTTGGTGCATTAGCTTTCTATTGCTGCCATAACAAATTGACACAAAGTCAAATAAATGGTGACACAATAGATCATTCTCAGGAAGGCTTCCATCCCAGGGAAAATTGTGTGTTTCAGCTAATGTATCAGAAGGGAATGGATATTACCTCATCTACCCCTTGAAAAAGATTATTCACCAGCAAAAGCTGGTGGGTACGCGGGATACAGACACAAGTAGCGTCAGCCGGAGGAAAGCTTGCTTGGCCATGACACCTTCTTGCTCATGATGGGATGTGCATTAATGTAAAACAGTCATAGCATTTCTGACATAACAGTTCATTGGCTTTGGTTGTAACAACAGAATTATAACATCCATAAACGCAATATGTGAAAAAGTATTCAAATGTAACTGCAATTACAGAGGTGATTATTGAGTGACACATATGCATAAGAGCAAATCCAATGTAGGAACCATAATCCCCTAGTGTGCCACACCCATGGCTGAGAGTATATAAACAGTCCAGTACAGGAGGTGACATTCAAACTCAGTCTCTTCTCGCCGATACTCAGCTGAACTCACGTCTCCCGTCAACATGTCCCACAGCTGCTGCTCTGGAAACCTCTCTTCCCACTCCCATGGAGGCTACCGCCGCTACCCAGGCTCCTCCTGCGGCTCTTCCTACCCCAGCAACCTGGTCTACAGCACTGACCTCTGCTCCCCCAGCTCCTGTCTGCAGGGCTCCTCTCTCTACAGTGGCTGCCAGGAGACCTGCTGGGAGCCCACCAACTGCCAGACGTCCTGCTCCAGCCCAAGGACCCCCACGCTCTGCCATCCCCGCTGGACAACCTACCCTGGGTATCTGGGCTATGGGTCAGGCAGCAGCTGCTCCCTGGGCTATGGATCCAGAGGATTCTGCCCCCTGAGCTGTGGGTCCAATGTCTGCAGACCCCTTGGTTATGGGGTCTGTGGCTTCCCTTCCCAAAGTTATGGGTCCCAATTCTGCCGTCCAACCTACTTGGCCTCCAAGAGCTGCCAATCAGCGTGTTACAGACCAACCTGTGGATCTGGCTTCTATTGATCAACTTGTATTGGTTTTAGATTCTTTCAAGCAGTGAGGTCAAAGTCCACTGAGTATAGCCATCGTTTTTATTGTCACCAATTATCACTATTATTTTATCCTTAAACCATCAGCTTCTTGCATCAGCAACATTAGACCCTGAAATTAATCAATAACCCCCAAATTAAGTCCTAATATCTGTACTATTGTTAAAATATATACTATTGCATTTTCATTGAAGAATAATTGAAAAGTTTTAATTTAATAAATTTATGTAATCTGGCTCACAAATGTATTGTCTATCGTATTATTAATACTACTTTGTCCCCTTTTTGCCTGTAGTTTTTGTATTCAACTACGTGGATGATTTAAGTAATGATCAATATGACTTTAAAACTGGATTTGAGCACAATACAATTTGACAGATTTGAGTGAATTTCTGTTGGTAATGAACATGTTCCCTACTAGAAGGAGTCATTTTCTGTGGGTCCATATTTTGCATTTTGCAGTACCAGTGACATTTGCCTGAGAATGGGAGACATGCATTTCTGTTGCTAAGGGAACACAAGAAATTGGTACATAAACCAGAACTGCAGAAAACAAAAATATTATGTAATTATAAGGTGAGGTGACACATAGACAAAAGCTCACCTAAAAGTCAGGTATCTGAGCATAGATTTTCCAGCCGAGCAGCTTCAAGGACAGATGTCTAGCTCTTTGTTGGTTCACGTTGTTGCCATAATCCCCACCTCCCACAGGCGCAGCATTCCTGAGCCTCCTCTGTGTACGCCTGTAAGGTGGTGGGGAGTGCCTGAGGAAAGAAGGGTGGGATGACCTCCTGATGCTTCTCCAAGGCTTCACCTGAAACAAACTAAGAGTGACACACCTGAGCCGTGTTGAGCATTGCTACTCTTTGCCTGAACCCCTCCCTCAAAGCAGAGGTGAGGTCAAGCCCTCGGGCACAGATAGTTCATTTGGCACACGATTCCAGAAAGCAGGCATGGAAGACCCTGGAAGTTATAGCAATCAAGTAGGAAAATCTCCTACAAGGGTATATTTCTCAGTTGATATTCAAGTGGACAATTGAGAGTCTAGCATTCAAGGCCTTTGAGGAATTACACAACGACCCCTGGGATTGTCCGCCGCACAGCCTGATTAACAGGGAGAAGTAGCTGTCTCCCGGTGGGGAGATGTTGTCTCCGATGTGTGTGAATGTCCCAGGACATCATAATGGTTCAAAAGAGCCACAGTGGGCTCCTTTTGTTCTGCAGCTGGGACATCTGAGAAGCCCAGGTGGGAAATGGGAGGAAAGGTATGAGTGCTGGAGGGGGTGCTCGCTGTGCAGAGAGGTAGAAGGTGGCTTGAGACTGTTCAACACAGCTGCTCCGGGTCACAGGCAAGAGCCCAAGGGTGTGACAGGGGCACTGGGCATCAGACATACTACTTCCATTTAATATTCCGACATGCCTGTGAGAAAGACAAGCAGTATGTCCTGTAGACCATTCTGGACATGAGGGAATGAAAAGTCCTAACGGATTAGGAGTTTACAAACCAAAGACCTAGTAGAATCAACCTTTGGTTGTTCTTTCCTGAGTTATTTACTTATTTATTAATATATGAAACTCCTTGTTTAACCAGAGTCCCGAGAACTTTCCATTCTGCAGGAAGTGCTTTACCTGAATAGGCTGCAGCTCCCTCTGGACCTTGTATTTTTTGTTTTTATTTATTAGCCTCATTAGTAGTTTCCATAATAAAGAGAAAAATGAATACAGATTTAGAGTCTAGGAGAGGGTCACTAAAATGAGGGGGACCAATTTCTCTCGAAAACAGTGGCATTAAGTATAATACCTAATAATAGATGGATAATAGATCATCGATACAGAGAGAAATATCTGAGCACCTCTCAGAAAGGTATCACTGTAATTCCTGAGTGCTGTGACAAATTCTGTGTTATTCCTTTAATTATCATTATCAGTGCCACAATGCACTTCCTTCCTCAGCATGAAGCACTGTGAACAAGAAAAGTTAGAAAAATACTCTCTCCTGCCCACACATACACAAATTCAACACCAGCAGCCAAAACATTGGAGATGTCAGCTTCTTGTTAAAGATTTAAAGATAAAATAGAGACGATCAAAATGATTCTTATGTGATGTGACAGAATTCTTATGTTCATTTAGAGCAGGGGTCCCCAAACTACGGCCCGCGGGCCACATGCGGCCCCCTGAGGCCATTTATCCGGCCCCCATTGCACTTCTGGAAGGGTACCTCTTTCATTGGTGGTCAGTGAGAGGAGCATAGTTCCCAATGAAATATTGGTCAGTTTGTTGATTTAAATTTACTTATTCTTTATTTTAAATATTGTATTTGTTCCCGTTTTGTTTTTTTTACTTTAAAATAAGATATGTGCAGTGCGCATAGGAATTTGTTCATAGTTTTTTTTATAGTCCGGCCCTCCAATGGTCTAAGGGACAGTGAACTGGCCCCCTGTGTAAAAAGTTTGGGGACCTCTGATTTAGAGGAAGCCCTTTCTGTCTTCTCACTGGTGTATCTGAATTGCCAGCATCCCTACTCTCGTACTTGGGGACCCTTGTTCAGTACAATAGAGTGACTTGAACACAGCACTGTGATAGGCTGACAGTGGACATGATAACCCCAGAGCTACTCTGACTAAGGGTTGGGACTGGGGACAGAGTGGAGACGCTGGACAAAGGTTGATTCATGTCCCAGGTGGATCAGGGCAGGAACTGATGATGTAATCACACTCCTAACACAGCATGCAACTCAAAACTTAATAAATTGTTTATTTCCAAATTTTCCATATAATGTTTTTGGACCATGGGTGACTATAGGTATCTCAAACCATAAGGGAGACTACTTGCTGGGAAGGGTCATCAAGAAGACGTGTTCACTGTTTGACCCACTGCTGCACCAAGGCAATTGGAGACTTCCCGTGCCCTCCCCTGAGCTTGGAAAGTGGGCTCTGTCCACCTTCTCCTGCTAGAAGCTGCCCAAGGACAGTGACTTGAGATAGAAATGTGTTGTTGATGTCATCTGGATTGGGCACATGACTGGTACCAAAGTTAGAGCCTGGCTGACCCTAGTTCTGGCCTCTATAAACTTTTAGTATTGGGTGGGTGGGGTAGGGAAAACTTCATGTTCCTTTGCTCATTAAACCTGCTGCCTCTCCTCTGACCTGGTCTGACTTTTCCTTAAGTCACTCCCTGCCTCCCCCTATGGGGCTGGTCTCACATTGCCCCTGGGAAGCTCCCCAGGGCAGCATGAAGCATCAATGCTTGCATGCCTCATCAGTTACCCTGAAATCTCCCACTGCCTCCACCTGCTGGACACCTCGGGTACGGCACTGCAGGTGCAGGTGTGAGGAGAGTCACGGGAGTCCTGGCTGGGTCACAACTACATGTAGGTAGCTTTCCACCACACTTGAACCTGTGAGTGGTCCTGCCTTCCGCTTGTTATCAGTGTAACTTATTTTGCAGTGATCCCTCTACAGTCTCTCTTTGCCGGAAAAGTGATAGGTCTATTTTGTTCAGAAAGAAGTGAGCAAAGAGAGAGCAGGATGTGGATATTCTTCACTCTGACTTCACGTGGGTGGAGGGAAAAGCTGTGATCACTATACGTGCATGCTGGCAAGCACAGACTGGAGGGCCCCTACACCAGTTAATCTGATCATTAGTCAATGTAAATCAAGAGTGAAAAGTCTAAGACAGTTACCAGATGGGGTTCAATACTGAGGCAAACCAACTAAAGGAAGACGTATGGCTGCCCTTCAGTTAGTATCAAGGTCATCCGACTCTTGGTAATGTCCTTGACTTAATGACTGTCTGCATGACTGCTTGCTGATTCCAGGGTCGTCAGCTAACTGGATGTTGAGTTGAATTTCGTAGCAAGAGAATATTTGCATTGGTTTGGAATTTTGTTTTTCCCAGTAAGTGCTATGAACTGAACAACTAAAAACAAACAAACAAAACAAGAGCAAGTGAGGACTTCACCAAACCTATAGAAAATATTGAGCCTACTTGATCAATATTGGATGTGTTAGCTATTTCACTGAGAAGCTTGATTTCTGGTATGGCAGGACAGCTGGGGTCACTGGAAGCCTCACCAAGTCTGACTCACTGACACATAACTTCTTATTAGACACCCTCACACCAAGTTCTTAAACACTTTAGGACATATTTAATGAGCAATTTTTCTTCCAAAATTATGTAATATAGTCAATTTAATATTCCTTACAATATGTGATTATTTTGAGTAAAAATAACGAAGTTTCTAACTCCCTACAGAACAGAAGAAAGGCCACAGCTGTTAGTCTGTTTGTAGTCTTTAACATGTGATTCTAGCTCTTTGTCATATGAAGCTATTAATGGATGGATTAAACATAAAAGATAAAAAATTTCTTCCAAGCCAAAAGCCATTCGACAATTTTACCTTTTAAAGTAAAATTTTTTTAAAATAATAAATACAAGATACAGAAATATACAACCAGATAAATTATAAGTAGTTTCAAATACAGTAAAAAAGTAATTTTAAAACAGGCCCTGGCCGGTTGGCTCAGCGGTAGAGCGTCAGCCTGGCGTGCAGGGGACCTGGGTTCGATTCCCAGCCAGGGCACATAGGAGAAGCACCCATTTGCTTCTCCACCCCACCCTCCTTCCTCCCTGTCTCTCTCTTCCCCTCCCGCAGCCAAGGCTCCATTGGAGCAAAGATGGCCCGGGTGCTGGGGATGGCTCCTTGGCCTCTACCCCAGGCACTAGAGTGGCTCTGGTCACGGCAGAGCGATGCCCCGGAGGGGCAGAGCATCGCCCCCTGGTGGGCAGAGCATCACCCCTGGTGGGCGTGCCCGGTGGATCCCGGTCAGGCGCATGCGGGAGTCTGTCTGACTGTCCCTGTTCCAGCTTCAGAAAAATACAAAAAATAATAATAATAATAATTTTAAAACAAATATGTGATGTCACATAACATTCTTAATTTAAACTTACAGTATTTTCCCACTTTGTAAAACTTAAAACAAATATACTAGAGGAAATAAAGAGGAGAAATACTAGAAAAGATATATGCTTTAATATTGCATGTCTGCATAACTACAAGGAAGAAGTTGGGGCATTTTTCTTCAGTGACTACAATTTCCAGTTAATGGAATTGAGATTATTCTGAATCCTTCATAGGTAGCAGTAAAAGTCAAATTTCTAAGCTAAAAATAAGACAGAAGATCAATAGATAGCATGGGTCTTGATATAGGAGGAATTGTGTTAAATTTCTAAATATAGTAGGTGTTGTGTTCAAGCCTAAGATTAGTATGAGCCAGATCCATAAGCTGGTTGGTAGGAAGCGAACAGGCAGAGGACTAGGTTGGACGGGAAGAGCTGAATCTACAAGTTAGAGATGAGAAAACACTGGGGCCACAGTGGCCACTGGGGCCACTGACTGGAAACCACTGGACCCAGAACCCAGAGACCCAGGGCAAGTAGTCAAGCAGGGACAGCTGAGTGTCTGGCAGCTGGTGGGCTCCCAGCAGGTCTCCTGGCAGCCACTGTAGAGAGAGGAGCCCTGTGGGCAGGAGCTGGGGAAGCAGAGGTCAGCGCTGTAGACCAGGTTGCTGGGGTTGGAAGAGCCACAGGAGGAGCCTGGGTAGCGCTGGTAACCCCCAAAGGAGCGGGAGGAGACATTTCCAGAGCAGCAGTTGTGGGACACGCTGACAGATGTGGCTTACAATAATAAGATTCTGAGTTTGACTCATGGGATTGGGGCATTTATATACCCTTATCATTGGGTGTGGCATCCACCTAGCACATCACAACAGGTTACCTTCTGCTTTGAATTGAACTGGAAAGATGATCATTGTCATACATTCATAGCATTTATGGTTTTACAACTGGAAAATGAAGTCATGTGTGTGCCTTGGAAGTCAGGTCGTAGAGTTGAATCTTCAAAGCTCTTAGTCATCTTTCTCTCTCGAAGGTCACCCCGCAGATCACTCAGAGGACTGCTTTAGAGGTAGATGGCGTCTGGGTTGAGGGAAGCTGGAGAGATTAGAAATAATTGATGCCCCTTTCACAATCTGTCTCAACACTGCTGCCATCTGGTTAGCAAAGTTGCTAACTGATCTGTTCACAGTCATTTATTTTAAACAAAAGCACGTGTCCATTGTTGCCAGGATGTGGCAAGGTCACTGAATAGACTGCACCAATGTGAAATGGAGGAAGACATGAGAGGATTGTTTTCTTTTACAATCAGACCTCACTTTGAATTGTCTTTAGTAAAATAGAAAATGAAATGTGCTGTTATTTCCTACACTCCTACCTAAAACTCTATGCAGACTCGTAAGAGTCAATCTTAGCTGTGTGTGTGTGTGTGTGTGTGTTTCCTGTGGCATGAGTTAAATATTATAAAATTGCTTCATGCCATTTTGGAAGGTAAGAGGCTAAGATGCTGAAGGAGGCATTAACAATAAGCACAGAACAAGCGGCAAAAATGCACAATGTATTTTTATCTCTGACCAGGGGCCATGTATACCACTCCCCAGAATCTGGATAATGTTCTTGTTCTAAAGAAAGGCAATGGCCTCAAAGTATTGGACCAAAGGAGCCACCTTCAGGAGAGTCTTCCTTTGCTTCCTAAGTCAACATACATCACTTTGAATTAAGTTGTTTTCAGGTGTTTCTGACAAGTAATAGAAAATTTTTAAAATAATGGTGATATTTTTTCTTGCTCTGTGACTTGTTTCCCAGCTCTGTGTAGTAAGGTAATGAAGATTAATACCTCAACGGGAGCAGAGAGTGAGAAGGCTTAACTGTGGCTCTGTGCCATTTGATGTATGCACTTTATGGAAAATCATTTCCCTTGCACTTCTCAACAAAATTGTTTGGGTACAAAACCTCCATTCTGTTGAGAAAAGAAATTCAATATTACTTAATATCTGATCTCTCACAACATTCATCCACAGAAGTCGCTTATAGAAGAAAGGACGACATTGAAGCAAACAAGCAATTCAATGTAGGTGAATTCCATGTTTATAGGAGTGTTTTGATGTTCAGTCTTTTATTGACAAATAAAACAGGAAGGCTTGCAATCTAACTGGAATGCTATTTGCTATTCAAAATTAAGGAGCATCATAAATAAGAATTGTTTATTTCATAAACAGAGGACACACGAACATGATGAAGATCAATTTGTTTATTCAAAGATGCTCAGACTGTAAAGGCTACAATTTGGATGTGTGTTCAGCAGTTGTCTCCGGTCCTCTACAGACTGGAATCCCATTACCACAACATCGTGATTAGATACTCCCAGTGCCCTCGAGATGAAATCTCATTACCTATAAAAGTAGGTCCTTTTAGATTTTTAGCTAAGTTTTTTCTTAAAACTCCTACCTGGTAATCTGAGTTCTTTGCAGCCTGAGTCTCTGGTCACTTCCATGAACAGCCTATCATTTGTGGAAGATGGATGTTGTAAGGATTGCCCATTCCTATGGGTTGTTGTAAGCCATTTCTTGCCCCATGCTACCCGATTTACAGTTAACAATGAGGAACTTTATGAGAGAGCCTAGCAAAACTTATATATAGAATACCAATCCTCCAGGCAGAATATATGTAACTCAACTCATGTACCAGATGAAAGAGCCCAAAGGAATTCATTCTTAATTTCATATTATCAAGTGTTCCAATACTCTCCCCATTTCCATCTATAAAAGTCATTTGAAATGATAAATTCTTCAAATACTTGATTTTCCTGTGGAGTCCACATGGAGATACTTTCTAATGTACTGATTTTCTTTACCTTCTGTTGTAAAAATACCACTCTGTGAGGGAAAACTAAGGAAATATAAAGGCCTATTTCTCATGTGTAGTGCTTATTACTTTGTCCTTGATAGCATCAACATAACCAAGAAGTTACTTAAAATGTGAGAGAATGGAGAATTTTGATAATTCAATGTATTGATGACTGCTATGAAGAAGCAAGTCAACTTCCAAGCAAGGATTCCTTGACTTAAGTATCTTTATGATGTAATGTTCAAAGTACAGCTTAAATATTAGACCCTTTAGTTTCAAATCAAAAAATAAAAATAGAACTGTGTTTTGATTGTGCAATTCCACTTCTGGGAATATAGATGAAGAAATCTAAAACACTAATTCAAATAGATATACGCTCCCCTATGTTTATTGCAGTGTTGCCAATAGCCGAGACACGGGAGCAGTCCAAGCGTCTACCGGTGAACTAGTAAATAAGAAAGCTGTGGTTCATATATGCAATGGAATATTACCTGTTGTAAAAAAAAAAGTGAAATGTTACTACTTGCAACAGCATGGATGGACCTAGAGGGTGTTATGCCAAGTGAAATAAGTCACTCTGAGAAAGACAAGTACCATATGATTTCACTTAACACATGGAGATGAAGAAAATAAAGGAACAAGCAGAACAGAAATGGCTCGGATACAGAGAACAGACTGATGGTTGTCAGAGGGGAGGAGGTCGGGGGAACTTGGTGCCATAGGTGAAGGGCTTGAGAAGTACAGACTGGTAGTGAAATAGTCCCAGGATGTAAAGTCCGGCCTAGAGAACAGTGTCAGTAATACTGTAATAACTATGGATGTAGGGTGCCAGGTGGGTGCCGGATATATCAAGGGGAGCACTTTGTAAAGTGCATGATTGTCTAACCACGATGCTGTACATCTAAAACTCATGCAAAGTGATATTGAATGTGAACTTTAATTGACAAATAAAAACAATAAAATAAAAAATAAACCCATGTACACGACAGTGGCTGGGGTACTTGGGCTAGGAAGAAACTAAAATCCAAGTATGTCAGACACTCATTTAGCATTTCTACCAATTAAGGGGTTGTTACCGGGTTATTTTTCTATAAAGTACACAGATTTGCAGGTAAAACAGATATTGAGGGTGCTTTTTTTTTCTGTTCTTGATTGGGCTCCAAAACTGGAATGAAATAAGTGCCCCCCTCCAGACTACAAATTATTTTTAGAGCTTTGAACACAATAAAACGATACTGCATTACCCACTCTGTATGATATATTCAAGGATAGGATGAATGAAACACCAACATTATAGGTACAATTATGGTATGATTGCATTCACCTACCCAAGCTAGATGAATGGGAAACAATACTTAGGTTTCATGAATAATTGCTTTGAAATACTAATAAAATGTTTTCATTAAAAGTCTGCATTCATCAAAAAAGGCCTTTGAAGGTTATCGTATTGCACTTTGACTGGAGCCTCATGAAGCACTCCCATGACCATGGACGCATGCTACTGCACCCAGGGCTGGGGTATAAAAGCATCCAGTACAGAAGGGACAGTCACAGTTGTGGACTGCTCTCTCTGCTGCACAGCCGAACACACGTCTCCCGTCAACATGTCCTACAACTACTGCTCTGGAAACGTCTCCTCCCGTTCCCTTGGGGGCTACCTGCGCTACCCAGGCTCCTCCTACGACTCATTCTGCCCAGGGGATGCCATCTGCCCTCCAGGCCCAGGCCCACAGGGCTCCTCTCTCTACAGCGGCTGCCAGGAGACCTTCTGGGAGCCCACCAGCTGGCAGGAGTCCTGCTGTAACCCGAGGACTACGACGCTCTGCCGTCCCTACCAGTCACACTACATGGGATCTGTAGGGTGTGGCAGCTCCGGCTTTGGGCCTTTTGCATCGGGAAGTGCCGGTGTCCAGTCTATGGGCTACAGGCCAGGCCTCTGCCGCCCCACCCACTTCTCTCACAGGGGTTACCAGTCCCATTGTTTGCAGCCTTCCTTCGGCTCTCGCTGTTTCGGACAGACTTACTGAAGACCCTCGGTGTGTGTCACGGTGGTGTCTGCAAACTATGAAACTAGAACGCACATCCTGGCAGATACCTGCAGTTAATTGCTGAACCCGACTCACCAGGACTTGCCCAACAGCCTCCTGGAAACTCGTGACTTCCTGTGGACGAGCGACCTTGCCGTGACCTTCTCTGAACCAGACGTATCAATAGATCTAACTCTCATTCTTCTGCTAATATTTAGAATCACTCCTGTTACTTCCTTTCTAAGATTTTTCTCTTCTTTCTTTCCTAGGACTCATTCATAAGACTGCATTTCAAATAGATAAGGCATTAAAAATAAACTTACTTCTCTAGAATGAATTATGGTATTTTTTGTTTTCTTTGTTTCATATGTTGTATTAATATTTTGCTGGATAGAAAACAGAAAGTTTAGAGGAGAATTTAAATATATAGTGTATCTTGCCCTGACCAGTTGACTCAATGGATAGAGCATTGGGCTGACATATGGATGTCCCAGATTTGATTCCCGGTCAGGGCACACAGGAGAAGCACCCATCTGCTTCTCTTCCCCTTTCTCTCCCCATTCTCTCCCTCTTCTCTTCCCACAGCCAGTGGCATGATTGGTTCAAGCATTGGACTCCCTGGCACTGAGGATAGTTCAGCTGGTCTGAGTCTTGGCCTCAGGCACTAAAAATAGCTCGGTTGATTCTAGCATCAGCCCAAAACAGGGGTTGCTCTGTGGATCTTGGTTGGGGCGCATGCAGGAGTCTGTCTCACTATCTCCCCTTCTCTCACTTAAGAAAAAGTATATGGTGTATCTTAATGTCTTAAAAGATTTATATCCCTTCATTAGGTGCATTTGTTCATCTAATTTCTTCAAAAATTTTGTTAGGCATTCATTGAAAAAAAAAATTACTGAGTTCTGATTGCAGAACAGGGTCTGTGTTGAGGAAAGACACAAATATCCTGCCCTCAAAGAGCAACATGCCCACAGTTCTAACCTGCCGAGAGGTAGCAAGGGCAGCAATGAGGACAAAAACCTAGTTTTCAGCGGGAACACAAACAACAGGGGCTTCGAAACAGCATCAGGAGATCATGTGAAATTCATTATTGACTAAGTTTCCACTTTGTCTAAGAAATAAATCTTGCTGATCTAATGTGTTGGTGATGTCCTTTGAGAAACAGCTGCAAATGGAATTTGACCTGAAGGAGACTGGTTGGTGAAAACACATGTCGGGGATGATGGGGAGGTAGCTGGAAGATTCTGGGACAGCTGTCAGACCATAGACCAGGGGTCGGGAACCTATGGCTCGCGAGCCAGATGTGGCTCTTTTGATGGTTGCATCTGGCTTGCAGACAAATCTTTAATAAAAATAATAATAATGTTAAAAATATAAAACATTCTCATGTATTACAATCCATTCATTTCCTACCACTCATATTCATGGTTGTGGGTGGCTGGAACCAATCACAGCTGTCCTCTGGGACAACACCAAATTTTTATTGGATAATGTGTACACGGGTCATTGTATGGCTCTCACAGAATTATATACATTTTAAAATATGTGGCGTTCATGGCTCTCTCAACCAAAAAGGTTCCCGACCCCTGCCATAGACCATGAAGCATGTCTAAATTCAGTGAAGGAGGGAGGAAAGGAGGCAGGAAGGAAAGGAGGGAGGGAGGAAGGGAGAGAGGGAGGGAGGAAAGGTTCCAGTAATATCTTCAGGGTAGTTCCAAGACAGTTTCGGTACACCACTCGTTCAGGGAGTTCCCTGTGTCACAGGACGTGCCTTCCTTAGTGTCCCAGCCAAGCTCCGGCACTGGCCAAGCACAGGGCAGAGCATGACCTTGACCTATATGCTTCAGTAGGTTCAGAGACTGGCAGCTAGAGCTGTCAGTCACATACACTCCCTGTAGGGGAACATTTGACAGCCACAGAGCTTCCACGTCCGTGATACTTGTTCTGATTTTAAATGAGCTAAAATAGTAATAAATGGTGAAATGATAAATGACACCATGGAGTTTTTATGAATTAAGTTCAATATACTTTATTTACTTGCTTTGATCAAAAAGTAATAATTAGCCTGACCAATGGTGGTGCAGTGGATAAAGAGTCGACCTGGAACACTGAGGTTGCCGATTCGAAACTCTGGGCTTGCCTGATCAAGGCACATGTGGGAGTTGATGCTTCCTGCTTCTTCTATTCTTCTCTCTCTCTCTCCCTTCCCCTCTCTCTCCTCTCTAAAAATTGAATAAATAATAATATTTAATAATAATAATTATAATATCATGCCTATACAGAAGTCATTGAGTGAAAGTCTAACGCCTCCTTTGAATATGAGAAAGAATTGAGGATATTCTTGGTCATCACATTATTCATGTTTCCCCATTGATTTGTTTCGTCATTCCCCCCCTCACTCTTTTTGGGTCACACTCTTCTTTTATCATTGTTTATTACTCTCGCTTGGTTTCTCACCTTAAAGCAAGCATTCACTCTTTTCCCAACCTCTTGGCACTGGTGTTGTTTGGGTGGCCCTCTCCCTCGTTAGGGCAGGTCTGTCTGCACATTGTAAGACATTCAGCAGCATCCTGGCCTCTTCCCACCAGGTGCCAGTATTACCACCAGTTGTGACAATGAACTTCGTCTCCAGACAAATGTCCACTGGAGGCAACACTATAACCTGTTTAGAACCATTAATTTATGAGAGCATCCTGGGCATGAGCAGTTTGGGGATGGTCTAAACTGTGAACATGGGACATATCCCCCGTGTAGGGTAGGGATAGAGCAGTAAATTCCATGTACTATCACTCCACACATGAATGAGGTGTTGTGAATGATGGCTGCCAATAAATATGTTGATACTTCATACATCTATAATAGGGTGGAGTTACTGACTTAGTACATATAGTCCACTCCGGCACATGGATGGAGTAGTTGGGGTTTTGTTTACAATTACAGTGATTATGTTTATAGTAATCATCTTATGTTTACCATTATAATGGAGGAGGTGTGATTGTGTTTATAATTATGCTTACAGTTATAATGGCCTGTTCAACTGCAATTGAAGGGAAAAATGATGACATTTTTGTGACAAGCTCCTTAGTTGCAGGATTTCTGGGTTGTTGGTTATGATCATACCCACTTTTTGATTATCTTAGACCAAGAGGAAATAGTGAGACTTAGGTTATTTCCTTACTGCATTTGAAGTAAGGCCAATTCAGACCACTGAGGGTTTATAGACTCTGCTTTAATACCTTCTGGGCATTCTGAAACCTTTCTCTAATTTGTCTGACTCATTCTGCATACTCCACAAAACAGAACTTAACTCTTCTGGTGTCCAGTGGCAGTGATGGAGTTGACCGTAAATGACACTTTTTATTTTGAAGCTTTGTAGCTGATATCACAGGTGTTCCTCTCTGATCACCTCAACATCTAAGTGCAACTCACTATAGCAGGCTTTATTGACTACGGACTTCCTGAGGCACATCTACCAAATATTTCACAACAACCATATCTCCACAAAGAGATTTACATTTCAAAAAGAGGCAGTCCCCCGAGTTACGAATAAGATAGGTTTTGTAGTTGAATTAGTGTGTAAGTTGGAACAGGTACATTTACCTATTAAATGCAACTTAGCCAGATGTTTGTCTTAACAGAGTATTTATTTTTACCTTTCTGTGCATATATGTACGTAAGCATTTTCAAATCTACAGAACCTATTTTGTTCTTAACCCGGGGACAGTTGGTACAAGAAAACAGGTTGATTTAACCAAATATTCATTTGTCCCTGTTGCCAAGGTTTAGGGTAGGTCCTGGAGGTTTCAAGTTTAAGTGATACAATAAAATGAACTCACAGCTTTCAATAGTATTATAAACTAACTGTAACTTTAGTTAGTCAATAATCTTACAAAAAAAAAAGACATGGAGATTGGAGGACTTTTCCTAGAAAAAGTAAAACTGAAGTTAGGACCCAGAGTACAGTACATATGGGCAGGCAGAGTAAAGTCACAGGAAATAAAACAGAATAGAAAAAAATGTGCAAAGCACGTGTTTGAGGAAGGATGAGGATGCCCCCATATGCTCTGCATGTGAAAAGGAGCTTGGGCTTGAGTAGAAAGTCTGTTAGGCCATGGATATCATGCAAACAAATTTGTATCATATTACATAGAAAACTACAGATGCATAGAAACTTCTGAGTAGTAATTTTAGAAATTTATTCTTTTAATTTTTAATGTTTATTTGTTGATTCTAGCGAGAGAGGAAGGGAGAGAGAAAGACAGGAACCAATCTGTTCCTATATGTGTCCTGACCAGCGGTCGAACCAGTAACTTTTACACTTTGGATGATGTTCTAACCAACTGAGCTATCCAGCCAGGACTAGAAATTTATTCTTTCATCTAAATTTAAAATGGCTTTTTTTAAAAATTAAAACTCTTTTTTTAATTTAATTAATTAATTAATTAATTAATTAATTAATTTTTTTACAGAGAGAGAGAGTCAGAATGAGGGATAGATGGACAGACAGACAGGAATGGAGAGATGAGAAGCATCAATCATTAGTTTTTCGTTGCACATTGCGACACCTTAGTTGTTCATTGACTGCTCTCTCATATGTGCCTTGACTATGGGCCTTCAGCAGACCGAGTAACCCCTTGCTTGAGCCAGCGACCTTGGGCCAAGCTGGTGAACTTTTGCTCAAACCAGATGAGCCCATGCTCAAGATGGCGACCTCGGGGTCTCAAACCTGGGTCTTCCGCATCCCAGTCTGACGCTCTACCCACTGCGCCACCACTTGGTCAGGCTAAAAATGGCTTTTGAAGGCAGATTTTAAATAAGACTTTTGATTTGTTTTAGTCAATATTTCATTTGCAATAATATTTGTATTTCACTCTGTTTATTTTTTTCATGTTTTAACATACATTAGAAATATTTTATCGTTTGTAGACCATATCCTATTTTCCAAATCTTGGCAACTTACTCAAAAGAAACCCTCAAGATAGGGATTGTTATTTTCAGAGTATTATTTAATAAAATGTTCCCAAGTGATTCATAAATTATTTATTAAATGTAGGAAATTAACTTGATACCTTCTATCCCTCAGAAGTTGTTTTTATCAACAAAATGTCTTCCTACTGTTCTTTAGTGTTCCTGTCCTGTAGCTCATTTTGTAGCATACAAGGTGTGCTTCCTTATGGGTAGTAGAAACCTTATGGGGATGTAGCAGTCCTCCCAAATGAGAGGAATGTCCATCTCAGAAGAGCAGACATTTCCATTAATGACAGTTTCAAACATACTTGTGTACAAATGGATAAAAAATATTTTAAATAATGTATCACAGTTAATACCAAATTTTATGGGTAGATTTTTGTTGCTGGCTGAAAATAAGACCACAACATTTAAAAAGTTTTATTGTAGACAAAAATAAAAATAATTTAGGAAAATTAAAATCATCCTGGCCAGGAAGCTCAGTTGGTTCGCATTGCTTTGATACGTCAAAGTTGAGAGTTTGATCCCCAGTCAGGCCACGTACAAGAATCAACCAGTGAATACATAAATAAGTGGAACAATAAGTCAGTGCTTCTCTCTCTCTTCCTCTCTCTCTAAAATCATTCAATCAATAAAAATTTTTAAAAATGGAAATCATTGGCCCTGGCAGGTTGGTTCAGTGGTAGAGCGTTGGCCCGGCAAGTGAAAGTTCCCTGTTCGATTCCCAGCCAGGGCACACAGGAGAAGCGCACATCTACTTCTCTACCCTACCCTCTCTCCTTTCTTTCTCTTTCTCTTTCTCTTCCCTTCCTGCAGCCAAGGCTCCACTGGAGCAAAGTTGGCCCTGGGCCAGGCACTGAAGATGGCTCCATGGCCTCTTCCTCAGGTGCTAGAATAGCTGTGGTTGCAATGGAACAATAGCCCCAGATGGGCAGAGCATCGCCCCCTAGGGGGCATGACAGGTAGATCCCAGTTGAGCGCAGGCTGTCTCTCTGCCTCCCTGCTTCTCATTTCAGAAAAACACAAAAATACAAAAAAAAAGTGAAAATCATTACTCTATTCACTTTTATGTTATTTTTAAAAAACAGCAGTCAAATTTTGTAGGCTTTATTTTTAACAGTACACGTTATAGAGATATATTCTTATCATTTGTAAAACAACATAAAGAGTCGGGCTGGATGTTGGTTTGATACTTTTTTGTTTTGCTTCTTTTTTTTAATAAGACATCTGAGATACAGAGATGCAAATTTGCCAAAGATCACACAGTTAGTTAGTGGTGTACTGAAAACTCAGTTCTACTTTTAACCATATCACCTTATGAAAAGAGTAGAAATAAATAAATTAAAGAACGCTCACTATAAGCAAATTGCATCTCTACAAAATTATTTTGTAAAGCCTAGTAAAAGATAAAATGAAAGCTGGACAATATTCTCCATGGATATAGCAGTACACATGATAAAGTATCTAAGAATATTTACTCAAGCAAGCAGAGCACAAATTGAGGAATGATGATACAAAGAAAATAGGGTGGAGAATGGGACAGGGTTGCATGCAAAGAGGGTTCTACCTGAGTGTTGACGCCTCTGCACAGAAAAGAGTGTTCTGAGTGAAGAACAGGTTTTTTTGTGGAAGACAAAAGGAGATTTCTAACTATTGTGATATTGACTTAAGTGATTGGATTTCACATAATTAGAGAGGGAACGCTAAAAGCACCAGTAAAAAAATTTAAGAATATGGGACTTTTTAATTTTGTTCTTTCATAGGTCATGCTCAAATATTCTTTTGCTGCATATTTAAACAGAGTAATGAAAGTCTGTAATGAGAAATTCCATGTTGCTCAAGCTCATAGTACCAGGCTGCTCTGAAGCTGTGGTCCATTGATTGCAAATTCTTTCTGGTCCTTTAAAAACCAGAAAGTCTGCCAATTTTGTACACATTCTATCACAAGAATTAGTAGGATTTATCTAATTTATCTACTGTTCCCCTCAACAAAGACACCCTGTATTTCAATGGGTATGCATAGCTATTCATTCTTTATCTATATTTTCAAATCTGTTACACAAGCAACCATTTTGCATGTAAAACCATTTTATATTTGATACAATTAAATGAACTATACTGAAACTTGACCTGAGCTCTAGTAAGAATTTTTTGTTTTGTTTTTGTGGGGTTTTTTTGTTTGTTTTGCTTTTGTTTTTTAATGTTTTCTTACCATGGCCAGATAGCTCAGTTGATTAGAGCATCATCCTGAAACACAGGTTGCCAGTTTGATCCCCAGTCAGGCACATATACGAATACATTGATGTTCTTATTTCTCTCTATCTCTCTCCCTTCCTCTCTAAAATCAATAAAAAATAAACATTTAAAAAGTGTTTTTTTTTAACTGATAAGACAAGAAAATAAAAAATAAGAAGAGAGGAAAGGAGGGAGGAAGAGAGGGAAGAAGGAAGGGAGGGAGGGAGGAAGGAAGAAAGAAAGGAAGGAAGGAAGGAAGGAAGGAAGGAAGGAAGGAAGGAAGGAAGGAAGGAAGGAAGGAAGGAAAGGAGAAATTTTATTGAGAGACTGAGAGTCTGTGTATCTGCTAAACTGGGTTATCAGGACAACTAATCTCTCCTTCTCCGCACATTAGTCTTGACAAACTTTTAAAATATATTTACTTATATGGGGTAACTTGTCTCTTATATGAGATATTGACTTTTGGTGACTTCCCTCCTAGCCTGAAATTTTTTTATTTTTATGGTTGGATAAAATCATATATATTTGGCAGAATTAGTCTAGGAATTAAAGAAGGTACTATATTAATAAGAAAACCTTATCTAATGAAAGGCAGTAGAGCAATGTTAGGTTCTTCCCACTGTTATTTTTACTTATTTTAATTGTTCTAAAACATGAAGATTTCTTGGATGGACAATTAACAACCGTTTACTGAATGTCAGTTGTATGAACAGTCATGGTGTTAGCCTTGGGTTTACAAACATGAAAAGGCAGTTCTTGCTCTCAAGCCACTTACATGGTCATTTAAGACAAAGTGGCAGAAAAAAGGAAACCCATGTGTATTTAAGGACATTAGAAACAATAGGCTCTCTGCAGCTCAAGAAGAAAGGTGTTCCTAAGTGCTGTCAGGTCAAAACAGACTCTCTGTAGGAATTGTATTATTTCTCCTTTGTTGTACGTGAACCTAAAAACTGTATCCAGGACAGTTCAGCTAGGTAGCAGAATATCTACACCACCCCGACGCAGAACTGTCCCAATGCAGTCAGGGAGGTGAGTGCCTGGGGAAGGTCTTGTAGAACAGAGGCTTTCAATTCATGGGACCAGACACATACTGGACACACATTTCACTTTAGAGCCTGTCTCTCTGTCCCTCTCCCTCTCCCTCTCTCTCATCAAGCTTTCACCAAACTGAACATTTCCATCCCATCTCATCCTATCCCATCCCATTTCATTCTATTCTATTACTTCCCATTGGAAGAAGTACTAAACATCATCAATAAATAGATTCGGTGATCCACTGATGATACAAGACTTGTACATTGAACACCTTTGTGCTGGAGATTACCCACATGAGAGTTATTAAAGCAGCTCATTGCACGTCTTCCGGCTTGATCTTTATCTCCGAAATTTTCAAGTGAAACAAAATCTTTACTAAACTGTGGTTCAGTCACAGGGTCATAGGTGATTTGATGTCCACAGAAGAAATCTTAGATTTCTGGAAACTTTTTATAAAATGAAATTGCACACCTCACGCACTGAAGGATAGTTGAGGACAAAAATCAATGTGAAATCACCTCATACCTGTCAGCATGGCTTTCAGCCATAAATCAACAAGCAAGTGCTGGTGAGGATGTGGAGAAAAGAGAAGCCTCGTGCACTGTTGGTGGGAATTCAGACAGGTGCAGGACCTTTTGCTCAAAATAAAAACAGCCACATCTTCTCTTCAGACTTCTTGAGCATTATTAGCAATGAGCATGACATAGGAGCTACTTGCATCTCCACTAGCTGATGGATGGGTTAAGAAAAGGTGGCATATGAAAAAAAAAAAGGAATGTTATTCAGCCTTTAAAAGAAGGCATTCTCACCAGTTGCAACGACATGGATGAACCTGGAGGACACTGAACTCAGCAAAATGAGCCAGACACAGAAGGGGACATACTGCATGGTACACTGAAACAGCAAACCTGGTCAACTCAAACTCACCGAAAAGGAGTAGAAAGTGGTTGTCAGGGCTTGGGAGGAGGGGGAAGTGAGGTAGCAGTCAGAGGGCACAAAGTTTTAGCTGTGAAATATGGATAAACCCTAGAATTCTGCCTGGCATAGTGCTGTAGTTACCAATGTTGTATTGGTTTACCTAAAATTTTGCTAAGAGGGTAGATCGTATATTAAGTGTCACCATCATCATCAGCATCATCATAAAGAGGATGACGGGGGAACCGTTAAAGGTGATGAATATGTTTATGGCACAGATTTTGCAATGGGTCCATGGACGTACACTTATCCCAAACTCACAAGTTGCCTGTACATTAAACATAGGTAGCTTTTTGTATTTTGACCATACTTCAATAAAGTAATTTTAGTAAAAATAAAAGCAACAGCAAAGCAGCAAATAAAGACTAACAAAGATATAAGATTTTTCATAGGTCTATAAATGTAGACAAATGTCAAGCCCTAGCCAGGGTACTTTGCAGCTCTGTAAGAACACTGCTTGTGGGAATAGGATTTATGAAGCTTACCAGAAGCTGGTTTTTAAACACTAGATGAAAGATGAATGTTGTGATTAATTCCTGGTGAGCAATCAGTTATGTTTGAGAAATGCACTCACTCCTTCCTTCTGTTATCGACGGTTTCCCAATGTTCGTATAGAAGAGTAAAAGCAATCTAGCAAAGCCCTCTTCTATTTTCTCTGCACTTCTCATTTTGATTTCTGAAGGCTCAGTTCTCTTCCTTCAGGGACTTGAAGAGAAACAGAAGTCACAATTTCAGTGACACTGGCTGATAAACACTCAAGTTGAAGCATTCGACTTGGTACATTATCAACGCGTATAAAAAGCACTTTCTTTTCTGTTTTGCCTGCTTTTAGACTTAATTCTCAAAAACCTTTCAGCCATCTAAGATTGAATGTATCCCTGCTAATAGTGATACTGATGAAGGTTAATACAAATTCCACAGGCAAATTGCTTGCTGGGGATGTCCCTCACATACTTCAAAATCAACTATATAAACATACATAGGCAGTTATTCCAAATGCAAATACATGCTTGATTGTTATAAGAAAGGGTAGGTATTTTTTGGCACTTGTAGTTTCTACTCTATTCTGTCAAACTGTTGAAGTTGATTCTGTATATCATTTTCCATCAATTTAGAGATACAGCATACTGTAGGAAGAATTTAAGGAGGCAGATGCTGGAAAGGGAGGCTTTTGTTTTGTTTCAGTAAAAGGACATGTTTATTTGAAATGTTAGAGGAAAGAATGAGAAATGTGGTAAAGGATGATAAGACAAAAGCAGATAGAATGAAGAAAAGCATGAGACAAATAAACTTGGTGAGACCAACCATATTCTTGACCACCAGTGCCTTGTGATAGAGGGAATAAAAACTTCATGAGTTTTATGAAGGGGGAGCCCTTCGGTTTCCCTTCCATATACATATGTACATGTAATATGGTGAGAATGGAGTGTGGAGTGTGAAACTGCATGTTTAAATGGGGAACTTTTTCTAGCTTTATTGAAATATGATTGACATATAACCATTACATATATCTAAGGTATAAAATACAGTATTTTAATATTCCCATGTTGCAAATGATTGCTATAATTGAGCTAGCTAATGTAGTCATCACCTCACCTTTTTATGGTCAAAACACTTAAGGTTTTACTCTCTTAATAAGTTTCAAGTATGCAATATGTTATTAGTAATCATATTCATTATGCTCTACATTAAGTCTTCAGACAGGACTTATTTGTCTCACAATTAAAATTTATACCCTTTGCCTGTTGTCTTCCTATTTCCTGCAACCTCCTGGGCCCTGGTCCCTGTTCTGATCTCTGTCACAATGGGTTTGAAGTTTTTCGATTCCACATCGACGTGATATTATGAAGTATTTGCTTTTCTGTGCCTGGCTTATTTTATTTAGCATAACATTCTTCAGATTTCTCTATGTTGTTGCACATTAGTCATTCTTAAATGGTAGATTTTTTTAAATTCAAATAAAATTGATCCTAGGTGATTAAAGCTGAAGCCAGCGAGACTAATTTCTAAACACTATGTAACTCAGACTCGTCTAAAAGCATATATCTACTTGTTTTATTTTTAGTCACAAGTATCAATTCATAAAGGGAATGTAAACATCTTGAAAATAAAACTTTATTACTCCAAGTATTTGCAAGTTATGAATTTAAATGCTCACTGGATTCTTCAGCAAACACTGAGGAGCAGTATTTTTTATGGCTCGTACATCATATCAAGCTGGAGACATGCGTTCAGCTGGAAAATTATAGCATTTTCTTTACAGACTTTATAGGCTACCTATCTGATAATCAGACAACTGACAAAGATAGATAATTAACATTTAAGATATATTTAAGGTCAAATAAAAATTATAAAATTATATATACTATAATAATTTATAGTAGGAATATGAATTCTTACCCATTTATCTTAATCCAAAATGACTGATTATTTTAAGGCATTTGGCTTTATGTTTTAAAGAATCTCAGCTTAGTAGTAATGGCAAAAACAGGATTATAGGTTGTAAAAATACCTTGGTTATTCCCTTATTTTATGGATGAGGGAGAATGAGGTTCAGTAAACAATGAAAATAGTATACAAGATGTGAGCATAACTGTAAACAATGCGTGATGTTTTCACTATGTTACTCTGTAAAATAAACATTGAAAAAAAAATAACTCCAGAGACACAGTCACAGCTAAAGTCACCATAGACTATCTACCAGTGTTTCCACAAGGGACAAAAGGGCAAGTTTCTGTTAAGAGTTAAAGCATTGTTATATCAGCTACATCATTTAAATTAGCTTTGCAAAGCCACTGTCTAACCAGTCATTACAATCAGGTGTCTATGGGAACAACACATATTATTACTGAAAATAAGAAATCATTGCTCATCTAGAAGGTCCAATCAACACAAAAGAATCATAATACTTAGAAATCATTGCTAGATTCAGTGTAAAAATACAAAGAGAAAACTGTGCCTTGCCCAGTCATTATGAAAGATATAAACTGAATGTCGGGGTCATGGTCATGCAAATGTTAAAAAGTCATGGCACAAGTGTAACCACAAAGCCAAGTGAGTTGATGTAAAACTGGCTTTCTAATTTGAAGAATTAGTACAATCAAATAGGTCAAATAGGTTGTATATAATGCCATAATCCTGATATTTTTGGCTGCTAAATCTTTATTGAAATGGCATTGCTATTTCTTCGTACAAGTCTATCATAAATATAGATTTTGGGGGGGGGCAGACGCTGAATATTTAATGCATCAAAAATATTAAAGAAAAATAAAAGCAGATAAATAACTGAGAATTGCACTACATGTTGCAAAATCAACTTTTTTGATGTTTGCTTGGACTGACTTGCTTTAACATCTGAAGACTTAGTTTTCTTTTCTTTTTTTTATTAAGTGAGAGGCCAAGAGGCAGAGAGACAGGCTCACATATGTGCCCCAACTGGGATCCACCTGGCAAGCCCACTAGGGGGCAGTGCTCTGCCCATATGAGGCCACTGCTCCATTGCACAGCAACTGAGCTATAAATATTTTAGTGCCTGAGGCTGAGGCCATGGAGCCATCCTCAGTGCCCTGAGCCAACTTGCTTCAACCATTTGAGCCATGGCCATGGAAAGGAGAGAGAGAGCGAGAGAAGTGGAAGGGAGATTGGTAGAGAAGCAGATGGGCACTTCTCCTGTGTGCCCTGACCAGGAATCAAACCTGGGACACCCATATGGTGGGCTGATGCTCTACCTCTGAACCAACTGGCCAGGGCTCAGACTTAGTTTTCACTAGTATCTATGCTGCCCCAAAGCTAGTTATGTATTTGCTTTTTTGGTTTTAAATAAACCACCTGATACGGTCCTACCACTCAGCATAAAAAAATACTATCAATAGCAACCAAATTTCCTCATTAGAAAGATTATAACTGTGAAGGAACTGTAAAAGGACCCTCCAGAAGAATTCTGTCCTTCGAATTACTCTGTCATACCTCATCTCAGGCACAAGGTACCTCATGCATTTGTTTTTTCTTTCTCATACAAACTTTCTTTTATGTGATATATCCGAAGTGGGGATTAAGCAGCCTGGAAGATTTTATTGTGATTTGTAAGGTATCAAAATTGAAATTTATTTTGCATTTAAATACGGAACGAGTCACATTGAAATCATTCAGGAAAGAAAATGTCTATCTTTAAAGATAGACAAATGTCTACAAATGTCAAAACAGTTCCCAGTGATGGGACAAAGAGGGTATTAACTCAATGAATGCAAAATTTTTATATCTTGTTAATGGGTGTTGAATTGATTACTGAAGACATATACTCTTCATGACCAGACAGAAGCCAGAATACTATCTTTCCCTTGTCTTCCAAAGTCCTCATCTCCATGGCCAAAATATGAGTGGTGACTTACACCACGGAGGTTACAATACACAGGGCAAAGCTGCTGCAGAAGCCTGGTCTGTCATGACTGGAGCTTACTCTCTGTCCTATCTGTTATGCTTCTTTTGTGTTGATTGGACCTTCTAAATTAGCAATGATTTCTTATTCTCAGTAATACTATATGTTGTTCCCATAGACGCTTGATTGTAATGACTGGGTAGACACAGTTGTTTTCCAAAGCCAATTCAGTTGCATAATAAAAGTTGCCTGAGCTCAAACATCACTCTGCACAGTACTTTGACAAATCCTCAGAGGTGGGGCTGGAAAAGCCTGCAACGTTTACCTCTCTAATGGTATCTGGGTCCCCCAAACATTGTCCTGTTCCCTTGATTCCAGCAGGGGACATCCTGCTTCATGCCAGCATGTGTTAATTCAGTGTTCCTTTAATCAGCTTGGTGCCTATTAGAGGTAATTTCTTCCTCAAAGCCTGGGCTTTTATCTGACTCTGGTTCAGATTCCCATAAACTCATCCCACAACATGAGGTAATATCCCACCTGTATTTCCAAAGATTATTTTGATTCACTAATTATACATGACTGCTTCTGACATTCTCTGTAAGAAGAAATTTTAGAGTAAGCATCATAGTGTGTCCACAACATTCAAAACCAACCTCTCTTTAAAGGTTAACCACTTCAACCAACTCCCTGGGACAGACACATCTCTCAACTTGGCAATAATAATAGTAGGAAGAGTGTTTATCCAAACTTATCATGTAGTATGAACTTGAGCTGTCTTAATTCATTTAATACAATCATCCTGTCAGGTAATACTATTATTATCCTCATTTCACAGATGGCTTACAGAGCTTAAGTAGTAACACACTCAAAGGCATCACGGCTGTTAGGTACTCAGTTGGATTTGAACATGAGTAAGCAGACATGAGAGTTTATGTGTTTTCCACTTGCCTGCAGTCTGATTTAAAGAGATTTCCATTTTGAGTTTATTTTTGTGAGTGGTGTAATTTGGTGATCTACTTTCATTTTTTTTCAGGCAGTTGTCCAGTTTTCCCAGCACCATTTGTTAAAGAGGTTGTCTTTACTCCATTGTATGCTCTTACCTCCTTTGTCAAATATCAGTTGTCTGTAGAGCTGTGGGTTTATTTCTGGGTTCTCTGTTCTGTTCCATCGATCTATAAAGAGATTTCCAGATGAGAATAAGGCAGATCCTTCTTTGCCATGTTTTCTACAACACACTTAAATCAACCAGAAGCAGGGGCATCATTTTTATAATGGTGAGTATGTTTGCTGACTTCTCATCTATTTCTTTTGGGTCTCAGCCCCTCACTTGGCCATGTCTACTCTTAGGATCTTACTCACATGGTTCTAGATCTCTCTGCCACTCTTTGTGAACCTGTCCCCTTGACACTCCATGTCCAGTCCAGATCTGTCCCTTAATTTTTTCCTTCTCTTTTTCCTTTCTCCTCACCACATCTGTGCACCTACTCTGCCAGTATGAGGCTATGAGTAATTGATATCCTGTCCCTCACAGACCCAGGGAATAAAGTTAGAGTTCTAAACATGTCAGATGTCAGAACCCTAAGTGCTAAGTGGTGATTTGATTTGATTTAGGAGAATTTTCATCATTTATGGCAGTGATTTTCAACCTTTTTCATCTCATGGCACATATAAAGTAATTACTAGAATTCTGCAGCACACCAATAAATAATAATATGTTGATTTGACCAAAAAATAAGTATAATTTTGATTTATTAACACTAAATGGCTATTGTTGTGTTGGCTGTTGTCATTTTTATATTTGACAATCTAAGGGAAAAGAAGTCAGTGCTCCTAAGTACTCAGGTGTTGTATGTTTGTTTGTTTGTTTTGGTGTTGTGTGTTTTATAAGTTCTGGCAGCACACCAGTTGAAAATCTCTTATCTATAGAAAACTGGAAGGACTGTTCAAAAATTGGAAGGACTGTATCCATCAGGGTTCTCCAAATAAACAAAACCAATAGTATACACACAAACTCTCTCTCTTTCTCTCATGTGTTTTTTTTGTATATGTGTGTGTATGTGTGTGCATAACTATTAAACAATTAAAGCATTATATTTATATACTACAAAGGCAGTGATGATGGCTTAGTAATTTTTCACTTCTTTGCTTATTAGATAGTGCTGTCCTAAGATCTCTAAAGAAAGCCTTGGAATAGATTGGTGGAGAGAAATTGAGTTTGGGCCTTTTCATATAGTACAAATTGACTATTGGGATGAGGGGTGTTCTAATAATTCATTGTACTTGCATTGAGCATTGGCTGTCTGCCTAGGAAACAATCTGGCATTCCTTATGAGCTGTTTAAAAATTTTTAACAAATTATTTGTTATAATTTCACCATGAAAATATAGCAGAAAATAAATACAACTTATAATGGGAACATATCAAGTTTCATAGCCATGTAGTAATACAGCCATCAAGGAAATATGTAACATAGTTCATTGTCTGACTGTCTGAGTCGATAATGAGGTTTTTTTAATCAAATGAGAGGCAGGAAGGCAAACAGACAGACTCCCAATGGGGAACCACTTGGCAAGTCCCCTACTGGGCAATTCTCTACCCATTTGGGGCCACTGCTCCATTGCTCTGCAACTGAGCTATTTCAGCTCCTGAGGCAAGGCCATGGAGACAATCTCAGTGCCCGGGGCCAACTTGCTCAAACCATCCAGGCCATGGCTATGAGAGGAGAAAAGAGAGAGAGAGAGAGAGAGAGAGAAGAGAAAAGAGTGGAGAAGCAGACAGTCACTTCTCTTGTGTGCCCTAACTGGGAATCAAACCCAGGACTTCCACACACCAGGCTGACACTTTACCACTGAGCCAGCCAGCCAGGATGGTAATGAGTTTCAATGGAGGTGCAGTAAGTTGAGTAAATCTAGATTTTTAGAATTTTTATTGACTTTACTGGGATGACGTTAGTTAATGCAATTATACAGGCTTCAGGTGTGCAATTCTATAATACATCATCTGTATAAAGCACTGTGAGTTCACCACCCCATTTGAGATTTCTATGAAGGAGCTCTCTATTGAGCAGGAGAGAAAGACAAGCAAACATGACATTATGTAATCAGGGTAGTTGTGGAAAAAATAAAACATGGAAAGAATATAGTCGAGCCCAGACTGGCATTTTCCCCCCTAAAACATAATATAAGAGTAGTTTTTATATGTTAAGGCTTAAAGGATGAGGAGGTATTGCTAAGAAATGAAACAAACATTTATTATAAGGAGATAAAAGTATTAAGGTAATACTAATAGTTACAGTTAATGTCTATTATTTACTCTGTATCTGGCCATTCCTTTACTCTTTGCAAACATCCACTCATTACATCCTCACCACATTACAGGAAAGATAATATAATTATCTTCATTTTGCAGATAAAAGATACAAGAATTAATGAGGCAAAATACAATGCCCCAAATCATGGGTTTAATCAACAGTCGAGTTGATATTACAACCCAAGCAGTCCAACTTGAATCTTTGGGTTTCTAACCAATAAGATAGACAGGAAAGATGTGGCATCTTAAGGTGAGAAAGGAGTAAAACTTGATTTAGGCAAACAATAGGGACTGTCCTGATGGCAAGATGAAAAGACCCTAAATGGAGGAGAACCAGTGATGGAGAAGATGGAATCTCCTTGTGGAAGATTTCAGTGGCAGAATTAAGGATGACTAGTAGCCAACTAATGAGGATAGGAGAGAAATGAAGAGTTGTTTTTAGGACTGAGTTTTCAGTCTCGGAGTCCTAGGAGGGCGAAATGCCAAGTGGAGATCAGAAAGCAGAAAGAACCCATACATGAGAAACATATCTACTGATCATAACATGTTAACATCCAGGTGTCTCTATAGACACATTTGGATACATCCTTCAAACAGAATAATTATCAGAAGAAAGGCCATATTGGGAGGGATATTGTGCAAATAAAAGTACACAGTTTCAGTTAAATTTAAATTTCAGATAAATAAGGTGGGGTTTTTTTATTGATTTTTAGAGAGAGAAAGGGAGAGAAACAGAGACAGAGAATAAGAGAAACATCCATCTGTTGTTCCACTGATTTGTGCATTCATTGCCTGACTCTTGTATGTGCTCTGACCAGGGATCCAACAGCCTTGGCATATGGGGATAGTACTCTAACCAGCTGAGCTACCTGGCCACAGCAAGCTAAGCAGAGTTTAGATGAAAGGTGTTGAAAATAAAGATCAATGCCTATTTTTTCATTAATAGAGTCATATTATAATTAATGGCACTCTTAATGTAATGTAGAATGTGGCATATAAATACATAATTAACAGATTGGTGCTATCACAGATTTATTTAGGATATAGTTTACGAAATACTCCCAGTAGGTCAGGATTGCTCTAGGCACTGAGGGTTCATTGGTAAGTGAAATGGGTTAAATCCCTGCCCATATGGAGTCAATGGGAGTAAACAAGTAAATATAAACAGCCATTGGCATTAAGTTCCATGGGTACACAAAGCTGTGTGAGGGACTAGAGGTCCATCGGATAGTCAGGAAGCAGCCCGTGTGAATGATGACATCAGGTACCTGGTGGAATAAGGGGAGGCACCCCAGCAGGGATGATAGTTCAGCTGGGTTTTAGACATGAGTGGGAGCTCATTATGGAAAGTGAAGACCTTTCATCCAAGGTGAGGAAGGAACTCGTACAAAGACAAGTGTCTAAGAAAGATTACAGAGTATTGAGGTAATTACACATATTTCAGTGACCATTTACCAAGCTTTGTCTCTGGTAGACCAATGTTATGGTCCGTGGTCTTGTACAAATTGATTTCTAACAATTATCTTACATTTCTTTCCATATCAGTACTTTGAGAGCTGCATTATTCTATTAGTAACAGCAGCATTGTGTATCACCCTGAACAGACATATAAGGAGCCATTTGAACAAAGTAATTTAGGGGTAAGGGAGGCTTTAAGCCCCAGTAACCAAATAAGAATAGATGAGAAGACAGAGCCATAGTCTAAGTGAGAAGTGCTAACAATGGACATAGAAAATGGGCAAAAGAAGGTATATATAATATATATGTAAGGAGGTAGCATAAAAAAGTTGATTTTTTTGTATATGTTACTGGATGTAGAAATGAGAGAAGAAACATGAGAAGCCTCTCCAAATTTTGACCTGAGTGGTTGCATGGGTCATGATGCCATTAGCAACCAACTGGACAATAGAAACCATATGGATTCTATAGCTCATGGCAAGTTGCTTGGCATATGTGTGCATGTGTCAACATTATACTTAAACTTGGAAAAATTGATTAGGTGGCCTGAATTTTTATTCTATACACATAAATGATAAGACATTCACTAAACTTCCCTCTCATAGTAATAAAGCATTTTTCATTGATTAAAGAGTGTGTATATAGATTTTCATCATTAGATTGCCTGTGACCAATCTGAGCTCAATAATGAGATGTGATTATGATTATTGTGTCTTTAAAACCCTTCCCAACGGAGATGAAAATTTTTAGTTTTGTATCCATGATTCAAAAAATGATTCTCCTTCCAGTTCTATCTTTTAACATTATTACTGGATCCTAAATTATGCAATCTCTACTCACTAGCAGACAGGGGTACACTTAACATTATTATGCCTTCTTCAAAATTAAGATCTATAATTTTAATTAGGGATCTCTCCCCTAATTTCATTGAGAAGAAATATATATTCAAATGTCTTGCTGTAATAATAAATGCAGAAAAAGGAAAAAGTTTTTCCAACAGAACTATTTAGTGAGTGCAATTGAGAAAACCCTTTCATGTTCCCAGCTCCCAATTCTTTAACAATGAAACCAAGAACATAAACACAGCTTTCGCAATGTGCTTCTAAAAGCCATGCCATTTGGGAGAATAGCTAATTGTGTTTTGGCACAAATCAAATTTAATAGCTTCTGGACAGTTCAGATAAACAAAGCAGAGAGACTTAGAAATAAGACCAGCTTTTAAACCCAATATGCCTGGTATAGTGTCTGTCTGGGGGGGGAGAAAAACAAAAACAAAAAACCCACATTGTTTTATGTTTATCGGACCAAACTTTCAATAGTCTAAGCTTTATATATACTTATACCCCTTAGAGATCAAACTAGTTCACATATTGTTAAATTTTAAACAATAAGAAATTTTAAAAATCAAAGCTATAAATCATATAGCTTTACAGTGAAACTGTGGATCATTCCACTGTACCCTTTGGTTCAAGCATTGAATAATAATCGGAACAACTCTTCTTTTTCATCCCAGGAACTTAGAACATGCTAAGCTTTAGATTTCAAAACCTCCAGCAAGATGAAATCCCCACAACGGGGTCAGCTGGGGGTTCCCTGAATTGTGCCTTCCAGATTAATAATGCATGGGTATGCAGTCACTCTGGTTCTCATGTCATCCTCACAAATCGTGGAAGAAAGGAATGTTCTGTGGAAGTGACCGGCCCTTGATCTATAAATTCTTTTATTTTATTTTTTCTCTTGCTCCCCATGTTGGGTTTCATGAATTGAAATCTAAAGCACAGTGTACATAAAGACGTAACAGTTTCACTGTGGGAAATTTTTCCTAGTAATGTTTCCCCTTTAAGTCTATAGAAGGATAAAAAAAAAATAAGAAAAATAACTTCTCAAGAGATAAGTAGTTGATGTCCCAGTATGAATTTAAGTGGCTTCAGACATATCTGGTCATGTCAAGACAACTGGACATCCAGGCTGTTTGGAATACTTAAAAGCTGGCTAAGAAACCTTCTATAGGAGGATTCCATCTGGGTTCATTTTTGGCCTTCCATGAGGCTTGTTTCAAGTGGCAAACCAATGGAAGAAACCTAAAAGAAATTCACTTTGGACAAATCGATGAACTTTCTGGGAGAGAATGCACTATGAAGGAGGAGAGGGCCAGGTTTCATGACCTTGACTGAGCTGCTATCCTGAGAGACTCTCACCAGTAATGCTCTTGTGTTACTAACGCTGGACTTTGCGCCTTTATCCATTCATGAGAGCATGTGTAGAATATAGAGCCCTCTAGTGAAGTGTAGAAAGACAGGAACACTCCCATCACTATCTTCCACAGACTGCAATGCCCCTGGGTTCCAGTGCATCATGGTGGGGCTCCACAGAGTAGCCTCAGGAGGGACAACAGACCCCGTGTTCACCACCTATAGAAGTGAATAGTGCATCCTGACTGTCTCCTGTGCTTCAAGTCAAAGGTTATGAAAAAGCAAATGTGTGTTTGGCCAGAACAGTGGTACCAGCAGGACCTTCAACAGGGGAAGGGATAAATAAATAGCACAAGCATAGATGTTATTTACAGCAGTGAAAATACTCTGCATATTATAATGATGAGTGTGTATTTTTATATACACTGCTCACAAAAATTGGAGAATCAGGGAACGTGCAGATACTCCAGTACTTTCAGCCTTTTGCATAGTACATTTTCACCAATGAAATAAAAGTTGGTTTTGCATCTCATTTGCATAATAGGACAACTTTCTTTGCCTTGTCGTTTGCTTTTCTGATGCTCTTGTTTAATAATAAAAAAAATCAAATGCTTTTTTTTTATCTCTTCATATTTATTTTGAAATATCCCCTAGATTTTATGAGCAGTATATTTCTCCAAACCCATAGAGTGCAACATCAAGAATAAACCCTAAGGTAAACTATTAACTTTGGGTGGTGACACATCAATGTCGGTCCATCAGTTGTAACAAATGTGCCATCTGGTGGGGGTTGCTGATGGTGGGAGAGGCTGTGCATGGGTTGGGGGCAAGGTGTGTGGGACACCTCAGTACCTTCCTCTCAAGTTTACTGGGAACCAAAAACTGCTCTGATACAATAGTCATAAAAAGAGAAGATGTTTAACGAACAGCAAAGTGACACAGAACGATGTAATATGAGAAGGACACAATCCTTCATAATTCCAGGAACACTGGAGGGACATGTAAGGAGGCTGATACCTCAGTGAGTAGACGGGGCAAGTTATTTTCATTTTATGTTAACATCATAACCACCAGCTTCTTTAATGTGGTGAACTCAAAACATTTTCAGGATACTCTGTCAGAAAATAAAAACAGAAATATCACAATAAGCCAATTTATTTACATTTTAACTAACCAATTTATTAGACAAAAGCAACATGCCAATGTTTGCTAGCATCTAGCTAGAAAGGTAACATCACGGTAATGGTGACAGGAAAAGAAAACCAAAATGAGTTCAAACCAGAATGGTTACACATACTGAATATGCATAGAGACAATGAATTAGTAGGTCCAAAAGTCCAAAATGTTCAAAGAAGCAGTTTAACCCTTGAGAAATACGTAGCTATCCCCTGGTCCTAGAGAACACGGAGTGACTATTTCAAGACAGAAAGCACAAGGTAGGACCAAACCCATTTGGAGGTGTTCCATCTGCGTCCACTTTTAGCAACATTTTTCAGTAGAAGCCAGAGGACCAGTATCTTCCATAGCTCCATGGGCGCCAGGAACCATAGCCGTAGCCTCCATAGCCACAGCCACAGCCGTAGCCACAGCCCAGGCCACCGAAGCCACCCCAGCCGTAGCCCAGGCCTCCGTAGTAGCTGCCGTAGTAGTTCATGGTGTCAGGGGTGAGTCTGTGTGCTGTTCAAGGTCAGAACCTGAGTGTGAATGTTGACCTCTGTGCTGGGATGCTTATATACCCTGAGCAGAGCATGTGGTAAATCAGGTGACCATTTTTTGGTGTCACTCCATGAATTATATTTGCCTGAGACAACTTGTTAAATCTGTGGTCCCCTGACCACACTCATTAAGAATGCCTGAACTCGCCTGGCTGTCTACTTCGGTTATTTCTGAGTGTGTTGTTTTAATTTTATTAGAAGGAGTCGTTGTATCTTCAAAGCACAAACAGACCAAGCCCTATATAGAATTCTTCATTACCAGTCACTTGACATCAGTCTCATTAAATATTGTTGAATTTCTAATTCAGTATCTTGTCATAGCAGGCTTTTTGAGGAATTATAATTAATTATAACAAATATCAAGAAACAATCAAAATTAAAACTCTTAAATTTGTCAGTTTCTTCAAAAAACGCACCTTTGTGTCATGAGGGGCAAAGATGCACCTATCCTCAGAAGATTAAACTGTAAACATTGTACATTAGGACAGACTTGGTTCACCTGCGCATATACCAGCAAACACCTATAAAAACTCCCTTGATTTCTCGAGTTTCAGAACTTTGATTTTAAAACTCTAGCACAGTTGGCGCCAGAAGGAGAAAGACTCTCACAATGATCAAACGTCCATCCTGTGGGAAGCTCTCCCACTGTCCTCTCTTCATATCCTGGGCCCTTTCTCCAGAATGAGTTCTCTTCGCTGCTACCACAAATGCAGGTTACACCATCTTTCCCTCTTTCTCCATCTGGCATCCTTCCTCCATGCGTGTTAGATCTTTCTCAAGTTGCATTTCAAACATGGACCAACCTCCTTCCTTCATGATATTTTCCTCACCCAGGTAAAAGTATAAGGTGGGTAAAAACAGTCTGGGCTTCAACTTACATAATCAAATCAACACTCCACTACTTCCATCAGCAGGATTTCCACAGTCAATATAAAGCCTTTGCCCCTGTCTTCTCTTCCTTTTACCTCTGCCCATTTTTTGTTTTGGGGCCATTTCTAACTGACCTTTCCTAAGATATCACTAGACCTTTGTAAGATATTATTAATATTGTTACTTGTTTAAAACATTTAATTAATTACATTTAAACTAATTACATTTAAATTAATGTTTAAATTAATTACATTTAAACTCTTAAAATCACCTTTTTTGAGAGAGAGAAGCATCAATGTGCTCCACTTTAGTGGTGCCATTGATTGCTTCTCATATGTGCTCTAACTGGGACTCCAACTGGTGACTTCAGTGCTTTGGGGCTCACTCTACTCTATCCACTGTGCCACCACCCATAAAAAAACTTATACAACCTGGAATACTTTAGAAATTCTCTGAATGTGTGAAGCAATTTTTTAAAAGATAGGGAATAACAAAATACTCTTTGGAGACCTGATTAAGCCCTATGCAAATGTGCCCATATCTTGAGACTTAGGACTCAAAAAACATGTTTTGTATAATTACAACCATATTGCTAAGATTTATAAGTAGTATTTGGGTGATATTTTAAATGGGCTTGTTCATTGGCTCAAACCAGTGTCTAAATAAAACCTAGCACTTTTTGGTACTCAACAATATTGTTTTGAAAGAATTATGACTTTAACATTAAAGCAAGAACCATGTATATTATAATATGAGCAAATGATTGGCTATTCTAGGAAATGCTTTAAGGCTGACCTCCATTCCAAGAGGCTTCGTGGTTTTGGGTGGCATTTAAACCATATTAGCCTTTAATCTCCCTGCACCTCCAACCTAACTTTATTTCATTTCTATTTCTCACTTAAGAAAATCAGCCAATTGATAAAATAAGTATTTTTATTTTAGATGATTCATTTAGAATTCAAATTCCACAAGAATTTCACACTCTGTATAGTGCAGTCTGAGCATGTAACCATGATTAAGGGCTATTTTTTTTCTTTTTGATGCATGAGACTGTTTCTATTTAGGATACACACAAAAACTTCAATAACACAAAAACCACAAAATTGTCTTTAGAAAACACATGTGACTATGACATGCATAACTTATGAATGTCTTTAGCTGTGAAGACAAGAAAAAATAGTTTGAAAATACAAATGTTGGAGAAGTTGTGGAGAAAAATAAACCCTCATTTACTGTTCGTGGCAATGTAAAGTAGTACAACCATTATGGAAGAAAGAATGGTGGTTCCTCAAAAAACTGAAAATAGAACTTCCTTATGACCCAGCAATCCCTCTACTGGAAATATACCCCCATTACTCAAAAACACTGGTACGTAAAGACACATGCAGCCCCATGTTCACTGCAGCATTGTTCACAGTGGCCAAGACTTGGAAACAACCAAAAAGCCCTTCAATAGATGATTGGATAAAGAAGATGTGGTACATATACACTATGGAATACTACTCAGTCATAAGAAATGATGACATTGTATCATTTACAACAACAGGGATGTATCTTGATAACATTATACTGAGTAAAATAAGTAAATCAGAAAAAACTCAGAACTATATGATTCCATACATAGGTGGGACATAAAAATGAGACTCAGGGACATGGAAAGAGTGTGGTGGTTACCAGGAGTGGGGAGGGGAAGGGAGAGGGTGAGGAGAAAGGAAGGGCACAAAGAAAACCAGATAGAAGGTGACGGAAGACTATATGACTTTGGGAGATGGGTATGCAACATAATCAAATGTCAAAATAACCTGGAGATGTTTCCTCTGAACATATGTATCCTGATTGATTAATGTCACCCCATCAAAATTAAAGAAATATATAAAAATATAACATAATCACACACAAAAAAATAAATAAAAATATAGAACAAATCTGTTTCTCTATTTTTATACAAACAAGTGAAAAAGTCACATAGAAAATTTCTTTGTCAGGGAATTATGGTTCTCTTCTATCCATCCAGTGGACCAAGAGCAGATTTAGATTATTATTATTTTTTATAAAGTTTTATCTCATGA
Source organism: Saccopteryx bilineata (assembly GCF_036850765.1). NCBI lineage: Eukaryota > Metazoa > Chordata > Mammalia > Chiroptera > Emballonuridae > Saccopteryx > Saccopteryx bilineata. The sequence goes on along the minus strand of NC_089491.1, from coordinate 232,227,860 downwards.
CCCAAGTTCCTATCCATGTTAATAGATGGAGGAGTAAAAGTGTTCTCCCATTTCCCTGGAAGTAAAAAAAAAATTACTATAAATTTAAAATATTTTATCTCACTTCAGACACAGATTGGTATAATATTAAATAAAGCAAAATTATGATAGTATTGATTATGCTAGAATGTCAACAACAGTAATATTTATATTGATTACTGCTTGTCAGCCCCATGGAAATCATCCCTGGAGAAATTAGCCAAATGAAAGAAAATTAGAAATCCTATTCTACCAGATCTGATTACATAACCTAATCTTTCAATAGAGTTACTTGACTCTATAACCTTTGCATAACCCATGGTGTTGAGACAGCCCCTAGAAGCATTGACCAAAAAAAATAAAAAAAGTTCATGATGGTTTTTTTATTTAGTATTGCTTTGACTTTGTCATTTTTATCAATAGTTGAGTTTTTTAATTAACTTTACTGGATCGATGCTAGTTAATAAAATTATATAGGTTTCAAGTATACAATTCTATGATACATCATCTGTTTACTGCATAAGGTGTTTGTCATCCAAAGTCAAGTCTACTTCCATCACCATATATTTATTTGACCACTTGTAGAGTTGATTTTCAACATTACTCATTATTTAGTTACATTCAAAAGCAGACATACAAGAAATTGATAGGTATAATTTTCACTATGAAAGCAGTAAAAAGTGTTAGAAAAACATAGGTGTTACCCTAAAAAAGGGGCAAATCTCCACTAAATCAGTTGTAATAATTCAGCTCATATCACCATGACCAGAGCTTTCAAAAGGATTCATCTGACAACATTCAAGGAGAAAATACATAAAGAGAAAGTCAGCATTGTGCAGTCAAATACTTAGGACTGGTTCTGACCCCAGTCTAGCCAGGAACCCCCAGGGAAAACCCCAGGTTCAGAGTCACCCTGGCTGCAAGCTCATGGGACAGTGCTGCAGAGATTTAGTGTCTCTTTCAGGGATTTAATTCTGTGATTCCAGTTTTTCCCCTTGTTTCCTTACATATTCTCAGCTTATACCCAATGTCACTAGGGTTATATAATTACCTGAAGGTTTCATTCAGTCTTAGGAAAACAATACTTTTGTAGATATTTTACGTGGGTGATTCCTTGTTTCATATACTGGCAATAAAATGGCCAGTTTTAAAGAGACAACATTTTAGTGAAACTCTTGTTTATATAATTTTTTTAAAAATGTATTAAATGGTATTTTTAGTCACTTAAATCCACAGAATGGTTTGTTCCATGACAATGTTTCTGTCTGTTTATCACCCTGACTTCATGATGTGAACCTCAGCAAAGTGGTGATAGGGACGATGAGGAACCTAGTTCTTCTCTGAGAGGACAATGAGATGAGCGAGCTAGAACCCCAGGTCACCCCTCATTATCAAGTTCATCAATGGCTTTCAGCACAGTCTTACTTTATGTGTACAACACATAAGATAAAAGCAGAAAATGATGAACTAAGGAAGATAATATAGAATTCAAGCACTCCTAAAGAAACAATTTACTTTCTCTAAATTTTATAAATATGGATTATAAGGTTTTTTGGCCCTGGCCAGATAATTTAGTTGGTTAGAGCTTCATCCTAAAGCATGGAGGTTGTCAGTTCCATCCCCGGTCAGGGCACACACAGGAACAGATTGATGTTCCTCTCTCTCTTTCTCTCTCTCTCTCTCTCTCTTTCCCTTCCTTTCTCTCTAAAATAAAATTTTTTAAAAGTTTCTAATATTTGTGGAAGGAACGTTTGCTATGATTACAGCTTTAATAATTCAGATGGGTAGTAATCATATATAGTTATATCTAACACCACTTGTTTTTATAAAAATATTTTAAAAGACAATCAAAAAGTTTGAAGGCAGGAGAAGATTAATTCTGAGATTAGAACTCCATTAAAAAAAAAACAAATAAGCCTGACCAGGCGGTGGCGCAGTGGATAAAGCATTGGACTGGGATGCTGAGGACCCAGGTTTGAGACCCTGAGGTTGCCAGCTTGAGCGCGGGCTCATCTGGCTTGAGCAAAATAAAAAATGCTCACCAGCTTAGACCCAAGGTCGCTGACTCAAGCAAGGGGTTACTCGGTCTACTGAAGGCCCGCTGTCAAGGCACATATGAGAAAGCAATCAATGAACAACTAAGGTGTCTCAACAAAAAACTGATGATTGATGCTTCTCATCTCTCTCCGTTCCTGTCCGTCTGTCTCTGTCTATCCCTCTCTCTGGCTTTCTCTCTCCCTGTAAAGGAAAAAAAAAATAAGTAAAATATAAAATATGTAAAATAATTATATTTTGATAACATATATAGATTTATAACTCCATATGTGTATTAAATGGCTAACCAATCAACAAATTGTAAAATTTACATATATATGTATACATAATTGAATTAAATGAAACAAACAAGCCATGTTTTCTAATTAAAACGAATTATTTATTGAGTATTCAGCATATAACATCTGGTAGTGCCCAAGCTGAGGATTCCAGGAGACATGATAGAGACATGCTCATGAATGATGAATTCTCTAAAATTTGGAGATTTCTCTTGATCATAGGCCTAGAGTAACTCAGTCCAGTTGCAGAACGCTGGTTTGGAAAACCCACTCATAGTAATAGCAGTTGGGTTTCTAAAGATGAGGTTCAATAGAAGCCAGAATATCTGTACCGTCCACAGCAACATGGACGCCAGCACCTGTAACCATAGCCTCCATAGCCACAGCCATAGCCACAGCCCAGGCCACCAAAGCCGCCCCAGCCATAGCCTAGGCCTCCGTAGTAGCTGCCGTAGTAGCTCATGGTATCAGGGGTGAGTCTGTGTGCTGTTAAGGTCAGAACTGAGTGTGAATGTCGACCTTTGTCCTAGGATGCTTATATACCCTGAGCAGAGCAGTTGATACATCACCTGCCCGCTGTTCTGGATCATTCTAAAATATTTGTTTACTTGAGGCTCCTCATTAATCTGCTGCCACAAGAAGAGGTTCTCACTCATTAAGTTCTGAGTTTGCATAGCTGCCTGGTTAGAACACCCCGAAACTCACTGCATTCTTTGTTTTTAATGAGGAAAACATCTGTCTTCAAAGTCACAAAATCAAAATCCCTAAAGAGAATTCTTCATTACTAAGTGTATGGCATTATTTGCATTAGATGGCATTTTCTCATTAAATATTTTGTCATTTTTAGCCCTGGCCGGTTGGCTCAGTGGTAGAGTGTCGGCCTGGCATGCAGGTGACCCGGGTTCGATTCCCGGCCAGGGCACATAGGAGAAGCACCCATTTGCTTCTCCACCCCTGCCCCGTCCTTCCTCTCTGTCTCTCTCTTCCCCTCCCGCAGCCAAGGCTCCATTGGAGCAAAGATGGCCTGGGAGCTGGGGATGGCTCCTTGGCCTCTGCCCCAGGCGCTAGAGTGGCTCTGGTTGCGGCAGAGCGACTCCCCGGAGGGGCAGAGCATTGCCCCTGGTGGGCGTTCCGGGTGGATCCCGGTAGGGCGTATGCGGAAGTCTGTCTGACTGTCTCTCCCCATTTCCAGCTTCAGAAAAATACAAAAAAAAATTTTTTTTGTCATTTTTAGTTTGTATATCATTCCTTGCATTATTGTATTTTATATACATATAGATTCAAATACACTAATCAAGTTTATAATCTTTAAATCTATCAAATTCCTTAATTGTTGAAATCATTTATCAAGCTGAACACACACACAGAAAAATATTTTAATTTTGTATATTCTCTTGCAAAATATTCTTTTGGTTTATCAAAATAATTTGTTCCAGTAAAATTTATTCTAGAAGCTGAGGATCTATCCACAAGCTCTAACTCATAGTTAAAAACAGTCTGAACACCTGCTCAAAAACTTCTCTTTAAATATTACCCTCTTTTCTAAAAAGGAAATATATGATATAAAACCATAGATACCCTTGTGTTCCTGACTTAGAGTTACTATATTTCTCTCTGTACTCTTCCTGGTAATCCATGAACGTCTGTCTCTGACCTCTCTAGGTCTTTGCTCTGCAGTCATCCCTGAAACAGACTTGTACCAGTCGGGCTTTCCCTCTTCTCCATTTTCTCCAATCAGCATTTCATCCCTCTGTTCATATTTTTAATTTTAGCATGGTATTTTTGTCAATATATTATTTGCCAACTCTCTGTGCCCTGCCATAATTTTCTGTTGGGAAATCAGCAAAACATTTTTAGTTTTATATTGTATTTCACTATAATTGATATATAGACTGTGTAGATCTATTAGTTCCAGGTGAACAATATAATGATTCAACATATTTATACCTTACTGTATCCTCACCCCAGTAATAATCTAGAAATCACCTGTCACTGTGCAAACTTATCACAATTTTACTGATTCTATGTCCCCTGTTCCCTTTCTCCCAGCCCTCGAACATTTTTAACAAAATATTCTAATTTATTAAGGTTTTATATTTTAAAAATACTTCTATACTCTTAATATTATGTGATATTTTTGATAGAGTTTCCTGAAATCTTGAGGCCTGGAATATCAACAACAACAATTTTTATCAACAACAATATATATATATTAAATGACTGAGAGAAAAACAAGAGTATAAAGGTTGTCACCCAGTGTTTGTGAATTCCCTCAGCTCACTCTGTGACCGTGGTAAAGGAAACCTAAGTGTAAGTTCAAGTTTAAGCCCTCCTGAAATGTGACCATGCCTTGAGATTGGGTCTTTCCCATTAATTTTACTTTACATGACTCTAACATGTCACTGAGTGCTTTGTTCTGTTGTTGTTGATAATATATATTTCATCTGAAATCACTCAATGTTCCTCCAAACCAAACATATTCGGCGAGTGAATAAAAGAATAAATTCTGCCTGCCGCATTTATGTATGATGGAGTAGAGACTCAGTCAAACACAGTGTACCAGGTTTGACTAAACAAAAAAATAATCTTAATTTTATATCATTACCTGAGTATATCATTTGATTATTAGGCACACATTGGTATGTGCCTCCATAATATATTATTTTTATCACAAATGAATTATCCATCTTGCACATTTTTATCTAGGGAAATTCAGATTTCACTGAAAGTTAGAGTTTTAAGAAAGCTCTTTTTTTTCAGCTTCAGCAAAACAAAAAATTTACACTAACATCTTGTTGTTTCTTTCCCTTGTCCTGTTGAAATGAATTCTTCAGAATGACAATGGTGGTGAGAAGATGCCAGTAGAGGCAGTAAGAGCACAGGAAGCCAACAGAAACCTTTTGTTGTAATGTTTTGAGTTCAATGAGCTCTTATGAAAACAATATACCCCAATTCATTGTTGACATCTAGATCAGTCTCTTGATGACAATGTCAAATGAAATAATGTGCAGATGAATTTGAACACAAGTTTAGAGTATACCAAATAAAAGTTCTCAAAAAGATAGTTTACTCACATGATAAACCTACCATATGGTCTGACCCACTACCACGAGCCTGTGCTTACAAAAATAAAACCAAAAAAAACAAATGTTGAATGCTTTAAAACACTGGATTGAGAAATGTGAGTTGCATTAAATACAATACATATGTTGATAAATAAATGAATAAATATGTCAAATTTTCATTGTTTTTCTCTTGACTTCAATCTGAATATTTTCTAAATAACAAGAGATTGAATATTTTAAATCACTTTCCATTTTGAAACATTTTTTATTTCTTCCAAGAATTACTGATCTTTATATTCATTTTTTGTCTCTATGTCAGCTTGTGAGGTATGAAAAACTTGATTTTTAGCCAAGAAGATAGCTTATCTTTTTAACAATTGAGTAGAATGTACCAAAATCATTTCCACATAATTGAGTTTCATAGCAAAACAAAAACCATAATTAGTTTTAAAATTTATTATTTTATTAAAGGGTAAATTTGTAATCTAATCTAATCAGTCATAACAACAAACGTAGAGGGCTCTAGGATATGATGGAGATACAAGCATATTGATAAACTGTCCATATTTCTGAGAAGCTAAATACTTTTGTTCAAATAACCCCCACATGTTTGCTGTCCAGTTCTTGAGCTCAAATTCAGAAGTCCCTAAATAGTTCAGATGCTGAGTTGCTGGGCAGGATTTCAGTAGAAGCCAGAGGACCAGTATCTTCCATAGCTCCATGGGCGCCAGGAACCATAGCCGTAGCCTCCATAGCCACAGCCACAGCCGTAGCCACAGCCCAGGCCACCGAAGCCACCCCAACCGTAGCCCAGGCCTCTGTAGTAGCTGCCGTAGTAGCTCATGGTGTCAGGGATGAGTTTGTTTGCTGTTCAAGGTCAGAACCTGAGTGTGAATGTCAACCTCTGTCCTAGGATGCTTATATACCTTGAGCAGAGTGTGTGATACATCATGTGACCACTGTTCTGGATCATTCTAAAATATTTGTGGATTTGAGGCCCCTATTGATCTGCTGCCACAAGGAGAGACTCCAGCTCATTAAGTTCTGAGCTTGCATAGCCTGTTTGGAACACCCAGAACTCACAGCATTCCTAGTTTTTAATGAGAAAAAGATCTGTCTTCAAAGTCACAAAATAAAAATTCTCTAAATAGAATTCTTCATTACTAAGCTTATTGCATTGTTCATATGAGATGGCATTTTCTCATTTACTATTTTGTCATTTCTAATTTGCATTATTCTTTGCATTATTGTATCCTCCATCTAGATTCACATATACTGATCAAATTTAAGAAGTCTTTGCTATCAATTTTTTATTGTTAAATGTATTTATCAAGCTGAATAATAAAACACACAAGAAAGCTTTTTAATTTTATATATTCTCTTTTTTAATTTTATTTAGAAAGTTAAATTTAACTGTGTGACATTGATAAGTAAGAGTACATAGGTTTCAGGTGAACATCTCTATACCATTTGAATTTTTTTTTCTTTTGATTAATTTTAATGGGGTGACATTGGTAAATCAGGGTACATATGTTCAGAGAAAACATCTCTAGGTTATTTTGACATTTGATTATGCTGCATTCCATTCCCATCGCCCAAAGTCCAATTGTCTTCCGTCACCTTCTAACTGATTTTCTTTGTGCCCCTCCCCTCCCCTAACCCCCACCCTCTCCTCCCCCCATCATGTAACCCCCACACTCTTGTCCATGTCTCTGAGTCTCATTTTTATGTCCTACCTATGTATGGATTCATATAGTTCTTAGTTTTTTCTGATTTACTTAACTCAGTATAATGTTATCAAGGTCCATCCTTGTTGTTGTAAATGATCCGATGTCATCATTTCTGATGGCTGAGTAATATTCCATAGTATATATGTACTAAAGCTTTTTAATCCACTCATCCACTGACGGACACTTGGGCTGTTTCCAGATCTTCGCTACTGTGAACAATGCTGCCATAAACATGGGGGTGCATTTCTTCTTTTCAAACAGTGCTATGGTGTTCTTGGGGTATATTCCCAACACTGGTATAGCTGGGTCAAAAGGCAGTTCGATTTTTAATTTCTTGAGGAATCTCCATACTGTTTTCCACAGTGGCTGCACCAATCTGCATTCCCACCAGCAGTGCAGGAGGGCTCCCTTTTCTCCACATCCTCGCCAGCACTTATTCTGTGTTGTTTTGTTGATGAGCGCCATTCTGACTGGTGTGAGGTGATATCTCATTGTGGTTTTAATTTGCATTTCTCTAATGATTAGTGATGTTGAGCATTTTTTCATATGCCTATTGGCCATCTCTATGTCCTCTTTGGAGAAGTCTCTATTCATTTCTTTTGCCCATTTTTGGATTGGGTTGTTTGTCTTCCTGGTACTAAGTTTTACAAGTTCTTTATAAATTTTGGTTATTAACCCCTTATCAGATACATTGTCAAATATATTCTCCCATTGTGTAGTTTGTCTTTTTATTCTGTTCTTGTTGTCTTTAGCTGTGCAGAAGCTTTTTAGTTTGATAAAGTCCCATTTGTTTAGCCTGTATTTTATTTCACTTGCCTGTGGAGACAAATCGGCAAATATATTGCTGCGAGAGATGTCAGAGAGCTTACTGCCTATGTTTTCTTCTAAGATGCTTACGGTTTCATGACGTAATTACATTTAAGTCTTTTATCCATTTTGAGTTTATTTTTGTGAATGGTGTAAGTTGGTGGTCTAGTTTCATTTTTTTGCAGATAGTTGTCCAATTTTCCCAACACCATTTGTTGAAGAGGCTGTCTTTACTCCAATGTATGCTGCTACCTCCTTTGTCAAATATCAGTTGTCCATAAAAATGTGGGTTTATTTCTGGGTTCTCAGTTCTGTTCCATTGATCTATATGCCTGTTCTTATGCCAGTACGAGGCTGTTTTGAGTACAATAGCTTTGTAGTATAACTTGATATCTGGAAGTGTGATACCTCCCACTATATTCTTCCTTTTCAAGATTGCTGAGGTTATTAGTGTTCTCTTTTGGTTCCATATAAAGTTTTGGAATATGTATTCAATATCTTTGAAGTAAGTCATTGGTATTTTAATCGGTATTGCATTGAATTTATAAATTGCTTTGGGTATTATAGGCATTTTAATGATGTTTATTCTTCCTAACCATGAGCATGGTGTACGCTTCCACTTGTTTGTATCTTTCCTGATTTCTTTTATCAATGTTTTATAATTTCTGAGTACAAGTCTTTAATCTCCCTGGTTAAATTTCTTCCTAGGTATTTTATTTTTTTGGTTGCAATGGTAAAGGGGATTGATTCCTTAATTTCTCTTTCTGACAGTTCATTGTTAGTGTATAAAAATGCCTCTGATTTCTGAGTATTAATTTTATATCCTGCCACCTTGCTGAATTCATTTATCAGGTCTAGTAGTTTTTTGACTGTGACTTTTGGGTATTCTATATACAATATCATATCATCTGCAAATAATGATAGTTTTACTTCTTCTTTTCCAATTTGGATACCTTTTATTTATTTTTCTTGTCTGATTGCTGTGGCTAGCACTTCCAGAACTATGTTGAATAAGAGTGGTGAAAGAGGGCACCCCTGCCTTGTTCCTGATCTTAAGGGGATTGCTATTAATTTTTGCCCATTGAGTATGATGTTGGCTATGGATTTGTCATAGATGGCCTTTATCATGTTGAGGTATGTTCCCTGTATTCCCACTTTGCTGAGAGTTTTGATCATGAATGGGTGCTGGATTTTATCAATTACTTTTTCTGCATCTATTGAAATTATCATGTGGTTTTTCTCTTTCCTTTTGTTTATGTGATGAATCACATTGATTGATTTGTGAATATTGTAGCAACCTTGCCTTCCAAGAATAAATCCCACTTGATCATGGTGTATGATTTTTTTCATATATTGCTGGATCTGGTTTGCTAATATTTTGTTGAGGATTTTAGCATCTAAATTCATCAGGGATATTGGCCTATAATTTTTTTTCTTTGTGTTGTCTTTGCCTGGTTTTGGAATCAGAATTATGCTTGCCTCATAAAAGGAGCTTGGAAGTCTTCCTTTCTCTTGAATTTTTTGAAATAGCTTGAGAAGGATAGGAGTTAGTTCTTCTTTGAATATTTGGTAGAATTCACTTGTGAAGCCATCAGGCCCAGGACTTTTCTTTGTTGGGAGTTTTTTGATAACTGTTTCAATCCCATTTGTTGTAATAGGTCTGTTTAGGTTTTCTGATTCTTCCAGATTAAGTTTTGGAAGATTATATGTTTCAAGAAATTTGTCCATTTCATCTAGTTTGTCTAGTTTTTTGGCGTACAGTTCTTCATAGTATTTTCTTACTATATTTTGTATTTCTGTTGTGTCAGTTGTTATTTCTCCACTCTCGTTTCTAATTTTATTTAGTTGAGTCCTCTCTCTCTCTCTCTCTCTTTTTTTTTTTTTTTTTTTTTTTTTTTTTTTTTTGGTGAGTCTGGATAAAAGATCATCGATCTTGTTTACCTTTTCAAAGAACCAGCTCCTGGTTTCATTGATCCTCTGTATTGTTTCTTTAACCCCTATGTCATTTATTTCTGCTCTGATCTTTATTATTTCCTTCCTTCTACTAGCTTTGGGCTTTACTTGCTGTTCTTTTTCTAGTTCTTTTAGATGTAGGGTCAAATTGTTTATTTGAGCTTTTTCTAGCTTCTTGAGGTATGCCTGTAATGCTATGAAATTCCATCTCAGGACTGCTTTTGCTGTGTTCCATAAATTTTGAGTTGATGTATGCTCATTATCGTTCGTTCATTTCTAGGAATTTTTAAATTTCTTCTTTGATCTCATTGTTTACCCATTCATTATTTAATAACATGCTATTTAGTTTCCAAGTGTTTGAGTATTTTTCAGTTTTTCTGTTGTGGTTGATTTCTAGTTTCATGCCATTGTGATTAGAGAAAGTGCTCGATATGATTTCAATCTTCTTAAATTTGTTGAGACCGTTTTTGTGCTCTAACATGTGGTCTATTCTAGAGAATGTACCATGAGCACTTGAAAAGAATGTATATTCTACTGTTTTAGGGTGAAAGGTTCTGAAGATATCTATTAAATCGAGTTGATCTAGTGTGTCCTTTAAGTCTGCTGTTTCTTTGTTAATTTTCTTTTTTGAGGTTCTATCTAGTGATGTTAGTGGGGTATTGAAATCCCCTACTATTACGGTATTGCTGTTGATCTCACCCTTAAATCCATCAAAGTCTGCTTTATATATTTAGGTGCTCTTATTTTAGGTGTGTAGATATTTATAATGGTTATATCTTCCTGTTGGATTGCTTCCTTTATCATTATGTAGTGATCTTCTTTATCTCTAACTATAGTCTTTGTTTTAAAGTCCATCTTGTCTGATATAAGTATTGCTATCCCAGCTTTTTTTCATTTCCATTTGCGTGAAATATTTTTTTCCATCCTTTTATCTTCAGTCTATGTGTATCTTTTGTTTTAAGGTGTGTCTCTTGTAGACAGCATATGTATAGGTCCTGTTTTCTTATCCACGCAGCTACCCTATGTCTTTTGATCACATCATTTAATCCATTTACATTTAAGGTTATTATTGATATGTAATTGTTTATTGCCATTTTATTCTTTAAAACTGTATTCCTCTTTTGCTATATTCTTTTTCTCCTTTTATCTGTTACAACAGGCCCCTTAGCATTTCTTGCAGCCTTAGTTTGGTTGTAGTGAATTCCTTCAGTTGTTTTTTTGTCTGGAAAGCTTTTTATTTCTCCTTCAATTTTAAATGATAGCCTTGCTGGATAAAGTAGTCTTCGTTGTAGGCTCTTGTTCTGCATTACTTTGAATATTTCTTGCCATTCCCTTCTGGCCTCAAGTGTTTCTGTTGAGAAGTCAGAAGTCATCCTTATGGAGGCTCCTTTGTATGTGATAGTCTTTTTTTCTCTAGCAGCTTTTAATATTTTCTCTTTATCCCTTAGCTTTGGTATTTTAATTATGATGTGTCTTGGTGTTGATTTCCTTGAGTTTCTCTTTAATGGAGTTCTCTGTGCTTCTTGAACATGTGAGATGTTTTCCTGCCTTAATTGAGGGAAGTTTTCAGCTATGATATGCTTGAACAAAGTCTCTATCCCTTGTTCTTTCTCTTCTTCTTCAGGAACCCCTATGATGCGGATGTTATTTCTCTTCATGTTGTCACAGAGCTCTCTAAGAGTTTCCTCAGACTTTTTGAGTCTCTTTTCTTTTTTTCTGCTCTGTTTCCATGCCTTTATTTATCGTGTCCTCTAACTCACTGATTCAATTCTCAGCTTCATTCATCCTGCTTTTCATTCCTTCCATTGTGTTCTTCATTTCTGATATTGTATTTGTCATTTCTGATTGATTCTTTTTTATTATTTCAATGTCCTTTTTTTATATTTGCTATCTCTTTATTTAGGTGTTCTTAATGACCATCTATTCTTGTTCTAATATCTTTGAGCATCCTAAAAATCGTTATTTTAAACTCTGCATCTGGTAATTTGGTTATATCTGATTCATTCAGGTCCTTTTCTGGGGATTTCTCTTGATTCATTTGTGTTGCATTTCTCTGCCTTCTCATTTTCTCTGTGTAAGGGAAGGTTTTGGCCACTGGAGACCACTGGGGTGTGGCCTCTGTTCCCTAGGTATGGTTTGTCTGTAGGCCCATCACCACCTCTGCTGTTGCTGCCTAGGGTGTTTGGGTATGGGCATTGCCGGTGCCTGCCCACTGGGGCTGTTGCTGTGGTTTCTGCCTCTCCTTCACGGGAGTGGCTGTGATCACATGCTCGGGTTTACAAGCTTTGGTGGCCTTGGCCTTTGCCCCGCCCCTGTGGGTGGTGTTATGCTCAGCACTGAGGGCAGTGTCGAGCACCTTTGCTCAGCTGTGGGTCTCCGCCTATTTCCAGGTTTTCGCCCAGCCCTTGCAGGAGGACCCCGCTCGCTCGTGGGATGGCTGCAAGCCTTGGCTCCACAGGCCAGGCGGGATTGCATGCTCATGCTCAGTAGCAGGACTCTGCCTGTTCTGGGGTTTTGGCTCCACCCCCACAGGAGGAGTCGGCTCCCAAGTCAAGCCACAAGCCTTGGTCAAGCCACAAGCCTCGGTTCCGTGAGTGGGGCAAGGCTGTGCTCCTGTGCTCTTGCTCAAGGACTGGTCTCAATCCCTTCCAGGGTTCCCGCCCTTCTCCCGCAGGCTGGATTACAGGCTGCCGGCAGCTGGGCTTGACTGCTTTTGCATGTCCATTCCTTCCCAGCTGGGCAAGACTGAGCTCACACCTGGGCCTCAGTGGTGGCCAGCCAGCTTCCGCCCTTGCTGACAGAACCGCGCTTCTGTGTCCCACCTCCACCTGCCCTCCAGCAAGCATTCAGCCTTGTGGGTGGGGTGCTGCAGCTCAGACCGTAACACCCACTACTGTAGTCCTGAAAGCTCCCTCCTTCTAAGCGACTCTGCTCTGAGTGCCACGGGAGAGCTTGTTTGGCTGGTGTCCTACTTCCCTTTGCTGGTACTGATGTTTCCAGGGGAAATATTCACTTCAGATTTGGGGAGTGACTCAGCCCAGAGGTTAGGGTGGCTGTCTCTCAAAATGTTTCTCCCTGTGCCTCCTAGATTACACTCTCTTTCTGCTACTCTGGTACTTTCCTCTCTCCCCATCCCCCGGAGTCCCGGGTGAGTGGTTGTGAGAGAGGTTTTCTGTGTGGTCCCTTTAAGAAGAATCCTGGGTCTGAGAAATCAGTCTCTTTCTCACAAACAGTATCCTGTCTTGTTTCCAGCTAAATACTGTCCTTACACCTCTTCTAGGCTCTGGGGCTGCAGGCTGGGGCTTTGTTCCTGGGGCTCAGGACCCTCCCCTCTCTGCTAAACTCACTTCCCACCACGTGAGTCTCTCCCAGCTGCTGTTCGCTCCAGGGAGCTGGGCAGCCCTCTCCGCATTTCCGCTTTTCCTACTAGTCTCAGTGTGGCTTCTTCAGTGTTCCTTGGTTGAAGAGTCCTCTTAGTTTAGTCCAAAGTTGGCTTTTCCAGATGATAGTTCTTAAAATTAGTTTGTATTCCACTTTGGTTCTGGGAAGTGGATGTTGGTACATCTGCCTACTCCAGCGCCATCTTGTCTTCCTTCACATTTGAACAATTGATTGTGTTGTATACCCATCAACCAAAGTCAAATCATTTTCTGTCACCACATATTTGTCCCTCTTTACACTCTTTCCTCCCCCCTCCTCCACTTCCCCACCTCCCTTTCCCCCTGATAACCACTTCACTTCTATCTATGTCCATGAGTCTCAGTTTTATATCCCAGCCTTGTGTGAAATCATACAGTTCTTAGCTTTCTTTGACTTACTTATTTCACTCAGTATAATGTTCTCAAGGTCCATTAAGGTTGTTGTAAATGGCAACATGTCATCATTTTTTATCACTGACTAGTATGCTATTGTATATATGTACCACATCTTCTTTATCCAATTCTCTATTGAGGGGCATTTTGGTTGTTTCCATGTACTGTATTGTCTACTGTAAATAATATTGCAGTGAACATGGGGGCACATGTGTTTTTAGGTACCAGTGCTTTCAAATTTGGGGGATAGAGACCCAGTAGAGGGATTCCTGGGTCACATGATAATTCTATTCTTAGTTTTTTGAGGAACCACCATACTTTCTTCCATAATGGCTGTACCAGATTGCCTTCCTACCAGCAGTAAATGAGGGTTCCTTTTTCTCCACAGCCTTTTTAATACCATCTAACAGGTGTGAGGTGGTATCTCATTGTAGTTTTGATTTGTATTTCTCTAATAGCAAGTGAAGATGAGCATTTATTAATTTATGTGTTGGCCATTTCTATATCCTCTTTAGAGAAATGTTTCTTCAGGTCCTTTCTCCATTTTTAACTGATTGTTGCAGAGCTTTGTGAATTCTTTATATATTTGGAATATTAACCCCTCATAAGAAACATTGTAAACATCATCTCCCATTTAATTGGCTGCCTTTTTGTTTTGTTGTCAGTTTCTTTTGAGGTAAAGAAGCTTTTTTTTTTTTTTTTTCAGAAGCTGGAAACAGGGAGAGACAGTCAGACAGACTCCTGCATGCACCCGACCGGGATCCACCCGGCATGCCCACCATGGGGCAACGCTCTGCCCACCAGAGGGCGATGCTCTGCCCATCCTGGGCATCGCCATGTTGTGACCAGAGCCACTCTAGCGTCTGAGGCAGAGGCCACAGAGCCAACCCCAGCGCCCGGGCCATTTTTGCTCCAATGGAGCCTTGGCTGCAGGAGGGGAAGAGAGAGACAGAGAGGAATGTGCGGCGGAGGGGTGGAGAAGCAAATGGGCACTTCTCCTGTGTGCCCTGGCAGGGAATCGAACCCTCCGCACGCTAGGCTGACGCTCTACCACTGAGCCAACCGGCCAGGGCCGGTAAAGAAGCTTTTTAGTTTGATATATAGTCCCATTCATTTATTTTTTATTTTACTTCCCTTGCCTTAGGGTCAAATTTATAAATTGTTCTCTATGGCCAAGGTCCATGAGGTTAGTACCTATGTTTTCTTTAATGTAAATACTACTTCAGATGTTATACTTAGGTCTGATGCATTCTGAATTAATTTTTGTGCAGGGAGACAAGCTATAGTCAAATTTTATTCTTTTGCATGTGACTTTCCAATTTTACTAGCACCATTTATTGAAGAGACTTTCTTTTCATCATTGTGTTTTGGGCTCCTTTTTCAAATGTGATATGTCTATATATATGGTTTTATATCTGGGCTATCGATTCTGTTTCATAGGTCTGTATGTCTGGTATCTGCCAATACCATACTGTTTTGATTATCGTGGCTCAGTAATATAATTCAAAGTCAGGTAGTGTAATTCCTCCAGCTTCATTCTTTTTCCTCAGATTGCTTTGGCTATTTGGGGTTTTATGGTTCCATACATACCTGGTGATTTTGTTCTATTTCTTTAAAAAATGACATTGTGGTTTTGATGGGGATTGCATTAAATTTGTATACTGCTTTGGGTAATACGGTCATTTTAACTATGTTGATTCTTCCAATCCATGTACATGGAGTATTTTTTCATTTCATTCTGTCTTTTCCAATTTCATTCCATAATGTTTTGTAGTTTTCAGTATACAGGTCCTTCATATCCTTTGTTAAGTTTATTCCTAAATATTTATTTTTTGTTGTTGCAATTGCAAAATAAATTGTGGGGGTTTTTTTTAGTTCATTTTCCGAAGTTTTGTCATTGGTGTATAGAAAAGAAATAAACTTTTGTATATTAATTTTTGTATCCTGTGACTTTACTGTATTGGTTTATTGTTTCTAATAGTGTTTTGGTGGAGTCTTTGGGTTTTCTATATATAGGAACATGTCATCTGCAAAAAGTGATACCTTTATTTCTACTTCCCCCAGATAGATGGATAATTTTTGTTTCTTTGTCTTGCAGGCTACATATTCCAGTACTATGTTAAAAGAGAGGGTAGAGTAGTCAGCGTTGTCTTATTTTTGATATTAAATAAAAAGCCTTCAGCCTTTCACTATTTGGTATGACACTGGCTGATGGTTTGTCATATATGACCTTTATTATGTTGAGATACATTTTATCTATACCCGTTTTATTGAGTGTATTAAACATAAATAAGTGTTGTATCTTATCAAATTCCTTTTCTGCATCTGTTGATAGAATACTATGATTTCTGTCCTTTGTTTTGTTTATGTGGTATACTATATTGATTGATTTACATATGTTGAAGCATACTTGTGCTTCTCACTTGATCATGATGTATTTTTTAAAGTATTGTTGCATTCTATTTGCTAAAACAGTTTTAATAATATATTTTCCATCTAAAATCATTTACTTTTCTTTAAAACCAAATATATTTGTTGAATAAATGAAAAAATAAATTCTGCCTGCCATAACATGTAGTATCTAAGATGGAGTATAGACTCAAACATATTTGACTAGTTTTGACTAATTTCAACAGAATTAGTTTTTGTTTCTTTTAAAAATAAATTGGTATTTGCCTTCATATTAATTTATTTTATCACAAATAAATGATCCCTGTTGCCCAATTGTATCAGGAGTAATTCAGATTTCACTGAAATTTAGATTTTAAGAAAGCTCTTTAATTTCAGCTTCAATTAAATAATAACTAGTTTAAAATTATGTCTTGATGTTTCTTTCCCTTGTTGAGTTGAAATAAATTCTTCAGAATGAAGGTGGTGGTGAGAAGATGCCAGTAGAGGCAGTAAGAGCATAGAAAGACAATAGAAATTTTTCATTGTAATGTTTTGAGTTTAATAAGTTCATATGAAACAATTTTACCCCAATTCATTATTTACTTCTAGATCAGCTCCTTGATGAGAATGTCAAATAAAATAATGTGCAGAAGAGTTTAAACACAGGATGAGAGTATATGAAAGAAGAATTCTTATATATATAGATGATTTACTCTCATGATAAACCTTCCATATGGTTTGACCCATTAGCATATGCTTGTGCTTACAATAATAAAACGAAAGAAACCAATTTTCAATGACTGAAAGGACTGAATTGAGAAATGTGAGTTGTGTTAAATAAAATATATATGTTGATAAATAAATGTATAGATATGTTAAATATTCATTGTTTTTCTGTTATTGACTTAAACCTGAATATTTTTTAAATAGCAAGAGATGAAAATTTTAAATCACCTTCCATTTTGAAACAATTTTTTCATTTCATCTTAGAATTACTAATCTTTATATCCACATTTTTGTCGCTACACATGTCTGTGAGGTATGTGGGGAAAAATGATTGTTAGCCAAGGATATAGCTTCTCTCTTTGACAATTGAGTCAATGTACATATACTCACTTCCACATAATTGTGTTTCATAAACAAAACAAAAACAATAGTTTTCAAATTTAGTATTTTATTCAAAGGTTAATTTGTAATCTAATCAATGATAACAGCATAATTAGAGAATTCCAGGACTATGATGGAGATGCAGGCATATTGAAAAACTATTTATAATTCTGAGAAGCTAAATACTTTTATTCAAATGACCCCAGCATGATCTTTGCTGTCTAGTTCTTGAGCTCAAATTTAGAAGTCCCTTAGTAGTTCAGATGCTGAGTTGCTGGGCAGGATTTCAGTAGAAGCCAGAGGACCAGTATCTTCTATAGCTCCATGGGCGCCAGGAGCTATAGCCGTAGCCTCCATAGCCACAGCCACAGCCGTAGCCACAGCCCAGGCCACCGAAGCCACCCCAGCCGTAGCCCAGGCCTCCATAGTAGCTGCCGTAGTAGCTCATGGTGTCAGGGATGAGTTTGTTTGCTTTTCAAGGTTAGAACCTGAGTGTGAATGTTGACCTCTGTGCTGGGATGCTTATATACCCTGAGCAGAGCAGATGATACATCACATGCCCACTATTCTGGATCATTCCAAAATATTTGTTTACTTGAGGCTTCTCATTAATCTGCTGCCACAAGGAGAGGTTCTCACTCATTATGTTCTGAGCTTGCATAGCTGCCTGGTTAGAACACCCCGGAACTCACTGCATTCTTTGTTTTTAATGAGAATAACATCTGTCTTCAGAGTCACAAAATAAAAATTCCCTAAATAGAATTTTTCATTACTAAGCATATGGCATTGTTCATATGAGATGGCATTTTCTCATTAAATATTTTCTCATATTTAATTTGCATCACACTTTGCATTATTTTACCCTCCATCTACATTTACATACACTGATCAAGTTTAGAAGTTTCTAGCTATTAAATTTTTTATTGTCAAATGTGTATATCAACCTGAACACAGATACACAAGAAAACTATTTTAATTTTATATATTTTCCTTTAAAATATCCTTTTGATATATCTATGTAGTAAAATTTATTTCAGTAGCTTAAGTTCCTTCCACAAGAACAAACTCACAGTTATAACCTGTCTGAACACCTGTTAAAAAAATTGTCTTTAATCATTACCCTCATTTCTAAAACTGAAAAGGAGTTCCTAAAACCATAGCTGTTTTTCTACCAATGGTCTCAGGACCTGTCTGCCATAAATTTCTTTCCAGTCCACAATAGACTTAACCATCTTGAGGCTGTAGAAAGCTTATAAACCTAATAAGTTTAGTTGAATTTGGTTATGCTCAGGGTAATTTCTGCCTTAGTGGTCCCCAAATGATTCTTTTTTTATTTGTCAATTTCTCAAGTGTAAAAAGGTTGAAAATCATGGCCATAGATAACCTTGTGTGCCTGCCTTACAGTTACTATATTTCTCTCTCTCTACCCTTCCTGGTAATTTATGCATGTCTATCTGCTGACCCCTCTAGGGCTTCACTCTGCAGTCATCCCCAAAACAGACTTGTACCAGCCGGGCTTTCCCTATGCTCCATTTTCTCCAATCAGCATTTCATCCCTCTATTCACATTTTTTAATTATTTTTATTTATTCATTTTAGAGGAGAGAGAGAGAGAGAGAGAGAGAGAGAGAGAAGGGGGGGGAGGAGCAGGAAGCTTCAACTCCCATATGTGCCTTGACCAGGCAAGCCCAGGGTTTTGAACTGGTGACCTCAGCATTCCAGGTTGATGTTTTATCCACTGTGCCAACACAGGTCAGGCTCTATTCACATTTTTAATTTTAGCATGGTATTTTTGTCATTTTATTATTTACCAACTCTCTGTACCCTGCCCTTAGTTTTCTCTTAGGCAATCAATAAAACATTTGTAGTTTTATATATTATTTCACAATAGTTGGTGTATAGTCTTTTATTGGTCTATTAGTTGCAGGTGAACAATATAATGATTCAAAATATTTATACCTTGTTATGTCATTGCCCCCTTAATAATCTAGAAATCACCTGTTATTGTGCAAACTTATCACAATTTTACTGACTCTATGTCCCCTGTTCCTGTTATACCCAGCCCCCAAACATTTATTTATTTTTTTTATGAGGAAACTTATTTTTTAATTTATTTATTAAATTTAATGCAGTGACATTGATAAATCAGGGTACATATGTTGAGAGAAAACATCTCTAGATTATTCTGACATTTGATTGTGCTGTATACCTCTCCCCCAAAGTTAAATTGTCTTCTGTCACCTTCTATCTGGTTTTCTTTGTGCCCCTCCCCTCCCCCAACCCCTGTCTCCTTCTTCACCCCATCCCCCCTCCCTCCACCCCCCACCCCTGTTGCCATCACATTCTTGTTCATGTCTCTGAGTCTCATTTTTATGTCCCTTCTATGTATGGATTCATATAGTTCTTAGTTTTTTTTCTGATTTACTTATTTCACTCCGTATAATGTTATCAAGGTTCATCCATGTTATTGTAAATGATTCGATGTCATCATTTCTTATGGCTGAGTAGTATTCCATAGTATATATGTACCAAAGCTTTTTAATCCACTCGTCCTCTGACAGACACTTGGGCTGTTTCCAGATCTTCGCTATTGTGAACAATGCTGCCACAAACATGGGGGTGCATTTCTCCTTTTGGAGCCGTTCTATGGTGTCCTTGGGGTATATTCCTAAAAGTAGGATAGTTGGGTCAAAAGGCAGTTCAATTTTCAGTTTTTTGAGGAATCTCCATACTGTTTTCCACAGTGGCTGCACCAGTCTGCATTCCCACCAGCAGTGCAGGAGGGTTCCCTTTTCTCTACATCCTCGCCAGCACTTATTCTGTGTTGTTTTGTTGATGAGCGCCATTTTGACTGGTGTGAGGTGATATCTCATTGTGGTTTTAATTTGCATTTCTCTAATGATTAGTGATGTTGAGCATTTTTATACATCAACAATGAACAGTCAGAAAGAGAAATTAAGGAAACAATCCCCTTCACAATTACAACCAAAAAAATAAAGTACCTAGGAATAAACTTAACCAAGGAGACTAAAGACTTGTACTTGGAAAATTACAAAGCATTGATAAAAGGAATCAAGGAAGATACAAACAAGTGGAAGCATATACCGTGCTCATGGTTAGGAAGAATAAACATCATTAAAATGTCTATATTACCCAAAGCTATCTATAAATTCAATGCAATACCAATTAAAATACCAATGACATACTTCAAAGATATAGACCACATATTCCAAAAATTTATATGGAACCAAAAGAGAACATGAATAGCCTCAGCAATCTTAAAAAAGAAGAATAAAGTGGGAGGTATCACACTTCCTGATATCAAGTTATACTACAAGGCCGTTGTACTCAAAACAGCCTGGTACTGGCATAAGAACAGGCATATAGATCAATGGAACAGAACAGAGAACCCAGAAATAAACCCACAGTTCTATGGACAACTGATATTTGACAAAGGAGGCAAGGAAATACAATGGAGTAAAGACAGCCTCTTTAACAAATGGTGTTGGGAAAATTGGACAGCTACCTGCAAAAAAATGAAACTAGATCACCAGCTTACACCACTCACAAAAATAAACTCAAAATGGATAAAAGACTTAAATGTAGGCCGTGAAACCATAAGCATCTTAGAAAAAACATAGGCAGTAAGCTCTCGGACATCTCTCAGAGCAATATATTTGCTGATTTATCTCCATGGGGAAGTGAAATAAAAGACAGGATAAACAAATGAGACTATATCAAACTAAAAAGCTTTTGCACAGCTAAAGACAACAAGAACAGAATAAAAAGACAAACTACACAATGGGAAAACATATTTGACAATACGTCTGATAAGGGGTTAATAACCAAAATTTATAAAGAACTTGTAAAGCTCAACACCAGGAAGACAAACAACCCAATCCAAAAATGGGCAAAAGAGATGAATAGACAATTCTCCAAAGAGGACATACAGATGGCCAATAGGTATATAAAAAAAATGCCCCCAAACATTTTTAACAAAATATTCGAATTTATTAAGGTTTTAAATTTTAAGAAATACTTCTATGCTCTTAAGATTGTATAAAATTTTTGTTAGAGTCTCCTAAAATATTGATGCCTGGGAAATCTACAAAAAATAAATGTGCAGTGAGGAAGTGACTAAGAGGGAAACAAGAATATAAAGGTTGTCACCCAGTGTTTGTGAATTTCCTCAGCTCACTCTGTGATTGTGGCAAAGGAAACCCAAGTGTAAGTTCAAGTTTAAGCCCTCCTGAAATGTGACCATGCCTTGGGACTGTCTTTCCCATTACTTTTACTTTACATGACTCTAACATGTCACTGAGGACTTTCTTTTCATGTTGTTTCATTTAGTGTTATTTTGAGGTTTATAAGTAAAATTTTGATAACACATTTTTCATCTGCAATCATTCACTGTTCCTTCAAACAAGCATATTCTTTGAGTGAATGAAAAATAGATTCTGTCTACCAAACTTGTATATCGAAGATGGAATAGAGACTCAATCAAATATATATTGGACCAGTTTTGACTCATATAAACAAAAAAAATCTTAACTTTATATCATTTCCTTAATATATCATTTAATTCTAAGCAAATATTGGTATTTGCCTCCATCTTGTTTTATTTCATCACAAATAAATTATCCATGTTGCCCATTTTTATCAGGATAAATTCAGATTTCACTGAAATTTAGATTTTTAAGAAAGCTCTTCAGTTTCAGCCTCAGCTATACATTAATGAGTTCACAGTTATGTCTTGGTATTTCTTTCCCTTGTCCTGTTGAAACGAATTCTTCAGAATGACAATGGTGGTGAGAAGCTGCCAGTAGAGGCAGTAAGAGCACAGGAGATCCAGAAAAACTTTTCATTGTAATGTTTTGAGTTCAAGAAGTTTACATGAAACAAATTTACACTCAATGCATTACTGACTTCTAAATCAGCTGCTTGATGACAATGTCAAATGAAATAATGTGCAGAAGACTTTGAATACAGGATGAAAGTATACCAAATAAGAGTTCTTGTAAAGACGGTTTACTCTCATGATAAGCCTACCATATGATGACCCATGGCCATGTGCTTGGGTTTATAATAATAAACCTCCCCCCCAAAAAAAACTTTGAATGGGTAGAAGGATTGAACTAAAAAATGTGAGTTACATCATCAAATAATGTACATAGGTTAATAAAAAATTTATAGATATGTTAAATATTTATTGCTTTTGTTGACGTAAATGTAAATATTTTCTAAATAGCAAGAGATTGAATATTTTAAATCACTTTTCACTTTGAAATAATTTTTTTCTTTAATCCTTGAATTTCTAATCTTAGTATTTATTTTTCTGTCTTTATGTATGCTTGTGAGGTATGTTGGGAAGAAAATGATTGTTAGCCAGTAAGACAGCTTCACTCTTTGGCAATTGTGTAGAATGTACCCAGAATCACTTCCACAAACTGAGTTTCATGAACAAACAAAAAGCATAGTTTTTTTTAAATTGAATTTTTTATTGAAAGGTGAAAAGATAGAGGACTCTAGAATTATGATGGAGATATAGGCATACTGAAAAACTATCCATAATTCTGAGAAGCTAAATACTTTTATTCAAATAATCCTGTCATGATGTTTGCTATCCAGTTTTTGAGCTTAAATTCTGAAGTCCCTTAATAGTTCAGATGCTGAGTTGCTGGGCAGGATTTCAGTAGAAGCCAGAGGACCAGTATCTTCCATAGCTCCATGGGCGCCAGGAGCCATAGCCGTAGCCTCCATAGCCACAGCCACAGCCGTAGCCACAGCCCAGGCCACCGAAGCCACCCCAGCCATAGCCCAGGCCTCCATAGTAGCTGCCGTAGTAGCTCATGGTGTGATAATGTGAGTTTGTTTGCTGTTCAAGGCAAGATGCTGGTGTGAATGTCGACCTCTGTCCTGCGATGCTTATATACCCTGAGCAGAGCATGCAATAAATCACGTGCCACATTTTTTGCCTCCTTCTGTGCTACCCCTAATTGATGCAATCCCAACATCTGAAGAGGCCCTTCTACTTATTAAAATGTTTCATCTTGCATTGCTGCCCCATCGTGGTTTCCCTTAAACACATTGCATCTCTTTTATGAGAAGGAATTGCTGTATCTTCAAAGTCTGGACGTAACAGACGAAATAAAAATTTTCCCAGCCAAGCCGATTGCATAACACCTTTTAGAGTGCTGTGTTTCAGAATTAAGTTGTGCTTCATCCCTGGCTTTCCTTGACTTAGTATGCTTCACTTACAATTAAATGAAAGAATTTGGTCAAATCAAGTTGGGAATGAATCATATGCTTTCAAAGACATTTAATGCTTCATGGTAAAGTTGCTTTACAAAGTTAAAAAAAAATAAAACATATTTGAGATCCTGGAGGCATCAGCTCCCATGCTGTGAACACTTGTATATAGAATTTCAGAAAAAAATGTTGAAATAGAACCATCCTTTTTCTATCATTTTATAACATTGGCCGTTGTAAACATTAGCCTCCTTTTGGTTTCATATACTGCGTTGGAAAACAGAAATTATTGGGGTAATGTGCAAATTAAAGTAATCAAAAATCTGTTTCATAAGCAGCCCTAAAACCTTTTCAAAATTCTACTTTTTGCATCCTCACTCCCTTCTGGCATGTCTACCGAAAATACAGATGACATCTGCTTCCCTGTCACTGCAGACACCACCGTTTTCTTACCTTTTCTCTAATCTTTGTATCTGCCCTCTTTTTAAATCTGTTTTCGAATATCACTCAGTTCCTTTCAATTCTCATTAAGTTCTGGGACTAGGTTAAATAGTGAAGTATTATACAATTTCTCTTTGGCCCTCACACAGTTCTGTTTAATCCTTATTAAATACTTTTGTATATACCTTCACTATTACCACAGTATTTTTGCTTTGTATTCTCTTTTCTTGCTGTGTTTATTTTCTTTCTTTCAAAAAATACTAGTTAACTAGTCTCTACTAAAATATTAAATATTTATTAAGATCTTTGATATTGAAATACATGTCATCTCCAACCCCTGGAAAATTTAGTAAGAGACTATTAACACTGAAAATACTTTCAGAATCTCAGAAAACACGTATGTAGAGTATAAAAAGGCAGTGTGGAGAAAAATACTAATTGAAGACAAAAATCCCTTCCTTTCTCCGCACAGTTATCATCCATACCCAAGGTTGCCCCTAATCCAGTTAAACCCCTCAGGTATTTCCTTTACTTGAATTAAGCATCTAACTTCTTGTTACCCCGTTATGACCTCAACTCTACTGCTCACCTTTGGTTGAGTTTATAAGAAATTATCAAATGCTACATTTTCCCAGTTTGACTCATTGATTCACACACAGTAGGAAATAAGTGTTGTGTGGATGAATGTATCCCAAGGTCCTTATGCGGAAGGTTCATGTCCTTCATCAATATGGACACCTCTTTGAATGCTCTGAGAATTTAAAGGAGGAACTTGTTCAGAAAAAAAGATAACCCATCACTTTCATTTATTTGTTGTTCAAAGCATACTGTAAAATACACACATCTTAAATCTAAGAGTTAATGGTATTTTGCATGTATTCACAGATAGCCTTGAACAATCACATTCAAATTCCCCAGTTTTTTTTCTCTATAACCTACCAATTGGTATCCCTACCTAGAAGTGTGCCTGTACTGCATGTCACATGAATGGGATCATACAGAATTCTAGCCCTGTCCCCTACTGTGTATCCTGGGCTCTGTGCGATGTAGCTTTGCTATTGAGGGTAGCGTTAGTTCTGTCATTTTTACCCCTGCAAAATAGGCTGTTTGAGTAACACTTGTTTTTAAGCAGTTTATTTACTCTTCCCGTCTCCTTTTTTGGCTAACATGCATGAATAACACTGATGTGTACTTTTTTTGTTTGTCTATATATTCTGTTTTTGGTTATACAAATACACAGAATGTGAAATGAAAATATATTTTCAGTAGATTATACCAAACAATATTACAGTACACGTGCTGAATTTTCATACCAATCAGTGTTCATGAGAGTGGTAGTAGCTCCATAGTTTTCCCCACGCTGGCCATTTTCAGACTCTTTAATTTGGTCATCTTTGTGGGTATTACTGATATCGGAACACTGTATTCATTTGGTTTGGAAATGACATTGGGCAACTTTACAAATGTTTATAGCCTACTTAGATATCCTTTTTTTTGAAGTGCCAGTTCAACTGTGCTATTCATGTTTAACTGGCTTTTTTTATTCTGTAATTTTATTATCAATTGGCCGTAGTTCTTTACATTTTTTGGTGCTGGTGTTTTGTCAGAATTATGTGATGAAAATATTTTCACCCAGCATTTGTTTTGCTATTTTTTCACTGTAAAATATCTATATATGAACAGAATGTTGCAACGTGACATCCAACTCATTCACCTTTTTTCTTCTATGTTTGATACTTTTGTTCTAGTTAAGACATTTTTACTACCTCACATGTTATTTAATTGTGTTTCTCTTCTTTCTTCACAATGTATGCCATTTTAATTGATCATCCTAAAGGTAAGACAGTTGATAATGTGAGTCTTTCCTTCTCATTATGGGAAGGTGAAGATGTACAATTACAAATAAATCAGATAGATGTCAGTGGGGCACACACTGCCTGCTCGCAACTGGCAGATGTGCACAAGATTTGGGGTTGATGAACTTGCTGAGATGTGTTCTCCCTAAGACAAGCAAAAGCTCTTCCAAGAAGTAAAGATATAATGTCCCTTGTATTCAGCAGAGGTCCCAAAAAGCATTAAATTCATAATAAACCATACGATATGGTTCAATCTATCACTATTTGCTGTGATTACCAATAATAAAACCAAATAAACAAACTATGATATGTGAAAGAGTTAATTATGCACTAAAACTGAGTTGAGAAATATCAGTTGAGCTAAAGAAAACAGATATTTGCTAAGAAAATATACAGATGCCACATTGCCACAACTTCCTGTTCTTGACTTTAATCTGAACATTATCTCAATAAAAGCAAGATATTGATAGACATAAAATAACTAACATTTTAAGAAAACTTTTGATTTAATTGTAGTGTTTAATATTTATATCTATCTTTTCCTGACCTGTGGTGGCGCAGTGGATAGTGGATAAAGCATTGACCTGGAACACTGAGGTTGCTGGTTCAAAACCCTGGGCTTGCCTTGTCAAGGCACATATGGAAGTTGATGTTTCCTGCTCCTCCTCCCATTTATCTCTCTCTCTCTCTCTCTCTCTCTCTCTCTCTCTCTTTCTCTCCCTCCTATATATCTCAGAAAAATGAATAAATAAAATCTAAAAAAATTTATACACACACACACACACACATCCTTCTGTCTCTCTCCGTGCTTGTGAGGTACGTGGGGAAAAAATAATTGTTAGCCAACAAGATAGCTTCTTTCTTTGACAATTGAAAAGAATGTACCCAGAATCACTTCTGTATAACTGAATTTCATGAAAAGAAACAAAAAGCATACTTTGTTTTCAAATTTAATGTTTTATTGAAAGGTGAACAGATAGTCCAATTAGGTATAAAAGCAAAAGTAAAGGACTCTAGGATTATGATGGAGGTACAGGCATATTGATAAACTGTTCATAATTCTGAGAAGCTAAATTCTTTTGTTGAAATAACCCCCACATGATGTTTGCTGTCCAGTTCTTGAGCTGAAATTCAGAAGTCCCTTAGAAGTTCAGATGCTGAGATGCTGGGCACGATTTCAGTAGAAGCCAGAGGACCAGTACCTTCCATAGCTCCATGGGCGCCAGGAGCCATAGCCATAGCCTCCATAGCCACAGCCACAGCCGTAGCCACAGCCCAGGCCACCGAAGCCACCCCAGCCGTAGCCCAGGCCTCCGTAGTAGCTGCCGTAGTAGCTCATGGTGTCAGGGATGAGTTTGTTTGCTGTTCAAGGTCAGAACCTGAGTGTGAATGTTGACCTCTGTGCTGGGATGCTTATATACCCTGAGCAGAGCAGATGATATATCACATGCCCACTGTTCTGGATCATTCCAAAATATTTATTTACTTGAGGCACCTCATTGATATGCTGCCACAAGGAGAGACTCCAGCTCATTAAGTTCTGAGCTTGCATAGCTGCCTGGTTAGAACACCCTGAACTCATTACATTCTTTGTTGTTAATGAGAAAAACACCTGTACTCAAAGTCACAGAATCAAAATTCCCTAAAAAAATATTTTATTACTAAACATATTGCATTGTTCATCTGAGATGGCATTTTCTCACTAAATATTTTGTCATTTTCAAT
The DNA here is from genome assembly GCF_036850765.1 of Saccopteryx bilineata. Taxonomy (NCBI): domain Eukaryota; kingdom Metazoa; phylum Chordata; class Mammalia; order Chiroptera; family Emballonuridae; genus Saccopteryx; species Saccopteryx bilineata. Next base: position 232,200,374 of record NC_089491.1, on the reverse strand, counting down.
TTAGATATCATTCTTTTCACTATGGTATCCTCCATCTAGAACCAAATACACTGATCAAGTTTAAAATTTTTAATCTTGTCAAATTCTTTAACTGTCAAATTTATTCAGCTGAACACACACACACACAAGAAAACTATTTTAATTTTGTATATCCTCTTACAAAATATTCTGGTTAATCAACATAGTAAAATTTATTTTAGAAGCTGACGATCTAGCCACAAAACAAACTCAGTTATAACCAATTTAAAAATCTATTCAAAGAAATTGTCTTTAAACATTACCCTCTTTTCTGAAATGAAAAAGTATTATCTAAAACCAAAAATCAGTGTTTTTCAACCACCGATCTGTGGACATGTCTCCCACAAACTTCTTGCCAGTCTACAGTAGAGTTAACCACCCTAAGGTTGTAGGAAGATTATAGACCTAATGAGTTTAGTTGAATTTTGCTTATGCTCTGGGTGATTTTTGCCTTAGCAGTCTCTAAAATAATACTTTTATAATTTTTATTATATTATATAATTATATATTCTAATATATAATATATATTAATGAGCAAGAGAGAGAGAGACAGAGGGAGAGAGGTACAGATAGGGACAGACAGACAAGAAGAGAGAGACATGAGAAGCATCGACTCATAGTTGTAGCATTTAAGTTGTTCATTGATTGCTTCTCATTTGGACTTGACCAGGGGTCTCCAGCTGAGCTCGTGACCCCAGTCTAAAGCCAGTGACCTTGTGCTTCAAGCCAGAGACCTTTGGGCTCAAGCTAGTGGCCATGGGGTCATGTCAATGATCCCATGCTCAAGTCAGTGACCCTACACTCATACTGGTGATCCCACACTCAAGCCATATGATCCCACGCTCAAACTGGTGACCTCGGCATTTCGAACCAGGATCTTCAGTGTCCCAGGTCAACGATATATCCACTGCACCACCATTTGATCAGGAAGTTTTATATTTTATTTAAGAATAATTGGTATACAATCTTTTATTGATTATTGGTTGCAGGTATAAAAATTCAACATTTCATACCTTACTATATATATCATCCAGTTATAATTTAGAAATTATCTGTCATTGTGCAAGTTTATCACAATTTTACAGACTATACGTCCTTCCTTCTAGCCCCAAAATATTTTTAATGAGATAGTCTAACTCATTAAGGTTTTAAATTTTAAAATATACTTTTATAGTCAAGTTTTGTGGGAATTTTTTGACAGAGTCTCCTAAAATCTTGATGCCTAAAAAAATCTATAAAAAATGTATCAGTGAAGAAATGACTAAAACAAAAACAAAATTATAATGATTATTAGTCTGCCATTGTGAATTCCCTCAACTCACTCTGTGATCGTGATAAAGGAAACTCAAGTATGAGCCCATGTTTCAAGTTTAAGCCTTTCTGAAATGTGACCATACCTTAGCTTGTGTCTTTACCAATACTTTTTCTTTGTATGACTTTAATATGTAACTGAGGGCTTTGTTTTACTCTTGGTGGTGTTTAGTTTTGTATTATTTTGAGGTTTATAAGTAATATGTTTGATAATACATTTTTCGTCTACAATAATTCACTGCTTTTCCAACAAAACATATTTGTTGATTAAATGAAAGAATAAATTCTGCCTGCTACACTTGTGTATCGAAGATAGAGACTCAGTCAAACATATTGGACCAGTTTTGCCTAATTTAAACAAAAAAAATCTTAATTTCATATCATTGCCTGAATACATCATTTGATTCTAGGCACACATTGGTATTACCTCCATCATATTTCATCACAAATGAATTATCCGTGTTGTCCATTTTTACAAGAGAAATTCAGATTTCATTGAAAGTTAGATTTTTAAGAAAGCTCTTTGGTTTCACCTCCAGCTAAACAATAATTAGTTCACACTTATGTCTTGTTGTTTCTCTTCCTTAATGTGTTGAAACAAATTCTTCAGAATGACAGTGGTGGCGAGAAGATGCCATTAGAGGCAGTAAGAGCACAAGAAGCCGACAGAAACCTTTCGTTGTAATGTTTTGAGTTCAATGATTTGATATGAAACAAATATATCCCAGTTCATTACTGACTTCTATATCACCTGCTTGATGACAATATCAAATGAAATAATGTGCAGAAGAGTTTGAACACAGGATGAGATTATACCAAATCCAAGTCTTGTAAAGATGGTTTACTCTCATGATAAGCCGACCACATGGTTTGACCCATTACCATGTGCTTGTGCTGACACTAATAAAACCAAATAAACAAATTTTTAATGAGTGGAAAGATTAGATTAAGAAATGTCAGTTATGGCCTGGCCAGATGGTGGTGCAGTGAATAGAGCGTTGGACTGGGATGCGGAGGACCCAGGTTCAAGAACCCGAGGTCGCCAGCTTGAGCACGGGCTCATCTGGTTTGAGCAAAACTCACCAGCTTGAGACCAAGGTCACTGGCTCAAGCAAAGGGTTACTCGATCAGTTGTAGCCCCACAGTCAAGGCACATATGAGAAAGCAATCAATGAACAACTAAGGTGCGCAATGAAAAACTGATGATTGATGCTTCTCATCTCTCTGTTCCTGTCTGTCTGTTCTATCTCTCTCTCTGACTCTCTCTCTGTCTCTGTAAAAAAAAAAAGTGCATTGTGTTAAATACAATATATATGTTGATAAATATATATAGATGTTAAAATTTTATTTTCTCTTGCTGTCTTAAGTCTGAATATTTTCTAAATAGCAAGAGATTGAAAATTTTAAATCACTTTCTATTTTGAAACATTTTTTTAATTTCATCCTAGAATTACTAATTTTTATATCCATCTTTCTTTCTCTATATATGCTTGTGAGGTATAAGAAACATGATTTTTAGCCAAGAAGATAGCAATCTTTTTGACAATTAAGTAGAATTTATCCATAATCCCTTCCACATAACTAATTTTCATGAACAAAACAAAAACCATAATTGGTTTTCAAATTTAGTATTTTATTAAAGGGTAAATTTGTAATCTAATCAGTCATAAAAACAAAAGTAAAGGGCTCTAGGATTATGATGGAGATATAGGCATATTGATAAACTGTCCATAATTCTGAGAAGCTAGATTCTTTTGTTCAAATAACCCCCCCAAATAACATGATGTTTATTGTCCAGTTCTTGAGCTCAAATTCAGAAGTCCCTTAGAAGTTTAGGTGCTGAGTTGCTGGGCACAATTTCAGTAGAAGCCAGAGGACCAGTATCTTTCATAGCTCCATGGGCGCCAGGAGCCATAGCCATAGCCTCCATAGCCACAGCCACAGCCGTAGCCACAGCCCAGGCCACCGAAGCCACCCCAGCCGTAGCCCAGGCCTCTGTAGTAGCTGCCGTAGTAGCTCATGGTGTCAGGGGTGTGTTTGTGTGCTGTTCAAAGTTGAAACCTGAGTGTGAATGTTGACCTCTGTCCTGGGATGCTTACATACCCCCGAAAAGAGTAGGTGATACACCACATAACCACTGTTCTAGATCATTCCAAAATATTTGTTGACTTGAGGCACCTCATTGATCTGCCACAAGGAGAGACTCCAGCTCATTAAGTTCTCAGTTTGCATACCTGCCTGGTTAGAACACCCCAAACTCTCTGCATTCTTGGTTTTTAATGAGAGGAACACTTGTCTTCCAAGTCACAGAACCAAAATTTCCTAAATAGAATTCTTAATTACTAAGTATATTGCATTGTTCACATCAGATGGCATTTTCTCATTTAATATTTTGTCATTTCTAATTTGCATCATTCTTTGCAATATTGTATCTTGTATGCATCTAGATTCAGATACACAGATCAAGTTAAAAAATTCTTAGCTATCAAACTCTTTTATTGTCAAATTTATTTATTTATCTGAACACAATCACATAAAAAACTATTATAATTTTATATATTCTCTGTTTTTATTTTATTTAGAAAATTAAATTTCACAGTGTGACATGGATCAATAAGAATACATACATTTCTGGCCCTGGCCAGTTGGCTCAGCGGTGGAGCGTCAGCCTGGCGTGCGGGGGACCCGGGTTCAATTCCCGGCTGGGGCACATAGGAGAGGCGCCCATTTGCTTCTCCACCCCCCCTCCTTCCTCTCTGTCTCTCTCTTCCCCTCCCGCAGCCGAGGCTCCATTGGAGCAAGGATGGCCTGGGCGCTGGGGATGGCTCCTTGACCTCTGCCCCAGGCGCTAGAGTGGCTCTGGTCGCTGCCGAGCGACGCCCCGGAGGGGCAGAGCATCGCCCCCTGGTGGGCAGAGCATCGCCCCTGGTGGGCGTGCCGGGTGGATCCCGGTCGGGCGCATGTGAGAGTCTGTCTGACTATCTCTCCCCGTTTCCGGCTTCAGAAAAATACAGAAAGAGAAAGAAAAAAAAAAAGAATACATACATTTCAGGTAAACATTTCTATAGCATATGAGCTGTTGATTATTATTGTATACCCATAACCTAAAGTCAAATCATTTTCTGTCACCTTATATTTGTTCCTCTTTACACCCATCCCATCACTCTCTTTTACATTCCCATGTCCCTCTCCTCCAGGTAAGTACTTCATTTTTATCTATGTCCATTAGTCTCAGTTTTATATCTCACCTATGTGTGAAATAATACAGTTCTGAGCATTCTCTCATTTATTAATTTCACTCAGTATAATGTTCTCCAGATCCATCTATGTTGTCGTAAATGGCAATATGTCAGCATTTTTTATAGCTGAGTAGTAATCCATTTTATACATATACCACTTCTTCTTTATCCAATTCTCTATCGAGGTACACTTTGGTTGTTTCCATGTGTTGGCCACTGTGAATAATGCTGCAATGAACACGGGGGTTATATGCCTTTACATACCAGTGTTTTCAAATTTGGGGGGTCAATTCCTGGTAGAGGAATTGCTGGGTAATATGTTAGTCCTATTCTTAATTTTTTGAGGAATGCCATGCTTTCTTTCAAAATGGCTGTACTAGTTTACATGCCCACTAGCATTGAATGAGGGTTCCTTTTTCTCCACAGCCTAACACTTGTTATTACCTGTCTTGTTGATAATAGCCAATCTAACAGGTGTGAGGTGGTATCTCATTGTAATTTTGATTTGCATTTCTCTAATAGCTAGTGAAGATGAGCATTTTTTCATATATCTTTTGGCCATTTGTATGTCTTCTTGGGAAAAGTGCCTGTTCAGGTCATCTCGCCATGTTTTAATTTGCTTCTTCGCTTGTTTGTTGCTGAGCTTTGTGAGTTCTTTATATATTTTGTATATTAACCCCTTAACAGAGACATTGTTCATAAACAGTATCTCCCATTTAGTTGGCTGCCTTTTTGTTTTGATGTCAGTTTCTTTTTCTGTGCAGAAGCTTTTTACTCTGACATAGAACCACTCAGTAATTTTTTTCTTCTCTTGCTCTTGGAGTCAAATTAATGAATTGTTCACTACAGCCAAATTTCATGAGGTTAGTACCTATGTGTTTTTCTATGTAATATATTGTTTCAGGTGTTATATTAGGTCTGATTCATTTTGAATTAATTTTTTGTGCAGGGAGACAAACAGTAGTTGAGTTTCATCCTTTTGCATGTGATTTTCCAATTTTTGCAGCACCATTTATTGAAGAGGCTTTCTTTTCTCCATTGTGTGTTTTGGGCTACTTTGTCAAAGATGATTTTTCCATGAATATATGGTTTTATTTCTGGGCTCTCGATTCTGTTCCATTGGTTGTATGTCTGTATTTCTGCCAATACCATGCTGTTTTGATTATCGTGGCTCTAGTCTATAGTATAATTTAACATCAGGTAGTGCGATACCTCCAGCTTCATTGTTTTTCCTCAGGATTGCTTTGACAATTCCGGGGTTTTTGTGGGTTCATACAAAACTGGCAATTCTTTGTTCTATATCTTAAAAAATTACGTTAGTGTTTTGATGGGGATTGCATTAAATTTGTATATTGTTTTGGGTAATATAGCCATTTTAACTTTATTGATTCTTCCAATCCATGAACATGGAATATTTTACCATTTTATTTTGTCTTTTTCGTTTCTTTCAATAATGTTTTATAGATTTCAGTATGCAGGTCCTTCACATCCTTTGTTAAGTGTACTCTTAAGTATTTTATTTTTTGTTGTTGCAATAGTAAAAGGAATTTTTTTTTACTGTATTTTCCAAAGTTTCACTGTTGGCATATAGGTAAGCAATAGACTTTTGCATATTGATTTTGTATCCTGCGACTTTACTGTATTGGTATATTGTTTCTAAGAGTGTTTTGTTGAAGTCTTTGGGGTTTTCTATATACAGGAACATGTCATCTGCAAAAAGTGATACCTTTACTTCTCCTTTCCCAGGATGGATGATTTTTGGATATTTTATTCCCTGGCCAGATTTCTCTGGCTAAGACTTCTAGTACAATATTGAATGAGTAGAGACAGTAGGCAGCTTTTTCTTATTTCTGATTTTAGTGGAAAAGCCTTTTGTTTTTTAGTATTTTGTATGATATTGGCTGTTGGTTTGTCATATATGACCTTTATTATGTTGAGGTACTTTCTACTTATAGCCATTTTATTCAGAGTATTAAACATAAATGGATGTTGTATCTTATCAATTTCCTTTTCTGCATCTATTAATAGAATCATATAATTTTTGTTCTTTGTTTTGTAAATGTGGTATATTATGTTGATCAATTTACATATGTTGAACCATACTTGTGCTTCCCACTTAATCATGATATATTTTTTAATATTGATATGTTGTTGTATTCTATTTGCTAAAATAGTATTCATAATACATTTTCCATCTGAAATCATTCACTGTTCTTCAAACCAAACATATTTTTCGAGTAAATAAAATAATAAATTTTGCCTGCCATAACTTGTAGTATCTAAGAGTGTAGACTCAAACATATTTTATTAGTTTTGAATAATTTTAACAGAATTACTTTTTACTGAGTTCTAAAAAAACTGTATTGGCCTCCATCTTGTTTTATTTCATCACAAATAAATGATCCATGTTGCCCATTTTTATCAGGAGAAATTCAGATTTCACTGAAATTTAGCTTTTTAAGAAAATTCTTCAGTTTCAACTTCAGCTAAGCAATAATTAGTTCATAATTATGTCTTATTGTTTCATCCCCTTGTTGTATTGAAACAAATTCTTCAGAATGATAATGGTGGTAAGAAGATGCCAGTAAAATGCAGTAAGAGCACAGGAAGCCAACAGAAAACTTTTTTGTAGTTTCTAGTTTAATGACTTCATATGAAATATCCTTACCCCAATTCATTACTGACTTCTTGATCAGCTGCTTGATGACAATATTAAATGAAATAATGTGCAGAAGAGTTTGAACACAGAATGAGAGCATACCAAAGAGGAGTTCTATATAGATAGATGGTTTACTCTCATGATAAGCCTACCATATGGTTTGACCCATTACCATGTGCTTCAGCTGACACTAATAAAACCAAATAAAAAATTTTGAGTGAGTGGAAGGATTGGATTGAGAAATGTGAGTTGTGTTAAAAAAATACATGTTAGTAAATAAATGTATAGATATGTTAAATTTTCATTTCTTTTCTGTTATAGACATAATTGTGAATATTTTCTAAATAGCAAAAAATTGATAATTTAAAATCACTTTCCATTTTGAAAAAATTGTTATGGTTCATCCTAGAATTTCTAATCTTTATATTTATTTTTCTGTTTCTGGGCCAGTTTGTGAGTTATGGTGAAAAAAAAAAATATTGTTAGCCAAGAAGATAGCTTCCCTCTTTGACAACTGAGTAGAATATATCCAGAATCACTTCCACAAAACTGAGTTTCATGAACAAACTTATGTTTGTTTTCAAATTTAATGTTTTATTGAAAGGTGAACAGATAGTCCAATCAGTTATAAAAGCAGAAGTAGATGACTCTAGGATTATGATGGAATATAAGCATATTGATAAACAGTCCATAATACTGAAAAGCTAAATACATTTTGTTCAGATAACCCTGGCATGATGTTTCCGGTTCAGTTTTTGAGCTCAAATTTGGAAGTCCCTTAGAAGTTCACATGCTGAGTTGCTGGGCAAGTTTTCAGTAGAAGCCAGAGGACCAGTATCTTCCATAGCTCCATGGGCGCCAGGAGCCATAGCCGTAGCCTCCATAGCCACAGCCACAGCCCAGGCCACTGAAGCCACCCCAACCATAGCCGAGGCCGCCATAGTAGCTGCTGTAGTAGCTCATGGTGTCAGGAATTTGTTTGCTGTTCAAGGTCAGAACCTGCATGTGAATGTCGACCTCTGTCCTGGGAAACTTATATACCCTGAGCAGAGCAGATGATCCACCATGTGACCATTGTTCTGGATCATTGCAAAATATTTGTTGACTTGAGGCATCTTATTAATCTGCTGCTACAAGGAGAGACTCCAGCTCATTAAGTTCTGGGTTTCCATAGCTGCATGGTTAGAACACCCCGAACTCACTGCATTCTTTGTTATTAATGAGAAAAACACCTGTCTTCAAAGTCTCAAAATCAAAATTCCCTAAATAGAATTCTTCATTACTGAGCATATTGCATTAATCCTCTGAATTGGCTTTTTCTCACTTAATATTTTATCATTTCTAATTTTCATCATTCTTTTCTTTTTTAATTAATTTATTTATTGTGTTTACATAGATTCTAGTGTCTCCCCAAAAGAATTCCCCCTCCCCTGTATTTCCCTCAACTTCTCCCTTATCCCTCTCCCAAGAGCTCCCTCCCCCCTTCCCTTCAGGTTTAATTCCATTCCTCAGTTCACATTGTTCCTTGGATTCCTCAAATGAGTGAGGTCATATATTTTTCTTTCTCTGCCTGGCTTATTTCACTCAACATAATAGTTTCCAGGTCTATCCATATAGTTGCAAAAGGTAATATTTCCTTCTTTTTCATGGCCTCACAGTATTCCATTGTATATATGTACCACTGCTTTTTAATCCACTCGTCCACTGACGGACACTTGGGCTGTTTCCAGATCTTCGCTATTGTGAACAATGCTGCCATAAACATGGGGGTGCATTTCTTTTTTTCAGTCAGTGATATGATGTCCTTGGGATATATTCCTATAAGTGGGATGGCTGGGTCAAAAGGCAGTTTCATTTCTAATTTTTTGAGGAATCTCCATACTGTTTTCCACAGAGGTTGCACCAGTCTGCATTCCCACCAGCAGTGGAGGAGGATTCCCCTTTCTACACATCCTCGTCAGCACCTATAGTGTGTTGTTTTGTTAATGAGCACCATTCTGAGTGGTGTAAGGTGATATCTCATTGTGGTTTTAATTTGCATTTCTCTGATGATTAGTGATGTTGAACATTTTTTCACCTGTCTATTGGCCATCTGTACGTCCTCTTTGGAGAAGTGTCTATTCATTTCTTGTGCCCATTTTTTTATTGGATTGTTTGTCTTTTTGGTGTTGAGTTTTAGAAGTTCTTTATAAACTTTGGTCATTAACCCCTTACCAGACGTATTGTCGAATATGTTCTCCCATTGTGTGGTTTGTCTTTTTATTCTGTTTATATTGTCTTTAGCTGTGCAAAAGCTTTTTAGTTTGATATAGTTCCATTTGTTTATCCTGTCTTTTATTTCACTTCCTGTGGAGATAAATCGGCAAATATATTGCTGCAATAGATGTCGGTGAACTTACTGCCTATGTTTACTTCTAAGATGCTTATGGTTTCATGACTTACATTTAAGTCCTTTATCCACTTTGAGTTTATTTTTATGAATGGTGTAAGTTTGTGGTCTAGTTTCATATTTTTGCGGGTAGCTGTCCAGTTTTCCCAATACCATTTGTTAAAGAGACTGTCTTTACTCCATTGTATTCTCTTACCTCCTTTGTCAAATATCAATTGTCCATAAAGGTGTGGGTTTATTTCTGGGTTCTCTGCTATGTTTCATTGATCTATATGCCTTCTCTTATGCCAGTACCAAGCTGTTTTGAGTACAATGTCCTTGTAGTATAACTTGATATCAGGAAGTGTGATACCTCCCACTTTATTCTTCCTTTTCAAGATTGCTGAGGCTATTCGTGTTCATTTTTGGTTCTATATATATATTTGGTTCATATATATATGTTTGGAATATTTGTTCAATATCTTTGAAGTATGCCATTGGTATTTTAATAGGAATTGCATTGAATTTATAGATTGCCTTGGATAATATAGATATTTAAATGATGTTTATTCTTCCTATCTAGGAACACAGTGTATGCTTCCACTTGTTTGTATCTTCCTTGATTTCTTTTATCAATGTTTTATAATTTTCCAAGTAGAAGTCTTTAATCTCCTTGGTTAAATTTACTCCTAGATACTTTATTTTTTTGTTGTTGCAATAGTGAAGAACATTGTTTTCTTAATTTTTCTTTCAGATAATTTATTATTGGTGTATAAAAATGGCACTGATTTCTGAATATTAATTTATTATCCTGCCACCTTGCCAAATTAATTTATCATGTCTAGTAGTTTTTTGACTGAGACTTTAGAGTTTTCTATGTACAGTATCATGTCATCAGAAAATAATGATAGTTTTACCTCTTCTTTTCCAATTTGGATGCCTTTTATTTCTTCTTGTCTGATTGCTGTGGCTAGCACTTCCAGAACCAAGTTGAATAAGAGTGGTGAAAGGGGGCATGCCTGCCTTGTTCCTGATCTTAAGGGAATTGCTTTCTATTTTTACCCATTGAGTATGATGTTGGCCGTGGGTTTGCCATAGATGACCTTTATCATGTTGAGGTATGTTCCCTGTATTTCCACTTTTCTGAGAGTTTCGATTATAAATGAGTGCTGGATTTTATCAAGTGCTTTTTCTGCATCTATTGATATTATCATGTTCTTTTTCTCCTTCCCTTTGTTTATGTGATGACTCACACTAATTAATTTGCAAATATTGTACCAGCCTTGCCTCCCCACAATAAATCCCACTAGATCATGATGTATAATTTTTTTCATGTATTGTTGGATCTGGTTTGCTAATATTTTATTGAGAATTTTAGCATCTAAATTCATAAGGGATATTAACCTACAGTTTTCTTTCTTTGTAGTGTCTTTACCTGGTTTTGAAATGAGAATTATGCTTGCCTCATAAAAGGATCTTGTAAGTCTTCCCTCCTCTTGAATTGTTTAAAATAGCTTGAGAAGGATAGGTGTTAGTTCTTCTTTGAAAATTTTGTAAAATTTGCCTGTGAAGCCATCTGGTCCAAGACTTTTGTTTGTTGGGGTTTTTTTTTTTTTAATAACTGTTTCAATTTCATTTGTTGTAATCAGTCTGTTTAGGTTTACCGATTCTTCCAGATTGAGTTTTGAAAGATTATGTTTCTAGGAATTTATCCATTTCATTTAAGTTGTCCAATTTTTTGACATATTCTTCTTTATAGTATTTTTTTACAATCCTTTAAGTTTCTGCTGCGTCAGTTGTTATTCCTTCACTTTCATTTCTAATTTTATTTATTTCAGTCCTTTCTCTTTTTTACTTGATGAATCTAGTTAAAAATTCATCAATCTTGCTTACATTTTCAAGAAAACAGTTCTTGGTTTTATTGAACTTTTGTATTGTTTTTTTAGCCTCCATGTTATTTATTTTTACTCTGATCTTTATTATATTCTTCTTTCTACTTCTTCTGAGCTTTATTTGTTGTTCTTTTTCCAGTTCTTTTACATGCAGTGTTAAGTTGTTTATTTGAGCTTTTTCTTGATTCTTAAGGTATGTCTGTAATGCTATGAACTTCCCTCTCAGGAATGCTTTTGCTGTGTCCCATAAATTTTGAGTTGTTATACGTTCATTTTCATTTGTTTCAAGGAAATTTTTAATTTCTTCCTTGATCTCGTTGTTAACCCACTCATTATTTAATAACATGCTATTTTGCCTCCAAGTATTTGAATGTTTTTCGGTTTTTCTATTGTAGTTGACTTCTAGTTTTATGCCATTGTGGTCAGAAGAGATGCTGGATATGATTTTAATCTTCTTAAATTTATTGAGACTCATGTCCTAACATGTGGTCTATCCTAGAGAATGTACCATGAGCACTTAAAAAGAATGTATATTCTTCTGCATTAGGGGGAAAGGTTCTGAAAATGTCTATTAAATCCAGTTGTTCTCTAGTGTGTCATTTAAGGCCAATGTTTATTTGTTAATTTTCTGTCAGGAGGATCTATCCATTGATGTCAGTGTGGTATTTAAATTCCCTACTATTATAGTATTGCTGTTGATCTTGCCCTTTATGTCCATAAAAATCTGCTTTATATATTTAGGTGCTCCTATATTAGGTGTATAGATATTTACAATGGTTATATCCTCCTGTTGGATTTTTCCCTTTATGATTATTTAGTGATCTTCTTTATCCCTTACTATATTCTTTGTCTTAAAGTCTATTTTGTCAGATGTAAGTATTGCTACCCCAGCTTTATTTTCATTTCCATTTGCGTGAAATACTTTTTTCTATTCCTTCACTTTTAGTCTATGTGTATCTTTTGTTCTGAGGTGGGGAGAGAGCATACGTACAGGTCCTGTTTTCTTATCCATGCAGCTACCCTATGCCTTGATTGGAAGCTTTATATTTCTCCTTCAATTTTAAACTATAGCCTTGCTGGATAAAGAATTCTGGTTTGTAGGTTCTTGCTTTGCATCACTTTGAATATTTCTTACCAATCCCTTCTGGCCTCAAGTGTTTCTGTTGATAAGACAGTTTTCATCCTTATGGGGACTCCTCTGAAGGTAATTAACTGCTTTTCTCTTACAGCTTTTAATATTCTTTCTTTGTCTCTTAATTTTGACACTTTAATTATAATGTGTCTTGATGTAGGTCTCCTTGGGTTTCTCTTTAATGGAACTCTCTGTGCTTCTTGAACTTATGTGACATTTTCCTTCATCAATTTAGGGAAATTTTCATCTATGATTTTTTCAAACATGTTCTCTATCCCTTGTTTGTTCTCTTCTCCTTCAGGAACCCCTATGATGTGGATGTTGTTTCTTTTCATGTTGTCACAGAGCTCTCTTAGAGTTTCCTCAGACTTTTTGACCCTCTTTTCATTTTGCTGCTCTGCTTCTGTGCCTTCATTTACCTTGTCCTCTAAATCACTGATTCAATCCTCTGCTTCATCTAACTTGCTATTAATTCCTTTTATTGCAGTCTTCATTTCTGATATTGTATTTGTCATTTCTAACTAGTTCTTTTTTTATGATTTCAATGTCCTTTTTGATGCTTGCTATCTCTTTATTTAGGTGCTCATTATGTTCATCCATTGTTGCTCTAAGATCCTTGAACATCCTAAAAATCATTGTTTTAAACTATGCATCTGGTATTTTGGTTACTTCCATCTAATTCAGTTCTTTTTCTGGGGATTTCCCATGTTGATTCATTTGGGTTGCATTTCTCTGTTGCCCATTTTGTCTGTGTATTAGGTAGTGCTGTCTGACTTTGAAATTTTTGTGTGATGTTTATAAAGAAGATAGGCTTGGTGGTACTGTCCTCCAGGCCACTTGACCTGTTTTCCTTGTTCTATGAATGCTTCTGGAGGGTACTATTTTTCCTCTTGTTTTATGTGAGTATTAGATGCAGTTGGTCCTTTTGTGGGTATGGTTATCCCTTCAGGCTGGCTGGCTCTAAGGGTCAGCCTTGATTGTGTGTATTTCACACTGTGCAATGTCTGTCCTGTTGCACATATTTATTCTCCACAGTGTCTGGTGCCTGCTAGACTCCACCTTTGGGTGTGCTGCTTGTGTAGGTAGTTGAGTCTAGGGTTGGTGCTGTCTGCCAACCACTAACAGTAGTGTTGGGTCTAGTTCTTCTTGGGTTGGTGTTAGCTATTGTTTGTAACCTGCTGTGGGCTACCAGTCTGCAGCCACTGCACTTTTTGCTGTCTGTGTCTGCATTTCCTGTGTTTGGGTACTATGGGAGGGGCCAACCTTCATATAAGGATCAGCTTCCTCCTGCGTAGAGATGACTACAGCTCCATAAAAGCACTCTGTAAAAGCCCCAAGCTCTGTAAGATTTGTCTCCACTTTTCAGCTGCTCCTCCTCCTCTTGCAGCTGTCTGGTCTTCCCACAGAGTCTTCTGTAGTAAGACTGTAGTGTGGGCTCAGATTGGCCTCACCCAACCAACCGCTCTACATGATGCACGATTGGTGGGTTAGGGAGCTGAGGTTGTGAATACATTTGTGGGACCCCCTACTTCAGAAGTCTCTTGGTCAGGAGCTCAGTACAGGGAATGTGGGCCCTACTCCAGATCTTGATCCCTCAGCCACTGCTGAATACTCAAATTTTATTTCTCTCTAACAAGGTGAGCAGCAGGTTCAGACTAAGTGTGGCTGACAGTCCCCTCTTCAGAAGTTCTTTCAGCTGTTGAGACCCTGGTCTCAGGAAGGAAGACAGAGAGTCCTCTCCTGTGGCTGACTGTGCCTCTCCCGAAGGTGGCTAAGCCCCTCAACCAGACCCAACAAGAGATTCACAGGGACCCACATATTAAATGTCCATGCTCCAAGCCTCTCTCCCTTCCCCCTGTGAAATCTGGCCTAGCAGGACAGAATATCCAGTGCCCTGGCCGGCTGACTGTGAAGCTCCACCCTATCCAATGCACATGAGCCTCTGTGCCAGTGCTGATCACAGAGAGTGGAACTCGCATCAGCTAGGCCTGGTGTGAGGAGCTTTTTCTTATGATACCACTCTAGTAAGCATTGTTACGTCCTGAACTGATGCTGGATGTGACAGCCCCGGGCCTCCCAAGCAGGAACCCAGCGCAGCCCAATGAGAGACATTGCCTGTAACTGGCCCTCAGCAACCTTCTTGGAGCTACAAGCAATTCAGAGTTTGTGGCTGCCTTGGCTGGGCCCAGGCGTACATGGAAATACCAAGCTACACTCCAAGGCTGGCTTTTACTCACTCTGGTCCTGGGAGAAAGTCTGCTCAAAAGGCCAAGTTTTCCTGGGTCTCACTTCCTGCAGCCTGTTGGCTGGCTGCTTGTTGGACTCAGCTGCTGGGAAAAGAAACCTCTGCTAGAGTCTAGAGCCTGTGGCAATTTAACAATTAGGAAGGGTGGTGGGTGTGGCTTCACCCCTTGGCCCCAGGTGTCAATCTGTCCAGACTTTTTTCACAGACCTCAGTAAAGTGAGGACCCAGCAGTCTGGTGGGTGTGGCCTCTGAGACCCATAGGTGTGGTCTGCCCACCCACAGTTTCAATTGAGTCTCTTGTGAGGTGGAAGCACCAGCTATAGACTCAGGAGAGTGTAGGGGGGAGCTCCGGTTTCAACATCAGAAAACTGAGTCACTGATGTGCTTCCTGCTTCCTGGCCTCTCAGAATGACCCCTCACCATGACTGGGGTATGATAGACACCCAAGGGCAGAGCAGCTGCTTTTGCCCAGGCTGATGCCACTCAGAGGGGATTGCTCCACCCAAGAAAGATGGCAATTGCAGTACTGGAGTATGACTCAGCACAGGGGTTCCAGTGGCCATCCCCCATAGCATCTCTCCCTGGACCTTCAACTTTACACTTTCCTCCCACAATTCCAGTCCTCTCAGCTCTCTCCCACCAGAGCCCCAGGTAAGTGGCTGTGAACAAGGTATTCTGTGCAGGCCCTTTAAAACAGAGTCTGAGTCTGAGAGCTTTGTCTCTTGCGGACAGAAACCCAGGTCTTTTCACAGCTGAATGCTGTCTGGGCGCCTCTTCTAGGCTCTGGGGCCCTAGGCTGGGGTTCTGGGCCTAGGCCTGAGGATCCACATCTCTCAAGGCAACCCACCCCACCATGAGAGTTCCTCCAGACCCTCAGCCATCACTTGCTCCTGGGAGCAGGACAGCCCTTTCCGCATCTCTGACCTTCCTACCAGTCTCAGTGTGGCTTCTTTGGTGGTCCTTGGTTATAGACTCCTCTTAGTTTAGTCCAAAGTTGGTTTTTCAAAAATGATTGTTCTTAAATTAAGTTGTAATCCAATTTGATCCTGGGAGGTGGCACGACCAAGCTGAACACACACACACAAGAAAACTATTTTATTTTTGTATATTCTCTTGCAAAATATTCTGAATTATAGACATAGTAAAATTAATTACAGAAGCTGAGGATTTATTTACAAGAACAAACTCACAATTATAACCAGTCTAACAATCTGTTCAAAAAAATTCTCTTTAAATATTACCCTCTTTTCTGAAATGGAAAAATATTATCTAAAACTATAGATCAGTGTTTTTCAACCACCAGTCTGCAGACATGTCTGCCACAGACTCCTTGCCAGTTTACAATAGAGTTAACCACCCTAAAGTTGTAGGAAGATCGTAGACCTAATGAGCTTCGTTGAATTTGCTTATGCTCAGGATGATTTCTGCCTTAGCGGTCCCTGAAATAATACTTTTATTTTCACTTGTTCCCATGTGTAAAAAGATTGAAAACCACAACCATAGATGACTTTGTGCTCTTGCTTTACAGTCAATATATTTCTCTCTACTCTTCTTGGTTATCCATGCACATCTGTCTATTGACCTCTCCAAATCTTTGCTCTGTACTTATCACCAAAACACACTTGTACCAGCCAGGCTTTCCTTCTTCTCCATTATCTCTAATCAGGATTTTACCACTCTACTCATATTTTAAATTTAACATAGTATTTTTGTCCTTACGTTTTTCACCAATTCTCTGTGTGTGTTCTGCCTCTTAATTTCTCTTAGGCAAGCAGCAAACATTTTTTTTGTTTTATATTTATATATGTATAAGTGAGCAAGTGAGATAAAGAGAGAAAGAGAAAGGGACTGACAGGGACAGACAGACAGGAAGGGAGAGAGATGAGAAGCATCAACTCATAGTTGTGGCACTTTAGTTGTTAATTGATGGCTTTCTCATATGTGCCTTGACAATGGGGTTTCAGTGGAGCCAGTGATTTCTTGCTCAAGCCAATGACCTTGAGTTTTAAGCCACAGATCTTTAGGCTCAACCTAGGAACCATGAGATCTTGTTGACGATCCCATGCTCAGGCCAGTGATCCTGCACTCAATCAAGTGACCTTGACATTTCTAACATGGGTCCATAGTGTCCCAGGTTAATACTCTCTCCACTGTGCCACCATCTCATCAGGCAGTTTTATTTATTTTTTAACAATCATTGGTATACAATCTTTTATTAATCATATTAGTTGCAGGTGTACAATATAATGATTCAACATTTTTATACCTTATTATGTCATCACCCTAGTAATAATCTAGAAATCATCTGTCATTGTGAAACTTATCACAATTTTACTGATTATATGTCCCCTTTTCAAGCTCCCAAATATTTGTAATGAGATATTCTAATTCATTAAGGTTTTAAATTTTAAGAAATACTTGTATAGTCTTAAGATTTTGTGAAATTTTTGAAAGTCCCCTAAAATCTTGATGCCTAGAAAAATCCACAAAAAATAAATATGCAGGGAAGAAGTGACTGAGACAGAAACAAGAGTATAAAGGTTGTTGGCCAGCCTTTGTGGATTCCCTCAGCTCACTCTGTGATCGTGGCAAAGGAAACCCAAGTGTAGCCCTCCTGAAATGTGACCATGCATTGGGCTTGTGTCTTTCCCATTACTTTTACTTTACATGACTTTAACAAGTCACTGAAGGCTTTGTTTGATGTTGTTTTTGTTTTGTTTTGAGGTTTATAAGTGACATTTTTGATAATACATTTTTCATCTGAAATCAATCACTGTTCTTCTAACAAAGCATATTTATCAAGTGAATGAAAGAATAAGTCAAACATATTGGACCAGCTTTGAGTAATATAAACAAAAAATAATCTTAATTTTATTTCATTACCTAAGTATATCATTTGATTCTCAGAAAACATTGGTATTTCCCTCCATCATATTTTATTTCATCATAATAAGTCATCAATGTCCATTTTTATCAAGGGAAATTAAGATTTCACTAAAGTTAGATTTTTAAGAAAGCTCTTCAGTTTCAGCTTCAGCTAAACAATAAGTAGCTCACACTTACGTCTTGTTTCTTTCCCTTGTTGTATAGAAACAAATTCTTCAGAATGAAGGTGGTGGTGAGAAGATGCCAGTAGAGGCAGTAAGAGTACAGGGAACCAACAGAAACTTTTTGTTATACTGTTTTGAATTCAATGAGTTCATATGATACATATTTAACCTAATTCATTATTGACTTCTCAGTCAGTCTCTTGATGACAATGTCAAATGAAATAATGTGCAGAAGAGTTTGAGCACAGGAGGAGAGTATACCAAATAAGAGTTCTTGTAAAGATGATTTACTCTCATGATAAGCCTACCATATGATTACTCATTACCATGTGCTTGTACTTACAATAATAAAACCAAATAAACAAACTTTTGGTGGTTACAAGAATTGAATTGAAAAATGTGAGTTGCATCAAATGAATCACATAGGTTGGTAAGTATATATATAGATATGTTAAATTTTCATTGCTTTTTGTTGTTGACGTAAATGTGAATATTTTCTAAATGGCAAGAGATTGAATATTTTAAATCACTTTCCATTTTGAAAGAATTTTTTCATTTCATCCCAGAATTTATAATCTTTATGTCTATTTTTCTGTCTCCATGCATGCTTGTGAGGTATGTCAGGAAAAAAATTACTGTTAGCCAAGAAGATAGCTTCCCTCTTTGATAATTGAGTAGAATGTACCCAAAATCACTTCCACATGACTGAGTTTTATGAACAAACAAAAGACATAGTTTTTTTTCAAATTTAATTTTTTGTTGTAAGGTGGACAGATAATCTAATCAGGTATAAAAACAAACATAGAGTACTCTAGGATTATGATAGAAATATATATATATATATATATATATATATATATACATATATATATATATAGATAAATTATCCATAATTATGAGAAGCTAAATGCTTTTGTTCAAATAACCCCCGCTTGATGTTTGCTGTCCAGTTTTTGAGCTGAAATTCAGAAGTCCCTTAGTAGTTCAGATGCTGAGATGCTGGGCAGGATTTCAATAGAAGCCAGAGGACCAGTACCTTCCATAGCTCCATGGGCGCCAGGAACCATAGCCGTAGCCTCCATAGCCACAGCCACAGCCATAGCCACAGCCCAGGCCACCGAAGCCGCCCCAGCCATAGCCCAGGCCTCCGTAGTAGCTGCCGTAGTAGCTCATGGTGTCAGGGGTGAGTCTGTGTGCTGTTCAAGGTCAGAACCTGAGTGTGAATGTTGACTTCTGTGGTGGGATGCTTATATACCTTGAGCAGAGCATGTGATACATTATGTATATTGTCATTTTGTGTTTTTTATTATTACACTTACTTAACTCATTAATTCTCTATTCCCTGACTCAAGGAGAAGTGCTTACACTTATTAAAATATTTAAAATTACTCCATTGTCTAATTAGGGTGGCCCTTAAAGTTTACTGTATCCTTATCAACTCATCATGGTTTACCCTTTAAGTATATATAAGTTTACTAATCAACTATACCCCAAGAAAGCCTTTCAAAAATGTTATTGCATCATGTTGTGGGAAGCAATACTATGTTTTCAGAGTCTGAGCATGCCCATCATAGTTGGTTATGTTTTTTAATGAAATGTTTTTTTAACTCAGGTTTTGTTTAGATTGCTATAGTTCACTTACTAATTAAATCAAGGGAGCAGGTCAGATTCAAAGCTCTTCTATTTTCATATCCTTTTATAGGATATTTTTTTCTG
This sequence comes from Saccopteryx bilineata, assembly GCF_036850765.1. NCBI lineage: Eukaryota > Metazoa > Chordata > Mammalia > Chiroptera > Emballonuridae > Saccopteryx > Saccopteryx bilineata. Next base: position 232,180,744 of record NC_089491.1, on the reverse strand, counting down.
TTTGAAAAGTGAGTCATGTCTCTTTCAGAATTTAGGACACAAAAACATTTGAGAGGCAGAAAGAATCAATGTGAGTGCTGTTAACACCAAGAAGAAACTCGAGGAAGAAACAGGAAGGTCTATTTGTCTCTCCAATTTTAGAATATCGATCATCATAACCTGGCATACTTGTTACTTTTCATACTACTCACCAAAGAGAAACCATTTTTGCTTGTTACAATTGAAAACCAATATCGATATATAATTATTAAATAAATTCCATTGTTTAAGCTTTGCATCGTACAGTTCTGTGACCTTTGACAAGTGCGTGATAAAAATTGTTCAGAAGCTAAGAGCAAATGACCATCAAACAATGTATTTCTGAAGTAGCTGTAAAAGCTGATTAAAAGGGATCTTCTCACATCTGACCCTCCTCTATGGTGTCACATCTGTCCAAGGTGCTTTCAAACATTCATGTTACATCTTCCTTTTTATCTTTACATTCACTAATTCCTTCTATTTCTTCAACTGCGAATCTGACATGTTATATAATCTCCTTGGTTAGATTAATAGATTTTATTTTTAGAACAGTTTTAAAATTACAGAAAAATTTAGCAGGATGTACAGAGAGTTCCTGAAGACCCCTACACACATATGCACATTCCCCCTTATTGTTAAGTATATCGAGTTATTATAATATGTTAATTACAATTAATGGACCAATATTGATACATTATTATTAATTAAAGTCCACAGTTTACATTAGAGCTCACTCTTTGCGTTGTCCTACCCTATGGGTTTTGACAAATGCATGTTGTATAACCCCTAAAACAGTGTCACACAGAATGATGTTACTGCCCTAAATGCCCAATTCTTTACCTGTTCTTTGTTCCCATCCCTCAAACTCTTGCAACCATTAATTGATCAGTTTTACTATCTCTACAGTTTTCTTTTCTTTTAGGAGGTTGGGGGGGTGGGGGTACTTCCCTCCACAACACAGGGGTCCATTGCCCTTGTTTCAGGGCACCAGGTTCCCAAAGTAGTCCTGAAGGCTTGGACCCAGCATGTGGGGGGTGACACCCCCCAAATCAAGGTATTCCCTCTATAAGGCAGAAGACTCCCCCCTGTCTCCAGATGACTCCAGACTCTCAAATAGCCCAGGGGGTTCCTGCTCAAGAATGCTAACTGCTTACTCTTTGTTTGCCACTGACAATGAAGGTTTCTAAGAGTGAGGTCTTCAGCTTTTAGGTAACATCCTGCCATGTGACATCAGCAGCAGCCTTGGGCTCCTCACGTTCATCCTGTCTCTTGATGGCATCACTTTCTCTTGTGCTTGATTTAATCTCACATTGGTTGTGTGCTGTGCCTGTTACGTGCACAAAACCCACTGCTCATGCCACCAGTAGGAGACCACGTAGAGCGACTGACCTGGATGCAAAACTGAGAGTGACGAAGGGCAAAGAAGGTGGAGAATCAGGGATGGGCACTGTTCGCCAGTCCCGTGTGCTCGCTCCAGTACAGCTATGACCTTGGAGAACAAGAGCAAAGAGACCCAAGCTGTTGAAGGGCCTGCTTCATGGAAGGCAATGAAATGAGCGAACACATGAGAAGGGTCTATGTCAGACACGGAGAGACTACTAATGACCTGGGTGGGGTACCAGACACAAATGCCCACCCCTCTCAGCTCCGTGATCACCGCAGACAAAGCAAAAAGTTGGGGAAAAGAAGTCAGGACCTGACTATGGTGTTAAATTTACTGCTATCTCTGGGTGGTTTATACTATTCAAGAATCACATTTGTTCTGTAACGTGAATGTGAGTGGTGAGCCCTCACATGCCGGTGTGAAGGCAGCTGAAGAATTTTTAGAAACTCTAGACAAGGTGATTATGGCGGAAAGGTGCTTGCCTGAATAAATACTTCTAATGGATAAAACTTACCTATACCAGAAAGCAATTCCTAAAAGAATTCCCATCCACAAAGAGGCCAAGTCAATGCTTGGAAGGAGTTGTGCAGGTTACAAATACAATTGCTCTGTGGTTGGGCATGGTGAGAGCCCCAGGGCCTTTCAGCATGTCGGTGGGCACACACACACTGCCAGTGTCCTATAGGGGCAATGCGAAATCAGGACGACCCAGCTCCTCTTCTAAGATGCCTTCTTGAATTGCTATCCCAGCAGGTGGAGAAGTACTGTTTGTAGAGTAGCATGCCTTTCAAGATTTTAATTATTGTTCATAACACTCAGAGACATCCTCCTTTTATTGGGGATCTTTATCATAATATTAAAGTCATGTTTCTCTCTCCAATTGCAACCTCTCTGATATAGCCAATGGATCAAGGAGTTATAGCAGCTTTGAAGACCTATGACCCAAGGAGAACCTTTGCCCAGGCTGTTGCTGCAACCAAGGTAGATACTGATGCAATACTAGAACAGTAACAGCACCTACACATATGACTACATCAGGAACACTTCTTGGGCTTGAGGTGATGTCACCATGCCGTGCATGAATGTCCTTAGAAAGAACACACATGGGACTTCTGTCCATGACTTCAAAGAATTTCCCAAGGTTGAGGAGGTTACAAAAATCACCCAGGCTGTGGTTGAGACAGCAAACAACTTTAATCACTGGAGGCATGTGAGGGCGACACTGAGGAGCTCCTAGAGGTGGTTCCTGAGGAACTGACTCATGAATAAGTGTTGGACCTGGAATAGGAATGCAGAGCTGAAGAAAAGAAAACCAAGAACCCCCCAAGAACATTCACAGTGAAGGATGAAGCAGAAGCTTTTGCAGAACTCAAGCTCCTTAGAAAGTTTGAAAACGTGGACCCCAACACTGAAAGGTTTTCATTAACACAGAGGAATGTTCATGGTGCACAAGTCACATGGACATATCTCTGCACAGAGTGACACCTGCTCAAGCAGAACCTCAGCAGGTCTGTCAGGAGGTGACCCAGAAGAAAGCATGTCATCACAGAAGATGATACTCCATGTGTTACTGCTCCTGAAGACCTCCCAGTGGGTGGGATGTGGGTGGGAGACGGTGGCAGTGGGGCCCTGACCTTGGGTAGTCCTGCCTGTGTGTGCTTGTGTCTTAGTTTTTAACAACAACAAAAAAAAGTTTAAAAAGTTAAAAACATTTTAATAGAAAAATCTTATAGAATAAGGATATAAAGAAGTAAAATATTTTTGTACATCTTATAGTGTGTGTTTTAAGCTAAGTGTTATTATAAAAAAATTTTAAGTTTATAAAGTAAAAAAATAATTTACGGTATCCTAAGCTAAATTTATTACTAAAGAATGACTTATTTTTATAAATCGGGTGTTGCTTATGTGTACCGTGTTTATAAAGTCTGCAGTCACATACACTAATGTCCTAGGCTCCCTGACTCACCCTGAGCAACTTCCTGTCCTGCAAGCTTTGCTCCTGTAAGTGCCCTATGCAAGTTACCATTCTTATCTCTTATGCGGTATTTTTAGTGTTTTTTACATTTGCATATGTATAGATATATTATGTTACAATTGCCTACAGTACTCAGTAGAGCCAAACGCTGTTTGGGTTTGTAGCCCAGGAGCAGTGCTCCAACACATAACCCAGGTGTGTAGTAGGCTGTACCTTCTAGGTTTAAGTGCCTCTTTGATGTTCACACAGCAACAAAATTGCTTTAGGATGCACATCTCAAAATGTGTCCTCGATGCATGACTGTGTGCACACACCGCCTAACTAGGTACATCCTAAGGCCTGAGTGTCTGCACAGCTCCTTTCCAGTCAATCAACTTCCTAGAGAAAACCTTCCTTCTAGATTTTGACAACAGCTTCAGTAGAGCTTGTTGTCAGTAGTTTTCCAAAGGGGATGTTACATTTACAGCCCCACCGGCAATGTGAGACAGTTCCAGGGGTTCCGCATCTTTGGCAACATTTGTCATTTTCAGGCTATTTAATCGTGATCACTCTTGTGGGCATAAAGTAGTATCTGAGTATTATTTTATTTTGTTTTCATTTGCTGAATAACAATATTGATCATTACATATACTTATTGACCATTTAGATACCCTACTTAGTAAAGTGTCTGTTCCAATATTTTGTTTATTTCTTTTATTTAGAAAATTAAATTTAACAAGGTGGCATTGATCAATAAGAGTACATAGGTTTCAGGTGAACATCTCTATAGAATTTGGACTGTTGATTGTGTTGTGTACCCATCAGCCAAAGTCAAATCACTCTCTGTCACTGTATATTTGCCCCTCTTCACACCACTCCCCTGCCCTTCCCTCACAACTCCTTCCCGCTAACTAATTCACTTCTATCTATGTCCATGAGTCTCAGTTCTATATCCTACCTATGTGTGAAATCATACTGTTCTTAGCTTTTTATGATTTACTAATTTCACTTAGTATAATATTCTCAAGTTCTATTCATGTCATTGTAAATTTTACTGTCATTATTTTTTATGGCTGAGTAGTATTCCATTGTATGTATGTATCACATCTCCTTTATCCAGCCCTCTATCGAGGGACACTTTGGTGTTTCCATGTCTTGGCCACTGTGAATAATGTTGCAATGAACATGAAAATGTGTGTGTCTTTGTGTACCAGTGTTTTCAACTTTTTTTGATAGATACCCAATGAAGGGATTGCTGGTTCATATGGTAGTTCTAGTCTTAGTTGTTTGAGGAACCCCCATACTTTCTTCCATAATAGTTGTACAAGTTTACATTCCCACCAGCACTGAATGAGGTTTTCTTTTTCTTCACAGACTCTAACACTTGTTATTATCTTTCTTGTTGATAATAACCAATCTAACAGGTGTAAGGTGGTATCTAATTGTAGTTATGATTTGTATTTCTCTAATAGCTAATGAAGATGAGCATCTTTATTATATGTGGGTTAAGTGTCTGTTTGTCGCTGAAAGCTTATTGGTTGCTTGCGTAACTGTACTAGCCAATGGGGTGAAGTTGCCACGGCATTCAAATAGTCCCGCCTTCTGGCATGCCACTGTTAGGTTCAAGGAAGTGTGCTGTCTAACTCTTAGAAAAACAGGCTATGAGTCAGAGACCCTTATCAGAAGTTTATGTTTGAAATTCTCCACTGAGCTATACCCCCCCCCCCGTTGCTATGTTGCGCGACCTCTCCCACCCTTGTAAACGTTGCTTGCTTGCTCATCCTAGATAGCCACCCTATAAAAAGGAGCCATTTTAGAAGCTCATGGCTGTAGTGCTCCAGTCTCTTCGGAGACGTGGGTTGCCTGCAGTACCTACGCAGGTTTGGGGGGCTGCAGTGTTCCCTTGCGTGGGTTGCCTGCAGTCCCTGCGCAGGTTTGCAATAAAACTTATAAAATTCACTTTGGGTTTGCTGCAGCCTGTCTCCTGGGATGTAACAAATGGAGGCCCCCAGCGAGATAGGCCATGTAAGACCCCTCCTCACAGAGTGGGCTGCAGCAGACATTGGTAGCTGGCCAGCCTCCGGCATTTGCCATTTGGAAACTGAATTTGGCTGGTTCGAAACATTTGGAGTCTCGAGACTGTTTGGTAAGGAAGCTTCCTCTTTGAATATTTGGAAACAGAGCTCTGGTTAGAAAAGGGTGTAGTGGAGCAGGCGGGACACCACCTGATTTCTCCCCACCTGTTCTGTCGGGGAACGCAGGACGCTGCCTTCTCCCTTTGGTTTTGGTTTAGAAGTTTTGTTTGTTTTGTGTGCATATTTGGTTTGTTTGTCTGCTTCACCCATTGCTTCCTCACAGGATTCCTTTGAGAGTCAAGGACCATGGGTCAGGGGCAATCTGCTGCCCTAACGCCTCTTCAGTACTTGCTTGATAACTTTTCTAATTTCTCTCACAGGGCACGAGACTATGGGACCCCTGTTGATTCCGCCATGTTGCGGACTCTTTGTGAACTAGAATGGCCAATTTAAGAACAGACTGGCCAAACCAAGGATTGCTAGACCCATAGAAAACATAGAGAGTTTAGCGTACTATCACCAGCACCCACCTGCAGGCAGGTGGCACGGTCAGTATGCAGCCAGTATAGCAGCAGAGGTAGAGAAAGAAAAGGCAGCCAGGCTGAAGCTGGCTGCAGGAGAAGCGGCAGGCTCCCCTCACAGTTTCAGGCACTTGCCCCTCCCCCTTGGGCACCGGCTCAAGGGCTGAACCACTGCTTAGTCAGGCAAAAGATAACAGTGCAGTAAGCTAGAGGCTATCATCACCTTGCTACAGCCCCTGCCCTCCTCTGCTTTGGCTCCGGGGAATCCCCACCTCCTATCTGGAGCTAGACCCGAGGAGAAGATTTAGAGAATACGGCCCCTTCTAAACCCACTGCTTTAGCCATAATAGAATTGTATAGCCTGTCAAGTACAAAGACTTCCTTTTTGTACCAAGGATTTGTTGTTGTAAAGAAAAAACATTTTCTATGTTAGAAATGTATATGTTATTTCAACAGTCTTTTGTTAATTCTCCTTTTCATTTGCTATTTCATAGCCTGTGATGTTAAAATTTTAGTTTAAATATTAGAGGATACATAATAATTCAGTAATTGTTAATTGTTGGGCAGGTAAAATATATTATGCTTACTTTGTTAAAGATGGCGCTGCCCACATGGAGGCCATTGCCCAGGTAATATTAATGTGTGTTGGGGGTGGGCTGTGGGCAGGCAGGATCCTTGTAGCCTGCGGCTTGGTTTTGGGATTAAGCCTTTTCCACCCTTTTTGATGTGGGGTGGTACAATCCAATCATGCCTCAGAGAAGTAACTTTGTATTAGAGACTTTCCTATTTTGTATATTGGATTAAAGGTTTGGATTTCTACACTATAAAATAGGGGCAGAACGGGAGCTTGCGCTCTTAGTTCCTGAAATTATCATTAGAGGAGAGAGCAGAGAGGAGAACAGAAAGAGGCCATGTGGCCAGGAGAAGCAGCCAAGATGGCGGAGTGTTGAGTGAGAAGTCAGTTTGTGCAGAGTTTGTGCAGGGAGAAGGAAGGAGATAGGGAACAGAGGTGAATAAGACTGGTGAGCTAGAAACTTTTGATTCTAGGAAACTCGGATAAGTCAGTAGCTTTGTGAGCACTGAATGTGAGTAGGTTTTGGATCCCAGAGTGTGTATTTTGCTTGCCCGCCGGGTGCAAGCTAGGATTAAAGACTATGGCCCACCAGTTTTTGGCTCCGTTGTTTCTTTGCCGACTGTCCAAATCCAGTGCGAACCTGCATGGGCCAGGCAGCTGTGATAGTGGCAGCCCTGGATACTAGCTTTGCATTAATTGTTCAACATTAGGTCACAAAACCCAGAATAACAAATATTACTATTGATTGGCTTAATAGAAGAATTCTTAACATAATAGGTAGAAAGGAGAACTCTAGAGATTTCCAATTTTGTTCTCTTAGTCAAGCCCCTCAGTGAGATCTTCTGAGCATGGCTTTTAAGGTCTATAATGACCAAGGAACTAACAGAAAAGGCAAATAAGGCCCAAAAGAAGTCAGAAAATACCAACTTTTGGCTCCAGCACCCTAAGGGGCTTCATAGCTTTCATCAAAGCCCTGCTCCAGAGTGGAAAGAAAGGTCATTGAACTGAAGCCTGCCAGGCTTCCCGGCCCCATCAAGGGACACGTCTGTGCTGTGGAAAGAGGGACATGAGAAGGTAAGCTGCCCCCTTGCTCCATGGAGGGAGGGTTCAGTCTCTTCTAGCCTTGATCTAGCTACCTGTGACCTGACCTTGCCCAGCGTGCTAGGAATTACCACTGAAGGCCTAAGGACATCGTTCAGGAGCCGAAGGTATTTCTTCCAAGTAGCAGATAAGCTAATCTCATTTCTTGTAAACACAAGGGCCATCTACTATGCCTTGCTTGAATATTTAAGTTTTATTTATCCCTCAAAGATCTCTACTGTGGGTATTGACAATCTGATTTTATTGCTTTATTTAATGTTTAGTATCTCCTTTATTTCTCTTATCTCAATGCTCCATGCCTATTATAGGCTGGGACCTGTTGTTAATTCCAGCTAGAAGCAGTGGTCACTAGGACTTAAACTCTAACTGCAAAGTGTAGAAATGTAACACTCTTTCCCTAAGTACTTACAGGTTTTATGGGTTACTCAGCAAACTGTTCAAAGACTGTCCAAGAGGCACTTCTAGCAGTACACCACTCAAGGACTGACTTCCACGTAGACGGGTCCAGACACCATAACCCTGACCACTCCCACTACTGCCAAGGTAGAAGGCATACCCGCCTGGATCCACCGCAGCTGGCTGAAGCTTGCAGTCCCAGCAGAGACACCTTTGTGGACAGCGAAGACTGACCCCGCCAACCTTTGTAAGCTGACCCTGAGAAGGACCACATGCCCTGCTTCAGCCACAAACCAGAAGTTAACTGGTCCACGCATGGCTAATGCCTAGAGCAGGGGTCCCCAAACTTTTTACACAGGGGGCCAGTTCACTGTCCCTCAGACCATTGGAGGGCCAGACTATAAAAAAAAACTATGAACAAATCCCTATGCACACTGCACATATCTTATTTTAAAGTAAAAAAACAAAATGGGAACAAATATAACATTTAAAATAAAGAACAAGTAAATTTAAATCAACAAACTGACCAGTATTTCAATGGGAACTATGCTCCTCTCACTGACCACCAATGAAAGAGGTGCCCCTTCCGGAAGTGCGGTGGGGACCGGATAAATGGCCTCAGGGGGCCGCATGTGGCCCGCGGGCCATAGTTTGGGGAACCCTGGCCTAGAGAAACTCACTAAGGACCTCCTTTTAATTAGACTTTGGGGAGGGAGGGAAACTAAGGTAAAGGAAAGCCAAGTAAGTCATCTTAAGGTTTGATGCATGCATTGCTATGAGTCATACAGAAAGGGGGTGTAAGTCCCTTGGCTGAGAGAGAAGCTACAAGGTAAATGAAAATTATATATGTGCTCATAGCTACCACTATAGAATAACCTATGAATATTGGTCATGTGTCCAATAGGCTACTCAGGAAAAGGACACCTCCAAAAAGCAATCTTTAAAAGAGGATTACTTATTACTGATTTAGTCCTCACTGAAGGTTAAGGTTTTTAAAAATCAAGAGTTTTGACTAGAAAGGAATTGTATAGTTTTGATAATAAAAGGCATAAGGTATAGAAATACTTTTGAAAGAAAAGGAAAAAGTAAGTTGTGAAAGCTAGTTATAAAGAAAGTTCATAAAAGTTGAAGGTTTATGTAAGTTGAAGAAGGTTTGTGTAAGTTGAAGGTTTATGTAAGTTGCAGAAGGTTTGTGCAAGTTGTAAGAAGTTAGTACAGAGAAGAAAAATAAAAGGCAGGACACGTCCTTGTGTATCAGCCCTGCAGATATTGCAGGAAAGTAGTTTATTATCTGAGAGCAGTATGTGTTTGTGTACTTTTGCAAAGATATTGTACAAATGTGCTGAAAACATTGTAACCTTGTAGGTTTTGCCTATAAATACCATTCTCCCCACTAATGAAGAATCAAGGGTTTGATTTATGCCCAAAAGAGATGGGGGAATGTTAGGTTCAAGGAAGTGTGCTGTCTAACTCTTAGAAAAACAGGCTATGAGTCAGAGACCCTTATCAGAAGTTTATGTTTGAAATTCTCCACTGAGCTATACCCCCCCCGTTGCTATGTTGCGCGACCTCTCCCACCCTTGTAAACGTTGCTTGCTTGCTCATCCTAGATAGCCACCCTATAAAAAGGGGCCATTTTAGAAGCTCATGGCTGCAGTGCTCCAGTCTCTTCGGAGACGTGGGTTGCCTGCAGTCCCTGCGCAGGTTTGCAATAAAACTTATAAAATTCACTTTGGGTTTGCTGTTGCCTGTCTCCTGGGATGTAACACCACTTCACAAATTGAGGTTAAAGATTGGAGCAATTATTATGCTGTTAAGAAATCTTAACACCAGAAGGGGTCTTTGCAATGGTACAAGACTAGAGGTTCTCCAATTGAAAAATAATGTCATAATAGCTAAGTCTTTGACTGGCTCCTCTAAAGGTGAAATACATGTCATTCCAAGAATTGATTTGGCTCCATCTCAAACAGGGTTGCCGTTTCAATTGAGACATAGACAATTTCCTGTAAAACTTGCCTTTGCTATGACCATCAATAAGTCTCAAGGCCAAACACTTAAGCGTGTTGGCATTTTTTTACCTGAGCCTGCATTTGGACACGGTCAACTTTATGTTGCCTGTTCAAGAGTTCATGAAAGACTCCCAGGAAGAAATACAAATGGCCAACAGATATATGAAAAGATGCTCATCCTCTTTAGTTATTAGAGAAATGCAAATCAAAACTGCAATGAGATACCACCTCACACCTGTTAGATTAGCTATTATTAAAAAGACAGGTAATAGCAAATGTTGGAGAGGCTGTGGAGAAAAAGGAACCCTCATACACTGTTGGTGGGACTGTAAAGTAGTACAACCATTATGGAAGAAAGTATGGTGGTTCCTCAAAAAACTGAAAATAGAACTACCTTATGACCCAGCAATCCCTCTAATGGGTATATACCCCAAAACTCAGAAACATTGATACGTAAAGACACATGCAGCCCCATGTTTATTGCAGCATTGTTCACAGTGGCCAGGACATGGAAACAACCAAAAAGCCCGTCAATAGATGACTGGATAAAGAAGATGTGGCACATATACACTATGGAATACTACTCAGCCATAAGAAATGATGACTTCGGATCATTTACAGCAAAATGGTGGGAACTTGATAACATTATACGAAGTGAAATAAGTAAATCAGAAAAAACCAGGAACTGCATTATTCCATACGTAGGTGGGACATAAAAGTGAAACTAAGAGACATTGATAAGAGTGTGGTGGTTACGGGGGGAGGGGGGAGAGGGAGAGGGAAAGGGGGAGGGGGAGGGGCACAAAGAAAACTAGATAGAAGGTGACAGAGGACAATCTAACTTTGGGTGATGGGTATGCAACATAATTGAATGACAAGATAACCTGGACATGTTATCTTTGAATATATGTAACCTGATTTATTGATGTTGCCCCATTAAAAAAATAAAATTATTATAAAAAATAATAATAAATAAATTTAAAAATTTTTTTTAAAAAGAGTTCATGAAAGAACAGACATAAAATTAAAAATAATTGATGGTCCTCTGCAAGGTGAGCTTAAAAATGATGGAAAGATCTACACAAGAAATGTTGTGTACAAAGAGATCTTTGACATGTGAATTAACATTTTATTATTTAAATCACCTTTATTTATTGAGCTAGCCGTGGCTCTTAAGAAATGTACTGCCAGTGGTTTCCTTCATTGCACTCTACTTTAAGCAATTAAGCAAGTAGAAGGGGGAAACCCCGTGGGGCAGTAAGCAAAGGGACATCCTCGCCGCCTGCCCTGGGTAATTCAGTTTGAATTAGCAGACACCTTTGCACAAATCATTTTAATTACAATTTATAATATCTAGAACAGCGGTCATTTCGTATGACCGCCGGGCTTTCTAGATTTTTTATATATCTGTTGGCCATTTGTATTTCTTCTTGGGAGAAGTGTCTGTTCAGGTTCTCTTCCCATTTTTTTTTTTTTTTTGTATTTTTCTGAAGCTGGAAACAGGGAGAGATAGTCAGACAGACTCCTGCATGCGCCCGACCGGGATCCACCCGGCACACCCACCAGGGGGCGATGTTCTGCCCCTCCGGGGCGTCACTCTGCCGCGACCCGAGCCACTCTAGTGCCTGGGGCAGAGGCCAAGGAGCCATCCCCAGCACCCGGGCTATCTTTGCTCCAATGGAGCCTCACTGCGGGAGGGGAAGAGAGAGACAGAGAGGAAGGAGAGGGGGAGGGGTGGAGAGGCAGATGGGCGCCTCTCCTGTGTGCCCTGGCCGGGAATCGAACCCGGGACCTCTGCACGCCAGGCCGACACTCTACCACTGAGCCAACCGACCAGGGCCTCTTCCCATTTTTTAATTGGATTGTTTGCTTGTTTGTTGCTGAGCTTTGTAGAGTTCTTTATATATTTTGGATATTAAACCTTAACAGAGCGGTTGTTTGCAAATATCATCTCCCATTTGGTTGGCTGCCTTTTTGTTTTGTTGTCAGTTACTTTTGCTGTGCAGAAGCTTTATAGTTTAATAAAATCCCATGTATTTATTTTTGCCTTTACTTCTCTTGCCTTTGGGGTCAAATTCATAAATCGTTTTCTATGGCCAAGGTCCATAAGTTTTTGTTTGGCTTTTTAATACTTTAATATTTATTTGTAGGGGCTCTTTATATACTTGGGTAAAAGTATTCTTTTCTGATGTATATTTTGAAAAGATTTTCTCTATGGGTATTTTTTTACTTTAAAGTGGTGTCTGGGCCTGACCAGGCGGTGGTGCAGTGGATAGAGCATCGAACTGGGATGCGGAGGACCCAGGTTTGAGAACCCGAGGTCACTAGCTTGAGTGCAGCTCATCTGGTTTGAGCAAAGCTTACCAGCTTGGACCCAAGGTCGCTGGCTCAAGCAAGGGGTTACTCAGTCTGCTGATTGCCCACAGTCAAGGCACATATAAGAAAGCAATCAATGAACAACTAAGGTGTCACAATGTACAACAAAAAACTAATGATTGATGCTTCTCACCTCTCCATTCCGGTCTGTCTGTCCCTGTCTATCCCTCTCTCTGACTCTCTCTTTGTCTCTGTAAAAAAAAAAGTGTCTATTTATGAACATAATTTAGTAATATATATAATTAGGTCCAATTTATTTATTTTTATTTCATGTATGATGCTTTTTTTGTGTGTCCTAATTAAGAACTTTTTGGCTACCTCTTTTTGTATTCATTAGTTCCTTTGTCAGCTCTGTTTAGAACTCATATCACTTCTATTACTCACCTGAAATTATAAGACAGTTGCTAATTTCAATATTTCATTCCAATTAAGCCAACAGGGAGCCATATGCCACAAATCAATCAGACAGGTTTAATGATATCACTGTCTCCCTATTTAGTTGGCAGAGCTGCCTTCTGCTGTGGGGATGGTCATCCTCTGACAAGTTTTCTCTAGACCAGGTGATAAGTCTTCCTGGAAAGCAAATGGATTCTGAAGCTGTTCCCTCAACTCCAACGCAAATCAATACAGTCTCACAATAAAAGGTGTAATCATATGATAAAACTGCATTATACCTAGAGTGTTAAATAGTTTCCCCAAATAGTGGTATTGATCGTTGGTTTTCTTTAGCTATAGAACGTCTTCCTTCAGACTGCTATGCCATTATCTAGTTAGAGGATAATAAAACAGTTTCATGAAAAATTTTTATCACACTAAATATATAGTACAGTCCTCCAGTGGTGACCCTGGAATATAACTACACTGATCTAGTCACTGAGAGGCTATCCTCCCACTTCCTGCAGTGACAGAAAGGATTGGTTCTTAAGCTGTGGCTGAGCAAGTCAATCCAGATGTTCAGTAAACTAGTCTGAGATTTTTTTATGCATTGTAATAACTTTTTATGGAGTTTGGATATAGCACTATGTACCAATTATTTCTACAAAGATACAGCCAAATTAGGAAAAAACAATTGTGTGAGACTCTACATCAGAATATTTTAAAATTAAAATATATAGAGATAGTGAGCGGTGAAAAACTCTATAGGAAAAACTCTATAGGAAGCAATAGACTCAATATAGATAACTTCACAAGTGATGACAGTGAGTTTTAACATTTTCTTAGTGAATTGCAGAATATTCCAATGTGCTGATAATAAGGAAGAACAGTGCCACATCCCATCATGGCAGGCCATGAAGAAAATGTGAGACTCCCAAAAAGAAGTTTATATTCAAGAGATATTTAGAGACATAATTTATTCTACCACTTCTTTTTCTTATCACTAAATAAAAATAAAATTTTAACAAAACAGAAAAGTACTTATTCTTCATGTTGGTCTCACCTTAGATATGAATGTATATAGTATTGATATATCAATGCTAAATTTAAATATAAATGGTGTCTAACTAAAAACATTGAATAAGATCTGGTCTAGTGTTTAAAAGAAAAAAACTTTATTCAACTGAGTCTTATGGTTTACATCTATCTATCTGGCCAGTGTGTGTGTGTGTGTGTGTGTGTGTGTGCGCACGCGATTTTATATATATATATAAATCCTTTTGGTTGCAAAGCAGGGAAAAATTAATTTCAGAAATTGAGGGCACAAGCTCCATCTCAGAAGCAGGCTCATCAGAGTCGCCTGTTAGGATGGCTTAGCTTCCTGTTTAAGATATCCTTGAGCATTCTCTTTGCTTTCATGGGGAGAAATGGCACTCTTCAATATCTGTGCATATATTCAATATATAGGATTATATATATATCCTATTATTATTCCATGATAAATTAAAGTAATAGGATGGATATATCCTATTATATATAATATATATATATCCATCCTATTACTTTAATTTATCATGAAATAGTTTATATTTTTCATTATCAATGTAATTTCAAATAATCACTTTGATATTTTGAGTTAAATAAAAACGTAAAAGCCATGTATGTTGCTTTAACTTATAATAATTTATTGCAAAAAGAGTAGAGAATCTCACAGTTATGAGTTATGTCCCTGACACCAGAGGACATAAAGCAATTATGAAATGGTAAATATTCCTAAAATCTAAAGCACTAAATGCTTTGATATTGGGTTGGTCCTGGTTTGGCTATTGTAGCCATATTTGTATCATCCTTTTACAGCCTCAGATGCTGGGTTCTCAGGGCAGGATTTTAGTAGAAGCCAGAGGACCAGTATCTTCCATAGCTCCATGGGCGCCAGGAGCCATAGCCATAGCCTCCATAGCCACAGCCACAGCCGTAGCCACAGCCCAGGCCACCGAAGCCACCCCAGCCGTAGCCCAGGCCTCCATAGTAGCTTCCGTAGTAGCTCATGGTGTCAGGGGTGAGTCTGTGTGCTGTTCAAGGTCAGAACCTGAGTGTGAATGTCGACCTCTGTCCTAGGACGCTTATATACCCTGAGAAGAGCATGTGATCAATCAGGTGTCTATTGTTCATTTGTGTCACTCATGTTACCAGTAATGTTTTAACTTGCTAATCTGTCTCCTGACACAGAGAAAGGCCCTCACTCTCATTAAAATAGTTGAGCTGGCTTAGCTTCCTGTTTAGGATGTCCTTGAGCATTCTCTTTGCTTTCATGGGGAGAAATATCTGTGCATTCCAAACCTAAACCTAATCATTCCTTCAGCTCTGTCATCTCCCAGATTGATAACTTCTCTCCACCAACTCCACAGATATGTGTTCAGTTTACAGATGTTAAATTTCTATTTACCAAAAAGGCAAACTCATGTATCAGGCTAAGGACTGAAAAGAGTGCCTCTATTTAGAATCGATGAAAACATTTTACGTTTCTTTCAAAAGAAGGCGCTTGTTCATTTTTAGCATTTTAATCATAACTTCATAACATTTTTGTCTTTACACGCCGGCTTCAGAGCCTTTTGGTTGCAAAGCAGGGAACAATTAATTTCAGAAATCGAGGGCACAAGCTCCATCTCAGAAGCAGGCTCATCAGTGTCGCCGTTCAGTTTTCATTTCAAGCCCTGAAAGCCTCCTCCACAATTGGCTCTATTCAAAGTCCTTCTAGCATTGCAGACTGCATCCCGTCTGTTTCTACACACCAACAATTTCTTCCTCCCTTTCCCCTGCTCCAGCAACACTTACAGTGTCTGTTTCATTCTCACATACCTCTCATTCTGTTCCTCCCTCTGTCTTTTTTTCTTTAAGATTTTATTTATTTATTTTAGAGAGGAAGGAGATAGAGAAGGCGAGAGGAGCAGGAAGCATCAACTACCATATGTGCCTTAACCAGGCAAGCCCCGGGTTTCAAACCAACGACCTCAGTATTCTAGGTCAACACTTTATCCACTTTATCCACTGCACCACCACAGGTCAGGCTGGTTCCTCCTTCTCAGTGCTGACATATGACAAACAACCAGCTAACATTTTAAAGTTAACAGCATCCCCCCCCACACACACACACATACCACAGGCTTCCATTTGCTTATTCTAATAAATACTTTCTTCTTTCTATCGCCTGTTTACATCCATCTGAATACCTTCCCTTCTGTTTGCAGAGGTCTGTTCTGTACCTACCTCTTCTCGAGAAATTTCTAACCACTCCCTACTCATCTATTAATGCTTCATTTAAATGATAGCTTCTATTAAGGTATCATTTAAAAAAACAACAAACAAGTCGTAAATGCTTCTGAATGTTAAAAGAATATTTTTAAATTGAGGATATCTTAAAAATGTTTAAATGAAGATATAATGGTGCAAATCACAAAGAACCAAGGAATATATTTGAGAATTTTTACTTGGCTTGAACTCTGTGGAGTCCCTCCGCTAATCAGTGAGTCAGTCACCTGGGTCCGAGGTTGACCCTACATCTGATTAATTTCTTGGTAGCGCCTGTCTCTTGGGCCACTAAAAGTTTATTGAATTTGCATAATTTTGAACATGCAGTTGAGTTTTTTTGAAATTTTCAAGTGTTGGATGAAAGATAAGTTTCCTCTTTGGCTATTTCAGTTTGAAACAGCAAAATAAGGAATTAAAAACAGCTCATTGAACTAATGTAAAAATTATAAGCAAATTTACAGAAATTTTCAGGGTACCACAATCTGTGAGATGCTCTGACTACACTTTAGCAAGCTACCTTTTCTGAGGCCAAAGTCTGGCTCAATATGCTGTAACCCAACATTGGCTATGCGTTGTCTATCGAAGTAGTGTTCAATTATTTGTCATCCTTAAACTAGAAATAGTTGATGAGCTGAATATTTTATTCTCAGTGAGTACTTTTGAAGAATAGAACAACAAATAACTCAGGCTGGATTAAACATATCCCATTTTGCCCATATAACTCAGTCATATCTTGTGAGAGTAATTGATGTGCAATTTTTGACTTTGTGGAACAGAAAAGAATGCATTGCCTGGAATAAAACATGACAGTTTTACACAAAACCAATTAGTGATCATTAGCAGTAAAATATTAGTACTAAAATACTATAAAATATACAGAATACATATTTGTCTTATGTCCTACGTGAAAAAATAATAATCAAAATGGACATATCTACTAGAAAATGAGAGACATATTTTAGGTGTTATGCTCAGTTGTTAGACCCAAAGTAGGCTGAAAAATGATCTTCTATTTTATCCTTCTTTTCACTTTTCAGAGGTTTCCTCGGAAATGTTAAATAAGCTATGATAATGCCTGGGAAAGAAGAAAAATGTGTTTCACTTTGGATAAGTAATAGCCTTTTTACTTATATAAAATGGAAAATTTTGTTATAAATTACAAAGGTTTTTCTGTGACTCAGACACAAATCAATAAAATGTGAAAATGTAGATGACAAAAGTACATTGTATTATACTAGGAGTGTCACACAGGCTTTTTTTCTTAGTGTAATTACATTTATAATTCTTTTTGTTTGCAACTTTGTAACACCTTCCTCAGGCCACAAAGATACTGGCCTATGGGAGAATATTGCATATGAAATTTAGTCCTGTGGTCAAAACTCCTTTAGTGGAGTCATCATCTTTACCTGCCTTCTGTGTCTTCATCTGTCAGAGTGCATCTGAGAAGACAGGTGATAGAGCTAGCCCAGTTTTATTTTTTCTATCTTCATGATGTATAAACAAATCTAAATCTTTCTAATGAAAAGCCATTGATTGAAAGACATTATTCATTTCTTTTTTGCCTTGAAAAACAACTAAATTAGAGACTGACACATAGGGGATTGTGTATAATAACAAAATTTTAACAATAAAAATATGGAAAAAGACAAAATAAGAGGTAGTTAATCTAAGAGGGAACTAATCCACATACACTGGGCTATAAAACGGTAGCTGTTCGTGGAAATATGGCAAGACATCTTAGGTGGTATTTACACTTGTAAACAAATGATGAAAGGAATCAGCAGGGTGAGAACAGAACCGGAACGCAGGTGAAGCAAAAGCACTTTCTGATCCTGGTTCAGCTCTTGGAATGCTAGTGACTCAAGGCTCTGCTTGCAAGTTGACATGCCTTACCTGTACTGTAGAGGGCAGCACTGTGCAACCTTTATGCTAGGTCCAGTCTCACTTCTATTGTTTTGTATTGTTGGATTTCCACAACTCAGACAAAACACTTCTCTTTTACACTATCACCTGTTTATGCCATTAATATATTTTATTACATCTGTCATGTATTCCATTATGTAAAATACCAACAATACAATGCTTGCACTTTTGGTGATGGGTTATTAATTGGCATTCCACTTAAAAAACAAGTAAAAACAGTCTCTTTAATAAATAATGTTGGGAAAACTGGACAGGTACATGCAAATAAATGAAACTAGACCACCAACTTACACCATTCACAAAAATAAACTCAAAATGAATAAAAGACTTAAATATAGGTCATGAAACCATAAACATCTTGGAACAAACCAGGCAGTAAACTTTCTGACCTCTCAGAGCAATATTTTTGCTTATTTATCTCCATGGGCAAGTGAAATAAAAGATAAAATAAACAAATGGGACCATATCAAACTAAAAAGCATTTGCACAGCAAAAGACACCATGAACAGAACAAAAAAACAAACCCACACAATGGGAAAATATATTCGACAATATGTCTGATAAGGGGTTAATAACCAAAGTTTATAAAGAACTTCTAAAACTCAACATCAGGAAGCTAAACAATCCAATTAAAAAATGGGCCAAGGAACTGAATAGATTCTTCTCCAAAGAGGACATACAGGCCCTGGCCGGTTGGCTCAGCGGTAGAGCGTCGGCCTAGCGTGCGGAGGACCCGGGTTCGATTCCCGGCCAGGGCACACAGGAGAAGCGCCCATTTGCTTCTCCACCCCTCCGCCGCGCTTTCCTCTCTGTCTCTCTCTTCCCCTCCCGCAGCCAAGGCTCCATTGGAGCAAAGATGGCCCGGGCGCTGGGGATGGCTCTGTGGCCTCTGCCTCAGGCGCTAGAGTGGCTCTGGTCGCAATATGGCGACGCCCAGGATGGGCAGAGCATCGCCCCCTGGTGGGCAGAGCGTCGCCCCTGGTGGGCGTGCCGGGTGGATCCCGGTCGGGTGCATGCGGGAGTCTGTCTGACTGTCTCTCCCTGTTTCCAGCTTCAGAAAAATGGAAAAAAAAAAAAAAAAAAAAAAAAAAAAAAGGACATACAGATGGCCAATAGGCATATGAAAATATGTTCAACATCACTAATCATCAGAGAAATGCAAATTAAAATCACAATGAGATATCACCTCACACCAATCAGAATGGTGCTCATCAACAAAACAACACATGATAGGTGCTGGCAAGGATGTGGAGAAAGGGGAACCCTCATGCACTGCTGGTGGGAACGCAGACTGGTGTAGCCACTGTGAAAAACAGTATGGTGTTTCCTCAAAAAATTAAAAATGGAACTGCCTTTTGACCCAGTTATCCTACTTTTAGGAATACATCCTAAGAATACTAAATCACTGACTCAAAAGTAGAAATGCACCCCCATGTTTGTTGCAGCATTGTTTACAATAGCCCAAGTGTCTGTCAGTGGATGAGTGGATTAAAAAGCAGTGGTACATATACACAATGAATACTACACAGCTGTGAAAAAGAAGGAAATCTTACCTTTTGCAACAGCATAAATAGACCTGGGGATTATTATGCTAAGCGAAATAAGTCAGGTAGAGAAAGACAAATATCATATGATCTCACTTATATGTGGAATCCAATGAACAAAGTGAACTGAAGAATGGAATAGGGGCAGAGGCGGGGTCACAGGGAGCAGAGGGACAGCTGTGAGAGGAAAGGGGGATGAGGGAATAGGATCAGAGAAGGTGAAGGGATTAGTGAGATTATATATTCATAATCCAGATACAGATAACAGGACAGCAAATTCCAGAGGGAAGAGGGGGGAGGGATTTAGTGAGAGGGGAGCAAAGAGGGTATAATAGACACAGGGGTGGGGGAATGAGGGTGTTATATTGAGTGGGACACTTGAATCCATGTTAACACAATAAATTAAAATTAATATAAAATTTTAAAATTAAAAACAACAAACAACTCTTGAATGAATGATGATTCTCATCAAGTAAATGAGAGAGATCTATTTCTTAATGTCTAGGTAGTTACTTTCCATCTTCATTTGCAAAAGGCTTTAATATAATGAGGATGATAATGATGAAGATGAGGATGAGGATAATATAGGGAAAAATAAGACATTTTTCAAACTTAAGACCAAAATAAGGAGAGAGAAGCAAAACACAATTAATGTTCCTTGTCCCCTGGATGTAAGTCTAATTAAAATTTATGCACTCCATTGAAGTACATGTTTAAACACCTTTCCAATGATTTAAAAAAAGGTTGAGAAAGCATCTGGCATTTTAGGACTGCTACCTGGCATGCAGGACTGATACTGTGCTAGAAGGAGATAAATGTCTCTATTGATCTTCTTGTGCAGAAATTGGGGAGAACAAAAGGCAGACAATGTGAGTCCCAGTGATTTTTCTGAGATTAACCTAAATATATCATTAAAGGTGTCAATTAGAAAAAATTGGACAGATTTAAAACTCATCACTACCAAAGAATAAGAAATTTAAATAAGCATTTTCTGAGGATTTACACATAATATTAATAGGGTCTTGAATATCCCACTGCCCTGTATCTATGTGTTTCATTTCTGAGAACCTGCTGCTTAATGAGTAGTGGTACATTTGAAGTTCTACGGTGAGAATTGTGATTTTTTTAAAAATCACAATTTGCGTGCAGACTGGTGCAGCCACTGTGGAAAACAGTATGGAGATTCCTCAAAAAATTGAAAATCAAACTGCCTTCTGACCCAGCTATCCAACTTTTAGGAATATACCCCAAGAACACCATAGCACTGTTTCAAAAGGAGAAATGCACCCCCATGTTTATGGCAGCATTGTTTACAATAGCGAAGATCTGGAAACAGCCCAAGTGTCCGTCAGTGGATGAGTGGATTAAAACGCTGTGGTACATATATACAATGGAATACTGTGGGACATGAAAAAGAAGGAAATATTTTCTTTTGCAACTATATGGATGGACCTGGAAATTATTATGTTAAGTGAAATAAGCCAGGCAGAAAAAGTATATCATATGACTTCACTCATTTGAGGAATCCAATGAACAATGTGCACTGAGGAATGGAACAGAGGAGAGATCAAAGGGACCAGAGGAAAAGAGGACAGAGGGAAAGGGGATAATAGGATGGGATAAAGCTAAAGGGAAGGGAGGAGGGCGCTATGGGGAGGGGGGCAAGGAAGCTGTTGAGGGGAATATGGGGGAGAGGGGATGCATTTGGGGCAACACTAGAATCTATGTAAACACGATAAATTAAAATCAATAAAAAAGCAAAAAAAGTCACAATTTGCTTTATGTCATTGTTTTATTCTACAATCTCAATTTGGCTCTATTGAGCTATATTAATAGTATGGCTATATGTATTATGTATAATGACCAGTCAATCAGAAATAAATAAACTAACCTGATTTTGCAAAGGTTCTCTTAATATCAAATGAGATAGAAATAAAATTCTCTGTGCTGGTTTTTGTACTGAAATGAACTCATAATGCTTGGAAGAAGTCAATAAATTTCTCAAAATAAAAAGTTCACTAAAAACTGACACAAGAAGAAATAAAAATCATAAAGTTTATATTTCAGAAGAAAATTAAATTTGTATAAAAAAAATAAAAATCAGACCTCTAAGAAAGAAAAGTTTAGGTTCATATTGCTTTAATGGTGATTTTTAGCAACTATGTAAGGAATAAATAATACTAATTTTACACTGATTCTCTCAGAAAATAAACTTAATCTACGATGCAATTATATATAAAAATAAAATACAAAATATTATTATTTTTTTATCTTATTTTTATTAATTTTAATGCAGTGACATTGATAAATCAGGATACATATATTCCGAGAAAACATCTCCAGATTATTTTGACCTTTGATTATGCTGTATACCCCTCACCCAAAGTCAAATTGTCCTCCATCACCTTCTATCTGGTTTTCTTTGTGGCCCTACCCTTCCCCCACTCCCTCCCTCTCCTTCTTCGCCCCCTCCCCACCCCACTCCCTGTTACCATTACATTCTTGTCCATGTCTCTGAGTCTCATTTTTATGTTCCATCTATGCATGGGTTCATATAGTTCTTAGTTTTTTTCTGATTTACTTATTTCACTCCATATAATGTTATCAAGGTCCATCCATGTTATTGTAAATGATCCAATGTCATCATTTCTTATGGCTGAGTAGTATTCCATAGTATATATGTACCAAAGCTTTTTAATCCACTCGTCCTCTGACGGACACTTGGGCTGTTTTAAGATCTTTGCTATTGTGAACAATGCTGCTATAAACATAGGGGTGCATTTCTCCTTCTGGAACTGTTCTATGGTATCACACTTCCTGATATCAAGCTATATTACAAGGCCATTGTACTCAAAACAGCCTGGTACTGGCATAAGAACAGGCACATAGATCAATGGAAAAGAATGGAGAACTCAGAAATAAACCCACAGCTCTATGGACAACGGATATTTGACAAAAGAGGTAAGGAAATACAATGGAGTAAAGACAGCCTCTTCAACAAATGGTGTTGGGAAAATTGGACAGCAACCTGCAAAAAAATGAAACTAGACCACCAACTTACACCACTCACAAAAATAAACTCAAAATGGATAAAAGACTTAAATGTAAGGCATGAAACCATAAGCATCTTAGAAGAAAACATAGGCAGTAAGCTCTCTGACATCTCTCGCAGTGATATATTTGCTCATTTATCTCCATGGGCAAGATATTATTTTTTAAAGAAAGATAATTTTAAAGAAAGATGTGCAAGACTGAATATCCCCCAAAACTTTTTAAATAAAATTCTAGTCAAAATGCCAGTATACTGTAGATAGTTCCAAAAGATGTTGAAATGTATAATGAAACCCAAATGACCAATATCCAGTGACATCCTAAAAAATAAAAAAATTAACTTTACATTAACTGATTTCAGGACATTCAACTAGAATAATTCAGAGAATCTATTATTGATGTAAAAGATACACAAAAAAGTCAACGGAAACTATTAGAGATTTTAGAAATAGATTTCTTTTTTCTAAAGGTTCAAAATAACAAAATACCTTTTATCAGATGGTACTGAAAGTGGGATATTTATGTGGAATAAGAAAAAAATGACTAATTTTTATAATATACATAAAAATTAATTTAAAAATGTGTTATAGACATGAACATAAAAGTTAAAACTAAAGTTTCTAGAAGTTTGTCTAATTGTTGTTCTATTTTGTGTTAAGACACAGAAAGCACTGGCTTCACCAACAGCAAGCCACAGACTGCAAGAAAAAACTGTGTATAGAAGTGACAGGTACAGGTGTTACAGGTAGGTGTACATAGATACAAGGATAAGAATACAGATGGTGTAAACACAGATGATAGAGATAATGCTAAAGATATCTACCTTATCAGGGTAAGAGACAGATTAGAGATAGAGGTAGAGATAAGTATATCTATCATATGTAAACATCTCCTACAACGCAAACGTCCAAAGACAAACATCCTTCATAGCTGGGCCCATTGGAAGAAAGCTATATGAATGTTCAAAGAGTGAATGACATGTCCAATTTCTTTGTCATTAGAGTTGTCAGGAAAATGTGAATTATAACCACAAGTACATAACACTACTCACCCACTAGAAGTATTAGTGGGAAAGAAACTGTGTGTGGGGTGTGTGTGTGTGTGTGTGTGTTTATTTAGTTGTCTATGCTTTTGATTGTGATTTACATAAAATTTTTTATCATTAATTATAATTTACACAAGATTTCTAATACAAAAATGTTTTCTACATTAGTATGATTTTTTTTTGTATTTTTCTGAACTTGGAAACGGGGAGGCAGTCAGACAGACTCCCACATGCGCCCCACCAGAATCCACCCGGCATGCCCACCAGGGGGCGATGCTCTGCCCATCTGGGGCATTGCTCCATTGCAACCAGGGCCATTCTAGCACCTGAGGCAGAAGCCATGGAGCCATCCTCAGTGCCCGGGCCAACTTTGCTCCAATGGAGCCTTGTCTGCTGGAGGGGAAGAGAGAGACAGAGAGAAAGGAGAGGGGGAGGGGTGGAGAAGCAGATGGGCACTTCTCCTGTGTGCCCTGGCCAGGAATCGAACCTGAGACTCCTGCATGCCAGACCAATGCTCTACCACTGAGCCAACCAGCCAGGGCTAGTATGATTTTTAATACATCTCAACTAGAGTTATGGCCTTATAACATATTCCCAAGAGATAAATCGAAGGTTTTGTACCTAGTGCCATACTTCCAAAGATTATGTTAACATGCTTAATTTAAAGCAAAATTTTAGAAATGGAAATAGCATATATTTTAGGAAAGAAAACCAGTTCCCCAAAGCTCTAGCTGATGAGAAGATTAAGTAACTCTCAAGCTACAAAATAACTCACGAAGCAACTAGTTTAAAAGAGAATAAATAACAGGGTGTGTAAGACAGTGTCCATAGAGTGTTGGGTTCAGGGTTAATGTGAAATTTCATGTAGTTCTTTGACATCAATTTCCATGCATGATTCAGAATATGATGGATGTCACCTGGGTTGAAGTAGCTGAATAAACTAAAGTCATAATCAAGATTTGGATTCGTGATAACTAGAGTCTCAGTCCACGGATGTTAGCACCCAAAATCATTGTCATAACTTGTAGTTCACACCAATGTGAATTTTGATAAAGAACTCAAAGAGCCATCTAAGCCTTACTAACTGTCTAATAGGTGCTGTCCATGCTGAGTGGTAAGGCTACTTGGGGCTGGCAGTCTGGTTTCTGACTCACAGACACAGAAGAAGGACTCAGGTAAGACCAGCAGCTTCTTCCTCTCAGACTCAGTCTGTGGTAGTCGTTCTTCACTGATTTAGTCATATGAATAAATGACATACATCCTCAGGAAGGGAAACAATTGTCTTTCTTTGCAATATCGTAACACAAAGGAAACTTACAAAGATAAATGACTAACGTTGAGACCATAGTGCAACGCCATATTAAATTCAATTATTGAAAAAATGATTATAGATCTCTCTCCCACTGTAAGATGCACTAAAGGAATTTCAGATGAAAAATAGTATATTGAGAGGGAAAGCAAAATAACTGTTGTGGCAAACTATCCAATATTTGTAGAGTAAGTCCAAATTGCTATTGAACAGCTGTATACATATACAGACAGCTCTTAAATCTTATTCCAATGAGTGTGGAAGCCTATAATTCATCTCCTTTTACTGTTATAAGATGGAAATGGATTTGATAGGATAACACACTTGAAAAGTTGGATTGTGTGGTTGGATTAGTCTCCCAAGAATCGTTCGAAAACTTAGTAGAAACCAGAGGTCCAGCATCTTCCACAACAAGTCAGATGGCAGCATGCATATATCTACAACCACAAAACTAGAGTCATATTCATATCCTCTTCTCCAAAGTTGTCACATCCACACATGGCAACAGCCCTGGCCACCAGAGCCAGAGCCCAGTCCCGTGAGCCCTTTGATTGATTTGATATCTTCAATGGCGAGTGTGACAAGTCTTAGTGACTCACACTGTAATATTTACACCAATAACATACTTGATAAAACCTCAAATAGTTTGTTTTCTGTTATGTAAGAAGGGGCCTCACACCTATTAAAGCTAGGCTTGCTTTGCTGGATCAACCAATATTTCCCAATTAGTATTATTAGGTTTTAATACTATTTACTACACACATACCATTTGTATAGATTTCATACTTAGGTCTACAAGGATCTCATGCTTTTAACTATTATCCTAGTTGTTGTTGTTTTTTTTATAAGATATCTTCCACCTGTCTCACAAAGCTGATAGCAAAAATACCAGGCTGCTAGAAGTCCTGAATTTATGCACTGGGGAGGTTTTGTGTTCACTCTATGAATGGTATTTCCATTGTTATTTTAGAAAAAAAAAATCTATAGTTTCATTGAAGCTCCCATGTCAAACTCTGTTTCTACCTCTCTTCTATCACTGATTATATCAGGTTTTGATGTAGATATTGGATGACAGGTCAGCCCCAACTAGTGATTTGTAAGCACCAGATAAGATCTGCTAATGACTATATAGGCTTTATCTTTTTACCATTAAATGCCTGGCACACTGTCTGAGTTCAGTAAGTCTGATTGAGTGAATGAACACACCTTCATCTGATTTTATTATATCCAGCTGTCTCCATCACTGTGCAGTGGGGTTGGCCCTCCTGGGGGCAGTGGGCTTCTGCTTTCCCCCCTCAAGTTCATGAAGGGTCACTTTGGAAAAGTCAAACTATCTTTCCCTGGCATTCCAAGAATAATGTCTCCATCCAAACCCAAGAGCTGCTCTCTCATTTCCTCATCTTTAAATCCCAAACTAATTCACTAGAATAAAAAAAAAATTGACTAAAGAAATGTTTCCTTGAATCTGCTAAGAATGCACTAAAAATGGAATTCTTTGGGGGACACAGTTTTCCCATTTACTCATTTCATGCTGGGGAGAAAAAGTCATCTGAGACCTAATATGCATTTGTAAGTTAATATCATCATTACTTCTACCACAAGGAAGTAAAATTTTTAACACTCTTAATTTGTAGTTCTTTTTAAAAATAACTTCAATCACAAGCAGAGTCCAAATATTCCTTGGAATATCTTGGCTCAGCGATTTGACAAGGTCATGGCCAAGGAAGCAATCATGAGGGCAGAAAAAAATCCCACCCCAGAAAGGTTTGTTTTTCTGATTGACTATGTTTTTCGCTGTGGGCAGTGGAGGACAGAGAGGAGGAGAATTTGTGATGTCACAAATCTCCATTGAGAAATGTTTGCAGAAACAGAAGCAGTGACTGTACATGAGTAATTTAATTGCTGGAAATGAACCCCAGGTTCAGCCATGGAACCCACAAGGGTTGCCACTCGTAGTCCCTGTGGAATGTCCCACCAGGGTTACAAAAGCTTTCTGTAGCATCCCAGAAGAACAGATGAGAAAACACTTTGGAGGGAAGACTCGATAACTGAGCTTTCTGTTTCGAAGGCCCAGAAACATCAATTCAGTAAAAGACAGATCCACTTCCCAGGGCCAGAGTCAGGACTAAGACCTCTACAACTGCAGCAAAGCCATGGACGTGGCAGTGCCTCCCACAACCACAGCCAGAGCCAGCGTCTGGGCCACTGTGGTACAAGTCCGGGTCCCCACAGCAGCTCACAGTGTAGGACTTGTGGGTTTGGTGGGAGGTTGTCAAAGGTGTCGAAGTCCCTGTGTGTGAGACGTAGCACATGCACGAAGCTCCTATACCCCCTCAGCAGCACATGTGGCAGACCATGCTGGCTTACTTCAAGTTTATTCAAAACCAAGACTATTCTACTTTAGAAATCCAGTCAAACTATGCTTTTCTTAACTAAGAGAGATCCAAGTAAAGAAGCTTAAATTTTTTAATTTGATTTCCCTGCTGAGCTGGCTTCCCACAAACCTATCATGCCCATAATGGGGAGAGTTGATGGGCCTGCCAAGCCAACCAGGACTTAGTTTTCCAAGTCAACCCTCCACCAGGCTCAGGAGTACCAGCAGTCCTCTGATGACATCACCTGAGATAGTGCCTCTCAGTTTAGTCCATGTCCTTGGCCACTTAGTTTTCACCAAATTAAACAATGCACATTATTTCTACCTCTTCACAGTTCAAGTCATCTCTTAGACCTTCCAGTCAAGTCATTGAAGGTGCAAAACTATGTAAAATTCCACTTAACTGAACAATAGGACAGTTGTTTGGTAAAAAAAAACATTTTGTCACTCAGATTTTGTAAACTATCTTCTGTTACATTTTAGCATTTCCTGAATCACGTTTTAATCTTTTGGTAATACAGCGGTATTTTAAAGCTGAGGATTTTGAGTTTGGCGTTTTAGTAGGCAATCAAAAAGACTGGTGTTGAATATTTGTAATTTATGTTTAGGTAGAAATAGTATATTTCATTTTCTTCTGTCAACACCACTTCAATGTCTTATGTCAAAAAGTAATAACAAATAAAGTGTTTCTACTAAAATCCTTTATTTACATTTGCAAAGCCAAAACAATTTTATTATTTTATAATAAGTCTAACTTGGTTACTAAAGCAAAAATTATATTTTATTTGTCATTTATTTACACAGAGATATTCCTCCCCTCACCTTTCTCCTTTCTTGTTCCCAACCTTGCTCTTGATCTCACTCTAATGACGTGTATGTGTGTGTGTGTGTGTATGTGTGTGTGTGTGTGTCCTGCAGTGTTTAAGAACTATGTAACATTTTTGGACAGTAAAAGATAATACCTCATTCTTACTGTTATAGAATTTACTATTATGGAAAATAAAAAAATAAATTATATGTGCTATTACCTCAACATTGTCATAGTTATGATAAGATCTAAAACCTTAACTTTTGCAGTATGAAATGAAAATATTTGAGTGCTGTGAAGTTATAAATAGCAACCCCCTCACCCTGTCCTGGTTTGGCAGAGATGGCACCAGGTCGAGCAGTGACTGCAGCAACTGCCTTGAGAAACCTCGGTCACGAGGAGACTAGGGTGCTGTTCCCCCAGAGGTACTCCTTATCTCAGAGGGCCAAGCCAGTGAACCGCCTATAAGCACAATTATATATGTGTTAGGTCTTTCAGAATTTAATAGATATGAGTAAAAAAGGAAAAATAACCTTTTGTAGTGAGGGAACATTGAGAGGCATGCTATAGCACCACAGTGGTACACAGTATGTGTGTAGGATGGCATAAATGGAATGGAATAAAAATGGTGGAGAAATTGGTATGAGGCAAAAAACAAAAGTCTACATTCCTAAAAATTGAATGTGCCTACCAAAGAAAAGATTTTTCTCATAAACACATGTGGATAGTACCTGTGAGAATCACTGACAAGTCATGAAAACCCATGGAAACCACCCAGTTTATTGAGGGTGATGTCCGGCAACATCTTTAGGTGAAACTCTAAAGTGAAGGCTAAGTTGACAAGGAAACTAGGATTCAGGCAAAACTCAACGACCCATCTCCGGAATAAAATCATGATGGAGGTATAAATAAAGAGCAAAAACCAATATTGGGCTAGATATGAAAAAACAGAAACACTAATCTAGAGTCAATTCCTAAGTTTTAAGTGGAATCTAGTCTTAAAAATTGTAAAGCTAAAGGAATCTAGTCTTAAAAATTGATTTGCAGATGCTACACTAATGAGATGACAACAAGTATTAGCTATGATGCATTCTTGGGTTTTCTCTCTTATGGAGCAGAAGTCTCTATTGCAAGTTCCCCCACATTCAAATTATATAATGAGGAAACTGACAGAAAATCAGTCAGAATAATGAGCCACAACTCAAGGGCATGGCTTTCGTGTGATGCGCACCGGAAAATAGCAGTATCTATCTAGCAAATCTAAGTCTAAGGAGGAGCTTCCTCCCACAGTCTGAGTCTCACTAACTTTTCATTATGCAAAGAGAATGTGTGTTCCACTAGCTTTATATACTGTAAAGGACATCATTTTCATAAGTATTAGAAATATCTGAATTTGTTTGGGATCCCATATAAAAAAGGAGGCATCAATTTAGAAAAATAATAAAAATAATCACCTGAATGAGTTGTGTGCTTAAGTTAACTGTGAGAGTAATTTCTAAGAAATCGTGAATAAAAAAAAGTAAAAAGTAAAATATTCCATGGGAAAATATTTTTCATTGCAAAAATACTAATAAGTGTTGGAAAATAAAGCATCTATTGCTTTGAAACTCTTGAAAAATATAAAGATTGATATGTAATGTTCACAAAGAAAGTTTATTCAAGAGTAAGTCCAGAAAAATCACAGGAGAAAAAAAGAAAAAAAATGTAGGTCATTTTCCAGAGACATTGACTATATCTGAGCACAGAATTCAAATTGGTCATCAAAGACATAAATGTCTACTGATCCAGTGAGTTCTAAGTGCATGGTGATACTTCCTTTGAAGAATTAAATTATTAGAGACTCACATTCTGAGTTTTGAAATCATGATCAAGTTTTTCAGAGTCCAGATGACCAGCATCTTCCATGGAAAAGAATAATAAAAGTGGCCACAACCATGGCCCCTAGAGTGTCCAAGGCCACAGCTGAAACCACCAGGCCAAAGCCAAGACCACAATAGTAACAGCCAACTAGCTCATTGAGTCAAGTTTGAAGATCTGGTTGAATATTACAGGTGAAACATTCCCGAGAACTAATATCACAATGTGCATCTACACTTCATGCTCCCTAATTAAAGGGTACAAACTACAATACATGAGCTTCAGGAATTGTGAATTCTCTTTGAAAATTCTCTTTGGTGAAAGGTATCGTGAATTCCCTTTGAAATATTATCTTTGGTGAAAAACAGTACTGTTGAGTCAGACCTTTCTTACTACTGATAGTTTCAAAGATATGGGAAGACAATTTTTCTTTGAAATTTCATTTAAATTTCTCAGAACCAGTTTTTGTAATAAGTAGCTGTTTTCCTAACTTCACAGTTAGCATTTACATGTTTTCACACTTAAAACTTATTATGTAAACTCCTTATCTCACAAAGACCAAGGTTTTTCATCATTGTCCAATTAAGTCTTCTTCACTTTGTCTTAGACTGGGTTTTAATTAACCAAAGTATTTTCTTAATATTTTCATTCTCTCTAGTGAGTCAATTTACTAGTGTAATGATTATGGGGAAAATTCCTCGGTGGCTGTTCTTACTTTGACAGTACAAAAAAACGTATAATATTTATAGTGCAAAAACATGAATACATATCTTTAGTTCCTTGCTTGTGACTCTTTGTCTACTATCTTTTTTTTTTCTCCTGTTCCTTTTTTTTATTATTATTTATTTATTTTTTTATTAAATTTAATGCAGTGACATTGATAAATCAGGGTACATATGTTGAGAGAAAATATCTCTAGATTATTTTGACATTTGATTGTGCTGTATACCCCTCCCCCAAAGTTAAATTGTCTTCTGTCATCTTCTATCTGGTTTTCTTTGTGCCCCTCCCCTCCCCTAACCCCTCTCTCCTTCTTCACTCTCTCCCCCCTCCCCCAACCTCCCGCCCCCGTTGCCATCACATTCTTGTTCATGTCTCTGAGTCTCATTTTTATGTCCCTTCTATGTATGGATTCATCTTAGTTTTTTTTTTTTCTGATTTACTTATTTCACTTCGTATAATGTTGTCAAGGTCCATCCATGTTATTGTAAATGATCCGATGTCATCATTTCTTATGGCTGAGTAGTATTCCATAGTATATATGTACCAAAGCTTTTTAATTCACTCGTCCTCTGACGGACACTTGGGCTGTTTCCAGATCTTCGCTATTGTGAACAATGCTGCCACAAACATGCGGGTGCATTTCTCCTTTTCGAGCCGTTCTATGGTGTCCTTGGGGTATATTCCTAAAAGTGGGATAGCTGGGTCAAAAGGCAGTTCGATTTTCAGATTTTTGAGGAATCTCCATACTGTTTTCCACAGTGGCTGCACCAGTCTGCATTCCCACCAGCAGTGCAGGAGGGTTCCCTTTTCTCCACATCCTCGCCAGCACTTATTCTGTGTTGTTTTGTTGATAAGCGCCATTCTGACTGGTGTGAGGTGATATCTCATTGTGGTTTTAATTTGCATTTCTCTAATGATTAGTGATGTTGAGCATTTTTTCATATGCCTATTGGCCATCTGTATGTCCTCTTTGGAGAAGTGTCTATTCATTCAGATGTGAAGCTACTTTTAAGATAGTAGACAATTTGTCTACTATCTTAAAAGTAGCTTCACATCTGCAGACAGTATGCAGATCTGGTCCTACTATAACCAAAGCCTATAAAACATTGTGTGAAACATCCCCTCTACCTAGGTGAATCCTCTCAAACTGCTTCTTAAAACCTCGATGAATCTCCGTGCCCTAGCTTTATCTCAGAACATTTTACCCGTTGTGAAGCTTTCTTCTTACAGCTTCCCTTGATAATTTCAGCTGCCCATAAATACCCACTGGCTCCTCCAGGTCTCCTAGGCATTACTCATGTGACTCTGCCACCTTGAAAAACAAGTTCTCGGTTTGTAATCAGTTACCTGACCTGCAGTGTAAACCTTTTGAATTTGAGGATTTGAGATTTACATCCCCGAGGCCACATATAATCTCTTGTAAAACTACACAGAATGAGTATCTGTTAACTTTTTCAAAATTTACATTTTCCTGAACACTGATTTAAAAATATGGTATTGTTTTATAGGAGGTGAAATAGACCTACCTTCTACCACACACATGTGTGTGCAAAACAATGAACGCACAGCATGATGGATAAGGTACAGTGGGTGATTTTGTTAAGTTCCTAGGGCTGCAGTAACAAAGTTTACCGACTGTAGGTGTCAATACCAGAGAAAGTATTGTCTCACAGTTCTGGAGGCTAGAAGTCCAAAATCATGGTGTTAACAAGGCTTCACTTCCTCTGAACTGGTAGGAGAATCCCTTCCTGTCTCGTCCTAGCTTCTGGTGGTCTGCTGGCTATCTTAGGTGCTCCTTGACCTGAAGCTGCATAACTCCAGCTCTGCCTTCATTGTCACATGGTACATCCCCCTTGTGTGTCTCCACATCCTTGCCTCTATGAGGATCTGTTTCTGTATCCAAATTTCCTCTTCTTATGACAACACCAGTCACACTGAGTAATCATATTGAATTAGGGCCTGATCTAATTACTTCACCTTGACCTCATCTCAACTTGATTAAATCTGTAAAGACCCAATTTCAAAATAGTCACATCCATGGGTATGGGAGGGAGGGAACAAATTCGGTCTCCAATATATCTTTTGGGGTGGGAGAATAATTCAACCCATCATGGTTATTAATATTTTCTGTTTCATATTACTTTATTTAGTGCATATAATTAACAGATGCTAGAATAGAAACAGATGATTCTACATAAGACTTTTGGTTTCAGTCTTAAAATTCTTTCCACATTTCTAAGCATCTCTTCCTGTAACTGAAAGGGATTTGAGAAGAGAAAATGATGACTTTGATATAGAATGGATTGTGTCTACACTGACAATTGGAGGGTCGTTTGTAACTGACCAGTAGAGAGCTTGTGATTTTAATTTACATCCTCTCATAAATGTGCACAGCCAAAGAGCCTCATCAGTGCATCCTTAGGAAAACATAAGTGGAGCAGTGTGTCCGTGTACTGTTATGTGCTACTCGTCTGAGACCTGCTGGAGTAGAAATCCGTGAATCAGATTCAGAGTCAGAAGAGTCAGTTTTCCTCTGCACATTGTTTACAGATGGGACCACAACTCCAAGATTCATTTCATAATTAAACTATCAATAGAACAAGGACTGGAATAATTTAGTGGATATTAATCATTAGTACTATAAAAATAACACAAAACAACAGTTTCATTGCTGATTGGGTCAAAAAGAATTATATTTACATTCAAACCACAAATATGGTGTTTTGTGCACGTTCCAACCTATCTGTAACCAATGTTGTGGCCGAATCAACCGATTGCAAGATGCCCTCAGAAATAAGCATCAGAAAACTAAGATACAGGTTTATTTCTTACAGGACTTGGAAATTATACAGAACTCCTGGGGCCGCACAGAGAGGCTGCCGGGGGTAGGGGGTGGTGGTAGACAAAGACCGAGAGAGAGCAGGGGCCTGAGCTTCTGCTTTGTTGGGGTCAAGAGTAAAGGTCAAGGGTTTCTTGGACTCAGACTTTTTCGGTGAATTTAAAACTTAAGAGCAGGAAATTAAAAAAACAGAAAGAGAAAATACAAGTGGTCCAAATGGTCAGTTATTGAAATCAACCACGATCGCTAAGACAAAACCTCAGGGGAAGTAGTCTGGTTCTTGATCTAGTCCTGAGGCTGGCCATGAGTTTATTTGAGATAGGTGTCTTTGAAGTGGATGCCTCCTCAATCAAACCTTAAGTCATGTACTGATAATACAAAAAATTAAACAAAAAATAACTGTCAGGGCTTACACTACATGTGAATTTAAATTATGTATCAAATTTCATTTATAGATCAATACATTTTCTATATGCCAAATTTTATATATAAATTATTTATATGTCAAGAAATTACAAAGCAACGAATGTTTGTTTTGTAAAGGGTAGAAGAGTCTCTATTGTAGATATTATAAAGCTTCATTTATCAAAGACGTCTGGAAGCAAGCCCTCAAATTTGACCTTTAGAAACTCTAATGGAATACAGTGTACGTCCTAAAAAGAGACCAATTACATCCTCCCTGCAGGAACTCTTAGACACAGGATTAACCCAAGGTGGAGATTAAGCTCAGATCTCTTTGGCCTACCAGGAAATCCAGAGATCAGAATTTCCATGGTTAAAGGTAACAAAATTTCATTTAAAGGATATATTCAGTACAAGTTTGTGTGTTTGTTTGTTTTTAACAACTGCATAATTTTATGAATAAACATCAGTGAAAAGACTCTTGCAACATAATTTATTACAATGAAATTAGTAATTTGAAATTACTTTCACACACATTCTTTCTCTGCGCCTATAACAACCCTGGCTTTTGCTGTGAAATATTTTCTTAATTTTATAAATGTACTTTGAATATGGAAGTATAATAGTGCAACTCCATAATCATTTGTAAAAGGTTTTATTTAGCATTTTTAACCTAATCTATAAGTATTTTCATTGGCTAAAATGATTACACAATACAGAAATAGAGGAAAAAAATTGTAGCCTTTGAGTGTATTTATTGGTCAGCTGTTACTAAAAGCCATGATATCACTGTGCCAGATTTGAACAAGACAAAACCAGCATGTGCTCTTTGGTTAAATTTATCCCTAAGTATTTTATTTTTTTGATGTTATTGCAAATGGAATCAATTTCTTTCATTTCTTTCAGAAAATTTTTACTGTGTAGAGACACTACTGACTTCTGTATCCTAAAACTTTACAGAATGTACTGATTAGATCTAATAGCTTTTTGGTTGACTCTTTAGAACAGGGGTCCCCAAACTTTTTACACAGGGGGCCAGTTCACTGTCCCTCAGACCATTGGAGGGCTGGACTATAAAAAAAACCTATGAACTAATCCTTATGCACAATCCACATATCTTATTTTAAAGTAAAAAAACAAAACGGGGACAAATACAATATTTAAAATAAAGAATAAGTAAATTTAAATCAACAAACTGACCAGTATTTCAATGGGAACTATGGGCCTGC
This sequence comes from Saccopteryx bilineata, assembly GCF_036850765.1. Lineage (NCBI taxonomy): Eukaryota > Metazoa > Chordata > Mammalia > Chiroptera > Emballonuridae > Saccopteryx > Saccopteryx bilineata. The sequence continues at coordinate 232,145,548 of NC_089491.1, read as the reverse complement.
TTTTGGCTAATGAGATGGTCAATGTCCAGTTCCATATTTGTCACTGCTAGCAGTAACAAGTGATATGATGCACTTCCAAAGGTGTGTGTCCAGCGTCACTGGAAGTAGTACTGTACATGAGTGACATCGCACTTTGCAGCACCACCACATACAGTAGTACTCCAGGAGCACAGGATGCAGATCCTGACCTCTCACTGACCACCAATGAAAGAGGTGCCCCTTCCGGAAGTGCGGCGGGGGCCGGATAAATGGCCTCAGGGGGCCGTAGTTTGGGGACCCCTGCTTTAGAATTTTCCAAATATGAAATTGTATTCTTTTCAAATAGCAACCATTTTACTTCTTCCTTTTCAGTTCTAATAACTTTTTTTTTTCTTACCTAATTGCTCTCGCTAGGACTTCTAATACTATGTTGAAAAGAAAAGTTCCTGATCATAGCTTAAAATCTTTTAACCCTTAATTGTTAAGCATAATGTTAGCTATCATTATATCCTATATGGCCTTTATTATGTTGAGGTATGTTCTCTTTCTAATCTGTCAATTATTTTATCACAAATGGATGTTGATTTTGTTAAATGCCTTTTCTGTATCTGTTGAGATGATAATATGATTCTTTTCTTTCATTCCAAAATATAATGTATCACATTGATTGATTTGTGTTTGTTGAATGCATCCTTGCTTCCCAGGGATAAATTCCACTGGTCCTTTCCATGTGCTACTGAATTTGGTTTGCTAGAATAATATTGAGACTTTTTGCACTTATATTTATCACAGATGATGGCATGAAGTTTTCTTTCCTGGTAGTGTTCCTTTCTGGGTTAGGTATCAGGATTGCCTTGGCTTCATGAAATGAGTTTGAGAGTGGTGTTCTCACCTCTTTGATTTTTTTTTTTTTTTTGAAGAAAGATTGCTGTTAACTCTTGTTTAAATGTTTCATAAAATACACCTATGAAGCAATCTCGTCCTGGGGCTCTTTTTTTTTTTTTTTTTTTTTTAGGTCTTTGATTATTGATTCAATCTCCTTACTAGTAATTGGTCTATTCAGAGTTTCTATTTCTTCCTAATTCAGTTTTGGCAAATTGTGTGTTTCAAAGAATTTTTTTTTCATTTCTTCTAGGTTGTCCAGTTTGTTAGCATGTAGCTGGTCACAGTAGCCTCTTATGATCTTTTATATTTCTGGAGTATGAGTTGTAATGTCTCCTTTCTCATTTTCTTTGGGTTGTCTTTCTTTTTTTGGTTAGTCTAGCTAAAAGTTTGTCACTTTTGTTTATCTTTATTTTGTTTACCCTTTTAAAGAACCAACTCTGTTCTCTATTTCACTTATTTATGCATTAATCTCCATAATTTTCTCTCTTTTTGTGAACTTTGGGCTCAGTGTTCTTCTTTTTCTAGTTTCTTGAGGAATAAAGTTAGGTTGTCTATTTGGGGTCTTTCTTGTTTCTTTATGGACATGTTTATTGCTGTGAACTGCTTCTCAGAACTGTTTTTGCTGCCTCACATCATCCCAAAAGTGCTGGTACATTGTGTTTCCATTTCTGTCTTCTCAAAAAGCTATTTTAGTTTCCTCTTTATTTCTTCTTTTATCCATTGGCTATTCAGGAGAGTATTGTTTAATTTTCATTTGTTCATAAATTTTACAGTTTTCTTCTTGATATTCATGGTTTTACACCACCACGATCAGAGAAGATTGATAGAATTTGAATCTTCGGCCCTGGCCGGTTGGCTCAGCGGTAGAGCGTCGGCCTGGTGTGCAGGAGTCCCGGGTTCGATTCCTGGCCAGGGCACACAGGAGAAGTGCCCATCTGCTTCTCCACCCCTCCCCCTCTCCTTCCTCTCTGTCTCTCTCTTCCCCTCCCGCAGCCAAGGCTCCATTGGAGCAAAGATGGCCTGGGCGCTGGGGATGGTTCTGTGGCCTCTGCCTCAGGCGCTAGAATGGCTCTGGATGCAACAGACCGACGCCCCAGAGGAGCAGAACATCGCCCCCTAGTGGGCATGCCGGGTGGATCCCGGTAGGGCACATGCGGGAGTCTGTCTGACTGCCTCCCTGTTTCCAGCTTTGAAAAAATGAAAAAAATAAAATAAAATAAATTAAAAAAAAAGAATTTGAATCTTCTTGAATTTGCTACTACTTGTTTTGCAACCTAACATCTAGTCTATCCTAAACATTGTTCCACATGCACTTAAGAAGAATGTGTATTGTGTTGTTGAATAGACTGTTCCATGAATATCTATTACCTATTAGGTTTACTGGTCTATAATGTTCAAATCTACTGTTTCCTTATTCATTCTCTGCTTGAATGATCTACCCATTGTTGAGAATGAGGTATTAAAATCAGTCCTTAACTAATATTGTGTTACTGTTTATTTCTCCTTTGAGCTCTGTTAGTTTTTGCTTTTTATATTGAGGTGCTGTAATATTGGGTACATAAATATTTATAATTGTTATATATCTTCCTAGTGAATTTGCCCCCTTATCATTATATACTGACTTTCTTTGTCTCTTTTTACCATTTTTAGCTTAAGCTTTTTGCCATTTTTACCATTTTTATGTGATTTAAGTATTGCTACCCGATTTTCTTTTTGTTACCATTTGCTTGAAATGACATTTTCCATTCCTTCACTCTCCATCTATGTGTGTTTTAAAGGCTAATTCAAGTCTCTTGTAGGCAGCATATTGTTAAATCATGGTTTGCATTTGTTTTTATGTTTTTGCTTTTTTGTTTTTTTTTGTATTTTTCTGAAGTTGGAAACGGGGAGGCAGTCAGACAGACTCCGGCATGCGCCTGACCGGGATCCACCCAGCATGCCCACCAGGGGGCGATGCTCTGCCCATCTGGGGCTTTGCTCTGCTGCAACCAGAGCCACTCTAGTGCCTGAAGTAGAGGCCATGGAGCCATCCTCAGCGCCCAGGCCAACTTTGCTCCAACGGAGCCTCGGCTGCGGGAGGAGAAGAGAGAGACAGAGAGGAAGGAGAGGGGCAAGGGTGGAGAAGCAGATGGGCACTTCTCCTGTGTGCCCTGGCCAGGAATCAAACCCGGGACTCCTGCACTCCAGGCCGATGCTCTACCACTGAGCTAACTGGCCAAGGCTTATGTTTTTGTTTTGACCCACTCAACCATTCTGTCTTTTGATTGGAGAATTTAATACATTTATGTTTAAAATAATTATTGATAATGGCTTATTTTTGGCATTTTGTTTGTTGCATTCTGGTTTTTCTGTGCATCCATTATTCCTCACTTTTTATCTTGCTGTATTTTTTTTTGTACATTTTGAGTCTTTTGGTATCAGTATGCTTTGACTTTTTTTATTATATTCTTTTATGTATTGCTACAGGGTTTTTTCCTTGTGATTACCATGAGGCTTACATAAAATACCTTAGATTTATAATCCCTGTTTTAGCTAATAACATCTTAACTTCAACCAAATTCCAAAACTTCATACTTTTACTTCTCTTCTTCCTAACATTCTAGGTTACTACTGTTATAACATAGATTTTCATATTGATAACTAATAAGAGATTGCAGTTATGGTTACTTGAACTATTTGTAATGTTTAAACTACAGTTATAAGTGAAGTATGCACCACCACTACCAAATTACAGAATCTAATTTTGACTATATATTTCCCATTACAAGTGAGTTTTGTGCCATCATTTTATGTTTTTATGATGTTAATTAGCATTATTTTACTTTCACTCAATAAACTCCTAGCATTTTTTGCAATGCAGGTTTAGTGGTAATGAACTTCTTCAGCTTTTGTTTGCTTGGAAAAGCCTCCCTCCAATGCTGAAGGAAAGTTTTACCTGGTAGAGTATTCTTGATTGGAAGATTGTTTTTTTGGGTTTTTTTAATTCAATATTTTGAAAGTGTCATCCCATTTTCTTCTGGGCTGATATGTTTCTGTTGAGAAATCTGCTGATAATTTTATGGGGCTTCCCTTTTAAATAAGTTCTCTATTTTCTCTTGTTGCTTTTAAAATTCTTTGTCTTTGACTTTTGACAATTTAATTATAGTATATCTTAGTGGGATCTTAATCAGATTGAATGTACTTGGAGTCTTTTGGGCTTCATGGACCCATATGTCCATTTCTCTCCCAACATTTGGGAAGATTTAGGCTATTCTTGCTTTGAATATACGTCAGCCCCTTTCTCTTTCTCTTCTCCTTCTAGAATTCCCACAATGCAAATGCTGTTTCTTTTTATGATGTCTTCACTCTTTTTTATTCTCCTTTTTTTCCTCCTCTGACTGGATAATCTCTTTTACAGGGTTGAATTTGCTTCTGAAAATCTCTATTGAATTCTTTAGTTCAGTTATGGTATTTTTAAAATATTGGATTTCTGTGTTTTGAGTCTTTTTGTTTTTTTTAATAGTTTCTATTGCTTTATTGATCTTCTTATTTTGTGCTCCCATTGTCCATGTTCCTGTAGTTACACTTTAAGGGGATTATTCTGAATTTTTTGTCTGAAAGTTCATAGATCTCTATTTGTTTAATATCAGTCATTAGAGCTTTATTGGTATCCTCTGCTGGTGTCATATTTACCTGATTTTTCATGATCTTGATTTTGTATTTTGGAATCTGCACATTGAAGGACTCAGGTTTCTTTTCCACTCTTTAAAGGTTTGCTTTGTCTGAAAAGGTCTTTACCAGTCAGCTCAGTTTGGGTTCCTGGCAGTGTCTGCTGGGAATGTTCTTATGCAGGTGGGTCCTGCTACTATGGATGATATTAGGTCAAGGCAACTCTTTGAGCTCTGAGGTTAGGGATGTGGGTAGGATGACCATCAGCTAAGAATAACTAGATTGGATGGCTGGTTTGTTTCCCTATCTAAATGAGGCTATTGGATAGGGTTCACTGTTGCCTGGACTCTCAGGCTACTAGATGATCAGGACTAGGTATTACATTTATCAGTAGGAGGGGCTATGAATTAGCTATTCCAACCTGGCAGGGCACAAGTATGGGACCAGGGCCTGTACAGCTCATATTTTGGGATCCCAAATGAGGCAGAAAAGTGTGCTGAATTTCCTGGTCAGATGAGGCTACTGTTTTGTTCCGCAGATGGGAAAAACCACAAGTTCTGGTCTCTGTTCAGACACCACTATAAGCAGTATTACTGGATGGACTATGCAGCTGCCCACATGTGCTGGTTTGGTTCCCTAGACAGGCAGGCTGGAGGCTCTATTCAGTAGCGAATCAGGCTACAAGTCAGACCCTGCCTGGGCAGAGTGGGGGAAGCATTTCTAAGGCTGGTGAATTTCTTTGTTGTTTGTCCTGACTCCATTCAGCCTGCACCCCATGTTCCCTGCCAGGCAGATGCACTAGCTTTGTCTGCAGATTGTTGACCCTGCCTGCTTTTTCTTGGCTGAAATATAGCTGGACCATACAACTCTCAGGTGTTCCCATGAGCAGTCCTGGTCAGACAGGGCTCAGAGCCACAAGGGGTGTATGGAGCTGTCTCTCAGCTCCTTTGCCCAGGCAAGAAAAAGAGGGGGTCACTCCAGCAACTATCAATTTTCCAAAAATGCTCTCTAGTTGGAAGGAGCTAGGAGTTACTCTCAGCCTTGGCTATGAATTAACCTGCTGCCTATGTATAGAGTGGGAACCCCCATGCTCAGAGCTGAGTTTTCTCTGGGAGCAATTCATTCTGCCTGCCTGCCTGTCAGCTAGAGCCCTGCTGGCCACACAGCTGCCCGGTGGTCCTGCCAGTCCTTGGGGCAGATGTGGCTGGGGGCACACTCCACAGCAGGTGAAGCAGTGACTGACATGATTATATATGAAGACTATTAGAAATTTGAAAATTTAGTGTTGAGTACAGGTTTTTTTTAAACAGTATTCTTTGTACTTTAGATATTATAGATATTATTCTATGTCAGCTTAATGTTTTCTTTTATTACATTCTTTGATCATCATAGATTTACTATCCTATAATAAACCTCAGAATATAAACCATGTTTATTAGAATAAAGTTTTCAATTAATTATTTTTTTAAAGTCATAAAAATAATAATGTACAGAATTATTTTATAAAAGCAAAACCCATTACACAAAAAAACACTGACAACAAATGAAAGGTCAGACACATGAAGTTACACAGGGTTCTGCCCACCTTGTTCTCCCCGCACATGGAGACAAGCAGTGAACCTTCATTGGATCAAGTTCATTACTGAATCCAAACATTATTTGCATCAAAACTCCAACTCAGAAGAAAGAGGGTAACACCCCGATTGAACACCAGTTAAATATGTTTATTTGACAGGATTTCAACATACAGGTTACAAATGGTCACAATAGATGTCAGTGACTAATTCATGGGTGAAACTCTGATTCAATGGAAAGATCCCAGATGCTTCCAGAGGAAGGGAGGGCTGGTTCCCTTCTGGAGCATGAAGTGAATAAGTGATCAATATTTTGTGTGAATCAAGAAAAGTATTCACATCACTGAAGCACATGGGCAAGAGCATGGGGTAGAAAGAGTATGAGGATCTAAGTCTTCAGTAGAAGCCAGAGAATTCATATTCTCCATAGTAACATGGATGCCAGCAGCCGTGTCTGCAGTCTCCACAGCCACAGCCGAGGCCACAGCCCAGGCCACCGAAGCCACCCCAGCCATAGCCCAGGCCTCCGTAGTAGCTGCCACAGAAGCTTGTGGGGTCAGAGGTTGACTTTGGCTTTAGTGCTGAAGATAATTTTCCCAAGCACAAGCATCCTTAATTTCCCGGAATGTGTTTACACCCTCAGTAGTGGTTAAGGTAAATAACAATGACAGGTAACTTAATTTCCACATAACAGAAAATAATAAAGTCTAAACAATACTTTAAATTGTTTTTTACTTACTTACCAAAGGGTTCAGATTCTTATTAGATGACTTTTTGGTAATAACTATTACTTTTAATGACTTTATGTTCCTAAGATCAAAATGTTTCCAAGATGAAAAATGAGGATAGCCTCTTCAAAGGTCTAATTAAAATGGTCTAATCTGGTTGATGGCTTCCAGTAGCTTCGTAATTACGAAATCTCAGAATGTTTTTCTCTTTAATTTGCATTCCATTGTTTTAGTTACTGATTATTCCCAGAACCCGAGGTCTTTTCTCCATGGTGGTCAAGGCATAGTCACAAAGTCATTAGCGATTTCTGGATAGTCAAATGAACAGGGAACCATCTTGGATTTCGACTTTAGATTTGTTTGTTTAACATCCCTTGGTATTTGGAATTACTGCCTTCCTCATCGTTCATTTCTTTTATGAAGGTTTCTTCTTTTACTTTCTATGACAAATGTCCAGTTAGCTTTCTCTCGCAACTCTTTTTTCACTTTCTTCCCAATTAACTCTAAAAGTGTCCCTTTTCTTCCATGATGAATGTATACATTTTCCCCATAGTATTTTATTAAGTATAGCTTCTAGAAGCTGGGCAGGCAAAGAAGCACATTCTCCCAGAGAGCCTGCAGAGGGGACCCCAGCCCTCCCAAGCCCGCGTTGGGTGTCTGGCTATAGAACTGTAGGATAATAAATACAGATTATGTATGCCACTGAGATTATAGTAATTTATTACAGCAGCCATAGAAAACTAATGCATAAAACAATGGGCAGCGACTATAAATCATAACTGTGTGAATCAGCAATGCCTCTTCAGCAATTCACCCTGAAGATACATCTCTAGCAATATGGACAAGGTTATTCCCTGCACCTTTGTCTATAATTGCCAATAAAAAGAAATACAGGTGCCCAGATGTAAGAAAATGTTTATTGATTAAATAGGTTATTTTCCAAGTAATAACTATGATTGCTACCACTGTATCATTATTATTGTTGCTTAGTGGTAATTTTTCAGGAACTTCGGGATAATGATGAATGGAAATGGTAGAAGAAGAAATGAATGTCTTCCGAGCTCAGGAAGACAATGTCTGCTCTTTCCTCATCAAATAGCATGTTAGTTGTAGGTTTTCCTTGCTTTTGTTTTTCAATGTTCTTTATTTATTCCTGGTTTATACTCCAACATACAAAGTCCTTGGAGGTCATCACTTTCATACTGACAACAAAGAAAGCAAAGGGGTAAAAACCCTGAAAATTAATGCTTTTCATTGAACCTACTGTGTAACGGAAGTTCAGAGCAAATCACCACCTTATATCTGGAGAGAGTGACCGCAGACCAAACCTAGACCTGCTTACCAAGAACAGAAGCCATCGGCAACACAGACTGAAAGGTACACTTAAGTGGTGACTTTGACAAATATCTGGAAGTTGAGCGTGTACTAGTGTGAGAAGGGAAGATTCCCGGGGGCCAAGGTCTTAGAGTCATCAATATATAATACAGCAGAGCCTTTTCTGTAACAAAAACCTATTCCCCAGGGGTGAAGCCCTACATGAGCTTTAGCCTACCTGGAAAAAGAGAATTAATCCCACACCAGCCCCTTTTAGCCTCTCTCATGTAAGAGGGGAAAATAAAGACTACAGGAGTCAGGACTTCAGCTAAATGCACAGGGAACCCACACCCAGGAAGGACACAGTGTCTGTCAGCCTTGAGGCACAAGCCCACTGCAGACTGAGATCTCATTGTATATTAACAAATGATTTCTTTCCTCTAAACCTGGTCATCACACTAGTGGGGTTCTGGTATGATGGTGGATCACAGCCACGTGAGGAGCCACAAGACACGAACTCTCTCCAGAGAAAAGTACTTAGCACTGACCAAAGGAAAGGAGAGAACAAGCCTTGGCCCCTATGTCTACAGCAAGCACTTAACAAAGTCCAGCTCTGAACCAGGTTACCATAGATCCTCAAACTCAAGCTTCTGCCTCAGTCCCAAGCACCCAATAAAACATATGTGTGGCCTGACCAGGCGGTGGCATAGTGGATAGAGCATCAGACTGGGATGTGGAGGACCCAGGTTCAAGACCCCAAGCTCACCAGCTTGAGAGCGGGCTCATCTGGTTTGAGCAAAGCTCACCAGCTTGGATCCAAGGTTGCTGGCTCCAGCAAGGGGTTACTCGGTCTGCTGAAGGCCTGTGGTCAAGGCACATATGAGAAAGCAATCAATGAACAACTAAGATGTCGCAACGAAAAACTGATGATTGATGCTTCTCATCTCTCTCTGTTCCTGTCTGGCTGTCCCTATCTATCCCTCTCTCTGACTCTCTATCTCTAAAAAAATACCAAAAAAATATGTGTGTGTATGTGTGTGTGTGTATCTGACTTTCAACCACAACATATATATTGCTATAGTATATATATATATATTGCAATATATATAGTATATATATATATATATTGCTCACAAAAATTAAGGGATATTTCAAAATGAATATGAAGCAATAAAATATTCCCAAATTTTTGTGAGCAGATCTATCTAGCTATCTATCTATATCCATTACAGATATATAAATATAGATAGATAGATAGATATCTCCACAAGGCAAGAAAAAACACACTCAGAGAAATAATCAGAACTAGACTCAGATGTAACATGGGCATTGGAATTAACAGTCTGAGAACTTAATCTATGAGTGTATTCTATTTTTTGCATTTACTCAGTTAATAATATATTGACTTATGTTTACTTTTTTCTAATGATGAGTGTACCTTGCATTTCTCAAACTCACCTGGTAATGTACCATTCCTTTCATACATTGCTAGGTTAAATTTGTTCATATGGGCCCTGGCCGGTTGGCTCAGCAGTAGAGCATCGGCCTGGCATGCGGGGGACCCAGGTTCGATTCCCGGCCAGGGCACATAGGAGAAGCGCCCATTTGTTTCTCCACCCCCCCCCTCCTTCCTCTCTGTCTCTCTCTTCCCCTCCCGCAGCCAAGGCTCCATTGGAGCAAAGATGGCCCGGGCGCTGGGGATGGCTCCTTGGCCTCTGCCCCAGGCGCTAGAGTGGCTCTGGTCGCGGCAGAGCATCGCCCCCTGATGGGCAGAGTGTCGCCCCTGGTGGGCGTGCCGGGTGGATCCCGGTCGGGCGCATGCGGGAGTCTGTCTGACTGTCTCTCCCCATTTCCAGCTTCAGAAAAAAAAATACAAAAAAAAAAAATTTTGTTCATATGTTCTTAAGAATTTTGCATATATGTTAATGAGAAATATTGATCTGTAATTCTCCCTGCCTGATGACATAATATTTTTGAGATATTGCAAAGAATATATAAAACTATTTCTATTATTCTCTGGAAGAGAAAGTGTTTAGAATTCACTGGTGAAGCCAGCTGATCTTAAACTGGTAATTTTAGTGAGATTTAATTTCTATATGAGATATCAAACTGTCAGTGTAGACAGCTAGATAGTGATGAAGGAAGGGAGCTGAGGGCATCAGACATCGCTGGCGAACCAGGGGCTAGCTGCATCCCACAGTAAGCCTGCTTGTTTCACTAGGAAGTTACAGCTTCACACACTCCCCAGGGCACCCTCTGCCCTTGGGACCTAATCCACCCACCCCCAAGTAGGCAGGAATGGTCATTATGGGGGGAAGAGTGAAAGTTCCCTGCTGGGCACATGCACAGTAGAAGTCAAGATGGCCAGAGATCAGTCAGTCTAGCCTGGAAAAAGGATCAGATTGTATAGGGACACAGAACCCCAGAAGATCTAGGAAATGGATTGATCAGGGGTGTGGAAAATCAGCAGAAGCCTAGGAAACACGGGGAAGTTGATTGGTTACTTTGAAGGGCACCTGGACCTTCCCAAGCTGCTCACCCTAACAAAGGTGCGTCCCCCCTTCTCTCTTTCTTCCCCTCCCTCCTTCCCTCTCTCTCCCTCTCCCAGTAACACGCACACCCCCAAGCACTTACACATTCTCTTCCCATAGAAGACATGTGGTCAAAGCAGCCCTGTGGACTCCAATTATGGTCTGGGCACAGTGCTGGCTGGGCACAACCAGGAACAGAAGCTAAGTTAACCAGATGAGGATGGGGACAGACATGGACTAAACCAATGGTACAAAACTTTTGGACAATGGTCTTTGTTCCTGGCTTGATAAAGACAAGGCTGGACATTTCTCACAGCAGGAGAGATGGAGATGAGACATTGGGAACCTGGGGGCAGCCTTCCAATCCCCCCCTCAAAGCCATTTCACACCAAGCCTCTTCTCCCATAGTGAGTCCCCTGGAGTGCTTTCCTTGCAATGCCGTGAAAGGAACTCATTTCCACCGGCAACAAAACTATTTAGATTTCATTCTTCTTAGGTCAGTTTTCATAAATTTAATTTTTTATATTTGAGGCCAGGATAAATGTTTTTTGCTTTTATGCTAGAGTTCTTTATTTTATAAAATATTTTAGACACCCCAAAAAGAAAAAAGACTAAATATTACAGCAAACATTGCCTATCCATTTTTGAGAGTTTACAATGGTTAGTACATATTTTGATATAATTCTCTCATAGTTATTATTTTGTGTTCTAAAATAATTTGTATGCATAGTAAAATTTCCTCATATTATTTTGCTTTGAAATGTAACAATATAATTTCCAAGGCATAATAAATTTAAAAAATTAAACTTAAGTTTGATCATCACCACAGAACTTTTTAACCTTTAGAAATAAAATTCCAAACCTGGCTGGTTGGCTCAGTGGTAGAGCATCGGTACAGCGTGTGGAAGTCCTGGGTTTGATTCCTGGCAAGGGCACACAAGAGAAGCACTCATCTGCTTCTCCACCCCTCCCTCTCTCCTTTCTCTCTGTCTCTCTCTTCCCCTCCTGCAGCCAAGGCTCCACTGGAGCAATGTTGGCCCGGGCACTGAAGATTGCTCCATGGCCTCTGCCTCAGGTGCTATAATGGCTCCAGTTGCAGCAGAGCCACACCCCAGAGGGGATGAGCATTGCCTTCTAGTGGGCATATGAGGTGGAACCTGGTAGGGCACATGCCCGAGTCTGTCTGTCCTCCTCTCATTCTTGCCCCCACCCTGCTTCCCACTTTGGAAAAACACACACACACAAAAAGAAATAAAATTCCTGTGTTTAGGTAGGGAAAAAAGGATAGCCAAAGATAAGGAAGAGGAGGAGGGGTATAGGAAAAAAATAGAAAAAGAAGGAGGAAGAAGGGGTAAAAGAAAGAAGAAAGTAAGAAGAAGGAGGAAAAAATACACATGAAATACCATATATTAATAAATGTCTTAGGTATCCGAAGAAAACATTGTCAAAGTTGATGATTATATGAGTGCATCAGGAGCAAACTTATGGTGAGGAAAAAGATTGAAGATCAAAACACATTTACTATGTCAGAAAGTATTTATTATTAGATATCAGATATTGAAATTCAAAGCTTTGCTACAATGTAATGAATCTCCCTCCTCTACAGCAGGGGGCGTCCCTGAAGACCGTCACTAATCAAATGCCAACATCTACTTCATCAAGTTTTCTTCACATTATTGCCAGAATCCACTAAGTCAAAATCACAGTTTAATTACTAAGGCAGGATAAATGAAGCATGCAGGTGATGGAATGGAGTTTTCTAGATAAATCAGTCTCAAGGAAGACTGAGTTCACAAACTGTAAATTTTAGAGTACTTATTCAGTAAAAGCCAGAGGACCAGTATCTTCCATAGCTCCATGGGCGCCAGGAGCCATAGCCGTAGCCTCCATAGCCACAGCCACAGCCGTAGCCACAGCCCAGGCCACCGAAGCCGCCCCAGCCATAGCCCAGGCCTCCGTAGTAGCTGCCGTAGTAGCTCATGGTGTCAGGGGGTGATTTAGGCTCAGTAGTGTGGACCAAGTTTGTGAATGTGATGGCACAGGGCCATTTATATACATGGGTGTGGTATAGAAAACCACACCCTGTCAGTGTCATCCAATAGAACATTTGCTTTGAAAACTATGTCAACTGTCTTATTTCCAAAAAGCAAACCATACCTTCCACTCATTTATATAACGCGTTATTTAAGTCATGTGACATGTTTGTCTGCTTCATGCAAATTTCTAGAAAAATAGTTTATTGTCAATAAGAGGCTATTGTGTTTGTAATCCACATACTTGTTTGTGTTTCTGAGCTTCAAACTCCATAAACAAATCTCGATGCCTCCAGGTGTACTTAGAGTTGCATCAAGCAAGACTGTGTTCACCCTCTAATTGTACCTTTCCATGGCCATTGACTTTTAAGCCAAGGGAGTTATCTCTCTTCTTCCAGGAATTCGCATAAATGAAAGCATAATTGTTCCCTGAAATACTAATCCTGTTCAAAATGGCAGCCAACTGTGACGTACACCTTACACAATGTATTTTCATGTCAGCGAGAACTATGGTTGGTAGTGTAATAATGACATTTAATTTTTAAGACAGCCATAAACTAAAATCAAAGGAATTTCTCATTTGCCATGTGTCATATAGAAGAAGCCTGTTTGGGTAGATACCATTGAAGATTGTACCAAAAAAATTTCTGCTAATCAATAGAAATAGTTCCCTGTAGTACTATTACAATCTTGTTTAATTGCTTGCTGAAAGTCAAACAGCTAACTGGTGGCTGAGAGGAGCTAAAAACAAGTATTTTTGACTCAAGAATCAGTGCTTTTGAACTCAGCATGTGGTTCACTGTGCAATACTGTCTCTATTAACAGGTATAGGTAAAGGAGTTTGACCTCTAGAAGGAACATGGCTTCAGAGAAGAGTATTTAATATTTAAACAAGAAATACTTAAACTATTTAAAATACCACTCCTTTTTTTAAAAATTAAAAATAAATATTTCTTTTTAAATGTCTGGTTGACTTAATAGAACAAAGAATGCTAACTTAACCTTTCTTTTTTTAACTGGATTCATTGGGATAACACTGATTAATAAAATTGTGCAGGTTTCAGGGGTTCAATTCTATGTTACATCATCTGCATATTGTATTGTGTGTTCACTACCCCAAGCCAAGTCTCCTTCCATCACCATTTATACCCCCTTTACCATCTTTTACCTCCCCTTACCATTTTCCCTCTTATAATCACCATATTGTTGCCTGTGTCTATGAGCTTTTTTTTCTTTGTTTAATCCCTTCACCTTTTTCACCCAGCTCCCCAACCTCCCTCCCCTCTGACAGCTGTCAGTCTGTTCTTTAGCCATGAGTCTGTTTCTATTTTATTTGGTAGATTATTTTGTTCATTAGATTACAGCATTATTTATAATGGCCAAGATCTAGAAGCAGTCCTAGAGACCATCAGTAGATGAGTGGATAAAAAAGTTATAATTCACTTATATAATGGAATACTACTCAGTCATAAAAAAGAAGGAAATCTTATCTTTTATGGCAGCATGAATAGATCTGTGAGAGCATCATGCTGAGTGAAATAAGCCAGTCAGAGAAAGACAAGTACCACACAATTTCACTCATATGTGGAACCTAATGAATAAAATTAACCTTTCGGAACACTGTAAAAACACCATGACCTGACCTGTGGTGGTGCAGTGGATAAAGCGTCGACCTGGAAATGCTGAGGTCACCAGTTTGAAACCCTGAGCTTGCCTGGTCAAGGCACATATGGGAGTTGATGCTTCCAGCTCCTCCCCCCCTTCTCTCTCTCTGTCTCTCTCTCCTCTCTGTCTCTCCTCTCTAAAATGAATACATAAAATTAAAAAATAAATAAATAAATAAGTTAAAAAAAAAACACCAAAAAAAAACCCCACCATCATGGATAGTGATTAATGTAATACTGCCATTTAGAAATATCTAGGGAGTAATTAGCCTGCTTAACTTTCTAGTGGTTAATGCACTCAACAAATATTCACCACCTTAATAAATCATTTTGAAAACTAGAGTAAAAATGACTGTATAATTAAAAAAATTATTGTAAATATTAAAGACAAAACTATACAGGGCCTGACCAGCCAGTGGTACAGTGAATAGAGTATTAACCTGGGATGCTGAGGACCCAGATTTGAAACCTTAAGATTGTGGCTTGAGAGTGGACTCATCCAGCTTGAGCATGGGGTCACCAGCTTGAGGCTAAAATCAGAGACATGACCCGGTGGGGGCTAGCTTCAGCCCAAAGGTCACTGGCTTGAGCAAGAGGTCACTGGCTCAGCAGGAGCCCCCTGGCCAAGGCATGTATGAGAAATTATCAATGAATAACTAAAGTGCCACAACTACAAGTTAATGCTTCTCATCTCTCCCTTCTCGTCAGCCTTTTGTCTCTATCTCTGTCTCTCTAAAAAAAAATTTAAATAAATAAGAAAATATACAGGAAAGTGCTTTGAAAAGTGTATGATAATCTTTACTAAATAAAAATATCCTTAGATAATGTTTTCCTTAAGGAAAATTCAATAAAAACCTTCAGCAATATACTTGTTTAAAACCTGTGACCATTGCCTGACCAGGCAGTGGTGCAGTGGATAGAGCACCAGACTGGGATGCAGAGAGCCCAGGTTTGAAACTCTGAGGTCTCTAGCTTGAGTGTGGGCTCATCCAGCTTGAGCACTGGGTCACTGATTTGAGCATGAGATCATAGACATGACTCTGTATTTTCTGGCTTGAAGCCCAAGGTCGCTGGCTTGAGCAAGGCGTCACTTGCTCTGCTGGAGCCTCCCCAGTCAAGGCACATATAAGAAAGCAATCAGGCCTGGCTGGTTGGCTCAGTGGTAGAGCGTTGGCCTGGCGTGCAGGAGTCCCAGGTTTGATTCCCGGCCAGGGCACACAGGAGATGCACCCATCTGCTTCTCCACCCCTCCCCCTCTCCTTCCTCTCTGTCTCTCTCTTCCCCTCCCACAGCCAGGGCTCCATTGGAGCAAAGTTGGCCCTAGGCGCTGAGGATGGCTCTATGGCCTCTGCCTCAGGCGCTAAAATGGCTCTGGTTGCAACATAGCAACACTCCAGATGGGCAGAGCATCACCTCCTAGTGGGCATGCTGGGTGGATCCCGGTCGGGCACATGTGGGAGTCTGACTGCCTCCCCGTTTCCAGCTTCAGAAAAATACAAAAAAAAAAAAAAAGAAAGCAATCAATGAACAACTAAGGTGCCACAATGAAGAATTGATGCTTCTCATCTCTCTCTCTTTCTGTCTCTCTCTATCTGTCTCTGTCACACACACACACACACACACACACACACACACACACGCCTGTGACCATTAAAAACTGTCTTTCTTACACAATTGGTTCTATAACTTCAATCTTCTTTAGAAGAGGACACTGATCTTCTAAGTCATCTCTCTTCAATTTCATATCCCCACATGTAGAAATTCCTAGGTAACTGCCACCATTACTTCTAATGATGGTTGTCACCTACGACATTAGGGGGAGCTCCCCAGGCAACCTAACGCCACCTTCCATTTCTAGTTTCTAAACAAGTCTCGACTGAAAATGTTGAATGAGTCCAAATAGACTAGGGAAGTCTGTGTCTCATTCTTGGTTATGGGAAGCAGGCTCCTTGGGCTCTCAGGTTAACACAAACACTGTGCCCCAACAGTCTAAATCCTCCCTTCCTGAACTCTTTATTTTTAATTATTTTATTAAATTTAATGCAGTGACATTGATAAATCAGGGTACATATGTTGAGAGAAAACATCTCCAGATTTTGACATTTGATTATGCTGTATACCCCTCACCCAAAGTCAAATTGTCTTCCGTCACCTTCTAACTGGTTTTCTTTGTGTCCCTCCCCTCGCCCTCTCTCTCCTTCCCGCCCTATCCCTCCCACCTCCACCCCCGTTACCATCACATTCTTGTCCATGTCTCTGAGTCTCATTTTTATGTCCCATCTATGTATAGATTCATATAGTTCTTAGTTTTTTCTGATTTACTTATTTCACTCCGTATAATGTTATCAAGGTCCATCCATGTTGTTGTAAATGATCCGATGTCATCATTTCTTATGACTGAGTAGTATTCCATAGTATATATGTACCAAAGCTTTTTAATCCACTCATCCACTGACGGACACTTGGGCTGTTTCCAGATCTTTGCTATTGTGAGCAATGCTGCCACAAACATGGGGGTGCATTTCTCCTTTTGGAGTAGGTCTATGGTGTTCTTGGGGTATATTCCTAAAAGTGGGATAGCTGGGTCAAAAGGCAGTTCAATTTTCAATTTTTTGAGGAATCTCCATACTGTTTTCCACAGTGGCTGCACCAGTCTGCATTCCCACCAGCAGTGCAGGAGGGATCCCTTTTCTCCACATCCTCGCCAGCACTTACTCTGTGTTGTTTCGTTGATGAGCGCCATTCTGACTGGTGTGAGGTGATATCTCATTGTGGTTTTAATTTGCATTTCTCTAATGATTAATATACTTCTCTTTAATATGAAGTTCAAGCAGCATCTTCTGGGGGAACTTTCACTCACACACAAGGCTGATTAGATGCCCTTCCTGAGCATCACAACTAATACATAAACCTTTCTTAACAGTTAACACAGAGAACTGTGACCTGTAAGCTCATCTAGATCTCAGGAAACTTTTTGTCATTCTGCCTCTGTACTTAGTGCGTATCAGACAAAGGGGATGATGCATTACTCTCAGCTGGATGGTTGAATACATGAACGATTGACTCCATCATGGCAGTACCGGTTGCCATGGAATTATCAAGCACAGCAAAACTCACTAAGTGGAGGCTCCTGTTGACAGTTTCCACAGCTCATTTTCTCTGATATCCAAGCCCAGATTACTAGTAATATGGACATTTTTTTAAATGTGGACTGATGTATAATATTTTGTAAAGTGTATAGAAATGTTGGTATTGCTTCCTTGAACTCCTACTTCACATGACATGCTATGTCTCATGTCTACAATTCGTCACTGAACTCTGCTTCTGCTATTCTGAGTGGGCAGCTGAAGGCACTCATTATCAACATGTTCAGTAACACCAGCAGACATACTAGTTTAGTTCTCCTGATCATCTTACATTCTTGAAAGAAATTAAATGTGGCATCCTGCTGAGGTTTTTTTACCCCCTTTTCCTAAATTTTATGTGCTTCTGTCTTTGATCAGTTGGGTTTATGGAATCCAAAGCCAAGGGTGCTACTGTCGTAAATGATTATATAAGCAGGTCAAGCACTGACCTATTGTGTGGTTAAAATCTCAGTGCAGTTGTCCTCCAAAAGCTCTCATTCATTCTAAGACATTTTAAGGGAACTTCAACCTGACAACTAAAAAAAAAAAGATTCCTTTACAGACATAATAGAATTCCATTTTGAAGAATTTGCTCACCAGTGAAGCAAAAACAGACAACAGTATGGTGACTTCCTGGGGAAAGGAAGGGAGAAGAAGGAAGATGGAGGAAGGTAGAGGGGCACAAAGTGTGACGGATGAAGACTTGACTTGGGATGGTGAACACACAATACAGTGTATGAATGATGTGTTGTAGAATTGTACACCTGAAATCTGTATCATCTTGTCAACTAGTCACCCCCAATAAATTCAATAAAAAGGAAACAATTAAAAATAAAATGAGGGGAAGGATCTGTACCAAAATAAATAGAATAAAAGGCGATGACAACAACTGGAGGTCCAATGGATAAACAGGACTGCCGAGGATAACTTAGTCACTGGTGGAGCCTAAAAACAGAAATGACGGTTGTATACATATCACAGACTTGACTTTGGGCCCTTTAAATAGAATCATGAACTGGGCTACATAAATATAATTAATCTGATTATCAAGGAGGTACAACTTGTCATGGCGGGACATTTTGAGGAGCAAACATCGGCAGTATGAAAAGTGTCCTATTTGGACATCTGATGGAAGCACATACTGAGCCACATGTTGAAAGCCATGCAAAGCTCTGGGTGTCTGTGCAGGAGGAACATCTGCCTGGCTGACCAATGGCTCTGGGTTTGTGAAGGCTGTTGGAGACCCTTCAATTGTCACTTAAGTTCATCCAGAAAAGCAGCCCCACAAGACGTCCTTTCACAACACTACTTCCAACAGCACGTTTCAGCACATTGCGGAGATGAGGCAATCTCTTTGCTCACAGTGACACGGGGCTCAACAGATGCACCACAGACACACACACATGCACTCACTCACACATGCTGCCCACACACAGGAGCAGCCCATCTGCCAGGCAGAGACGACACACTCAACATGCCAGGCCCAGTAGTTTTAATGTAAAGGGAATGCTCACATGTCTCACATCAGTCATTTGGAATGAGAGTTCTGCCCAAATGTGTCCCCACAAGGAAGATCATTACCCAGACTGTACCCCACCACCACCACCCTTCAATTAGAATTGCAACTTCAGATGAGTTTTGTCGCGTCGGTCTAGAGGCACTGAAATCAAAGGTCCATCATGGTAACCTAGGGTTGGCTCATTACTTGAGCATCTGAGAGAGGCACCCAAGGAGTGAAATGTTCAGAGGGGAGGACCAGCAGCAGGAAACTCAGCCGAATATCCTCAGTCACGTCCAAGTTTCTCAGTAGCAGCCAGAGGACCAGTATCTCCAGGGCCGGTAGCAGCCATACCCGTAGCCTCCATAGCCCCCATAGCCCCTATAGCCCCAGCCCAGACCTGGGAAGCAGCCATAGCCGTAGCCGCAGCCCAGACCTCCAAGGCCATAGCCCAGGCCATAGTAGTTGCCATAGTAATAGCTCATGGTGTCAGGAGTTAAAGGTTTCTGGGAGAACAGAGTGTTTGCTTGCAGAATATGAACATCTTGGTTCGGCAGGGCCTTTTATACACCCTCTGGAGTGGGCGTGACAAACAGCAAGCCATCTCGCCTCATGTTTGACAGCTCATTTGTATGAAAAACTATGCCATTAGCATTCTGTGCATTTAGCGAAGAGGCCCTTACACCCATTAATTTCAGAATTCCTTTTCTGCTGCCTCTCTGCTCTTTAAGGTCTCCATACACCTTTAGTAATAAAACCACATTTACTGCCACATTTAAGCACTGTTACCCAAGCTTCCTGACTGTGCATAGCTGGAAAACCACACACATTATCTAGGCTTGCTTTGACAGAACACATCACCCCTCTGCAGACGCAAGGCACAGATGCACAGACCCGAGATGCAATGGGTGGGACGCACAGGCTCCCTGGTGTTTATCACCAACATTGTCCTGATTGCTGCTGTGGGACAGGCACCAAATGTCCAGAAAAAGGCTGCTTTTTTTGCCTTGTGGCAGGATTCATTTTGATGTTTGATTGCCAGTTGGGTTTTCAGACTAATTCACAGCAGTGTTCTTATTGGTCGGGCTGTTTTTATGTGCTTACATGGAACTAGGTTTATATGCATCCACATTTCGTAATCCTAAGAGATCTAAAAGACGTTTGCCAGTATGGATATATTCCGTGTGTGTGACACCTGTGCATGTTATATTAATGTAACACATGTATAGTAAAATGTACCTATTGAGAGCTATAATTTAGTTTACTAATACCTAAAATACACTTGTCCTTTGTTAGTCAATCACCTCTCATCCTCTCTTTAATTGATTTCCTGGATATTTTTTAGTAATGCCCTAGGTTCAGAGAAAGACACATTTATTATCCAATACTACAAGGATTGTGTGAAGCATCCATAGTGCAGTGTGGCAGGTCCATGATAGTTTAGGTCTAGACCGGAGACTGTGAATGTGTGAACATATTGAGCTGTGCCACATTCCTATGGAGTCCTGCCTGGCCAGACAGTCGGAGCAGCTTCATAAAGTTCCACATTTTGTTTCTTCATTGCCTTTGTAATATCCAATTACAGTGATAGTTTTTGTTAATAAATGACATTTTCCTATCTATCATTTTCCGATTTCCTATGTAAATGCTGATGTTACAAAAAATGATGGTGGTAGAAAGAGTGTTGTTTAAATATGTCAAGAAAGCCCTATATACCCAGGACAGGATCAGAGAGTCTTTATGAAATGGAATTATTAGAGATAAAACACATTTAATTATTTTTATGGATAGAGATTTTTAAAAAATTATGTCTGATACAAAATCTCTAGATTACTTTCTGGACACAATCCCAATGATGATAATAATTGAAAAAGATAAAGACATAACTTTTCATTATTAAATCACTCTATGAACATTTTGCAATCAAAAAACAAACCATTCTCTACTTCTGTATTTTCCAAGATGATTGCTTCAATTTAAGTACACTTAAATTTTATTGTCCATGTAAAAACCATGTAAGACTTTGCAAACGAACACTGAAATGAGTCAAGGATTTCCACAATCACCACTGTTACAGATCATTTTTCTGTAGATAATATCACTGCAACTGGAAAAGACGTAATAATGAAATGTAAATATTATTGTAAAATTGGTTGTATGATCACACTCGGAAAATATGAGAAAATCAAATGCACTACCAGTGAGAATAACAAAAGAGTACAAAATAAACACTATAAATTTAAAGACTTTCATGTGCACTGGCAAAGCCTTTCAGAAAGTATAATTGAATAGCAACTTAATAACAATGTCAAATAGAGCAATGGAATTAATAAGGAATGTACATCACATTAGTGAAAACACTTTGTGGAAAGGTATAGAAGACTTGAATGAATGAAATTATACTATCTATTTCATTTTATGAAACAATAAAATACAGAAAGCATTACAATCCTCCCAATTTTAATTTATAAATATAATGGGGTCCTAATCTATTCCACTGTGTGATTTGGGGTGAAATTTCCTAAATTATCTTAATATTTTTCTAAAAATAAATACAGTTTTTAACATTAGAATTTTTCCAGTAGATATTAATATATGTAAAAGAAAACAGAGTGGTACCATTGTTAGGATTAATAGTTCATGAGATATACACTAAACAGCTCAATTTATCTTTATTTTCTTTTATCTCTCCTAGTGTTTTCTTTAGGAATTTCATGAATATAAAAAAGGGGCCTATTAACTCTTTAGTTATCTTTTTGTTATCTTTTTTTAAGTTTAAATACAAAAATAATGTTAACTTTACACAATATATTTGTATATTGGTCTATCTAATCTTTGAAAATCTAGAAAAAATACTTTTGAAAGATTTATTGGGTATATTTTCATTTGCTTCCATAATTACTGCTCTAATTAAATTGCCCATTTCTTCTTGAAATATTTATAGAGTTAAAGCATGACTTTTATTAAGATATTTTCAATTTCCTACCATGCATCCTGAATATTGTTGATCTATGATTTGGGAGAAAACAATGTTTTGTAATCATTTTATATCTTCTTGCTTATATTAGATTTCTTATACACACAAAATTTACATTACAAATTTTTTCTATATGTGGGTTTCTTCAACCAAGCGATCTTTTTATCAACTCTACTAACTGTCTATATTCTAATATATTTATAGTTACTGTTTGCTTTAATTTTTGTTATTTCCATGCACTTTTTAATTGCCTTTTTTCTGCCTTTTCCTAACTGTTGAACTTCATAAATCTATCTTTAGTTCTGTTCCTTTACTTGTTAATGCTAAATAATAAACATATGTAAAACACTGCATATGTTTCACATTATAGGTTGAGACACAAATTTAAAGTTTGCAGTAAAACTTATCTATTTCATTATCTTACCTTTAATTTTTTTCTTCTACTGATTAATTAAAATACATATTTTAATATAAAGTTCTTATTTAACCAGTCTCTACTGTCTTACCATCATGGGTAATCAATACCAATTTTTAAATTATTGAGATTTTTCTGGAACATAGAATATGCTTGCTGTTTTTCTGAATATTCTACAAATTACTGAAAAAGAATGGTTAAGAACATTATTATCTTTCTATAATCAACTGTATTTATTTTACCTATGTCTTTCTTTCTACATTTACATTTGTGTGGTACATTATCTAACAACAGTTGCAATCCTCTTCAACTTGATTATTTCTAATACAGTATTTTACTTTCTATCATTTCAAGCTCTAGTATTTGGCTCAACAACTGATAATAACTGTAACTTTATTACCAATTGAACTATTATCCATGTGTAACAATACACTTAGACTAGGTATTGTTTTCAATATGTGTTTATTTCAGAAGACTTTTGCTGCTCTTGTTTTTATTCTGTTTTGCCTTTTATATTTGGCAACTTTTTGAATATTTATTTATATTGTTTCATGTTGACAGCAAATGACCACTACTGACACCTACTGGCAGCATACTCCAAATGCATGAAGTAATTATATATATATAATAATACATATATTATTTACTGGAATTATTATTAATTAGGTAAATACTGTATTACATTAGCAACAATAAAGTAATCATACTTTATTCATTGTCACATAGTTATGGAAATTATGTATCTTTCAATGTACCAAATCACTGAAAATCATAGATATTATTCTCACGGAGGAAATTAGACAAACACAGTATTTTAAATATAATCTCAAGATGTATAGACATCCAGTAATTAAAAGCACAGGAAGTTAATAAAAGCTAAGTTTTATGATTTCATAGGTGAAGCATCTTGGAAACTAGTATGACACCTTCAAGTTACTAAAGTATTGAGATATTGAAAAATATTTTTTATTTTATTTCTCAATTGCAGTTGACGCTCAATACTATTTCATATTAGTCTCAGATGTACAATAGTGTGGTTAGAGAATTGTATAATTTACAAATGTATCTTTTTGATGATTCAAATACCCATCTGGCACCATACATATATTGAAGGATTTGTGTGTGTGTGTATGAGTGACAGAGACAGAGAGAGAAAGAGAGAGGAACAGATAGGAACAGATAGTGACAGGAAGGGAGAGAGATTAGAAGCATCAATTTTTTGTTGTGGCACCTTAGTTCTTCATTGATTGCTTTCTCATATATGCCTTGACGGGGGGGGGGGGGTAGGCTACAGCAGAGAGAGTGACCCCTTGCTCAAGCCAGCGACCTTTGGTCTCAAGCCAGTAACCATGTGGCCATGTCTATGATCCTACACTCAAGCCAGAGACCCCACGCTTAAGCTGGTGAGCCTGTACTCAAGCCAAATGAGCCCACACTCAAGACTGCGACCTCAGGGTTTCAAACCTGGGTCCTCTGTGCCCCAGTCCAATCTCTATCCACTGCACCACCACCTGGTCAGGCTGAAGAATTTTTTTAATAGCAAAAATAAATCTTACTATTTCTAATTTCCCTTCATCCATAGATGAAAAAGGAAGACAAAATTCTCCTACATATTCTAATAGTCAACTTTTTTAAGTTATAGAATTATTTCTGGAAAGGGCTGGACTATGGAGATCAAATATTGGAAAGCCAAAATAAGAGTTACTAGAAAGAAAATGTGTCTCATTTCTTAGACAAGTTTGTCAGTGAAGTCTTACTCTAATAATAACTCTCACTGGTAAGAAAAGTCTTGACTGGTTTCTGGGCATATGATACAAATAATGCACCCAGCCCCAGTCACAGTACTGACTGATGTAGGCACTGTCACGCCATCAGTGAGGTCCTTCAGAATGTTAGAGTTACATTGAGGCACCTACGCACTCTTCAGGGCAAAGTGACCTAAAGATAGGACTGTAAGTACTGCTAGTCACATTAGGATGACACATTATGATGTGACTTTATTAAATTATCTTAGTCTGATATTGTTAAACATTCCATCTGCATAGCTCCCAATGTTCTGATTCTTGGCTCAGGAAACAGTTTTCTGATTATTATCTGTCTTAACATTCCTCATGGGAAACAGTGAGCTTTGGAGTTGAGCCTTTGGCCATCCCGACTGTGATTTCCCAGAGTAACTTAATAAGTTAGTCTCTGATTATGATTTCATTCCACAGAACGGAGACAATGTGGTAACAAAATGGGCTCTGGGTGTTTCCATTTCCCCGTGGCTGTAATTTGTCTCTGCAAATTAGTAAAATGATCTCATTACAATTTGGATCTCCATGTAAATTAACTATAAGGGGAGTCCACAAATCAAGCAAAGTCAAGTACTGCAGTTCCTGCAATGATTATGTCTTATTTTATATTAATGAGGTGGTATTATGTTATATAGATGACCCACTTGAACTTGTTAATGTTAGCCCCTGAGAAATGAAAGTGTTCTCTATGTACAAACTGAACCTAACCATCCAACTGATTCTACAAACTGAAGGCCTAGACATTAACTACAGATAAACTTATCAAGGGCAATTAATGTTTTCCTAGACAGCTTCTAGATTTCTCCTGTGGATACCCTGAATACTTCTCTCTGTCCTCTGTGAGCTAAGGAGAATTAACTATGCCATGAAATTATTTTTGTTAAGATATACCTGAGGCTAAACGCTGTTACTCACTATATTCCTGAAAATATACTCACCCGGCCCATTTCTTTAATTTATTGAGCAACATCCCAGGTTACCTAGACGGATGAGCATGAAGGCATACCTGACCAGACCCTACAATGGCCCCGCGCCTGCCTCAGGGAGGGGCTACTATCTGCCCTTTCATGGCAACCACAGACTACTTCTCCCCTTATCAGGACTGGTTTCACCTTTGACATGTTAGTGGGTTAAATGTATTTTTCTTTGCAACTAGATGTCTTTGATTAGTTCATGAAGTTCACTGTATCTCTCTTTACCATTTTTAACCCAATAAACTAACCATCAGAACTACCTCACCTTTAGTATTAGCCTATCAAACAGTGGAGGCACAAAGAGGTTGAGTACCTAGCCCTGAATCATGCAGACAGTACATGATGGCTCAAACTCAATCTGCCCACCTATGTGAGTCTGGCTTAGCTTTCTTTTGTTTTCTTTGGCACAACATCCCTACCACCATACATATCACTTTCTCCTCCCCTGGAGAAATTAAAAGTTGAAATACTCAGGATTTTTTGGCCTTCAGCACATTTCTTTGGGCCTGATAGGATCACAACATGTCTGGAAATTCTCTCCACTAATCACTTAGAATGATATCTAGAGCAACTTCCAGATAGTTTTATTAAAGTCATCTTAAAAATCACCATCAAGACTGAGCAATAGATAGAGTGTTGGCTGAACACTGAAGACCCATGTTCAAAACCTCGAGGTTGTTGGCTTGAGTGCAGGCTCACCAGCTTGAGTGTGAGGTCACTGGCTTGAGCCCAAGGTTGCTGGCTTGAGCAAGGGGTCACTGGCTCAGGGAGATTCCTCTGGTCAAGACACATGAGAAAGCAATGAATGAACTAAGGTGCTGCCACTATTTGTTGATTCTTCTCATCTCTCTTTTTTCCCCGTCTGTCCCTGTTTGTCTCCCCCGCCCCACAAAAAAACAAACAAACAAAAAACACCTTCAAATAAGGGCATATTCCTTTAGGTGTGAGTAAATAAGCAAGCTGAGCAGCTTTAAAGCCACGAGACACACTGCGTGGACTTTTCAGCCTTCCACTAAAGAGTTGAAGAATGACAGCCTGAAGGTCATGAAGAAGAAACTAGAAATCATGGCCACAAAGAAGTTCAACATTAAGGTATGCAGCAGAGCCATGGTCTGACCACTGAGATCCAAGCACTGAGAGCCAGGCATGGGGCAGGGCGGGGGGCATGAAGCTCCTGTTTTAGACAATGGCATTGGTTTTGCTGTGACTAATGTTATGGAAAGTTTATTGTGATTCAGGCTAATTTATGTTAATCATTGCTTTGCCATGCAGAACTTGGTTCTTTTTGTGTGTGGTGTGTGGTGTTTGTGCTTGAGAGGCAGGGAGAGTGAGACAGAGAGAGGGGAACATCAAGCTGTTCCTGTATGTGCCCTGACTAGGGATTGAATTTGGGGACAATGCACCAAAGAACCTTGTTCTTAACAGTGTGGAAAACAACGTTAGTGCATGTTTTGGTATTATTAGTTGCCTCTTCATCATCATCATTCAGGACGTGGCACAAGTCGGTTTACAGTTGTGAGTGTGTCAAAGAGTATATTGTTGCTATTATTTATTAATTATTGTATTTTTCCATACAAAATATGATATAGATTATATTATATTTTATATATATACATATACATATAATTTTTTCATTAATTTGTTAACTCATTTATTTATTGATAGGAGCCAGACCTCTGTTATAAAAATTCCACTAAGTGTCCAGAATACAGAAATAAACAAGGCAAAAAAGATACTTAAAGAACTCATAACTCTCTATATTTCTTGAAAAACTGCATTGTCTTGTATATCTATGCGCTCTACCTGGAATGACCCCTCATCTTGTTCTTATCTGGCTACTGCGTCACTTTCACAGAAAACTCAGTCTGTGTTTCCTCTGGATGGTTTACTCACCTCCGCATCAGTCTGGTGTCTGAATTCATGTCCCCATGGTGCCTCTGTGGCCACTTGCCTGTAGTGTAGGCTCATGAGGCTCTAAACCAGTGTTTCCCAAACTTTTTTGTGCCATGCCCTACCTTAACCTTTCTAAAATTTTTATGCTCCCCTATATAACATACATAATTTTTAACATTAAAAAATTGATTTGTTCACTTAATAAACATGAATGATAGGTTCTAGGAAGAAATCACTATGAAATTGTTAACAAAACACAGTAAGTAAAATTTCAAAACATATAATGAAAAACAGAAATTTAAATTACAAATAATTTTAATACAGATTTTTCTATATTAATTTATTATTTTAATTTAGTGTGATCCTTGCGCTTGATGCTTGCTGCACAGAGATTTTATATTAGGTTCCAATTTGGTTAGCTTTAGTCTCAAGTCTCCATGTTGTGTTATATCCAGCCGATTTCTTTTTTTTACCAGTAAATCATTTACAGCAATAAATCCACATTCAGCTAAAAATGAAGATGGAAACGATAGCAATAGTTTTCTTGCACATTTGGTTGAATTTGGGTATTTGATTTCTGTTTCCTCACAAAGCCATGCCATCGCTCCTTTGATATTAAATAAAGCTTTAACTGACTCATCATTTTGCAATTCTGCGAGTTCTACTTGATACTGCATATTTGATATATCAGACAAATCCACTAACATTGGCTGCATCATCCATGTTGGGAAATCAATTTGTTTTAATTCAGAAAACCTTTCTTTTAAATCAGCCAATAGAATATTCAAATGATTGACAATAACAAGGAAAGCGGTATCAGTTACTTCACATTTTTGGAGCCAATGAAACTATTTAAAGTTTTTGTTGTTAATATGTTTCTGACATAACTCAATATTGGTAATGAAACCAAATATCTTTGCTTTTGCATCGACAAGAGTTTTATTTGTTCCTAGAAGTTGCTTATTTAATATATTTAGTTTTTCAAAGATATTGGCTAAATAACTCACAAATGCTTTACCATCTATTGTTAACAGATACTTCATTTCAGGTTTGTCGCTTAAAAAATCACTAAGAGTATCAAACAGTTCCATAAATCTTTTCAAACAGTTTCCTTTAGATAGCCATCTTACTTCAGTATGAAGCAAAAGTCTCACATGGTCTTCATTTTGTTCTTCACAAAATAGCTTGAAAAAACGCTCACATTTGGCACTAGCTTTAATAGCATTAACACACTTTATTACTGTATGTAATACTTTATTCAGAACAGGCGAGATGTTTTTAGCTACCAAGTTTTCCCTATGAATAACACAATGCACAAGAATCATTTCTGGATTCGCATCTTTCATCAATTTTTTTTTTTTTTAGATTTCTAATTCTTTTTTTTTCTTAATAATTTTATTTTTTTAATGGGGCAACATCAATAAATCAGGATACATATATTCAAAGATCAACAAGTCCAGGTTAACTTGTCTTTCAATTATGTTGCATACCCATCACCCAAAGTCAGATTGTCCTCTATCATCTTCTATCTTGTTTTCTTTGTGCCCCTTTCCCTCTCCCTTTCCCCCTCCCCCTGTAACTACCACACTCATCAATGTCTCTTAGTTTCACTTTTATGTCCCACCTACGTATGGAATAATGCAGTTCCTGGTTTTTTCTGATTTACTTATTTCACTTCGTATAATGTTATCAAGATCCCACCATTTTGCTGTAAATGATCCGAAGTCATCATTTCTTATGGCTGAGTAGTATTCCATAGTGTATATGTGCCACATCTTCTTTATCCAGTCATCTATTGACGGGCTATTTGGTTGTTTCCATGTCCTGGCCACTGTGAACAATGCTGCAATGAACATGGGGCTGCATGTGTCTTTACGTATCAATGTTTCTGAGTTTTGGGGGTATATACCCAGTAGAGGGATTGCTGGGTCATAAGGTAGTTCTATTTGCAGTTTTTTGAGGAACCACCATAGTTTCTTCCATAATGATTGTACTACTTTACATTCCTACCAACAGTGGATGAGGGTTCCTTTTTCTCCACAGCCTCTCCAACATTTGCTATTACCTGTCTTGTTAATAATAGCTAATCTAACAGGTGTGAGGTGGTATCTCATTGCAGTTTTGATTTGCATTTCTCTAATAACTAAAGAAGATGAGCATCTTTTCATATATCTGTTGGCCATTTGTACTTCCTCCTGGGAGAAGTGTCCGTTCATGTCCTCTTCCCATTTTTTTATTGGATTGTTTGTTTGTTGTTGAGTTTTATGAGTTCTTTGTATATTTGGGATATTAGGCCCTTATCTGAGCTGTTGTTTGAAAATATCATTTCCCATTTAGTTGGCTTTCTGTTTATTTTGTTATCAGTTTCTCTTGCTAAGCAAAAACTTCTTAGTCTGATCTAGTCCCATTCATTAATTTTTGCCTTCACTTCTCTTGCCTGTGGAGTCAAATTCATAAAATGCTCTTTAAAACCCAGGTCCATGAGTTGGGTACCTATGTCTTCTTCTATGTACTTTATTGTTTCAGGTCTTATGTTTAGATCTTTGATCCATTTTGAATTAATTTTAGTACAGGGGGACAAACTGTAGTGCAGTTTCATTCTTTTGCATGTGGCTTTCCAGTTTTCCCAGCACCATTTATTGAAGAGGCTTTCTTTTCTCCATTGTGTGTTGTTGGCCCCTTTATCAAAAATTATTTGACTATATATATGTGGTTTTATTTCTGGACTTTCTATTCTGTTCCATTGGTCTGAGTGTCTACTTTTCTGCCAATACCATGCTGTTTTGATTGTCGTGGCCCTATAATATAGTTTCAAGTCAGGTATTGTAATGCCCCCAGCTTCATTCTTTTTCTTTAGGATTGCTTTGGCTATTCGGGTTTTTTTATAGTTCCATATAAATCTGATGATTTTTTGCTCTATTTCTTTAAAAAATGTCATTGGAATTTTGATGAAAATTGCATTAAATTTGTATATTGCTTTGGGTAATATGGCCATCTTGATTATATTTATTCTTCCTAACCAAGAACAAGGAATATTCTTCCATCTCATTATATCTTTTTCGATTTCTCTTAACAATAGTTTATAGTTTTCATTATATAAGTCCTTTACATTCTTTGTTATGTTTATTCCTAAGTATGTTTTTGTTGTTGTTGCAATTGTGAAGAGGATTATTCTTTGAGTTCGTTCTCAGTTGTTTCATTCTTGGCATATAGAAAGGCTATTGACTTCTGTATGTTAATTTTGTATCCTGCGACCTTACTGTATTGGCTTATTGTTTCTAGTAGTCTTTTTGTGGATTCTTTGGGGTTTTCAATGTATAGGATCATATCATCTGCAAACAGTGATACCTTTACTTCTTCTTTTCCGATATGGATGCCTTTTATTTCTTTGTCTTGTCTGATTGCTCTGGCTAGAACTTCTAGTACCACATTAAATAAGAGTGGAGAGAGTGGACAACCCTGTCTTGTTCCTGATTTAAGGGGGAAAGCTTTCAGTTTAGTGCCATTTAATATGATGTTAGCTGATGGTTTATCATAGATGGCCTTTATCATGTTGAGATATTTTCCTTCTATACCCATTTTGTTGAGAGTCTTAAACATAAAATTGTGTTGTATTTTATCGAAAGCCTTTTCTGCATCTATTGATAAGATCATGTGGTTTTTGTTCTTTGTTTTGTTGATATGGTGTATTACGTTAACCGTTTTACATATGTTGAACCATCCTTGGGATTCTGGGATGAATCCCACTTGATCATGATGTATTATTTCTTTAATATGTTGTATTTGATTTGCTAGTATTTTGTTTAGTATTTTAGCATCTGTATTCATTAGAGATTTTGGTCTGTAGTTTTCTTTTTTTGTGCCATCCTTGCCTGGTTTTGGTATGAGGGTTACATTGGCCTCATAAAATGTGTTTGGCAGTATTGCTTCTTCTTCAATTTTTTGGAAGACTTTCAGTAGAATAGGAACTAAGTCTTCTTTGAATGTTTGATAAAATTCGCTGGTATAGCCGTCAGGGCCTGGACTTTTATTTTGGGGAGGTTTTTTTCTTTTTTTTTTTTTCTGAAGCTGGAAACGGGGAGAGACAGACAGACTCCCGCATGCGCCCGACCGGGATCCACCCGGCACAACGCTCTGCCCACCAGGGGGCGATGCTCTGACCCTCTGGGCATCGCTCTGTCATGACCAGAGCCACTCTAGCGCCTGAGGCAGAGGCCAAGGAGCCATCCCCAGCGCCCGGGCCATCTTTGCTCCAATGGAGCCTTGGCTGCGGGAGGGGAAGAAAGAGACAGAGAGGAAGGAGGGGTAGGGTGGAGAAGCAAATGGGTGCTTCTCCTATGTGCCCTGGGCGGGAATCGAACCCGGGTCCCCCGCACGCCAGGCTGACGCTCTACCACTGAGCCAACCGGCCAGGGCCTTGGGGAGGTTTTTTAATGTTTCTTTCTATTTCTTCTCTACTTATAGGTCTATTTAGGCTTTCTGCTTCTTCTTGACTCAATCTAGGAAGGTTGTATTGTTCTAGGAATTTATCCATTTCTTCTAGGTTGTTGAATTTAGTGGCATAAAGTTTTTCATAGTATTCTACAATAACTCTTTGTATATCTACGGTGTCCGTGGTGATTTCTCCTCTTTAATTTTGGATTTTGTTTATATGAGTTCTTTCTCTTTTTTCCTTGGTAAGTCTTGCTAAGGGTTTGTCAATTTTGTTGATCTTTCCAAAGAACCAGCTCTTTGTTCTATTAATTTTTTTTATAGTTTTACTGTTCTCTATTTCATTTATTTCTGCTCTGATTTTTTTATTATCTCCTTTCTTCAGCTGGTTTTGGGTTGTCTTTGTTCTTCTTTTTCTAGTTCCTTAAGGTGTAAAGTTAAGTAGTTCACTTGGGCTCTCTCTTGTTTGTTCATATATGCCTGAAGTGATATGAACTTTCCTCTTATCACTGCTTTTGCTGCATCCCATAGATTCTGATATGTCGTATTGTCATTTTCATTAGTCTGTATATATCTTTTGATCTCTGCACTTATTTCTTCTTTGACCCATTCATTTTTTAAAAGTATGTTGTTTAGTTTCCACATTTTTGTGGGATTTTTTTCCTCTTTTTTGAATTTGAATTCTAGTTTCAAGGCTTTATGATCAGAAAATATGCTTGGTACAACTTTGATTTTTCTGAATTTGCTGATGTTGTTTTTGTGGCCCAACACATGGTCAATTCTTGAGAATGATCCATGTACACTGGAGAAAAATGTATACTCAGTCACTTTGGGATGAAATGTCCTGTAGATGTCTATCAAATCCAAGTGCTCTAGTGTTTTGTTTAAGGCCACTATGTCTTTATTGATTCTCTGTTTGGATGACCGATCTAGAGCTGTCAGCGGTGTATTGAGGTCTCCAAGTATGATTGTATGTTTGTCAGTTTTTGTTTTAAGGTCAATAAGTAGCTGTCTTATATATTTTGGTGCTCCTTGGTTTGGTGCATATATATTGAGAATTGTTATGTCTTCTTGATTCAGTGTCCCCTTAGCCATTATGAAATGGCCATTTTTGTCTCTGAGTACTTTTGTTGTCTTGTAGTCAGCATTATCAGATATGAGTATTGCTACGCCTGCTTTTTTTTTTATGTTATTTGCTTGGAGTATTGTATTCCAGCCTTTCATTTTGAATTTGTTTTTATCCTTGTTACTTAGATGAGTTTCCTGTAGGCAGCATACAGTTGGATTTTCTTTTTTAATCCATCTGCTACTCTGTGTCTTTTTTATTGGTGAGTTTAATCTGTTTACATTTAGTATAATTATTGACACTTGTGAGTTCCCTATTGCCATTTTATAGATTGCTTTCTGTTAGTTTTATGTCTTGTTTGATCCTTCTCTTTCGTTTTTCTATCTTTTGTTTTTATTTGGTTGTAGTCCATACATCTTTCCTCTGTTGCTATCTTTTTTATCTCATGTTTTTCTGTGGTGGTTTTTTCAAGGGTGGTTACTTTTAAGTAATGAAAAGGGTTCCTACCCTGTTCATTGTAGCGTACTATTTTGTGAGTACTTTTGCACTCCATCATCCTTTGCTACTGTTAATCTCCATCCTCTCCCCCCTTTCTTTTTGTTGTTGTCACAGTTTAAATTTGGTTTTATTGTGTTCTTCTTGGAGCTTTTACTTGTGGCTCTGTTTTTTTTTTTTTTTTTTGTTCTTTGTATCTGATTGGAGAACCCCCTTTAGTAATTCCTGGAGTGGGGGTTTTCTGATGATAAATTCCCTCATCTTTTCTGTATCTGTGAATGTTTTTATTTCTCCTTCATATTTGAAGGATAGCTTTGATGGGCATAGTATTCGTGGCTGAAAGTTCCTCTCTTTCAGGATTTTAAATATTGGGGTCCACTCTCTTCTAGCTTGTAGAGTTTCTGCTGAGAAATCTGATGATAATCTAATGGGCCTTCCTTTATATGTTGTATTCTTCTTTTCCCTGGCTGCCTTGAGAATTTTTTCTTTGCTGTTGGTTTGTGCCAATTTCATTATGATGTGCCTTGGAGTAGGTTTGTTGGGGTTAAGAAAAACGGAGTTCTGTTTGCTTCATGAATTTGAGGCTTTAGTTCTTTCCACAGGCTTGGGAAGTTCTTGTCTATTATTTTTTGAGTATGTTCTCCATTCCATTTTCTCTCTCTTCTCCCTCTGATATACCTATTATTCTTATGTTATTCTTTCTGATGGAGTCAGATAATTCTTGTAGGGCTATATCATTTTTTTTAATTTTTGAGTCTCTTTCTTCTTCTCTCTGTTGTGCCTCAAGTTGCTGGTCTTCTATTTCACTAATCCTCTCTTCTATCTGGCCTGTTCTATTAGCTAAGCTTGTTACCTCGTTTTTCAGCTCGTGAATTGAGTTTTTCATCTCTGTTTGATTTGTTTTTATAGTTTCAATTTCCTTGGACATATATTCTTTGTGTTCATTGAGTTGTTTTCTGAGCTCCCTAAATTGCCTTTCTGTGTTTTCTTGTATATCTCTGAGTATTTTTAGGATTTCTATCTTGAATTCTCTGTCATTTAGCTCCAAGGTTTCCAATATATTAAATTTTTTCTCCATAGATTTTTCCTCATCTATCTGTGTTATCTCTCTTTCTTTTGTATCCATGATATTCAATTTTCTCTTCCTTAATGGCATCTGAGGATGGTTTTGTTGATAGTATTAATGAGATTTAATAAATAATAAAAAATTAAAAAAATAAAAAATCAAAAAAGGTTGTTTTTTTTAAAAATTAATAATGAAATAAAGAAAAATATAATAAAATAAAAATTTAAAAAAAAAGAAAATTATTTCCCCCCCTTCTTTTTTCCTCTCCTCTCCTCTCCCTTCTTTCTTGAGAAAATCTTGTGGTGAACTGTGAATTATATTGTATTTAATAGAACAAACAATGCCTGTAATGGAGGGCCTGAATTGGGGAAAAGTAATAAAGGGGCAAGAAAAAAAAATAAAAAGAAAAATAAAAAAGGGGGGTATGGACCCACAAAAAGCAAATAATGAAAAAATTTGGATCAAGAATAAAATGATTTGCGTTTAGGTGTTGGTTGACTAAGAGTTAGATGAGAGGAATAAGAGGGAAACAGGAAAATGGGGGGACAAATTAAAAAATTACTATTGTATTTAGTGGAACAAGAGCTTGATAAAATGGAGAGCCAGCGATGGGAGCACTGCTAGTGAGTTAAAAAGGTGAAGTAAAGACCCCCCAAAGTGCCACAAACATAAGTTTGAATCCCAGATAAGATAATTTGTTCATTATTGAGGTTTGAATGAGAGGAGACGTAAAGGAGAAAGAAACTAATATAGAGGGAGAAAAGAAAGAGAGAGAGAGAGAAAAAAAGAGGGAACCACTAAAAGAAGAAAAAAGAGAAGAGAGAGAGAGAGTTAAGGGTTTTGGAGTGCAACCCTCATAGAGAGAAAGGAAGAGGAAAGAAAAGATAATGGGAGATGTAACACTTATGGGTAGTGTAGTTCAAGGAGAGGAGAGTGTAAGACCGGTAGAGAGTTAAATGACCAAATTGGAGGAGGAAAAAAAAAATCAAGGATGAAGATAAGAGAAACAAACAAACAAATATAATAAAATGGGATAGGTTATAAAGTCTGCGGATTATTCTTGATTTTGAGAGGTTATCTTCTTGCTTTTTCTTTTCTCTCCCTCTTCCTGGTTGGTGACTCTGTACCCCGGGTTCTGCCCCTTTGGCAAGCTCAGGTAGAGGTTTGCAGTTGATAAGTCTCTATGGCGATGTCATGTATTGTGCTTCAGTCTCGTTGGCAGTCGAGGCTCATTAGCATTTATAGGCTCTGACAGTGAGAGAGTCTGTGTTCCTGAAGCCTCTCTCCTAGTCTTTCCTTCTTCAACTAGTAGCCTGATAATCTAGCTATGGGGTTGCTGCTGCCTCTGCCTGGATAGTAAGAGGCTCAAAGAGCTGGCAACTCCCCACTCTATTCCCACTCAGCGCAGGGCTCTGGGTAAGGCTCAGTCAGTCAGAGCTGCTAGCATAATCAGGCAGCGCTTCTGCCCACTCAAAGACCTCTGGCACTGCCACTCTGTCTGGTAACACGGGCAGGCACCCACTCCCGGGGCACTTGGAGTAAACTCTCACTCACTATCTGCGCGCACAGACCAGGATGTCAGGCCGGAAGTCTCGCCCTCTGAGTGAAACCCCCGCCCGCACTGAAAAGTTTCAGCATTGGAATTGGCTCTCACTCCGTCCCCATGTGCGGCTTTTTCAAGGCACTGGGGCGGCCTGAGATTCCACTTTCGGCCCACACAAAGGCCCTGACTCTACCCCTCTGTGGGATAACACGGGCTCCCACTCCTGAGGTGCTGGGAGGAGTCTCTTGCCCACTCTCCGTGCGGGCCGACCAGGATATCAGGCCAGCCGCCTCACCCTCTGAGTGAAACCCCTCCCGCACAGACAAGTTCCAGTGTTGGAATTAGTTCTCACTCCCTTCCTGTGCACAGCTCCCTCAGGGTGCTGGGGTGGCCCGAGATTCCACTTTTTGGCCCACACAAAGGCCCCTGACTCTGCCTCTCTGTGGGATAACATGGGCAGGCACTGCCGAGGCACTCGGAGGAATCTCTCGTTCACTATCTGCACGCGCAGACCAGGATATCAGACCAGCGGCCTCACCCTCTGAGTGAAACCCCCTTCCACACGGAAAAGTTCCAGCATTGGAATTAGTTCTCACTCCCTCCCCATGCGCGGCTCTCCCAGGGCACTAGGGCAGCCCAGAGATTCCACTTTAGCCCACACAAATGCCTCTGACTCTGCCTCTCTGTGGGACAACATGGGCGCACACTCCCAGGGCTTTGGAAGGAATCTCTCGCCCACTATCTGCGCAAGCCGACCAGGAGATCGGGTAAAATGGCTATCCCGCTTGTCTTTCTTTGTCCGGGTTTGGCGCGAGTGTTAGCTGTATTGCCCAGGTTGTCACAGGAACCGTTTTTCCTCGGCTTGGATCTCCGTGCCACAGCCTGGTTCAGCCGTTTGTGCCGCGGCCTGGATCTATTCACCCCCTTTGCCCGCCTTAGTTTCTATATTCTCAGTTTCCAGTGAAAGCCGCCCTGTTTAGGTTAGTGAGGAAGGTGGAGCATTTCTTACTCCCTATTTCCTTCGGGGTTTGGTTATATATTTATCCAATTTTTCACTCGATCATACCTTTGGGTGTATTGCGAAACATCTGGAGGCTCCAAGGATAGGTTTTTCTGTTTCTGGTTGAAGATCTTGTTGAGTTTTGGGGGAGATTTATCAGTATTGCTTCCTACCCCGCCATTACTCTGACGTCATCTCTGATCTTTCATCAATTTTAAGTAGCCATTTTTCTTGCCCATCATATTGGGAGCACCATCTGCAGCACAAGATGTTA
Organism: Saccopteryx bilineata; assembly: GCF_036850765.1. NCBI lineage: Eukaryota > Metazoa > Chordata > Mammalia > Chiroptera > Emballonuridae > Saccopteryx > Saccopteryx bilineata. The sequence goes on along the minus strand of NC_089491.1, from coordinate 232,108,639 downwards.
TATTTTTCATTGGTATATCATTGACATCTAAGTAGTTTTTTAGCTTATTATATATATCTTTGGAGGTAGTGGTGCTTTCTAATCTTTTACGGAACAACATTTCTTTAGCAAAATTTCCTTTATCAATATATCTTACGTAAGTTATCAATACTGCCTCACTGTCTCTCAAACTTGATTCATCCATTTGCAAGGAGAATTTTCTTGTTTTCAGCTTTTCAATAAGTTGTTTTTCAATATCCTCACTCATTTCGTCTATTCTTCTGCTAACAGAATTGTTACTGAGTGGCATAGCTTTTACATCTTTGTCATCTTTTTCAAGAACCATTTTAAGAAATGCTGATATTGATGGTTTTATTAAATTCTCTCCTATAGTGTGATTTTCTCCAGTTTTGTGATGAATAAAGAAATTTGATAACTAGCCTCAAGAACACGATTATTAGTTGAAGTATGAGCAGCAAATAGAGTCTTTAATGTTGTTCTTTTTTCAAAAATGTTCTTTAATGTTTTAAAGTAACTCAAATCTGAATTAATATGAGCACTATGTTTCACCTTCAAATGCACCTCAAGACGACCTCGTTTCATTGATTCGTTAGTCAAGCATTGCTGGCATAAAAGACAAAAAGGAATCTGCTCATCGTGAACAGCGGGTATGAACCCAAATTTTAAATATTCCTCCAAATATTGATGAGTTTTTTCTTGCTTGCACCACTCATTTTACTATGGGCTATAATACAAATAAGATCAATTAAAAACTAATATTAAAATATGTGTTAAAATATATTCAATGTGACATAGAGTAAATGTATACTAAAAATTCATATTTATTTAAATGTATAACACATTTACTACACTACCACCACAAATCAAAAGGTATCTATATTTTTTCCACTTGACAAAATTTTCTGGAAAGTTATGCTTCTAAAATTAAAATTGTCGTGCATGCACTATAATAGCCCCAATAATATTTATAAAATATTATTGCTTTCTAGTCCCAATGCAAGAAGTACTTAATAAAGAGTTTAATATTGATAAAAATAAAATTAAATACTTACCAATTATATCTATGCAATATATATGTATATTTATTAAATCAACGAGCTTTTACAACAGTTTTGACTGACACTTATTTCAAATTAACACCAACTAAATGATGTGAAACACTACAGAAGTTGCGATGGGCCAATTAGGTGAGAATAACTGCGTTGTTTAGCGAGTTTTTAAAACGTCCGGGGTTCCCTGCGGCAGACAGCACGCTCCGCGGTGAACCCAGGATGAAGTTTACTTGACAACGCCAATCACCCAGTTGATATTTTGGTCTCGTCAAACGAAATTATACTTAATAATTATTTACCGCAATTATTTAAGAATTGCATTTTTTGTTAAATTTGGCACCGATATCTAGCATTGCATTTAAATGGCCTGGAGCGAAAGAGTTAAAGTTGTGTTGAGTCCATTTTCAAATTGCCCCCCTTAACTATCGAATTGCCCCCCGGTGGGGCGTGGGCCCCACGTTGGGAAACACTGCTCTAAACTCTTTCAGAGCAGGGATTATGTCTTATTTCCCTTTTTATGATTAGTTTATCTAATGTGTATGAATTAATGCATTAATAAATCCTATTGGAGTAGACCTGCAATGAACAGCTATCAGACCAATGCTAAGAGTTATGGACACTAAGTCCAGTGTACTGTGGGTGACATATGAAGAGACTATCTAGGTATGCTGACATTGCCAAGCAGACAGTGTGGGAGGCAGACAAGAAAAAACTCCCCTCGGCTGACAGGATGCTCAAGTTGTGACTAACAGTGGATTCCAACATTACCTGGCAGACAGATGAGAGAGGCATTATGACAGACATTCTAAGTTATCCATACATGGGGACATCTAAGAATGCATGCCAGTATCAGCAAATACTAAGTAGGAATACAAGATAAAATGGCTGTTGGCCTATGAGAGAGTAGCTAAAAATGACATTGACACTAACCCAGGGCTGCATCATGAAGGCATTTCATTTCCTGCTTTTGAGACTAGATGTTGTATATTTAGTGATGGAGGCAAAGAGCCAGGGCAGAGCCACAGTGAATCAGGGAGGAACAGCCTCCAGGAAGACTTGTAAGAAACACTGTAAAGAAAGACAATAAAATCATGAAAAGCATAACACGGAAGCCAAGGAAAGAAGCAACATCAGTGCCAAGCACCACCAAACAAAGAGGACAAATGTGAGACATGTCAAGCAGACGGGTGTCTGACAGGTGTTGGTAATGTGAGTGAGACCCTCCCATGGGTACAGTGATAACAGGAGACAGGTTACGATGGACTGGGAGGCATCTGAGAAAACTACTTGAAACCTTAGATGTGAAAGAAGTTGAGAAAAAGATAGCTAAGAGTGATCTGGGGGTTGAGATAGCTTTTCTTTTAATATCAAAAGACTTGGGCATGTTTATAGACTAAAGGAAAAATGTCAATGCGGGGGCAGGGAGCTGAAAATAAGGAGGCAGAGGAGATAATTTATCAAGCAAGGCGTTGGAGGAGATGGCACTCCCAGCAAAGGCGGGACAGAAGTTTTGGACAGGAAAGAGGATATATAAAAAAGGCAAGTGCAAATGTATGAAAGTGCATGGGAAGGGAGTTGGTAGAGTTTTCCCCTGATAGAGTCACTTTTCTCCATGAAATAAGAAGCCAGTATTGCAGACTGAAAGAGGCAGAAGCAGAGGGAAGCACTGGGAAGAGACTTGGGGACAGTGGTCAAGGGGAGGAATCATGGCTGTGAAAAAAGATGCCTGAGAACAGTCAAGGCACCTCCCACAGCACTGAAAACTCTGCCGAACAAGAGTGCTGTGGGTGACAGTGGCCCAGCTCCAGAATGTCGTGCACTCGGCTTCCTCCAGGGGCACTGAGGACCCAGTGTTTGCAGAGGCGAATTAAGGTCGGTTGAGGCCTCGGGCATGGAAGAAAATATTGGGGCCCCCTTCGTTAGAAAAACAAGTATAAAGTTGTGGGGCCCTTCAGAAGTTGAGGCTCAGGGTGCGCGCCAGGCGCACCCACCATTAAATCTACCTCTGAGTGGAGCAGAGAAGACTTCAGTGAATGCACTGGTGAGAGCTGACAGGGTGGATGGGTGGAAGGAGAAAAGAGCTTGTGAAGGAAGTGTGACTGATGAAACCCCATGTAGACCCAGGTGGTCTTTGTCCGAACTAGTACACTTGAGAATTAAAGGTTCCACTAGTAATAATCCAGGGGAATAGACACAAACCTTAGCACATATAGGGAATTATGTTAAAAAACATAACAGATTAAAAAGAAAGAACAGCGAGGAATTCTCACCCCCATAGAAGTGGCACCCAATACCAGAAGGTGTGGATTAGGATATCAAATTTTAGCATAGGGGCCTTGGTAGCTCCTGCTACCCCAATAATGCATTGTGCAGACCCAATTACTTGGAAATCAGATAATCCTGTATGGGTAGACCAATGGCCCCTTTCTCAGGAGAAATTTAGGGCAGCTGCTCAATTGGTACAAGAGCAGCTACAGCTTGGGCACATTGAACCATCTAATAGCCCATGGAATACACTTCCATATTTTGATCTTGTTGCCTCCTGGATTATCAAGGTGCATAGGCGACCCTTACAGCTTATAGGTTTTGAGCCTCAAAATTATTGTTGTTCCTTTTTTTCAAAGGATCAACAACAATGGCTCTGGGAAACTTCCACTAAATGGCAAATCGCTCTTGCAAATCAATGGACAACTTTATACTGAAACTGTCAACTTAAAATCAGCTCAAAGACTAGAATTATATGCCATTATCATGGCTTTTCAGCATTTGCCATATTCCCCCTTTAATCTATATACAGACAGCAAATATTTACTTATGGTGTTTCCACTATAAAGACTGCTGTCTTAGGGACAAATGCTGATGAACTATTTCAGCAGTTCCTCCTTCTTCAAAGACTTGTATGTCAACATAGAGCTCCATGTTTTATAGGACATACTCGAGCTCACTCCATGCTCCCTGGAGCTTTAGCACAAGGGAATGGCCCTTGTTGATCAAGCTACCCAAAAGAAAATTATTTGGAGCAACCATGACAGATTGAGCAATTCAGTCTCATACTATTCATCACCAGAACTCTGCAGCCCTGTGTAAACAGTTTTAACTTTCTCGGGAAGCAGCACAGCAGATTGGGAAATCCTGTCCAAGAGGTCCTAATCTGTCCCTTCATTTGGAGTTAACCCTCAAGGACCCCTACCAGGACAACTTTGGCAAATGGATGTTACTCATATACCTTCATTTGGCAAACAGTTCTATGTCCACCTTACAGTGGATACATAGTCTGGATTTATAGTAACCTCTGTCAGAACAGGAGAGGCTGCTAAGCATGTTATAGCTCATTGTCTGTATGCATTGTTCTATTATTGGATTTCCTAAACTGGTTAAACTGACAATGCTCCTGCATATGGAGCAAAAGCATTTACTGTATTTTGTCAAACCGTTTGAATTATGTGTATTTCTTATAATCTTTAAAGTCAAGGTATTATTAAAGTGTACCCAGAAAATATTTTAAGGTCAATTTAAAAAAACTTTAAAAGGGGGAGTCATATCCTGGAACTCCTATGGGTCTACCATATCATGCTTTTTACTTAAAAATTTTAAAATTTCTTTTGAATGCTGATGAACAGGAGATGCCAAATCTTTTTCTCCTGCAAACTTCTATCTTCTTTTATTTCATCCAGCTAATAACACTGTTTTGTCTTTTTCCAAATAGCTCCAGATATATGGAAAAGGTTTATATAGGCGGATGGGGATCCTCAAACCCCTCAGCGAGATCTTCTGAGCATGGCTTTTAAGATACCAAGAGGCAGAAAAAGCCCAATAGAGATCAGGGGAACTACCAGCTTTTAGGATACACCCTTAAAGGCTCCAATGACCCAAAGGGGTCTCATAGGATGCCATCTGGGTCCTGCTTCAATAGTGGAAAGGAAGGTCATTGAGCTAAAGTCTGCCAGGCTTACATGCCTCTGCTGTGAGGAAACAGGGAAGCTGGAAGGTAGGCTTCCCCCTCGCTCCTCTAAGGGAGGGTTCAGTCTCTTCCAGCCCTGTTCCAGCCACCTATGACCTAATCTTGCCCAGAATGCTGGTGTTTGCCACTGAAGGCTGAAGGTGCCCAGGGCCGTCGGCTCCATCTATGACACTGTGGGTATTTCTTAGGGTATTTCTTCCAAGAAGCAGGTAAACTGATCTCATTTGCACAAGGGCCACTTAACTATGTCTTGCGGAATAGTCAGGTTTTTTATTCTTCCCTCGAAGATCTCTGTTGTGGGTGTTGATAGTCTTATTTTCTGCTGCTTTGTTTAATATATAGTGTTTTCTTTATTCCTCCTACCTCAATGCCCCACTCATATTTCATGCAGGGACCTACTCCTAATTTAGAGCTCTCTTTCCCCCTTTTGCCAACTTCTATTATGAATCTACCTTTGCCACCCAGCTTAGTGTATCCCAAGGTTCTCTTTACCACGCCACAGTCGCAGAGCTCCAGGGAAAAGCAACCTGGTCTCATCTCTCCAGGCAGAGGAGAACAGAAGCTCCATCTCCACACATGCTGCAGATGGCTTTCCCAGTCTTCCTGAATCATTACCTGCTAGAAGCAGCAGTCATTGGGACTTGGACGTGAGCAGCAAAGTATAGAATTGTGACAACAATTCCAGTGCCATGCAGACTTTTCCTGGATGTGGACTTTTCCTGGACTCCTGCTCCTTGTGACAGCTCCTAACAGACTGAACTGGGGTTGGGTTGCATTTTTCAGGGATTTGGCATGGTGATGGTGTCAACTTGGACTTGGTGAACATGTTAAGGACACTACTCTTTTATGGATTCTTGCTGTATTGGCCAAGAGTTTGCTTAAAGGCTTTAATCACTGTAAAAAAAAAATAGAAGACTGGATAAAGAAGATGTGGCACATATACACCATGGTATATTCAGCCATAAGAAATGATGACATCGGATCATTTACAACAAAATGGTGGGATCTTGATAACATTATGCGGAGTGAAATAAATAGATCAGAAAAAAAACAAGAACTGCAGGATTCCATACACTGGTGGGACATAAAAAGGAGACTAAGAGACATGGATAAGAGTGTGGTGGTTACGGGATGTGGGGGGAGGGAAGGAGGGAGAGGAGGAGGGTAAGGGGAGGGGCACAAAGAAAACTATATAGAAGGTGAAGGAGAACAATCTGACTTTGGGTGATGGGTATGACATAATTGAATGACAAGATAACCTGGACATGTTTTCTTTGAATATATATACCCTGATTTATTGATGTTACCCCATTAAAATTAATAAAAATTTATTTATAAAAATTTTTTTTTTAATAAAAAGAAATGGTAAAGAACAAACTCAGTAATGATTGTATAGAGGACGGGCCTGAGGGTGACAGGTGGGAAGGACTGGAGGAAGAGAGGCTGGGGACATCAGGTTGTTGCCTTTTTTTTTTTCAGAAAAGGAGCTGCCCAACCTTGACCAGTGTGCTTCTAGGAGTGACTGGATGGTGCAGAGCCGATGTCATAAAGGGAAAGAGGAATTTCTAAGATTGGTTGTCTCTGTGATAATTCAAAATACTAAGTGTAGGAATGGAATGAATTTAGTGCCTGTGACATGGTCCTCAAAGCTTTTGCATTCAAGGTTGTGATGGTGGTGACAGGTACAGGGTGCGAGAAGAGGCTGAATAGGAAGGAAAGACTTGGGGACCTAGAAGGAAAGCCTGATAGAGCCAGCGAGCGAGAAGCCACTTTTGTCATCTTCCAGGGACCCAACCAGAAATTCCACTTTTCACCATCTGCTAACCACAGAGAGCCAGCCAAAGAAGACTGTTCTATCCCCCTACTCTCTTTTCCTACACGTTGATTCAACCTAACAAAAAAAGAAAACTTTTCCTTCTCACTAAGCTACATTGTTCATGCTTCTCACTTAGGGAACTGTTGAATGGCTATGATTACCATGTTAGCGAAGAAAGGGCCAGGAGTGAAGGCAGGTCAGAAGGGAGGAAACAGAGATCAGGCTGCCCTGCCCCTGCACTCAGGGCTATAATGCCTGGAGGTTTGCTGATTACCTGGATGTTACGGAAGCCTCTGTGTACACGGATAGCTCACCTCCCTGCAAGTGTTGGGACAAACGCTCACCAGATCAGTGATCATAGTGGCACAGAAAGGTGTGGCATGGTGACATGTGTGGTTGCTTCCATGAATTCTCTCTCTTTTTCTTTGGAAGAGGATTTCACATTCCCAAAACCCCTGAGGCTGGCGGGGGATGCCATGTGATGTGTTTGGTCAAAGAGCGCGAGTAGCTGTGGTCCTCTCTGTATCTGAACACACCCTTTCAGTTGACATCCTGGCTTTTGCCAGTGATCCTGCCCTTTCCTCTCTATAACCAAGCTGTCCTCCAGGGCACTGTGCCTTCTGCCCAGACCCCATGATGAGACTACATGAAGAACAGGCTACTGTAGACCCAAACACGTAGTAGCATGAGTGAGAAATAATGATTGGTTTTTGTAACCTGCTGGGATGTTGAAAGTGTTGCCTCAACACAGTTGACTAATAACAGAAGTTATTACAAGAAGTGTTAACATATGAGAAAGAATCTAAGTGTCATTGGTTGCAGGTTTGGGTTGTAGGAAAATGGAAAAGCTATCGGTGGATGGTGGAAAGATCATATAGCCCATGTCACGTGGTGCAAAGTGTTTGGTGAAATAACGTTTGCAATCATTGGAAGATGGAAAATAGATTTGTGGCTTCAGATGAAGATGTCATATGAGCAGGATGCATTTGTGTGCCTTAAAGTTGGTTTTCATTGTCAAGTGAGTTAACTCCTCTTTAATGTGGCAGGGATAAATTTGCTGACTGACTTTCCAGACATAAGTTGAGAATTATAAAGAATTAGATTAGAAAACTTTGTATAGTTCAGTTCATTTTTACTTCATCAAATAAAACTCCTTTTCTCTACTATCATTTCTTATGAAATACAGAGGGAACAGAGACTAACTGGAATATTTTAGTATCTTTAAAAATTAGTGAACTTAAAATTTCCAAGGAACATGATTGTGATAAAAGGTAAATAAATAAGTGAAAGCTGACATCCATTTTGCTTTAGTCAGATTAGACAGAGTTAGAAACAGGTGTGGGATCAGTAAGAATAAACTCATTGGGATGAGTGAGATCATTGTTCTTTTTTCTGTCTTAATTTTAATTCAAATAAATATATCAGGTTAATTTATAAGTGATTTACTTTACCTGAAGAAAATTTATAATAGGTAAAATATTAAGCTTTTTAAATAAAAATGAAAAAATAAACATAAAGGAAATAAAACCTTTGTACATTTCTATCACTTTACCGTGACCAATGCTGACATTATGATGTATATTCTTTCCATAGTTTTCTATTTTTGTTTTAATATATTTTATAATTATTTAACACATTTTGTAAAGTATTGTAACATTTTTTTAGGCTGGCCTTTTCTCTTGGTATTATTGAGGTAATATTTTCCAATGGTGTTAATATGTATTTTCTAAATGCTCATTTTAATGACTATATAGGATTAACATAATATCTTACGAATTTCAATCAACTCTATATTTTGGATGTGATTATGTCTCAACATGCAGGAAAATCCTTCTGAAATCAAAGACCTCCTGTCATTATGCTGGACCATGTTTTTCTGCTTCGTCAAACAGATGAGCATCTGTGACAATTTTCTATTGTTGGTCAGCAGGCTGCTCCCCAACGTGTCTGTCCCTCTCCCAGAGGAGAGGAAACTGGGAGAGAGGACAGTGTAACACCTGCACATCAACCTTTTTTTTCTAATAGAGAACTGTTAAAACACTTCTTAGAATACTAAACGAAGCATGGGCGTTGAACCTGGATGTCAACAAGGACACACAACATCTGTTCTTAGAGGAGGTAATGAGGAGGGCCTGACAAACGTCCCTCTTTAGGACACTCACTCACCTACTCTCAAGACTGCACTGAGCAGTGTGACGGGCCATCTGTGACCACCCTAACGGCAGAGGATGAGTCCCGCTCAGCTCTAGACACATTTGGAAAAGCAGAGTTCTGGGTGTAGAGAAGCACAGAACAGGCTGAGTATTTATAAGAAATTATATATTTTAAAAAAGACCCTTATCTGGACTTTTCTCCTCTAGTTCTAAGAATTACATCTTGTTACCACTGAAGAAATCAATTATAATTATGTCTCAATAAATGTCAAATATTATATCACTTTAATAAAAATGTGATCTTTGTATATATTATTGTTCAACTTGCTTTTTCACTCACATTGCTATGTGACTTTATATTAAAAGTAATAGAAAGCTCTTTTGTATAATTCAGTGAGAAGAGGAGAGGCAGAGAGACAGACTCCTGAATGTGCCCCAACTGGGATCAACCCAGCAAGCCCACTAGGGGGTGATGCTCTGCCCATCTGGGGTATTGTTCCACTGCTTAGCAACTGAGCTCTTCTTAGCACCTGAGGCAGAGACCATGGAGCCATCCTGAATGCCCAAGGCCAACTCACTTCAGTTGAGTCATGGCTGAGGAATAGGATGAGAGAGAGAGAGAGAGAGAAATTAAAGGGGAAGGAGTAGAGAAGCAGATGGATGCTTCTGCTGTGTGCCCTGACCGAGAATTGAACCTGGGACATTCACATGCTGGGCCAACACTCTACTACTGAACAAACCGGCCAGGGCCTATTTCATTTTTTAAACATGTGCATAGCAGAGAAACTTCTACCTGAGTTATATCAGAACAGCTAATACTGGACATGCCCTCTTGTCTCATTAAACTGGAAAAAATATATGGAAAACCGTTGTCAGAGATTGTCCAAGACGCAGCTCAGGACTACAATGCCTTCAACAAAGGAAACAAACTAGGTGAGCCTGACTACCACCTGTTTTCTGCCTTTAATTCTCTCTTGGGCCTGAAGAGAACACATTGTTAATATTGTACTGAATGAAAAAAAAAAAAGAAGAAGAAAAAAAAAGAATGAATTTCAGAGAGTGGTTATCATTGTAAAGTCAGAATAGAAAAAGCAACAGGCATGATGGAGGGAAAAAACTCTAGATATTCACACAGCAGCCCCCTTGTGCCTACTTTATGGAATACTACATCACTCAGGTAAGTAGCCGAGTTCCATGAGGAAGAACACCTGCACCTCTATAAGCTACATAACCCCCAGAGACCATTCAGGGCTGGGAGACATTCAAGTCTCACCAGCCAGAGTAAAGAACAAGTCATGAAAAGATCAAGAAATGCATAAGCAATGTGACTTCCTGCCAAAACCAGCTTTCACAGTAACTAAAGAGAAGACAACAAAACCCACATTCTAAACAACAGCTAGCTAACATTGACTGGCATGTGCTAAACAGTTACTAGACAAGCCAAGAATCAGGAAAAAGGAAAGCTATGGCTGGGAAACAGAAGCAGTCAGTAAAAGCAAACCAAGAAACCATAGAAACTGGAATGAACACACAATGATCTTAAAAGAGCTGTTATAGCGCGCCCCAAATACAAAGAAATGCATGAAAATGAGAAGATACATGAAAAGTAAAAATGGAAATTCTACATCTCAGATATACAATGTCTGAAATTTAAAAAAATGTGATGGATGGTATTAAAGTCAAATTTAGTACATAATGAGAAGAAAAGTGACTACTGGGAGAAATTGACTTCATAAGACACATCTGGTGCACCAGTTCAGATGTCCTCACCTCACTTGTCTCTTGCCACAGCCCCTGCAGCAGTGGCCATTCTACCTGGGCTCCATCCACTTTCATGCAGGTGCAGCCTGAGGGTGCCTCACCTGTGCCCTGCTGTCTGCGTCTCACCTCCAGTCCAGGTGCTTTCCTGTGGATGCTGAGGGGTGAAGTACTGGGGCATCCCCAGCACCCATGTGTGTCCCTGGACATGTGTGACGATTACTGCCCCCTGGAGCAAAAGTTTAAATCAGGTTTTATGACATCCTAGAAACATATTTGTTCAATGTGTGGATGGTGACTGTTCTGTTACAATTCCCATGACCAGCTAGGGCCAAATCCTGGGCATAACACCTGAAAAAAATGTCTGTAGTATGATGAGCTTTTAAAAAATGAAAATTGCTGTGGTAATGAGGCCACAGAGTCTGTGCCCCACCCACTTCTGGTAGTATATAAAGATCTCGGGGCAGAGGATGGCATTCAGACTTCAGAAACCTCCACCTGCTCCTACTGCACCACCAAACTCCACTTCTAGACACCATGTGCTGTAACTACTACGGGAACTCATGTGGTAGCTGTGGCTATGGCTGTGGCTATGGCAGCTGTGGCTATGGTGGCTATGGCTGTGGCTATGGTGGCTGTGGCTATGGTGGCTACGGCTGTGGCTATGGTGGCTACGGCTGTGGCTATGGTGGCTACGGCTGTGGCTATGGTGGCTATGGCTGTGGCTACAGTGGCTGTGGATACCGGCCATTTTGCTACAGAAGATGTTATTCTTCTTGCTGGTAGAATGTAACAGCTACATACCCTTTTCTTGAAAACAATCATTTCAAGGCCTTTTCTGTTTTGATGTCTCACAACCCCAGATACGTCAGAAGCTCGGAAAGTGGGCTGTCTGCCTGCAAGTTCAGGCTGTTGTTGAGGGGCCTGAGTCACTCTGTGATGCTCTTGGAGGCAGAGGACCTTGTTCTAGTCCTAGTCCAAGTGTAAACCACCACCTTCTCATTCTGTGTTTCTGTGTTGTGATGATTCCAAATAAACATGTTCCATTGGTGCTGAGAAGTTTGTGCATCTTTTATGTTGGACATGCTATTGACTTGCATGTTCATCTATTTCTGTGACCTCTTCCAAGATTAGCAAGATGAATCCTCAGCTGCTCACCCAAATTATGTGTGTTCATCTTCTGTTCTAGTGGCCAGTACCTGACACACTGAATGTTATACAGCTTGGATTTCATTTCTAAAATAATGGCTTCTTCTTGCCTGAATGTTACTCTTAATTCATTTTACTCAAGGGTTTGCTCTTAAGCATTTGTGTCCCATGATCCTGGGTCTACCCATTTCTCTTCATATTAGTCAGCACTCACACTCATTAACACATGCACATAAATGCAATCAAATGCCTCAGAAAAATCTACTTTGAGAAAATGTTAATGATGAAAAACTGAATGGGAAGGGGAGACAGGAGGCTCACAGGTTAGGCGTATGAATGACCTGGACACTGGCTGAATGAGTTGGGTTTGTATGGTGAAGGGACAGGTGAGCATCATGGACCTTGTGAAGGGAGAACCTGTAAGACCTTAGACATCAGCAGTGAAGAAGGAATAGAAACCTAGAGAGGATGATTTCTAAAAAGTATACATTTCTTGTTAGCACCTAGAAATGTGGGGAATTTGGGTGGTGTATACAGTTATAGACCTGCACGGTTGGCAGTTCAAAGTCCACAAGTTGAGTGTCACAGGTTGGCTCCTGTCTTTCTAGATGCACTGAACAGGGTGGGTAGGGATGATCATGACATGCAGTTCTCCATACAAGAGCTTCTTCCAATTTGGGACACCACCTGAAACAAGAGCGATGTCCTCATTAAGTGCATTCTCACTAGGTGTGTCTAGTGCAGAGGTCCCCAAACTTTTTACACAGGGGGCCAGTTCACTGTCCCTCAGACCCATTGGAGGGCCGGACTATAAAAAAAACTATGAACAAATCCCTATGCACACTGCACATATCTTATTTTAAAGTAAAAAAACAAAATGGGAACAAATATAACATTTAAAATAAAGAACAAGTAAATTTAAATCAACAAACTGACCAGTATTTCAATGGGAACTATGCTCCTCTCACTGACCACCAATGAAAGAGGTGCTCCTTCCGGAAGTGCGGTGGGGGCCGGATAAATGGCCTCAGGGGGCCGCATGTGGCCCGCGGGCTGTAGTTTGGGGACCTCTGGTCTAGTGCATGATCACACACTAAGTTATGTTAGGGGGAAATGACAAACTCAGGGAGAGGGATGAAATTCGCTGATATTACATGTCTACTTCTGTCCCTCCCCTATCCTAGGATACCATGGGTTAGAAATGAATTTATGCTTTGTAGCCCAATTATGAAAATGGTAATGATGATCTCAGGGAAAAACACAACTGGAAACTCTTATGTTACTGCATCTGGGAGGGGAGGCCAGTCATTATAATAGGTTTTGTCTAAAAATTCAATCTTCCTAAGATTTAGAAGGACTACCAGAATTGCACTTGGTATTTAACCACTCATGGTTAAATAAATTCATTGTTCCTGGAGATGCTTGAATCTTGAAAAAAATGTTAGTCCTGAGAAAAGGAAGGCAAGAAGAGAATGGATGGATTAATTGCTATTCTTGAAGCAATAGAGCCAATTTTTATGAATTAAATAAAGGAGTAGTGTCATTCACCAAACATTTATTAGACTTTAATGGAGGATATGTCTTTATGGGCTATGAACAGAGAACTAAAACATATTATTCCTGTTTTCTAAAGAGTGGAAAAGACAAAAAATACACAAGCTACAAAAATCAAATTATTGCTATAATAATTATACACAGGGATGTTTGGGAAACACAGGGTTTGAAAAAATTAGAGGAGAGGCTGCGATTAAGAGTCAGTAGAGAGAAGGGTCAGGAATCTTCCTAAAAAGGAAACAAACTTCTAGCTTAAATATGAAGGATGAATAAGAGCTGGCCAATCAAGAAGGGAAATAGCTTTCTTGACAGGCGAGAGACATACATTTCAGAAAATGCCTATATGCTGAAACCTTATTGCAATAGCTTGCATCTATCCTGGAGGAAATGTAATTACTAGTTTGGCATAAGGAATAAATTTACAAGTGGGAGGAAGCAAAATCCTAAGATGATCCCCAGTGACATACAGCCACTATAATCCCTTCACCTTCAGTGTGGGAAGGACCTAAAACTTGCCTCTAACATTGCAGGCAGGGGTATCACTTTTTTGGTTGTGTTATGCTTGGGTTGCTATATAAATTTCAAGATGAATAAATTTGAATTTCAGTTAAAAAACAGATAACTTTTTAGTATAAATATGTTTTATTCAATATTAGGGACATACTTGCAAATTTGGCAACTCAAGTTAATTATACTCCAAAGAGATTTTTTCATCTGTCCTGGCTGACACCTTGATTGTAATATTGTGAGATTCTGAGCAGGGATCCTAGTTAGGTGGAGCTTAGACCCCAGATGCACTAAGGCTTATGACATACTAAGTGGGTGTTGTTCTTAGCTGCTCCTGATGTGGTCATTTAAAACAAGCCTTCTCTACTGTTTTCTAAAGTATCTAGTAAAAGTTCTGGTTGACTTGGATGACCTGGATATCATATCTGCATATCAGCAGAGATTAGGAGACCAGTCATAGGGATGGATGACAAAGAGAGATCACTTTGGAGTGACAGGGAAAGGGTGAGAGATGCCATCAACCATTCTTGCTGGAACTGGCTTATGAAAAAAATGCTAAAATAAATGTATTTAAGACCCAAAATGACATTGGAAATAATGAGAGACTCTGAAGCATGTGAGAACTATGTAACAGAGTAATTTTCCAATAACATGGCTCATCACAGGAGATAATGGACTCCCTGTACAGCAAGTGCTACACCCTCCAATGATTAGAAAGGGAGAGTTTATAAAGCACAACAAAGAGGAACGAATACTTGATCTTACTAAGGGACTAGCTGTGTGACTTTTAGTAAGTTTCCTAACCTTTTAGTTCTTCCATTTCCATAAATTATCTAATTTTTTTGCATTTTTATTGGCATCAAATGGATGAGATGTCTGAGGAAATCTATGATTTACAAAATATTCAACAGTGTTATTATAAAGAATATTCTTAACAAACTGAAAGCTGTCAGAGGTGAGGGGGTTGGGAGACTGAATGAAATAAGGTGAAGGGATTAGACAAAAAAATGTATACGTAACATATAGACTGACGACTGTGTGGTGATGGCTAGAGGGGAAGGGGAAGGGGACAGGGGCTAGGTGGAGGTGGACAGAAGTGGGGGAACAGGGGACAGAAAGAGATGCTGCTAGGGGCAGAGGGCACATGATGCGATGGGCAGATGGTGTTTTGTTGAGATATGCACCTGAAACCTGTATGGTTTTGTGAATCAATGTCATCCCAATAAATTTAATAAAAAAGAAAGAAAGAAAGGAGAAAGGAAGAAAGGAAGGAAGGAAGGAAGGGAGGGAGGGAGGGGGGGAGGGAGGGAATAAAGAAACAAAGAACATTCTTTTTGTGTTTGTGCTCTGATTTGAACTAAATGACCACATAAAGCTGGTAAAAATTTATTGAAGCATGGCTCTATGGGTAAAATACAATAGATCATGACAACAGTATATTTGTGAGTATTTGGATTCACAGGAAATCTATAACATAAAATAATGAGGAGTCTCAGTGTAGTGTATCACTGGATTCCAATGAATCTACTACAAACTAATTAGTAATTAGTTAGCTAATCAAAGAATTTAGTCAAGCTCATTTTAATAGTTCCATTCTAAATATAAATTTCCCTCCCCTTCACAGAACCTTGATATATAGAACTTACCTTCAGAATCATGTATTCAGATCGTTAGATTGTTGATGGAAACTTTTCATATAGACTTGTAATCGGCTCAAGACAATGCCCAGGAGACACAAAAACAAACACGGCTCCCCAGTAAAAACAGAGACAATTGTGGGTTTCTTTACAGCAGAGGCTATAGCTATGAAAACACCAAGTCCTCTCTCAATGAACAGGAATAACTTGCACATACAGGTATTAAATAAATATTTATTACATGAATCACAAAATTAATGGCCCCACCTATCAGTACATAAAGCTTCCAGGGCAGCAAGTGACATTTAAACTTCAGAAGCATCCTCTGCACCTTGACTGAAACCTCACCCTCTGCCAGCATGTGTTGCAATTATTACAGGAATTCCTATGGGGGCTGTGGCTATGGCTGTGGATGTGGCTATGGCTATGGCTGTGGCTGCTGCTCCTTCCAACCATTTTGCTACAGACGATGCTATTCCCATTGCTACTAGAACATCATCTTAGAACATCCTATGCCTCTAACATAATATTTAATAATTAACACTTTTCCTTTAAAGGATGACCCATTTTATCATCTTTACATTCAAGTAAGGATGGAATACCACCTGTACTTGCATCAAGTTCTTATTTGTTATTGAGGAATTACAAATGCTCCCATTCTGTGACCTAAAGACAGATTTGATTGTGATTATGTTCAAAATGCAAATCCTTGGTTTTCCTATTCTATGACTTTGTCTTGTCCATGAGCATAAATACTGTCCAGCTAGAGGAAATTATACTTTTTCAATAACACATTTTATTTGTTCCTATAAGTAATTGTGTTCTTCGTCAGAATCCTCACTGCACTTGTGGCTTTCCTAGAATGCTGAACAACCACTGTGCTAGCAGACCCTCAGGTTAATCTACTCCATAGTCTACTGTGACCCCATTCTTTCACTGACACCACATGGCTTACTGCAGGGTTGTAGTAAGTCTTGATATTAGGTACTGTGCTTACTCCAACTTTGCTCCTTTTCAAAATTATTTTGGCTACTCTAGTTTTATTGCTGTTCATCTAAACATTGTAATCAGCTTGTCAATATCTACAAATATATCCTGCTGATATTTTTATTGGGACTGAGTTGAATCTATACATTAGTTTTGGGAGAGTGGACTTCTTAACACTATTGAGTGTTTCAATCCATAAACATGGTGCAGCTCTGCATATATTTAGGTCTTCTTTGTTTTCTGTGGTGGGTGCTAATTCAAAATATAAGAAGAACAATTAGCTTTGTGCTCACAGAAGTTATATTCTGGTGAGTGAGACAAACCAATGCTGAAAACCCAATGAAACATCTAAATAACTGAATAAAAATAATGAAGAAATGAGTCATAAAAAGCTTTTATAATAATTCATACAATAAACAGTGGCTTGCTATGAAATACCTTATGGCCTGCAAAACTTACAGAGGAAAAACACAGACCATCTTAACAGGCTTATAACTTTTAAATAAATTAAATTAATAATAACTCTCCAAAACAGAAAGCACCAGACCTAGATGGTTTCACTGGACAATTCTATCAATACAAAACCTTTAAGGACTAAGTTATACCAACTCTCTATAATCACTTCCAGAAAGAAGATCAGAGGGAATACCTACTAGGTCATTCACTGAGGTCACCATTATCTTAATACCAACACCAGATAAAGACATTACAACAATAAATACTACAGACAAATATCTAAATAAACATAGATATGAAAATTCTCATGTAAAATGTTAGCAATTTGATGCCTGCATTGCACAAAAAAAGAATTATCCAGTATAGCCAAGCAGAATTTATCCCAAGTATGCAAGGCTGGGTCAGTATTCAAAAATGAATTAATGTAATCTATTATACCAACAGCCTGAAGATGAAAAATTACATGATAATTTCAATCAATGCCAACAAAGCATTTGATAAAATCCAACCCTCATTCATAATAAAATGTTTCAATAATCAGAAGTAGAGGAGAACTTCCTCAATTTGATAAACAATACATACAAAAGACCTATGACTAACATCACACACAATAGTGAGAACCTAGAAGCTTTCCTGCTATGATCAGGAACAAGGCAAGTATGTCCTCTCTTATCATTTCTCTTCAACAGTCATTTGAAAGACCTTGCATTTGCAATAATACAAGAAAAGGAGAAAACAGGTATACTGATAGGAAAGAGAGAAATAAATCTTTTTTCCATATATGGCATAATTGTCTGTGTAGAAAATCCAAAAGAAACAACTGAAAAAAAAAAAGAGAAACAAAACTCCTATAATTAATAAGCTGTTAAAGCAAGGACACAGTATACAAGGTGAATATACAAAAATCAGTTGCTTTTCTACATATTAATAATAATAAACAAGTAAGATCAACATTTCCAAGTTGTCAGTTCTTAAGAGTCACTGCAATCTTATTCAAAATTCCAGCATATTGTTTGGTGGGTTTCAACAAACTTATTATAAAGTTAATATAGATGCAAAAATTTACAACAGCACACACAATCCGGAGGGAGAATAACAAGTTGGAGAACTAACACTACCCAATTTCAAGTCTGACTATGAAGCTACAGTAATCAAAACAGAGTGGGATAGACCAGAAATAGATTCACATAAACAGATGCCACCTGATCTCTGTGAATGCAGAAAAGAGAGTCTTTTAAACAAATGGTGCTGGAACAACTGACCATCCACATGCCAAAGGAAAAAAATAATCTAGAACTAGACCTTGCATCCTTCACAAAAATTATCTCAAAATGGATTGCAGACCTAAATATAAAATGAAAAACTATAAAACTTCTAGAAAAGTACACAGGACAAAACCTAGATAACCTTGCATATGTCCATGACTTAGACACAAAATCAAAGGCACAATCCATTACAAAAAGAACTGATAGGCCGGACTCCATTAAAATTCAAAATCTCTGCTCTGAGAAAGGAAATGTCGACAGGATGAGCCAACAAGGCACAAACTGAAAGAACACACCTGCAAAGAACACATCCGATAATGTTATCCAGTATAAACAAGGAAGTCTTAAAACTCAGCAATTATAACACAAATCACCTCATTTAAAACTGGATTGCAGACCTTCACAGACGTCTCACTAAAGAAGATTGCAAAGAAGCACTCATAAAGATGGTTCACATGATATGTCATCAGAGAAATGCAAATCAAAATAACAATTAGGTACCACTACACACCTACGCACCTATTAAATGACCGAAATCTCACAACAAGTGACAGCAAGGATGTGAAGCAAGAACACTCATTCATTGCTGGAGGAAACACAAATCAGTGCAGCCACTTGGAAACACAGTTTTACGGATCTTTACAAAGCTAAACATACTCTTATCATGTAATCCAGCATATACTTCTATGTCTACACAAAAACCTGCCCAGGAATGCTTATAGCAGCTTTATTCACAATTGCCCAGACTTAGAAAGAACCAAGATATCCTTCAGTAGGTGAATGAACACATAGACTGTGGTGCATCCAGACAACAGAATATTATTTGGTAATGAAACAAAATGAGCTATCAAAAGCCACAGAAAGTCATGGAGGAACCTTAACTGCATATTGCTAAGTGAAAGAATCCAATCTGAAAAAGCTACATGTTCTATGATTCCAACTCTATGACCTTCTGTAGAAGGCAAAACTAATGGAGACAGTAAAAATATCAGGGGTTGGCCAGGAGTTAGTGGTGGTCAGAAGATAGGAGGGAAGAAAAGGCTTAGGACAGAGGAGCTTTAAGACAGTAAAGTTATCCTGTAGAACACTATAACAGTGGCTACATGTCACTGGACACTTATTCAAACCCATAGAGTTTGCAGCACCAAAAGTGAACCCAGATGTAATCTTAACGTAAACTATGGAGTTTGGGTGATTGGTGTGTGTCAACATAGTTTTCTCAACTGTAACAAAGGTACCTGGTGAAGGAGGCTGATGGAGTGGGGAGGCTGTGTCTGGGGGGAAAGGTGTATTTGGGACATTCTTCTTCATTTTTATATAAATCTAAAACTGCTCTTAAAAATAGTCTTTAAAAACTTAACATGGTGCACCTCAAACTGCTCTAAAAATTCACAAAACTAAGATGAAATTTAGATAAAATCTAAATCTCACAGATCAAAAATTTTAAATTATAAAAATTTAAATTAAATTTAATCTTGACAAAGGAAAGTTCAGTGATTTTGAAGATAGAACAATAGTAATTAGCAACACTTAAATACAGAGAAGAAAAAAATTGTTTTAAAGAACAGATTCTTGGCCCTGGCCGGTTGGCTCAGCGGTACAGCGTCGGCCTAGCGTGCGGAGGACCCGGGTTCGATTCCCGGCCAGGGCACACAGGAGAAGCGCCCATTTGCTTCTCCACCCCTCCGCCACGCTTTCCTCTCTGTCTCTCTCTTCCCCTCCCGCAGCCAAGGCTCCATTGGAGCAAACATGGCCCGGGCGCTGGGGATGGCTCCTTGGCCGCTGCCCCAGGCGCTACAGTGGCTCTGGTCGCAACATGGCGACGCCCAGGATGGGCAGAGCATCGCCCCCTGGTGGGCAGAGCGTCGCCCCATGGTGGGCGTGCCGGGTGGATCCCGGTCGGGCGCATGCGGGAGTCTGTCTGACTGTCTCTCCCTGTTTCCAGCTTCGGAAAAATGAAAAAAAAAAAAAAAAGAACAGATTCTTTGTTATCTACAGTAAAATATTAAATGATCTCCTATATATATTTATACATCCAAAAGAGGGCTCAAGAAGTGTTATTTGGCCCTGGCCAGTTGGCTCAGCGGTAGAGCGTCGGCCTGGCGTGCCGGGGACCCGGGTTTGATTCCCGGCCAGGGCACATAGGAGAAGCGCCCATTTGCTTCTCCACCCCCTGCTTCCTCTCTGTCTCTCTCTTCCCCTCCCGCAGCCAAGGCTCCATTGGAGCAGAGATGGCCCGGGTGCTGGGGATGGCTCCTTGGCCTCTGCCCCAGGCGCTGGAATGGCTCTGGTCGCGGCAGAACGACGCCCGGGAGGGGCAGAGCAACACCCCCTGGTGGGCAGAGCGTCGCCCCTGGTGGGCGTGCCGGGTGGATCCCGGTCGGGTACATGCGGGAGTCTGTCTGACTGTCTCTCCCCGTTTCCAGCTTCAGAAAAATACACACACACACACACACACACACACACACACACACACACACAAAAAGAAGTGTTATTTGAATAAATATTTCTAAATTTGATTTTGCAAAAAAAATACTATAAGCCCAGAGACCAAAGAGCTCAACAAGTAACAATTACACAAAGAAAACCAGAACAGGTATTTTACCATAATTCTTATTTAGATAAACTGAAAATATTTTTTGACTTCTAGTTGTTTTTTAAATGATAATTATTCTTAAAGTAGAAATAGTAGTCATTATTTCTGGTATATATAAAAGTAAAATTATTGACAAGATAACCTAGACATGTTTTCTTTGAATATATGTACCCTGAAATATTAATGTCATCCCATTAACATTAATAAAAATTTATTAAAAAAAAAAAAAGTAAAATTAATACTATGAAAAGCAAAGGGTGGAGAGTAGTGTACTACTGTAAAGTTAGTATATTCTGCATAAAGTGTAATAATATGGCACAGGGTAGTAAATTAAAATGCATATCAAAATCCTCAAGGAAACCATTAAAATCACAAATGCTTGTATATCTACTCAACCAATGAAGGGTTAAAATAAAACACTAATGAAAATCCAAAAGAATGCAGGTAAATAAGCTAAGAAAATGAAAATGTAGCAAGTAAAAAAAAAAAAAAAAAACCAAATGGTTAAGATAAAGACATACACACAATCATGACAATAATTACATTAAATTGAAATGGTCTAAACACAACAATTAAAACATTACCCACATCTGTGTTTTAAAAGAAACAACAATTACACAGACTCAGTTAAGGTAAAAATAAACATATAAATAAATATATAATATACACATGAATTAATGATATGTTATAAACACTAGATTTAAGAAAGCTGAAGAGGCTATGTTAATGTCAAAGTCAGCATCAAAGCAAAAATGGTACAAAAATTAATTCCTCAATGAACCATGAACTCACTAATGAGGCTGATGGGAACAGTACAAAGAATGGGATGAAGGGAAGAATGTGTGTATTATTGTAAGTTTTATGTGAAGTGGTGTAATCATATTTGAAAAAAAAGCATGATAAATTAAGATGCATACTGTAATATGTATAGCAACTATTACAAATGTTTATCTAACAAGCCAATATTCAGAAGATACAATGGAATTCCAAAAAAATACTATCAAATAATTTAAAAAATAAAAATAGGGGACAAGAGGTGAGAAAACACACAGCAAATGGTACAGACTTAAATACAACTGTGTCTAAAGTAAATTAAATTTGAGAGTCAAACTGTGACCATGGTAAATAAAAATTAAATGTGACTTGACCCTGGCTGGGTAGTTAAGTTGGTTATAGCATCATCCTGACGTACCCAGGTTGTGCGTTCAACCTCTGGCCAGGGCACATGCAAGAGACAGCAGTGACCATATGAATAAGCATAACAATAAGTCCAACAAGTCAATGTCTCTCTCTCTGTCTCTTTCTCCCTTCCTTTCTCTCTAAAAAATCAATTAAAATTAAAGAATCAAATGTGGCTTATGTATAATAAATCCACATTAAATGTAAACACATAGAAAGGTACAATAACAAGAAAGATGGAGTGTACGTATGGTTGGCATCAAATACACTTCAAAATGAGGACTATTACTAAAGTTAGAGCAATATTTCATAACAGTAGAAAAGTAAATTTCTTAAAAACAAATCTAAATGTGCCACAGTGACAGAGTTTCGAAGTTGGGTGGGGGGCAAGAAATATGAAAGGAAAAAATGGAAAAATCCATATTATAACTAGAGATTTGATAATAATTATCTAGGTAATTGATAGTGTAAGTAAACAGAAAATCAGTAAGGTATGGAAACAACAGGATTGACCTAATTGGCATCTATAGCATATTACAGCCAATTAGTAGGATGCACTCTGTTTTCAGTGCTCAGGGAATACTCCAAAATAAATAATATGTGGGGCTAGAAAATAAGTTCTAATAAATTAAATATATTAATATGAAAAAATTCTACTGACATTAAATTAGACATAAAAAACGCACAGAGAGCTGGGAAATTCCCACAAACAATCTTATAAATCATATTTACAGCAAAGGGAAGTTAAAATATAGTTTTATAGAAATTACAATGACAATTTTAAAACATTCCAGAATTTGTGGCAATGCACATCAGAAGTGATTATAATTTATAGCTTTAAGTGCATATAATAGTAAAGAAAATGTGTTCACATACTTGTACAAGAATATACCTACAAAAACATACACATAGAAAGAAAACAGGCCCTGGCCGGTTGGCTCAATGGTAGAGTGTTGTCCTGGCGTGCTGGAGCCCGGGGTTTGATTCCCGGGCAGGGCACACAGGAGAGGCGCCCATCTGCTTCTTCACCCCTCCCCCTCTCTTTCCTCTCTGTCTCTCTCTTCCCTTTCTGCAGCCAGGGCTCCATTGGAGCAAAATTTTTTTTTAATTTATTTATTTATTTATTCATTTGGGGGGGGAGAGAGAGAGAGAGAGAGAGAGAGAGAGAAGGGGGAGGAGCAGGAAGCATCAACTCCCATATGTGCCTTGACCAGGCAAGCCAGGGTTTTGAACCGGCAACCTCAGTGTTTCCAGGTTGATGCTTTATCCACTGCGCCACCACAGGTCAGGAGCAAAATTTGCCGGGGCTCTGAGGATGGCTCTGTGGCCTCTGCCTCAGGTGCTAGAATGGCTGATTGCAGCAGAGCGATGCCCCAGAGGGGCAGAGCATCGCCCCTGGTGGGCGTGCCCTGAGGATCCCAGTTGGGCGCATGCGGGAGTCTGTCTGACTGCCTCCCCGTTTCCAACTTCGGAAAAATACAAAAAAAAAAAAAAAGAAAGAAAGAAAAGAAAACATTTTGAATGAATAAAAATATTTTTATTTCTTTCTGGTATTAAACTTCTATCTTTTTTATTTTAATTGCTCATCAAGGCAAATGAAATCAGTAACATTAAAGAATTTGGGTCTTCACATCTCTGATAATTGAGGAAGAGCTGATTAAAATACAGAGGATTTTCCAAGTTACCTTTATTCTGCACTTTAATTTTATTGTTACATAAGCCACACACCATGTGACTCTAGGCATGAACAAGAGCTAAAACTGTCTTATGGAGAAGAGTATAATTTAAGGAGAATAAAAATTACTTGAGATCAAGAGTAGGTCAATTGAAACTATTGAAATGCTCCCTGCTAATGTGATATCTTGTTATAGAATATCAAAATAAACACTGGTTATAAGAGATAATTTCATAGGTGTGACTGTACCACCTATTAAAAGTCCTCAATGGTTAAAGCAAGCCTTCTTTAATGCCTTCAGGGTGATATTTTAGTCTTGAAACAACACACTAATTATATCAGTCATAAATTAACCAATGATATGAGCTCATGTGGTGGATCCACCCACACTGAGGGCATATAAAAGGCCCTCTTCAGAGAGATATGTCCAGACTGAAGTCACCTACACTCCTTCTCTATCCAAGGACAACCCCAACAACCAGCAAGATGTGTGGCTACTACGGAAACTACTATGGAGGCCGTGGCTATGGATGCTGTGGCTATGGAGGCTGTGGCTACGGAGGCTGTGGTTATGGCTCCGGCTATGGCTGTGGCTATGGATCTGGCTATGGCTGTGGTTATGGCTCTGGCTACGGCTATGGCTGTGGATGTGGCCTTGGCTATGGATATGGCCGTGGCTACTACTACTGAGGACACCATGGAAGACTCATTCTCTGCACCTGACTGCAAGACTCTCCAATCTGGAACCCCACATGTCCTGTGTCTTTTCACTGGGTGACAGCTATCCTGCTTTGTGAAAGTCTAGCAGCTCTGTATTGACCTTCAATCTAAACTACATATGCCCTGCATTCACCTCATTAGAGTGGGAGAAGGTGAAATCCACCTGAGACCCCACAGTTCTGATTCCCTAGGATCCAATGTCATAGGAACTGCCTTGATGACATTCAGGCTGGGGCTTGTCTGAAACCTAATAAACTCGTTTAATCCAAACAGCAACCCTGGTGTTTACTTCAGTGTTTGGATGTCTCAAGTGTCTGACTGACATGCTTGGTATCACTCGGCAAGAAAGGACTCATGCACATAGATAAGAGTACAGTGGTTACCAAGGGGAGGAAGATGAGGAGGAAGGGAGGGGATTGGGGGTAGGGTATAAAGAGGAACAAATATAATGTGACAGATGATGATTTGACTTTGGGTAATGGGTATACAACATAACCAACTATCCAAATGATGTGAAGATGTTTACCCAAAATCTATATACTCTTGTTGATCAATGTCACCCTGTTAAATTTCATTTTCTAAATAAAAAAAGAAAGGAAAAAAAAGTAACATATTTTGTAACCTCAGTTTCCTTATATGATACTGAGGGAATAATATTTGTTATGTTAAGTAATTCTCAACACTAAAGGTGATATTCTTTATAAATTAAATTGAACATTGTGTGGTTCATGAGAACAAAGAAAAATAATAACTTCCCCAATTTTCACGTTCACGGATCTCTTAAAATAAATAAATGTTGTCATATCTTCTACTGCTATTTCTTTCTTTAAAATATTTTATGAAAGAACCTAAGAATATATTTATAATTTATTACTTCCTAAGGTAGTAATAGATGATAAAACTATTTGGCTTGCATGGTGGGTCATAATAAATAGATATATAAAAGCAGCATTTTTGGCATAAACAAAGTTCATGGTCTCATGATGCAGTAACCAAGGTCAGGTTTGTGGTCTCATCTGAGTCTCAGCTGAGAAAGGCTCTGCCCCCAAGTTCACATAGCTGGCAGAATTTAGGGTACAACCATGGGGCTTGGCACTGACTGTGGGCTGGAGGCCCTGACAAGGCAACATGCTAAAGGCTCAAACAGCTCCCAGAGGCTGTCTGCCTTGTGTCTTGCCATTTGGGTTCCCAGGCATGGTGACTTGTTCTCCCAAAGCCAAGAAGGGAAGGAGAGGGACTCCAGGAGGACAGGTGCTACGGACAGGTGCTACAGTCCCGTGCAGATGTGACATACTCTCTCTCTCTCTCTCTCTCTCTCTCTCTCTCTCACACACACACACACACACACACACACACACACGACCCTATCTATTTCATTATATTTGCTGTATTTTCTCTGTTAGAAGTAGTCACAAGTCTCAGCAACATTCGGGAAGGGAGCACACAGCACCCCCACATCCAGATGTATAAATCCTGGAAGCACCTTACTGCCCGCCACTGATTCAATGCTGTGCATCCCTGCTCTCAGGAACTAGGATGTTGGCCTGCATTTGCAGTGCTCTGGTCTATTTATAGCACAATCTTATTATCTTGTCTAAAGCAGTGGTGTAATTTCTGTGGGAATTATCTGCATTGGGAGTATTTTGTGCGGTATTCCTTTAATAATTTTCTGTGTGTTCTAAGAAAGTGAATCTCTTTATATATACTGCTCACAAAAATTAGGGGATATTTCAAAATGAATATGAAACTATAAAATATCCCCTAATTTTTGTGAGCAGTACACAGTATTTCTAAATGCAGTAGTGTCCATTTTGGTCATATATATTTCTCTAGGAAGTCATGCTTGGCATATAGATTTTCAAATTTATATCCATAAAAATCTGCAAAGTAGAGTCATATAATTTTAAACCTCTTGTGTTTATGTTTATTTCTGTCATTATTTCTAATGTTGTATAAGCTTTTCCCCTTTTGTTTCTTGATCAAATTAGAAAATGACTTATAAATGTTATGCTTTCTAATAATAGAATTTTGAGTCAATTAAAAAATCTATTTTTTCCTAGTCTCCACTTTATTATATTTCTGCTTGTCTGTTATTTCCCTCCTTGTACTGTCTTGGTTTATTTAGTTGCCTTTTATTAAGTTCTTAAGTAGGATAGTAAGTTACTCATGTTATTCCTTTAATTTTCACTGATACAAGTATTTAATACTAGAAAATTTTCCTTAATTATTGCTTGACCTTTTTTTTATAGATTCTGTTAAGGACTATTTTTGTTGCTATTTATTTATTTATTATTATTATTATCTATATATATATTTTAGACATTCTATAATCTGATAGTATATTTTCTTTCTCATCTGAGAGTTGTTTAATCAAAGATTTACTTTTTAGGTCAAGGGGATTTTATGTTCTGTGTTTTTCTTGGCAATTTCTGATTTTATTGCTTAGCAATTAGAAATGTTAGTGCAAGATTTCTACTTTAAAAGTTTACTAATTTTTTCCCTTGTGACTTAATAGTGATCAATCTTTGTGTATTTTCATGAAAGCTTGCATATAAGGTTTACTCTCTACTATCAGTGTGGAAATAGATCTATATCTGTGGGAGCTACTTTATTTATTAGATTGTGTAGGTGTCCTCTCTCCTTATTTAATTTTTCTACTTGATCTGTTTGTTCTGAGAGTGGTATATAAAGTCATGCATTAGTAGAATGTTTGCATTTACATCTCATAGATACAGATGTAGATATAGATATCAATATAGATACAGAGATAGAGAAAAGTTATTGGTACCTATATAAAATACTCTCAAGTATAATAGATTTCTTATTCAGGTTTTTTTTTTGCGGGGGGAGGTTGGTGGTTTGGGATAAAAATATTAGGATTCAAGTACCTACACTACTGCAATTTTCTTAAGTTACCCATTAGAATGCTGTATAGAGTTACAGTGAGATATTTGGCCTAGAATTTTCTTTCAAGAAAGGAATTTGTAATTATAAATTTATTTTCTTTATTAAATATATGCTCTTCAGATTTACTTGAATCAGTTTTGGTAATTTGTATATTTAAAAAAGTTTTTAGCTATTTCAGCTGTGTTGTAGAACTTATTGACAGAACATTCTTTGGACTACCCACTTATCCTTTTTGGTGCCTGTATGATCTTCAAACACATTGATTCTTTCATTTTTCATATTATCATTTCTACTCTCTTATATTCTTGATTAATTTGTTTAGAATTTATCAATTTAATTGATTTAATCAAAGTACTACCTTTGTGTATTATTGATTTTCTTTATTATTTGTCCATTTTCTACTGAATTGATGCCACTCTGGTTCTTATTTTTCTACATTCTTCATATTTTGTATTTAATTTTTTCTTCCTTTCCAACTTTATAATGTAACTTAGAACATTGATTTTTTTTTAATGTCATTTTTTTCTAACATAGACACTTAAACTGTGTTGTGTTTCTTTATTAATCAGCTCAGGATACTTTCTAATTTCCCATGTGATTTTTTTTTAATTTTTTAAATTTTTGGTATTTTTTCGAAGTTAGAAGTGAGGAGGCTGTCAGACAGACTCCCACATTCTCCCGACCAGGATCCACCCAGCATAACCACCAGGGGGCAATGCTCTGCCCATCTGGGGCATTGCTCCATTGTGGCTGGAGCCATTCTAGCACCTGAGGCAGAGGCCATGGAGCCGTCCTCAGTGCCCGGGCCAGCCCTGCTCCAGTGGAGCCTTGGCTGCAGGAGGGGAAGAGAGAGACAGAGAGGAAGGAGAGGGGGAGGGATGGAGAAGCAGATGGGTGCTCCTTCTGTGTGCCCTGACTGGGAATTGAACCCAGAACTTCTATACACTGGGCCAATGCTCTACCGCTGAGCCAACTGGCCAGCACTCATTCCCATGTGATTTGTTTTTGAGCTACATGTTACTGAATAGAGTTATTCCTCAGTCCAGAAAGGTTCCATCCTCATGTGCAGAGACTCTTCTGCTCCCTCCAAGAGACATCTTGGCAGTGAGGGTGATAGGAGATGTTACTGTGCTACAACTACAACTCCAACAAAAGACACAGCAGGTAGATTGGAAACCTCCTTATGCAACTAGGCAGCAATGGCGGGACCATGGGACAAGCAGTGACACTAGATAAACCAAATAGACCAAAAGGACATGGCACCAACTCTGAAAATTATGAATCATAGCCCAAAAAACCCACATGCTAAACCTAAACAAGGTGACTACCTGTGTAAAAAATTTAAATAAGACAAAATTGTTTCTGACACACAAAATTTCAATCATACCAAGAAACAAAGATGCAGAAAATATAATCAACTTACCCTAACACTAAGATAATCAGATGTTCAGACTATCTGGTACAGATTTTGAAGTAGCAATCAAAAACATTTCAATAATCAAGGCTCTTGAAACAAATATGTTGAAAGAAAAAAATTATATATATATATATATATATTTCTACATTAAAAATCTGTGTAATGCAAACAACTACTAGAAAGCTAAAAAAGATAAAACAATATCAAACTAAATAGACTATAAAAAATTTAAAGAGATAGAGATATTTTGTAATCATAAAAAGGGAAATCATTAGCCCTGGCTAGCTGGCTCAGTGGTAGAGCAACAACCCAGTGTGTGGAAGTTCCAGGTTCAATTCTGGTCAGGACACACAGGAGAAGCTCCCATCTACTTATCCACCCTCCCCTTCCTCCTCTCTCTCTCTCTCTCTCTTTCTCTCTCTCTCTCTCTCTCTTCCCTTCCAGTAACCATAGCTTGATTGATTTGATTGCATTGAGGATGGCTCCATGGAACCTCTGCCTTAAGTGCTAAAAATAGCTGAGTTTAGACCCAAGAT